>NC_080070.1:55480947-56152197 GCF_949987535.1 Balaenoptera acutorostrata
ACGCATATGTACATTCCCATGTACACTCAGATAAACACAATGAAACACTATATGATAGTAAAAATAGATGGACTATCTCATTAACAGGAAGAAACCAAACAAGGAACTCACGGAATACATACAATATGATTCCATATCTACAAATTATTTTTAAGGGCAAAATGGTACATTGTTGAAGGAGACATTTTTTTTTATAAAATTAGAACGAAATGTGTGAGAATGATTATCACAAATTCAGAATCTCAGAATGGTGGTGCCCTCCTGGAAGCCAAGAGGAGGAGGGAAGCAAAGAAAGTCATCCAGGGTGTTTCTATGGTGCTTGGGGTATAACTATGGCTTCTTTGCTTTCATTTTTTAATTAATTGCTTTACTTACCACTTGCCTTACCAACAAGAAAACTACTTCCTCTCTCAAACATCGTCTCCTTTAGAAATATTGTCCCGAACACAGGATTTTTTTTCCCACCTAGGAACTAATACATTAGAGCCCTGCATAGTCTCTGTCTCTCATTTCCACTGTTTTTCACAATTTTGTTTTATTTTTTATTTTTTTACGACATTAAAACCGATTCTAAACCATTTTACTGATGATGGGGATGCGATCTGACCCAGACAGGTAACTCACATTACGCACATCGCTTCCGGTCAACAGCCATTTCTGAGATGAGGCTGGAGCAGCAGGAGAAACAGAGAAAGGAAGGAGATGGAAATGAAGAATGGAATTACGAACACTAGAAAAATATTTATCCCTTAAGGGTCAATTTGAGAAAGAACAAAACCAAACCAGCCTCAAACAGATCTTACCCATCCTTAGTAATAACCACCGTTAAAATCATACTTTCTGCAACAGAAAACAGACCCTGGTAACGTTAAGGCTGGAGTACTGATCCTGAATTTCCTATTTTCTCCATGCAGAGTCATGTGTCACATCTGAGGATGAGCCACCTGCACAGGGCTGCTTAGGTTCTGTTCATGATACACAGAGTGAGTTACTGGATTGGAAGTTTCTAACAGAGAGAGTCAGAATAAAAATGAGAAAAAAATTGGAGAATGGCATTTTTAAAAAATGCTTATTAGATGTGACATAAAAAATGTATTCTAGGGCCAGTATTACAAAGATTTTGCTCATAATTCCAGGGTAGAAAATTTTAAGCATGACTGCACAGAAATGATAAAGCACTGATTTATGTATAGATTAGGGGAGCTAACAATTTTTTGGTTAGAGTATTCTATCACACATTATAAAATGGCTTTTCCTTTTTACTGTTTAGTTCAATAAATCTTCTTGTCTACTAATCTGTAAATTGCTGGCTCAAGCTACAGGCCATGATTTCCTCATTGAAATAAAGTGTATGGGAGAGCCCCCTGGCATGAAGCAAAATCCTCTATCTAGCATACAATTTTTCTGTCCCCTGCAGACCCTCCCCAAGAAAATTTTACTGTGTTTACTTACTAAAATACACTAGAAAAATGTTTATTAACATCTAAGGCAGAAATGACTTCCATGAGGACCCAAAGTCTTCTAAAATCTTTTATTACAGATCCCAAATTAGCCTCTCTTCCCATCAGGACCAACACAAGAAGAAAAAATGAGTGTAAAAAATGTTAAAAAGTCTAGATAAAATAATAATTATGATTATAGTGTCTCATTTATGAAGTTAAAAAGAAAATTATGAGTATTGGCTAACACCAGTATGTAAATGATGAAGCAGAGATGGGAACTAAAGTTCTCTAATGTCCTAAAATTCTAACGCCAAGGCTTTTGTAGCTGGGAACTAGAGCAGTTATGCCTCAGAGAACCATGTGGGAAAAGTGGAGTCAGTACTTGAGAGCCAGAGAGGCAGAGAGTAAGAGTGAGCTGGCCTAGATGTGGGCCAGCAGGAAGAAGCAAGGAAGCCCTGAGGACAAGCTTTCCAGCAACACAGTTTTGGGGATACTGACTCTTGGAAGAGAAGCTGAGTCTGAGCTATCTGCTCTGAACCCATACCCTTAAGAAGCATAAAGATCCTATAGAGTAGGCTTGCAAAGTTTCCAGAGATAAAAAGCATACCTAACTTTACAAAGATTGCCACACATGTAGGAAAGTAAGCCACTTTAAGTCACATCCAGCAAAAACAAGAAATCACAGATTAATAAAAAAGTAATACTTGCAATCCTTGAAGATTTTGAAATCGCTGGTCCCAGCATTCAGAAGAACCATGTTTAAAATGTTTAAATGAACAAACTGGGCAATGGCAAAGATAAGCATAAATCAGAAACTCTCAGAGATAAATACATAAAATTGAAAAAACAGAATTTGTAGAAGTGAATTTGAAATAAATAATTCAATGAATGTTTAAAACAGCAGGAAAGATACAGTAGAAAAGAGACTTCATGAACTAAAAGATACATACAAATAATTTATCCAGAATGAAACGAGAGAAAGAAAGAGATGAAAAATGTCTAAGAGATTAGAAGGCATGGAGGACAGAATCAGGAATCAAATATTTGCTGGAATCCCAAAAGGTAAATGGAGAAGAGGCAATATTTAAGAGCTAAAAAAAGCCTGAGTATATTCCAGAATGGAAGAAAAATATACATCAAGACATCCAAGAAGCACAGTATGTCCTAAGTAGAAAACAAAAAAAGAAGTCTTTGACAGCTTTCTTTGCTCTATACTCAAGTCTCTCATTCTTCCCAGATGTTTGGTTTCCAGAAAGATAGGGACAAGATCGGGCACATCCAGGGTGGTATACATGCACCCCTATGTTCACAGCAGCACTATTCACAGTAGCCAAGACATGGAAACAACCTAAATGTCCACTGACAGATGAATGGATAAAGAAGATGTGGTACATATATACAATGGAATATTACTCAGCCATTAAAAAGAATGAAATAATGCCATTTGCATAAACATGAATGGACCTGGAGATTATCATGCTAAGTGAAGTAAGTCAGACAGAAAAAGAGAAATACCATATGATATCACTTGTATGTGAAATCTAAAATATGGCCAAATAAACCTATCTACAAAACAGAAACAGACTCACAGACACAGAGAACAGACTTGTGGTTGCCAAGGAGGAGGGAGTTGGGGGAGAGCTGAATTGGGAGTTTGGGATTAGCAGAGGCAAACTATTATATATAGAATGGATAAACAACAAGGTCCTACTGTATAGCACAGGGAACTATATTCAATATTCTGTGATAAACCATAATGGAAAAGAATATTAAAAAAATGTGTATATATATGTATGTATAACTGAATCACTTTGCTACATGGCAGAAATTAACACAACATTGTAAATCAACTATACTTCAATAAAATAAATTTTTTAAAAAGACAGGGAATGGTATTTAGAGACAGTAATCTGAGTACTACAGGTGTTTATTGCTACAGAGTTCATTATTTCTAGGCTTTTCAATAGACAAACCAAGGAGATGTGCATTTCTTAAAAGAGAAAATGCAGCGTGAAGTGTTGAGTTCATGTTATTTCTATTCAAATTTAAATTATTTTTATCTCTTTTCCCTCATTCTGGAAAACTTTGGTTCCACGTGGCATTAACGTATTCCTTAGTTCTTTTATTCTACTAATAAGAAAATAACAATCCCAGTATTATAATGAATAGTATAACTACTTAAAAAAATACAATTTTCAAGTACAATTGACCCTTGAACAACACGGGTTTGAACTGCATGGGTCCACTTACACGCGGATTTCTTTTTAATAGTAAATACTACATACTACAGGATCCAAAGTTGGTTGAATCTGAGGACGTAGAACTGTGGATACGGAGGGCAAACTAAAGTTATACTGAAATTTCCACAGCTCAACTGACGGTGCCCCAATGCCCTCATGTTGTTCAAAGGTCAACTGTATGTAATTTTTTCCTTAGAATATAATCCACTAGGGATCAATGGTAAATTTATCAGAATTTAAAATCACGTATAATAATTCCTTTCTTTATGATTTATACAATCATAATGAGTCAAAATTAGGTTTTCAGTTCATTTTGTTTTTTATTTTATGTAACGCTTTTGTGTTTCTTTGTATAAATTTTCTAATCTTATGGAAACATAAACACATTTACCTGGTTTCAAAGTCAAATCCATAAAATGTAGTATATTCAAAGCAGTTTGGCTTCTATTTATGTGCCCTCCACATATTGTTCACCTTTTAAAAAATATTCTTATTTATTCAACCATTGTTTTAATATAAGCAAATTTATATATACATATTTATGTATATTCACATATTTACACCTATTTCATATAATATACACATGTAAGTTTATACAATATATAAAATTTATATATACATATGCATATGTGTATAAATATACATATATATGTATGTATATATAGGCTTATATGTATATATAATATGTATATATCTAAACATATAGATATAAGCAATAATACATTATACACATTTTTATACCTTATTATATACTATAATAATACATATATATATATATACTCCATGGCAGTATATATACAATTTTTTCATTCTTTTAAAACTGAATAAAACTCCATTGTGTGGCTGTAAGAGTTTTTACACAGTATCAAACCCAAATATACATCAAAGGATACTGGAAAAATTAACAGTCCTAGAATGAAGGGTCTTATGCAAGTATCTTTTTGCATTTTTGCCTGAGTATCTTTGCGATAGATTTCAATCAGAGGAATTGCCGAGTCAAAAATTAAAGACACATATAATTTTACTAGACACTGCAAAGTTTCTCTTCATTATAGCTGTATCATTTTGTATTCCCACTAGCAGCATATGAGAACACCTATTTCCCCACAGGCTTGATCAAAGAACACGTTGTCAAATTGGAACTTTGTCAGTCTAATAAAATGGAATCTCGTTGTGGTTTCAATTTGCCTTTTACTTGTTGGGAACAAAGTTGAGAAATTTTCCTACTTTCAGAATCATTTAACCTCTCTTCTTCTATGAACTGCTAATTTTTCTCTGCAGTTGTAGTAATTTATTTTTAGAACCTCTGTAACATAGTAACTATTTTTGAAATAAACTAGAGAAATACTTGCAATTTATCATTTATCTTTGATTTTGTTTATAATTCTTTTGTCATTCAATTTTTTTAAGTGATCAAATATACCAGCCTCTGTTACTTCTGTTTTTAATCATAGTTAAGAAATTTCTCTACTCCTAGGCTACAGAGGAACATACTCAGGTTTCCTTCCAGTACTTGTATACTTTGTTTTTTAAATTTGTATTTCTCATCCATTTGAAATTTTCCTTTAAGTATGGTGTGAGAATGAATGGAATTTTTACTTTTTCTATATGTCTAGTCAGTTATCCCAATGTCACTTATTTAAAAATATGTATCTTTTCGCCAGTGATTTGATATGCTGACTTTATAACAAATTTTCACAAGGATTAGGATCTATTTACAGATTTTCTTATTCCTTTCTCTTTGTCTAAATGTCATAATACACTATTTTGATCTTTATATGTTTTAATATCTGATAGAGCTATTTCACTCCACATACCACTACTCTTTATCAGGACATTCATGGCTGGACTTATTTGTTTTTCCAAATTAAATGGCTAATCAACATGTTTATCCCCAGAGAGAAAAAAACTAAATGATAATTGCACTGAGACTGAATTAATTTATTAATTTATAAAATATTAATATTTATATGATGTTAAATCTTCCTATGAAGGAATACAGTATATAAACACACAACTCAAAATCAATTACATGATATAATGAAAGAGAGGACCCCATTAGGATTATATTTATTTTCAAGTTTAGAAATGTTCCAAACCTATGTGAGGAAAGCCATAAAATGCTCCTGAAAGGCACAGAAGCAGCTAGAACAAAAGGTACAACATACTGTATTTCTGCATATATGATTCGATATCACGTGAATGTTAATCATTGCTTGTACAACCATGACCTCAGTTTTCAGCCCTAGTGGCAAAACTAAACAACTGTCTAGTTTAACAGTTAACTGTCCAGTCATAAACAGCTTCGGAACTATTTGAGGAAGGAATATACATCCTGCTTATTGTCTGCACTTTTCATGTTATTTACAGAAATTATCAACAGAAGGAGTTCAATATCAAAATATACTGGATGCATAGCATTAGCTTGGAAAAAAATTGCAGGGTACATGGTAGAGCATCCTTTCAATAAATGCTATACTTTTAATGTCATTGATGATACAGAGTATAATTCTGTATGGAAAAAGGCATCAAAAACCTTCAATCTAAAAGTGCTAGACTCTACATGCAAAGAGGTTTGAGAACACCTCAACTCAGAAATTCTCAGGGGGTCCCTGACACCTTTCAGCATTCTGCAAGGTCAAAACAATATTTCATCATTTTAATGTACTATTTGCCTATTCACCACATTGACATGTGCCAGCAATCACGGGTAAAATTGCTGGCACCTTCACATGAATCGAGCAGTATCAAGCTGTACCAGCAGTGATATTTTCACCCCACACACTACCAAAAAAATTAATAATAAGGGAGAAAAGTCAATTTCACTTAAAAATATTCTTAAGAAGCAGCAGAAATTATTAATAGCATTAAATCCCAACTCTTTGGTATGCATCTTTTAAATATTCTATTTGACAAAGGGGAAATATACATAAAGTACTTTGCTGCATCCAAGTAGAATGGTTGCTTTTGGGAAAAGCACTCATGCAGTTGAGTTGTGAGCTGAACTAGCTACTTTTTCATGGAATACTATTTTTCCTTGAAAGAATGACAGACAAACAAATGATAGTTATTCAGGTTGGAGATATTTGGTAGAACATTTCTTAAAAATGAGCAAAGTGAGCCTGTCACTTCAAGAAAAAGAACTGACTAGATTTGTTGCCATTGATAAAACTGGCACTTCCAAGTGAAAATTAGAATTGGAAAACTTGTATCTGCCACTATGCATGTTCCCAATCTTCAAAGATTTTTCTGATAAGTTCTGTGTTGATATTAATAAGCAGAGGTTTTTGATACTACATAATAAAATGTGTCAATATTTGGAAGATCCTCATAACTCATGAATGAGTATTTTCCAAATGACTAATGCATGATGTTAAAATAGCATGCATGGTAAAATACAATTCAGATTGCAAGGTAAACCAATGAATTTTAATGCAATAGAGTAGGACAAGGTCATTGATAACATTTAGCAGGTTGAATGGTGGCCCTTGAAAAGATATGTCCATGTCTTAACCCCAAGAACCTGGACTTTATATGATAAAAGAACGAATTACATGTCAAAAGATATAATTACATTAAGGTTTCTGAGAGAAGAAGCTTATCCTGGATTATCTGGGTGGGCCCTAAATCCAGTGAAATTATTGTTGTAAGAGTTAGGCAGAGGAAGATTTTATAGGCAGTAGAGGATAAAGCCATGTGACCACGGAGGTAGAGATTGGAATAAGATCACAAATCAAGGAATGACAACAGTCATCAGGGGATCAAAGAGGCACAGAACAGAATCTCTCCTAGAGCCTTAGAGGGAGTGCCGCCCAACAGGATTTCAGACTCCTGGCCTCCGCAACTGTGAGAGAATAAAATTCTGTTGCCAACCACTTAGTTTGTGGTAATTTGTTGAGGCAGCAATAAAAAACTAATACAGTATAGTTTCAGATTCCACACTGCAACTAAACTTTTAGAAACTACCACTTATTAAATTTCAGCATAGTATTAAAAAAATAGTCACAATTATCTAAAAAAATCTATTAAAACACTCCTCCCTTTTCCAGTTACAGAAGTGTGAAGACAGATTTTCTCTGTGTATTTCTACCAAAACAATATATGGCAGCAGAATGATGCAGAATCAGATATGAGAATACAGCTGTCTTCTATCAAGCCAGACATTAAAGCTGTTTACACAAATGTAAAACAATGCTGCTCTAATAGCTATTTTTTATTTTGGAAAAGTGTAAACTTTCATAACAGTGTTTATGTTCATAAATAGTTGTATTATTTTTAAATGAATTAATATGTAAATATTTTAAAATTTTCTCAGTTGTGATTTTAATACAATAAATACTGGTAGATATAACTCATATAAACAGAAGTTCTTAGGGTTCCTCAATAATTTTTAGGAGTATACAATGGCCCTGAGATCAATGAGAATTATATTATATTAACCAATCTATTATACTTATAATTTCCTGTTTTGTGCATTTGTAAGAACAACAGTTGAGGAAGAAATCTACATCTCTAAGAATTCAAAAGACTTCCTTAATCAAGAATAAAATATGAGAAAAGGAATTCAGAGTTCAAGTGTCTTTAGGAAGAAGCTAAATTTCAGTATACAAATTGTGTATATTAAAAGTCTAGAACTTAATAAAGAAATAAAAATCATTTGACTTTCCAATCAACAAAAGAGAAAGAAAGAGAAATACAGAACTTGAAAAAAAAACTATTAAAAAGGCAGAGTCGGAATCTTTCTTGGCACTTCTTGTACCCTGTAAAGGAGTATACAGACAATACTTCTTCAAATTCTCATAAATCTTCTAGATAATTCCCTTACACACAAAATTATTCCTATTCCTTCTCTTCAAATATCCCCCAAAACTCCTTCCCAGGCTTAACACGTCCTTTGACCTATGACTCTTTTCCTTTCCTCTGGTTTCTGCACGAAGGCCCCAAACCTGGTGTGCGACCTGGAACATCCCCAGAAGTGGAGGAGGAAGAGGTACTTGAGGGTCAAAGCCAGAACCAACACCTGAAGGTGAAGGTGGGAGTGAAACAGAGACTCTCGAAGCATTCATAGTTTTGGTCCTATATACATAGCTTATATTTTCTTCTTTGTGGATCGAATATCACTATTTAACTTTATTATTATATTATAAATACTGTTGATGGGTTTTCAAATTTTTGAATTATATATAAATAACAGGACACATAACTAAAAAAATAAGAAACAATGTAATTTTGTACATATTGACAACGTGGAAGTGATGGTAGAGCTGACAGAAGTTGATGTGGAAAAGGAACAAAGAGTAAAGGGAAGTGTAGATCCACAAATTTCTTCATCCTGTGTGACGGTGACTCAATAAATACTATCTAAAGCAGTGTTAGAAGCACAAATTCTCAGATTCTCACCCCAGATCTGTTGTTGCAAGTCCAACTAAACTACTCCATGGTATTGCTGCTCAGCACTCATTTTGTGAGGCCAAGCGGACGTGAACTGACACAAGCCCCTCCCTGAGCAAATGCCCTGAGTAACAGAGGGCAGAGCCACAGGTACTGTAAACGTGAGTCCCTCAACCACCCTTATAATAAGCATCTTCCCCCACCTCCCAGGGCATTCCTCTTGTGCACTGCTTAGATAAGACCCCCTGAAAAGCTTACCAAAACCCTGCTCCTTTGGGTTTGAATTGACCAACCTGGTCCTAACCCAAGAATCCTCAAGCATTCCACCCACCCACTCTAAAAAAGGCATGTTCCCAGGTCCTGCCTGCTCTCTCCGGCTGCATCCTGCCTTGACCTCCCGTGTGGTCCCCTTGAGGCATCCCGTGTACTTCTTCTAGGACTTGTGAGTAATAAGCTTCTTTATTTCAATTCCCTTCTAGTCTTTTGTTAAACCTTGGCTCACTATACAACGTGTCAGCCCCAGCTCTACCTAACAAATATTAATTTAACAAAGTCACAACACCTGCGACATCACATTCTAGGGGTGGGGCCCAGCAACCTGAGTTCTAACATGCCCTCCAGGTGATTTTGATGCATGCTAAAGTTTGAGAACCAATCATCTTTGTCAGATCGAGAAACAGAGGTCTTAAAATTATTTTAAGTGAAAAAGGTAACCACCAGAATAACTATAAAAGTGTTTCTCTCTATAAAAATATATATAAGAAAACCAAGAGTGGAACACGTGAGGGAGAAGAAGGCATTGAAATGCATTAATTGTCAGCTATTATAGAACATCATAAATAATACCAAGAGTTGATAAATTAAGTAATGTTGATAGAAGTGTATTATTTAGCATTATGATAATAACAAAAGTTAAAAACAGTTCAAAGTGCTATACCTGAGAAGTAGACTAGAGAAGAGGAATAGGGAACACATTCATTCTTTCTTGTATACCTTTCTGTGAAGTTTGGGTTAGGGTTTGATTTTTTTCCAACCCAATTATTACTTTATTAATTTGAAATAATGTCCAGTATTCAATTTCCAGACCCCTGTAAATTCTTACCCCAACTTACATCTAAAATACTTAATTGAGCATTTATTTGTGTCTCTCATCACATCAAAGAAGTTGGATTAAGAAGATTTCATCTAAATGTCATCTTCACTAAGATTGGTATGCAAGGCCAGATGACATCAGGATTTCTAGTACCAAAGCAAAAACTGTACCAAAGCGGAGCAGGCAAAGACTTTATTCAGGCTATTGCAATAGGAGAGAAAGACTCCATTCTGCTGAGACAAAAGGCAAGAGGATTTTTAAGTGATGGGGTGAGCTAGGGGGAAAGCACTGGAGGATATGAGGGGGTAAGTTGACCATAGCAATGTGTGCAGCAAGATTTCCAGCACCTGTGATTAGGCCATCTGGGTTTGCTAGTTGGTACCCAACAAAGTTAGGCTCCTACCTCTTCTACTGGGAGACAGAGGTACATCTCAAAGAGATAGTCCCCCAGTCTTTAAGACATTTCCTAGGTTATAAAAGTGGCAAAAGGCTGGGAGAAGATTTATATACATTTCAAAGGGGCAGAGAAAGACTGTACAATTTCAATTTTTCTAAATTAAATGCTTTAAGAAAAGGGAGATCAGGGGCCTATAGTAAGGAAGCAACATGTCTAAAGTTTAGTCAAGCTGAGGGGAATGCTGAGGCCATCTGGGTCGTCAGTAACAATATTTCATATGGTAAACTGCTGCTTGTGAATGCACGTTAGAATGATGACACACTCCCTAATTTCTTCACCTCATCCCAAAGAGCACTCTAAGAAGAGCCCTGTTATAGGAACTCACATGCAATAATCACGTGAGGCACTCAGGGCATACGTGCACTCTTACTCCTTTTCTCTGACACCCAGACCATCCCTGCCTATAGCAATCATATTTGACTATAAACTACTTGGGGAAAGATTCTAATTGATATTTTTCACCTTTAGAGGTATTCATACAACACCCTACAAATGGATTATGTTCAAACGATATTGATAAATGAACATTCCCGTCTTGAAGATACATATTAAAGAGCATACAGCAGAACCTGAGAATCTGTACAGGGTCAAAAGCAATTCACAAATCACATCTGTGTAATCTCATCTGTACTGCTCTTCAACCCCCTCTATTAGACTAACAGCCTAGTAAACCTTTTAGAACACAGACACAAGTTCAAAAGTCCATTTGCCCTTTAGATGGCAAAGGGGACATACAGAATTCATGCACATAGTTCCCTGATGCCAAGATAAGTCAATGGGTTAAAAAAGTTAAAAGCAACCTCTGAAGAAAAACTATGGACATAACCAAAAGTAAAACTACTTGTTTCATTATAAAGTATTACATATTCATCTAGTAGATCACTTAGCAGATTCCTGACCTTTGTGAGGAATGATTAACATTTTCACAATTTTTCTTAAAAGCACACCATCACAGAAAATTTCTTTTTACAGGTAGAGTATCTACTAGCCTATTTAGGTAAAAACATAAATGCAGAGGGTTATGTACACATAGAGGACTTAGTAAATTGAAATGATCTTAACTGAATTATTTCAGGCACTCCTGTCCTCATCTCAGGATGGAATGGAGTCTACATGTATTTTAAACTTTCCATTACTTTCAGAAAATAGACCACTTTTACTTTTTGAAAATCATCTCCCCAGCTTTTAGTCATCCGATTTTTTCAGCCACTCAGAGCTTAGCCTTGCAATTCTCTTCCTGATATTCTCATCTCAGATCATTCCAATATCCATAAGGACCTTAAAACACATTTGGGTTTCCACCAGCCAAAAACAAAGAAACAAAACATAAAAGATAAACACACACACAAAACAAAGTATCTAAAGAAATCTGTATTAGTTAACATCACATATCACTCCAAAACTTAGTGGCTTAGAACAATAAACATTTATCATCTCTGGTTTCCATGGGTCAGGAGTTCAGTTCTGGCTTACCTGGGGGCTTCTGACTTCGGGTCTCTTATGAGGTTGCAGTCAGGATGTCAGCCATGTCTGCAGACATCTGAAGGCCTGATTTGACCTGGAGGACCTGTTCCTAAGAAAGCTCACTAACCTGGTGCCAGTTGTTGGGAGGAGTCCTCAGGTTCCTGTCCACAGGCTGCATCACTGTCATCATGACATGATGGCTGGCTTCCCCCAGCATGAGCAGTCTACGAGAGAACATGGCAAAACCAACCATATCTTTTATGACCCAGCCTCAGAAGTCATACACCATTATTTCTGCAATATACTAATGGTTATTCAAGGCAGCATCATTTCATGTGAGAGGGAACTACACAAGGTTATGAATAGCAGGAAGTGAAGATCACTGGGTACCATCTTGGATCCCAGCTATCATAACATCCTTCTTTTATTCCTGCCTATCTATTTACTTAGTAACTAATGCCCCATGCTGGTTTTGCTGCCAGGCTATTCAAATATTTGATCTACATCTTTCCTCTCCTCTTTTTAATGATTTTCATTCCTTCTTGTTCCCTTTACCATCTATTGGGTTGGCCAAAAAGTTCATTCCGGTTTTTCCATAAGAGCTTATGGAAAAACCCGAACGAACTTTTTGGCCAACCCAACACTTTGGTACATACCACTCCACAGAAACTATTTCCTTGAAGATTACCAATAATCTCTTCCTGCTAAACTGATGGCCTTGGCCTTTCCTCGGACATCTTATAATTTTGATGTTACAAACCATCCACTCATGAAATTCTCTCATCCTTTGGCATCTTTGGTACATTAAAGGCTTCTCCCATCTCTCCTCTCCTTTCCTCTACAGGGTTCCTAAGTGCAGAGTGTTCTTTAAGCTCATCCCTCTGGTTTTCTTACTATAGTAAGACTGGGCTGATACCCACTCACTACTTCAGCTATGTGATTATTATTAGGCCTGCCGTTTCCTTCCCTACTCAATCATAGGTCCTTTCTAGCTGCCTTCAGGCATCTCCATTCTCTAATCTCTAAACAAGGCTCATTGTTTCTTCCTTCAGTGTCTCCTGGAAGAATTTGTTTTACCCCATCATCCACACTACCACCACCCTAGTCCAAACCCTCCCTATACCACAACCAGATTAGCACAGCAGTGTTTTAGCTGCTCAGCTTACTTGACTCTAACACTGACCTTGCTTCTACTCTAATCCAACTGTCATATGTTTTGATGCTAAATCTCCTTTATAAATTCCTTTTATTTTTTTCATTTTCCAGCATAAGAAGATTATCATCGACTGCTTTCAAATCTAAATTCCTTAGACTGGCTTTTAAAGCATTTATTGTTTTCCCATTTGGCTACCACACCTAATTTCTTATTCTCCTTATTTCTTATTGGTGATTAACCATTCATTCGCTATGCTCCAAATACACAAATTTCCACATTTACCTTTTTAATTCTATTCTTTCCACAAAAGTAAATAAATAAAACAAACTTATCTCCTACCAATTCGTCCTACTCGTTTTTGTGCATCTAGCTCAAATTCCACAATCCCCATGAAATCTTCTCTACTTTAGTTCATACTGGGCTGCTTAATTTTTGAGTTCCTAATGCTCAATTAGGCATCCACACCTCTGATTCTTTGTTACTCTTATTTTCATAGCTAAGTTGCAAGTGTATAAAGACTGCAATCATATTTCTTTATTTCTTTTAAGACATCTAAAATGGTCTACAAGTAACATGCTGAGCACATAATAGGCCATGAATAAATATTTATTGGTTAACTAAATGAGGACAATGAGTAGAAAATTCCTACATCATTTGGCAGAATGACTACTGGCAAAAGACTCCTTCCCAAAATGTATTATCTAAAAGTGCATTTTCCCCATGTGTCAACAACAACAAAAAATGACTGTCTTCTAGCAGGGCCAAGCTTAGCTCTTTAAGCATGTGTAAAATCCACAAGACAAAATTGTTAAAGGTACAAACTGTTTAAATAAAAAGGCAGATATACAAAATAATTACTTCATTTAGCAAGTACAGAGGAAATCAAATCACATTCCAAATGTAATCCAATGATTTCAGCAGTTGGAGAATAATCAAGGAAAAAAAATTAAACAATAAGTCTGCTGTCTTGGATTTATTAAGGGAAAGGAAATTCTTATAAAGCCAAAAAGATAAGAAAAAAACCTACATGATTTGTAACAGAAAATAATTAGTGAAGGTAATTGTATGATGGCAAAAAAATTACACTTTCCTAATTCAAGCATATTAAAAATTAATATGATTATTAAAAATAACTATGACATATCTTTGGAAAGAGAACATATTTGTATTTCCCCCAAAGTCTCACAGCTGGTTGTGCCCTCCTTTGGAAGCGGTGTTATGTCTTGGAAACAGCATGAGTTTCCCCAGCCAGAGGGACCTGCATTACTACTTGAGGGATCTTGGGCAACCAACCTCTGGGGGCTGTTGTGAGAATTAAATGAGATTACATATCTGAAAGAACCTGGCATGGTGTCCGACACACGCTGGTCAACACATCTTATTTTGTTCCATTCTGCTTTGCAGAGATAAAGAGAACTGGAGGTGGAATAACCCTAGAGTAGGAGGGAGGAACCAGGGATGCTTATCCCAGCTCAGCTGCTAGTTTGGTTGTGACAGGGACAGCCTACTGTCTTCCAGTTTTCACTTTCCTCTTCATTTTGGTAGGAGATCCCCCTAAGTTTTAATGGGCATGCAGGGGCCAGATAGTTCTATTTCTTTTGCCTTCACAGCGTTTGTAATTGTTTGCTTTGCAATGCATTTGGGTAGACTAGACACTTTACTTGTTATCAGTCACTACTCACTTCTGCCCTAACCCAGCCCAATTCCAACACCCAGGACTCCTTCCTGACATCTTATGGACTCTTCTGTGCACGGTTGCTGGACCAGATTGTCCCTAAGGAATCTTCCAATATTTAGTAGTCCTGAGGAAACACATGGAATAACGTTCATTTCCCTGGTAATCATAATGACTTGGTGGGTTTTTTCTTTTTTTTTTCAAAATTTAAGAGGAAATTTGAAATAATCTAAGTTTTAAAATTCTCATCTCCTCTGCTAGTTTTTATTTAGGAGACATACGGTATATTAGTTTCCTGTGGCTATTGTAACACATTACCATAAATCTAGAAGCTAAAATAACAGAAATTTATTCTTTTACAGCTCTGGAGGCCAGAAGTCTAAAATCAAGGTGTCTGCAGGGCCACACTCCCTGTGAAGGCTCTAGGGGACAATCATTCCTAGTTCCTCCAGTTTCAGGGGACCTCAGGTCTTATTTAGCTAATGGCTGCATCACTCCAATCTCTGCCTTCATCTTCACATGACCTTCTCCTCTGTGTCTATAAAATCTCCTCTGTCTATAAGATCTGCATGTCCCTAACTCTTATAAGGATACTTATCATTGGATTTAGGGCCCACCTAGATAATCCAGGATCATCTCATCCCAAGATCCTTTTAGTTACATGTACAAAGACTACTTCCAAATAAGAGCACAGACATTCACAGGTTCTAGGGATTAGGACTTAGATGTATCTTTTGGGGATCCATCATTGAACCCACTACAGAATGCTACATAAACAATCACTCAGTTATAAAATATAGGTAGTATAGGTATCTCACACTCTGAAAAGGAAGTAGTCAAATATCAAGTTTTTCAACTATTTACAAAAAATAGCATTTCAATGAAAAATTTAAGATCTTTTAATATACCTTTTGGAGTTACAAGTTTAAATAGCAATCTTTTCAATCAATATCTTCTACATTATCATGTAACTTTCATTATTGTTAACCATATTCTAATTTGGGAATTCACTACTTCTTTAATAGATCACAATTACTGACAAAGAAATTTTGCAATTGATTCATTCTTTCCTGTTTAAACATGTAATACATATATACAACCTTAAAATTCAACACAAAAGAAAAGAGGAAAGAATTATTCCCCTTCAGTACTCCTTGCCTAATTCCTCTCTTCACCCAAGAAGTAACAGTTTAAAATTCCTTTCAGAATATTCTGTGCATACATAAAAGCTATTTACTTGATTGCTTTGTTTATCATAAATGGGATCATGCTATACACAGCACTCAGTGAATTACATTTTCCTTTTATCAACGTCTTATTTTTGTAACCACACAATATTTGACAGAAGGAATGTAGCATAATTCATTGATGGACATTTAAGTTGCTTTCAAATGTTTGGCATCAAAATAAGCTTGCAATGGTCATATATATGTCTTTGAAAATGTACAAAAATTTCTGTAGGATAGATTTTTAGAGGTAAAGTTATTTGGTCAAATATTATGCACATTTCCAACTTGATTGAGCCTGCTAATTTGTTCTCCAAAAAACTTTCTATGAATTAGCCAATGGATGCTGAAAGATAATTCTTACCTTGTCAATCAACCATCTATATATGTGTGTGTATCTGCATGTATACACATACATGTATGTAAAATGTATAAAAAGCATATTGAAACATACATATTACACACACACACATACTTTATACTATCTAGGTATATGGAAGGCCACTCAGCATCAGTTAGATAAACTAGGGAAGAAGACTCTTATGTCCATATCCTTCCTAACTCATCCACCACTGAGCATCAGGCACTCAAAAAGGGCAGAGACCCACTTTTGGGTGTCATGAACAAAATAGTAACATAAAAAAGTGGCTTCTGATATGTTTTCTGACCCATTGCCATGATCCCAGGGCAGAACACTCTCCCAGACAAGAAATTCTCCCTCAGAATGTACGTGCCTCCACGATAACTGCTACATCCTAAATAACTATAGGAACTCAAGCCAACAATGCATCAGAACTCATTATGCCTTTTTCTTCAAAGTTCTAGTGAGAAAAAAACTTGCTAAGAGCTATACGTAACTTGAATTCCAAGGTGATCTGATTTAAATGAGCACCGCACCACAAATTATATATTTAGATGCTTTTCAGCTAAACTAGGAAAGGGAGAATATCTTTTCATCAGGCTCAGGTTGAATTGGAGTGACAGTAGCATAAAAAAAAGCTTATTAAGATGCTTACATAGCTGTCACTCCTGACTTCAGCAGGCCACATAATTATTAGATAGTAATAAAAATTATTCCAAAGCACTTGAACAATTATATGCTCTTAAAACAGGTTGACGACGAAGGATGCACGTATTTTGAAAGTAGTAGATCTGATAGTTCTTTAAAACTGCAGCAGGAAACTGTTTCTCAGTTAGGAGAGTACATAAAATTATTTATCAATCCATTATGGAACATCTACAGACTCAGAGAATTTATCGTGTTCCATTAAGTAGAAAAATTCCTTCCACTAGGCTTTTCCTTATTCAGGGATTTGAATATCCTTCATCCAACCTCACTGAAGTCCAATACACTCTCACTTTCTACCTCCTAACTCCTCCTGCCCACAACACACACACACACACACACACACACACACACACACACACACGTCGTCATCACATATTTGGCAAAATAAGGTACCAAATAATAAAAACATGACAGGTTGCATTGCAAGGAATTGCTTTCTGATAAAAACGTAAGACGCCTAAAATGTTAAGTTGTTGCAACATTTGTTTTATTTACAACAAAGAGAGCAGAAATGTGAATTATTTAGACAAAAGAATTGGCTGCACTAAAGATCAGAATACGCTGGGGATTAGAGACACAACTCAAGAAGGCTGCGCTTAGGTAGTGACACACTTCAGGACAAAAAGGATTTTGTACTGGCGCATGATTCTATTCCGCTAACAAACAAACAAAGCAAATGATTATTTTTGTGACCTTTACGTGTTATTCTTGGAAAACTCTTTTCATCATTCGGAAATGAAAATCGTTCAACTGTTCTGTGATTTCTTTTTAACCAACGATCTGATACTTTTCTTGGCAGGTTTCCACTTTATTGAGATGTAATTAATATTCAATACAATGCATGAACTTTAAATGTTCAGTTTGATGAACTCTGACAATTAAATACAGCCATGCAACCACCATTCAAAATATATATAGTAGAACAAATGTTCCCTGGCACTCCTTTCCAGTCATTTCTCTCCCTACTCCTACATCTAATATGGGATTTCTATCACCATAGATTACTTTTGTCTGCACTTGGATATCATATATATGAAATCCTACAGTATGTGCTCTTCTGTGTATAGCTTCTTTTAATATAATGTTGATATGTATCCATACTGCTCTGTGTATCATTAGTTTTTCTTTTTATTACTAAGTAGTATTCAATTCTATGGATATACTACAATTTGTCTATCAATTCTCCTGTTGTTAAACATTTGGGTTGATCCTAGTATAAGGCTATTATAAATATGGCTGTTATAAACATTCTTCTACAAGTCATGGTAAATACCTCTGAGAACTATTCCTGGGTCATAGGGGAGATGTATGTTTAATTTTAAGAAACTGCCAAACAGTTTTCCTAAGCAGTTGTACTACTAACACTCCCATCACCATTGTATGAGAGGTTCTATCACTCCATATCTTCACCAAAATTTGATGTTTTCAGTCTTTTTTATTTTAGCCATTCCAGGGCATGTTTAGTAGCATCTCATTTTTGTTTTAGTTTGCACAGCCTGATAACTAATAACACTGAACACTTTTTTAATGTACTTCTGTGAAGTATCTATTCAGGTCTATTGCACCTATTTCTATTTGGTTATTTGTGTTTTTATAGTTGATTGGTTGGAATTCTTTATGTATTCTGTATACAAATCCTTTGTAAGATACTATACATTTTTCTAGTTCATGATGTATGTATTAATTTTTAATGGAGTCTTTTGATGGGCAGAATTTAATTTTGCCTAAGTCTAATAATCAACTTATGCTTTATGTTTTTTGTGTCTTATACAGGAAAGTTTTGCCTAACCTGAGGTCATGAAGGTATTTTCCTGTTTTCTTCTAGAACTTTTTGAATCTGGTTTAGATCTATGACCCATCTAGAATTAATTTTGGTGTATGGTATGTGATCAGAGTCAAAATACATTTTCTTCCATACAGATACCAAGTTGTTCCTGCAATATCTGTTGAAAAGACAGATATTGCAGGAACAACTTGCAAAAACTGGAACAACTCAAAAAATAGCTTTGGCACTTTCGTTAAAAAAAAAAAAAGTCAGTTGACTGAATATGTATGGGTCTGTTTCTAGACTCTATTCTGTTCCATATTCTATTTGTCTATGCTTAGGCCAATAACACTGCCTTGATTACTGTATATTTATAATAAATTTTGAAACCAGGTGAAGTCCTACAACTTCTTCTTTCAAGATGGTTTTAGCTATCCTATTTTATTTTCATTTCTATATGTATTTAGAACCATCTTGTCTACTTCTTCAGAATAGCATGTTGCGTTTTTGATATAAATTACACTGAATGTATATATCAAATTAGAAAGTATAGCCATCTCAGCAATATTTCATTTTCCAATCTAGAAACATGCAGTGTATCTCCATTTTTATGTCTTATTTAATTTCTCAGTAATATTTTACAGTTTTTAGTATGGAGATCTTAAGTATCATCAGGTTGATTTTTTTCTTATCTGATTTTTTATGCAATTGTACATTTTTAAAATGTTATTTTCCAATTGGTGGTGAGTGAAGACTTGCTCTACGGTGGGGGTCCCTTGTAGTTCTATTACAACAGCCCATACATGGCTATTAAACATATGTTAGCAGTTCAGCTGGTTTTTCCCTCTCCTATCTTTGGTAGACATTTCCTCCAAAGATGAGAGCAGTGGTAAGTCTCTCTTCTCCTATAAAGGGATCCTCACACTCTGATGTTTTATTTGTTTGTGTTTCTTTATGTGCTCAGCTTTATAATAGGGATATTTTTTAACTATGATTTTTATAGTTTATCTGGTTTGTTTTGGTTGTTAGAGACTGATGGCCTGTTATGACATTTTACATTCAAACTAAAAACCTTTTGGTGAAATTTTTTTTTGTAATCGTTGTAAGTCAATCTTCCCTATTACTATGTCTGAAAAAGCAAAACAGAAAAGTATCAAATAGCACCCAAGAGTCCAAGCAATCATACTGAAGACTGATGTTTACTCAGTGCTTTCTACATGCTAGCATTTAGATTTATAAATATCAACTCATTCAATCCTCAGAACAACCATATCAAGTAGGTATGGTTACCATTATCCCCATTTTACAGATGAATAAACTGAAATATAAAGTGCTTGTCATTTGCCTAATGAAACACAGCTATTAAATGGTAGAATTGGGACTTGAACACAAGTAATTTGGATTTCAAGCCTACATTCCTACCTACTTCCTCCTAATACCTCTCCACCAAATCTTAGCATTCCTACCTTTATCCTGATTTCCCATATGTAATAGCTATCTGGGTTTTTTCATTATAAATGCTTCTTTCTTGAGTTTTTTTTTTTTATCTGAATCACTCCTATTCACTTAGCAATTTGATATAACAGATACAATTTATTAAGTGCACACAAAAAAGATACTATGTTAGTAATTTTGCATATATTGCTTACAAACCTCACAAAAATTCTGAGAAATGGCATTACCCCGTTCTACTTTGAGGGGGACTGAGGTTCAAACAAAGCACTTTTCTTAATTTCCATAAAAACTAGTGAAGAAATAAAATTGTCATTTGACCCCTCTTGAATCCAAAACCCATAATACAATCTTTCATGAATAATTATCTAAGTCTTCTCCTAAAGTTGCCTTTGCAACCCCTTTGCTCACCATTAGTTACTGTAACTGGATATTTATTTAAACACTACTCCTCTGTATAACATCATTACTTCATTTTCTCTTGCTGATATTCTAAAACCACTTGTTTGAAATTAAGGGCTCTGTTAATGTCTACTGGGGTCTCTTTTGGAGGCTGTTATATAATAATTAAAATTTAGATAAAGAACATCCTATGAAAATAATCATCAATGGAAAAGAGTGAAAGTCGTCAACCAAGCAGTCTTTGAGATGCGGGCGGTACTGAGAGGCCTGGGGCTGGACCTGATTCTCAGCTCCCGGAGTTGAGAGAAATAATGCAGAACCTCTCTGCTGATGCTCGAAAAGGTCAAAGTTGCTCATGGCCCTACATCACACTATTACCATTCCTCTCCAAACAACTCCTCCAACTGACTTTACTCCCTTCAAAATACCTTCTGTGTCCATTGCAACATAGATTCGACAGAAAAAAAAGTTCAGGAAGGCCCCAAACTCCTCCAGGCCAACTCTTAGACTCATCCCACCACCGTAATAGCCCAGAAAATTTTTCCAGGTCTGGTCTTGTGAATCGAAAATCTGATGCCTAGTTTCCACAGTTATTTCTTAAATCATTTTAATGAAAGAAGAAAAAATCCATAGTAAGAACTTGCAATCAGAGGAACTGTCATTGATAGGCTAATATTCAAATTATGGTAGGCCCTATGAAAAAACCCATAATCCACGATTTCTGGCCTATTGCTGAAAAGTAATGGTACTGAACAAGATTCCAAAAGACTGAACACTTATATGCATTCTCAGTACAGAAACTCTTCAGAGAAAAAATTGTGCTCCTCCCTTAGGACTGAATCTCATTTCAGACACTTATTCTTTATGACGGCCCATGTGTAATGATTTAAATGTCATGAAATCCTGCAGATGTGTTTGATAAAGTAATTGAAATTACTTCGTGTAATTTATTTTACTTTCAGTGATGGAAATGTGTGCACATAAATGTCACTGCACTGTCAATGCATTTAATGGCAGCTGAGTATATATCCTTTGAGGGTTTCTAGTCAGTGGGGATTTTACCTTCCAAATATAATAAAATTTCTCTCTCCCAGCACATGCGTGGACTGAGGCACCGATTAGTGTACAGTATTAATAAGAAATTTCCCCATGTAATCCTCTGACTGCAGAGATGAGGCCAGAACTTTATTGAGACCAAGTTCCTACTCTAATTTCTGGGATACTTTCACAAATGATACAAGTGGTTCTTTAAAACCCAGACTGCAGCAGCAAATAGTGTGCTTTTTGGAAGTAACATTTGTGTGCCTGGAGCAGATGCTTCTATGACTTGGAGTCAGTAAGCACCAAAATACAGCAAAACTGATGCAGAAAAATGAGCCAGTATCTCACCAAAATAATTTTTGCAAAGGGTCCTATGCCTTAGGATCTCACTTCATACCTTTGCCTACGTATCTTGCACAGGTGAAACTACATCCTGCCTTTGAGTAACCTGCCCTCTGCCTTCTTACTAAACACAGCCATATAAAGAGCCTTTGCCTGACCTGATAGAAAGTTGATTTCGTCTTTGTCATTTGTAAAGCATAAAGCAAAAAGTATCCTTGTTATTTAACAACGGATATGCTTTCAAATGAGCATACTAAATATGGTTTGATAAAATACCAGGAGTGAAGGAAGACTAAATCCTTGACTATGTACTTGTAATAAAATTTTCAGTTTGAAATGGAATACAATAATCTACAGTTAATCTGGGCAAATATTTCTCTCAGACTGATTAGGCAACAGTTGTGATAGAAAATTGCAGAAAAGTTAAAAAAAGGAAGGATGTGGCCTCTTCTCATGGTGTAATCCCAGAAGGGGTATTGTTATTCTTTCTATTGCAAAATTACTGGCTGTTTTAAAAATTGATTATTTTTAGTTACTTAACTATATGTTTAGGTTTGAAGACAAGTGAATCAAATACCTAATTAAATGTAGAGTTATCAAATTCTTTTGGTTACTTATTCTCATCTATGGAATTGACTTTTGTATTACATATCAAAGGGAACCTTCTTAGCAGATTAATACCTAAAAGCTCTAGAAAAAAATTAAGTGAAAAAATATGTATGTTCATGCATAAAAACTTGCATTTTGTGAAGACTACAAACGCCGAATGACCTACAGGTAATCAGAAATCACACTGAATTTTGCTATTTCGATTTTAAGTAAAACCCACAATGCACAAAAAACACAGAAGTGTATTTACTGTCATGATAAAAGTTCCCTTAAATATCATGGTTTATTACATATATTAGTTCCTCTCATATTTTCCTTGGTAACTCACTTTTACTTCTAAAATATCTTCATGTGAGTAAATGAACAGAGCATCTCTTTTCGTTTGGATTGCCGAAGTTCAACCTTCAAAACAATGCAACCATCAAGTAAAGTGAATGAAGACTAAATTTCTACATTGGACTCTCAGAAGTACCACTTGGACAAGAGGGCTCCTGGCCTGAGCCAGTGCATTTACAGTCTGCTCTTGCCCTCTTCCAGCTATGCCCCTCCACACAGATAAGGGCTGTGCAGCACCAAGGCTCTGCGGCCTTGGGATCCTGGAAATAGCTACTGAAGCAGCCTTATTGTGTTTCCAGGACTTGCACAGGCCTCTCACCAGACGGTAAGCAAAGCCACCATTGCCAAGCCAGAGAGCGGCCAAAAAGATGTGTGTGCAAAGGGCAGCTATACATGAAGCTTGCCAATGGGGACTGCAGCGTGAACACATGGGCACAAGGCACCAAGCACCCTGTGATTCGGGATGGAGAGCTTGGTGGGATGAGTAAGAAGCCATAGGCCATATGTCTAGCTCTCCCGAGGAAGCTCCAAGTATTCCAAGAATTTCAAGTTCTAACTGGTCTTGTGATTTATTGTGAAGACCTATTCATCAAGGTAGGAAGATAGCACATATTTTCTTATAATTGTGTTAGCTTCATTTGTAACTTTTAAATCTTTAGACATATGGTAAGTCAACCTCTATTTTTAGTTGTACCTCCAGCCCAGCAAAAGTTAAGACCAGGACCAGGCTTGTCTTTCAATAAAGACTCCAATATCTCTGAGCATGACTACTAGTTTTTCATTTTACCATAGCATGATTTTATCATAAGCTCTAAAACAATAAATGGAACTAACTGCTTATACATAATACATCGTAAAAGCTACAATATGCATGCAAAGGGTAAACATGCTACATATATACATTATCAGACAAAGTACAGCAGAGAACTTAAATGTATTATTCATGACATGAAACGCAATGATTAGTATATCCAAAGCTACACTGCTTCCTACCTGTGGACATAAAATGATTACTTTTTTTTTCTTTTTTTTAAAAGGTGTGGAGGCAGGGGCAGAACCCAGGGCATGCAGGTCCACAAGGGCTGGGTTCAGATTCTTCTCCATGAGCACGGCAGCTCCCACAGCATCTTGGGTTTTATGCAACTCATCTTGGGGAGGCCTCTGCACTTCCTGGAAGAGGGGGCGGCCGCCACACTGGTTTTGCATTTTCAAGATGCTCAGAGCCCTCATGCTTCTCCTCGGCCAATTCCTGGAAAAGTGGCCCAAGCGCTCCAGAGCCACATCATCGAAATACAAGACCAGAGTGAGCCGGGTGGCTGACAGAGTCTTCGTGCTCCAGCCGGGTGTCAGGCCTAAGCCTCTGAGGTGGGAAAGCCAAGTTCAAGACATGGGTCCACCAGAGACCTCCCGGCTCCACGTAATATCAAACGGCAAAAGCTCTCTCGGAGATTTCCATCTCAACACTAAGACACAGCTCCACTCAATGACCAGCAAGCTCCAGTGCTGGACACCCTATGCCAAACACCTAGCAAGACAGGAACACAACCCCACCCATTAGCAGAGAGGCTGCCTAAAATCATAATAAGGTCACAGATACCCCAAAACACACCACTGGATGCATTCCTGCCCACTACAAAGACAAGATCCAGCCTCATCCACCAGAACACAGGCACCAGTCCCCTCCACCAGGAAGCCAACACAACCCACTGAACCAACCTAACCCACTGGGGGCAGCCATCAAAAACAATGGAACTACACACCTGTAGCCTGCAGAAAAGAGACCCCAAACACAGTAAGTTAAGCAAAATGAGATGGCAGAAAAACACACAGCAGATGAAGGAGCAAGGTAAAAACCCATCAGACCTAACAAATGAAGAGGAAATACGCAGTCTACCTGAAAAAGAATTCAGAGTAATGGTGCTAAAGATGATCCAAAATCTTGGAAATAGAATGGAGAAAATACAAGAAACGTTTAACAAGGACCAAGAAGAACTAAAGAGCAAACAAACAATGATGAACAACACAATAAATTAAATAAAAAATTCTCTAGAAGGAATCAATAGCAGAATAACTGAGGCAGAAGAATGGATAAGTGACCTGGAAGATAAAATAGTGGAAACAACTACTGCAGAACAGAATAAAGAAAAAAGAATGAAAAGGATTGAGAACAGAGACTCTGGGACAACATTAAAAATGCCAACATTAGAATTATAGGAGTCCCAGAAGAAGAAGAGAAAAAGAAAGGGTCTGAGAAAATATTAGAAGAGATCATAGTTGAAAACTTCCCTAATATGGGAAATGAAATAGTCAATCAGGACCAGGAAGCGCAGAGAGTCCCATACAGGATAAATCTAAGGAAAAACACGACAAGACACATACTAATCAAACTATCAAAAATTAAATACAAAGAAAAAATATTAAAAGCAGCAAGGGAAAAGCAACAAATAACATAAAAGTGAATCCCCTAAGGTTAAGAGCTGGTCTTTCGGCAGAAACTCTGCAAGCCAGAAGGGAGTTGCAGGACATATTTAAAGCGATGAAAGGGAAAAACCTACAGCCAACATTACTCTACACAGCAAGGATCTCATTCAGATTCAACAGAGAAATTAAAAGCTTTACAGACAAGCAAAAGTTAAGACAATTCAGCACCACCAAACCAGCTTTACAACAAATGCTAAAGGAACTCCTCTAGGCAGGAAACACAAGAGAAGGAAAAGGCCTACAAAAACAAACCCAAAACAATTAAGAAAATGGTATTAGGAACATTCATATCAATAACTACCTTAAATGTAAATGGATTAAACGCTCCAACCAAAAGACACAGACTGGCTGAATGGATACAAAAACAAGACCCATATATATGCTGTCTACAAGAGACCCACTTCAGACCTAGGAACACATACTGGAAGTGAGGGGATGGAAAAAGATATTCCATGAAAACGGAAATCAAAAGAAAGCTGGAGTAGCAATTCTCATATCAGACAAAATAGACTTTAAAATAAAGACTATTACAAGAGACAAAGAAGGATACTATGTAATGATCAAGGGATCAATCGAAGAAGATATAAAAATTGTAAATATTTATGCCCCCAGCATAGGAGCACCTCAATACTTAAGGTGAATGCTAACAGCCATAAAAGAGGAAATTGACAGTAACAAAATCATAGTAGGGCACTTTAACACCCCACTTTCACCAATGCACAGATCATCCAAAATGAAAATAAATAAGGAAACACAAGCTTTAAATGATACATTAAACAAGATGGACTTAATTGATATTTATAGGACATTTCATCCAAAAACAACAGAATACACTTTCTTCTCAAGTGCTCATGGAACACTGTCCAGGATAGATCATATTCTGGGTCAAAAGTCAAGCCTTGGTAAATTTAAGAAAATTGAAATCATATCAAGTATCTTTTCTGACCACAACACTATGAGACTAGATATCAATTACGGGAAAAAATCTGTAAAAAATACAAACACATGGAGGCGAAACAATACACTACTAAATAACCATGAGATCACTGAAGAAATCAAAGAGGAAATCAAAAAATACCTACAAACAAATGACAGTGAAAACACAATGACCCAAAACCTATGGGATGCAGCAAAAGCAGTTCTAAGAGGGTAGTTTATAGCAATACAATCCTACCTCAAGAAACAAGAAACATCTCAAATAAAAAATCTAACCTTACACCTAAAGCAATTAGAGAAAGAACAACAAAAAAACCCCAAAGTTAGCAGAAGGAAAGAAATCATAAAAGTCAAGTCAGAAATAAACGAAGAAGTGAAGGAAACAATAGCTAAGATCAGTAAAACTAAAAGGTGGTTCTTTGAGAAGATAAACAAAATTGATAAACCACTAGCCAGACTCATCAAGAAAAAACGGGAGAAGACTCAGATGAATAGAATTAGAAATGAAAAAGGATAAGTAACAACTGACTCTGCAGAAATACAAAGGATCATGAGAGATTACTATAAGCAACTGTATTCTAATAAAAAGGACAAGTTCCTAGAAATGCACAACCTCCTGAGCCTGAGCCACGAAGAAATACAAAATGTAAACAGACCAATCACAAGCACTGAAATTGAAACTGTGATTAAAAATCTTCCAACAAAAAAAGCCCAGGACAAGATGGCTTCACAGGTGAATTCTATCAAACATTTAGAGAAGAGCTAACACCTATCCTTCTCAAACTCTTCCAAAATATAGCAGAGGGAGGAACACTCCCAAACACATTCTAAGAGGCCACCGTCACCCTGATACCAAAACCAGAGAAAGATGTCACACACACACACACAAAACTACAGACCAATATCACTGATGAACATAGATGCAAAATCCTCAACAAAATACTAGCAAACAGAATCCAACAGCACATTAAAAGGATCATACACCATGATCAAGTGGAGTTTATGCCAGGAATGCAAGGATTCTTCAATATATGCAAATCAATCAATGTGATACACCATATTAACAAACTGAAGGAGAAAAACCATATGATCATCTCAATAGATGCAGAAAAAGCTTTTGACAAAATTCAACACCCATTTATGATAAAAACCCCCCAGAAAGTAGGCATAGAGGGAAATTACCTCCACATAATAAAGGCCATAAATGACAAACCCACAGCCAACATCATTCTCAATGGTGAAAAACTGAAACCATTTCCTCTAAGATCAGGAACAAGACAAGGTTACCCACTCTCACCACTATTATTCAACATAGTTTTGGAAGTTTTAGCCACAGCAATCAGAGAAGAAAAAGAAATAAAAGGAATCCAAATCAGAAAGAAGAAGTAAAGCTGTCACTCTTTGCCGATGACATAATACTATACATAGAGATTCTCAAAGATGCTACCAGAAAACTACTAGAGCTAATCAATGAATTTGGTATAGTAGCAGGATACAAAATTAATACACAGAAATCTCTTACATTCCTGTGCACTAATGATGAAAACTCTGAAAGAGAAATTAAGGAAACACTCCCACTTACCATTGCAACACAAAGAATAAAATACCTAGGAATAAACCTACCTAAGGAGACAAAAGACCTCTATGCAGAAAACTATAAGACACTATTGAAAGAACTTACAGATGATACAAACAGATGGAGAGATACACCATGTTCTTGGATTGGAAGAATCAACATAGTGAAAACAACTGTACTACCCAAAGCAAGCTACAGATTCATTGCAATCCCTATCAAACTACCACTGGCATTTTTCACAGACCTAGAACAAAAAATTTCACAATTTGTATGGAAACACAAAAGACCCTGAATAGCCAAAGCAATCTTGAGAAAGAAAAACGGAGTTGGAGGAATCAGGCTCCCTGACTTCAGACTATACTACAAAGCTACCGTAATCAAGACAGTATGGTACTGGCACAAAAGCAGAAATATAGATCAATGGAACAGCATAGGAAGCCCAGAGATACACCAACGCACATATGGTCACCTTATCTTTGATAAAGGAGGCAAGAATATACAATGGAGAAAAGACAGCCTCTTCAATAAGTGGTGCTGGGAAAACTGAACAGCTACATGTAAAAGAATGAAATTAGAAAACTTCCTAACACCATACACAAAAATAATCTCAAAATGGATTAAAGACCTAAATGTAAAGCCAGACACTATAAACCTCTTAGAGGAAAACTTAGGTAGAACACTCTATGACATACATCACAGCAAGATCCTTTTCAACCCACCTCCTAGAGTAATGGAAATAAAAACAAAAATAAATGGGACCTAATGAAACTTAAAAGCTTTTGCACAGTGAAGGAAACCATAAACAAGATGAAAAGACAACCCTCAGAATGGGAGAAAATATTTGCAAATGAAGCAACTGACAAAGGATTAATCTCCAAAATATACAGGTAGCTCATGCAGCTCAATATCAAAAAAATAAACAACCCAATCCAAAAATGGGCAGAAGACCTAAACAGACATTTCTCCAAAGAAGATATACAGATTGCCAACAAACACATGAAAGGATGCTCAACATCACTAATCATTAGAGAAATGCAAATCAAAACTACAATGAGGTATCACCTCATAACAGTCAGAATGGCCATCATCAAAAAATCTACAAACAATAAATGCTGGAGAGGGTGTGGAGAAAAGGGAACCCTCTTGCACTGTTGGTGGGATTGTAAATTGATACAGCCACTATGCAGAACAGTATGGAGGTTCCTTAAAAAACTAAAAATAGAACTACCATACGACCCAGCAATCCCACTACTGGGCATATACCCTGAGAAAACCATAATTCAAAAAGAGTCAAGTACCACAATGTTCATTGCAGCTCTGTTTACAATAGCCAGGACGTGGAAGCAACCTAAGTGTCCATCAACAGATAAATGGATAAAGAAGATGTGGCACATATGTACAATGGAATATTACTCTACCATAAAAAGAAACAAAATTGAGTTATTCGTTGTGAGACGGATGGACCTAGAGTCTGTCATAAAGAGTGAAGTAAGTCAGAAAGAGAAAAACAAATACCATATGCTAACACATATATATGGAATCTAAAAAAAAAAAAAAAAAGGTTCTGAAGAACCTAGGGACAGGACAGGAATAAAGATGCAGACGTAGAGAATGGACTTGAGGACATGGGGCGGCGGAAGGTTAAGCTGGGACGAAGTGAGAGAGTGGCATGGATATATATACACTACCAAGTGTAAAATAGATAGCTAGTGGGAAGCAGCCACAAAGCACAGGGAGATCAGCTCAGTGCTTTGTGTCCGCCTAGAGGGGTGGGATGGGGAGGGTGGGAGGGAGACACAAGAGGGAGGTGATATGGGGATATACGTTTACGTATTGCCGATTCACTCTGTTATACAGCAGAAATTAACACACCATTGTAAAGCAATTATACTCCAATAAAGATGTTAAAAAATAAAATAAAGTGTCCCAAGGCACGATGCACCCACTAAAAAAAAAAAACAACACAACAGCTATAAGGATATATTGTGCAAAACAGGGAATACAGCCAATATTTTATAGTAACTAAAAATGGAATATAACCTTTAAAATTGTGAATCACTATGTTGTATACCTAAAACTTATTTAATATTGTTGATGAACTATACCTCAAAAAAAAATGTGGACTTTACAAAAAAATGGTTTGGAATGTGACTTCGCAAGCTTTATTAAATAAGCTTTAATTACTTCAACTGAAACCATGAAAAAACAGAAAACTAAAAAATTGAGTTCTCTCAGTTTCAAATAATATATATTTGCAATCACATTTCTCTTATTTATTAAAAATGTTAAAGTCAAAGGATATGTAAAAAATAAAGAACCCACAGTTATAACTTAAGAAAGTACGTGCACTGAAAGAGAGGGACTTTGCTGCTTCAAGTCTTTGCTACAATATGGTTCTCTTCAAAATGCTTGAGCGAATTCTTCACGGCAGAATGGATCAAACGGACCATGGTGGACCAGTTACAAAGGCAGAGGCTGTTTGTATTAGTGCATGTTATGTGTCAAGGACCTGACTTTTAATTTTTAAGCATATCTCTGCCAGATTTTAGAGCTGTCAGAAACTTGCTTTAATTCAAAGGATTGAGAAAACTAATGTTCATGAAGTGAAATGGTCTTTTTAGCTGCTGCCCCAAGTCTTATACCCAAATGGCCCACTAAAGTAACAAAAATGATCTTTTAAAAATAGAATATTTGATAAACCAAAAGAATCATTATAGATTGTGCTGAGGCTAAATTTTATCATGATAACGAGTAATTTGGCTACCAACAGCAAAAAAAAATGCAGCATTTCTATGCATATTCTCTGCCCTTTTTAAACGGATCACAAAATCAAAGATAACTTAATGTCAACCCTCCTATAATATGAAGAACCTACTTATTCAACATGATTCATGTTTATTTAACAAATATTATGCAGTACATACTATGTGCCAGGAACTCTTGCCAGCCCTTTATAAATAGAAACTATCAAAATCATAACAACACTCTGAGGTCAGTACTATGATTATGTCTATTTTACAGGTGAGGAAACAGAGGAAGAGAAGTTAAGTGACTTGGCCAAGGTCACACAGCTCTGAGTGAAGAGCTGGGATTCAAACTAAGCCCAACTGCTCCAGAGTCTGAATTCTTTAACCATTATGCTATGCTGGCCATTTTTTGCACTACTCAGAACTTTATCAATGCACATGAAAGAAACAAACTTAACTAATTCAAGCAAAACAGCAACAACTTAAGAAAAAAAAAAAAAAGCAGTACATAATATATTGTTATGTATAACCATGAAGTCGGCGAATTTGACCCAGCTTTCAAACAAAGCCACTGGAACGATCACTCTGTTTTCCTCTTCCAATAGGTGACAAGAATGCCCCCTGCCAAATTTCATAATTAATGGTTTTTTATACTTGCAATCTCAGGCAAGAAGGGTCCCCCACCTTCATCTTTAATTCCAAAAATGTCCTAGGGAGAGCTTCTGCTTGGGCCACGGGTCCACCTCTGAATGAATCACTACAGCTTGTAAGAAGCACAGAATACAATGCTCTGGTTGCCCAGACCTAAGGCATGTATACCACCTGTGGTTGCTGAGAGTCAATGACCTCAACCTGAATCTTAAGGAGTTTCTCCCATGAAATATTGTATTACCACAAGAATAGAAAAAGATGCTGAGCAGGAGGAAATTCTGCACGACACAAGTAAAGGCTTCTTTCATTAAAAAGATTTTAGCAGATGTCCAAACATACAAGCTATTTTAAGTCGTCATTAAAATAGTACTTGTTAAAAATCTTGTATCATGATACAACAGAATATATAACTACAAATATTTTCTCACACATTAATTTCATTTTCAAATATATTTTACACAAAGCCCATAGACTTAAATTCTTAAATTTCACTATGATCATGTAACTACAATGAACAGAAACTTAGATTTGCTTCTGTTACCACCAGACCCTGTAGTACAGTATCTTTTGCTTGAAATTTCCAAAATCAGAGGCAGTGATACTCATTAATGAAACCTGCAATGGTTTTGCTCTTAATTTTTGAATCCTGTCTTTCTGGTATTTTTCTAAAATGTTTGGTAATTTAAGGATAGAACATTAGCATGTAGAATTTACTGGTATGTCCATATGGATGCTTTTTGGAAAAAGTTAAAGGCATACTTCAAAATAAATAAAAATCATGATCAATATGTAGGAATGATTTTATGAAGTCCATATCCGTAACAAAAATTATTCTGCAGTTAATTTGAACTCTTCCCTGTGATAAATGTGGTTATCTGTATTAAACTACATAAGAAAGAAGATTCTAAAGTAAGAGGGAGATAGTAGAGGAAGGAAGAAAAAATAATTTCCAATTGTAACCAGAAGAGAAGAATAGAAGTCCTATGGAAAGGCATTTTGTGTGGTATTCTTCTCAGGTTCCTTTAAATGCATCCATTGATTGGGAAGACAGCAACTACTGGAGTCAAAAGACATCTCCAATTCCACAGAAGTACAATAGTATAGGAAAAAGTTTTAAATTGCAGTAAAAGTAGTTGAGCTTAGATCTCAAAGAAGTCATTGAAAAAATAATCCTTCACACTGAAAAGGAAGAACTTTTGAAAGGAAGAACACTTTGGAGTATATGCATTTCTAACTAGCAAAACAAGATCCCTTTTCTGACTCATTCTATAATTTGTTCTGATCTAAGTTGAGACTTATGAGTTCTTTCAACAGTTTCAACATTAACTAGGGCACACAGATTGTGTTAACCTAAGATACAGTTTATTACTAACACAGACATTATTACTTAATCTTTTATAAGATAATGCATCATTTCTCTTTATCTCCAGATTAATTTTCTTTTCTAAAGCAATTTTGAAATATCTAACTGCTAATTGCCTTCTGCATAAATATAGAATTTTTTAAAGACTCAGTACACTTTTTAAAGAATAAATATCTTTTCCTTTCCACACATAATTCAAAAATGGCAGAAAATATTTTACACAGATTCAAAAGAAATCTCAGATGAAACCCCAAAATGTCAAGCAAATATTACTTTCCATTTTCCAGGGGATTTTCTTTTCAAAAAAATAGTTTTATTTCTTACGTATTCTCAACCCCTCCTCCTAAGACATAAGGAAGAGTGGAAGGAAGACAAATGCCACGGAGGGTTAAGTAGTGATACAGAATAATACAGTAATCAAACAGGCAAAGATTATTCCTACTTTATTAATGAATTCTGTTCCTGAGTATCTATTCTATTCTTATAACTGGTCTGGCTATATATCATCTAGAAATGTATAGAGAAATCAAGTAAAGGATGAAGAAGCAGAAACAATTGTTGACTACATACTTTGTTAGTGGTTTTGTCCCAAGAGAGATAAGTAACAAGAGAGCTATGTTTAGAGAGAATTAGTCAGCAATTATTTTCAGGATGTAGAGAACCAGGGAGGAACTAGAGAACAAAACCACTTGGGAAGAGTAGGGGACCGGAACTCACATTTATTGAGAAAGTCCCACATGGCAAGCACTGTGCTTCACGCTTTCACTGTAGGACATCATTTCCCTCAATAGTGGTTATTCAGTGGGTTGGTGGTCATGATATATTCAAAATAGACAAAGAAACAAAGTCACCAGCTTGAGGTGACTCTCTACAAGAAATCTAGAGGGGTTAGGTGTTAAGGAGAAAAGAAGAGAACATTTAGATTAATTAGTTAATGAAATGGGTGAAGGAGGAGGATGAATAAAAATAATGTATAGATAGCAACAAAATTCCTATTGAAGGTGTCTTCTAGAAAAGGTAATGCACTAGAAATCAATGAGGCTATTCCAATTCCCCAAGCCAGAAACCAACTGTGATAACCAGAGAGATACAAGCACACTAATAACAAGGGATGGTACCAAACCCCAACATAGGAATGCCTGCAAGACATAATCCAAACAGAATAAAAGAAAATATGGGCTGATGAACAACTCCTTTAAACAAACCAGCAAAAACAGAGTACTGCTGCAAGAAGTAAACAAAGACAATTTTGTCAAACTGCTTTAATTTGAAGCAGTAAAGGCTGGAGGAATTGTGCTGCTATGAGAAAGACACGAGATGGACCACTGTTCCCTTCCTCACAGGACTCTAAGGCCATGAAGGGGGATTTACAATGAAGGTATTCGACCACGTCCCCAGAAGGATGAGGGATGTAGCACGCCCTCAACTGAGCAAGCTGAAAAACCAAGTAGAAGGATTATACAGAGCCAAACTCCATAGCCAAATTCTGGAATTGAGGACAGAATGACAAGAAAACAAAGTCAGGAACGCTGGCCCTTAGTTTAGTCGTTTCAACAGATATTAAGAGCAAACCTTACAGAAACAAAATCACCACAAATGTTGAGTGAATTTTAAAAGCCTCTCATCCAAAGCAGTGATTAGATTTTTGACATTGTTGATTCTACTTCTCTTTTCAATAGCTTCTAAGCTTATATAGCTTCCAATACCACTTAAAACTCTTTAGAGATTAAAAAAATTTTTTTTGACTTAACCTTATCATACTCCTTTTTATGTAAGTTTATTTGCTTATCACTCATTGAGTCTGTTTATTTAATTTCCTTGAGAGAGCAAAGCAATTTTTTTTATTACAATGAAAGTAGTATACATTTAATTGCATTTATAAAATATGCAAGAATTGACAGAGCAGAGGAATCCTTTAAGACCAATTACTGGCTGAATGAGTATATAAATTTTCTTAACTACATGGATAAAGGTATGGTGCTAGTAACTTTTATAGAGATTTATTTGTAACTTATTAAAATATTAGCAAAGCCGTTTTTGTTTAAAGTTTTCTTTTTTTAATTTATTTTACTGAAGTAGAGTTGATTTACAATATTGTGTTAGTTTTTGCTATGCAGAAAAGTGATTCAGTTATACATATAAACATTCTTTTTCATATTCTTTTCCATTATGGTTTATTACAGGATATTGAATATAGTTTCCTGTGCTATACAGTAGGATCTTATTGTTTATCCATTCTATGTATGCTTAAAATTTTCTTCTGCTGCCTTTAATGTAGCTTCAAAAGCATACTTTTGCATCTGTACTTTTGCATGTTATGTTTAGTTTCACTTTTACGTTGCAGGTTTTCTTCATGAGTTTTTGTAGGGCTGACGTTCTACTGGAGAAACTCTAATTAGATCTGCCATTGGGAGATTGGGATTGACATATATACACTATTGATACTATGTATAAAATAGATAACTAATGAGAACCTACTGTATAGCACAAGGAGCTCTACTCAGTGCTCTGTGGTGACCTAAATGGGAAGGAAATCCAAAAAAGAGGGGATGTATGTATACATATAGCTGATTCACTATGCTGTACAGCAGAAACTAACAACATTGTAAAGCAACTATACTTCAATTAAAAAAAAATTCAGTATATAAAAATTTTAAAATATATATATGTATAAGTTAAGATGTAAGTTAAATAAGAGATTGAAGTAACTGGAAGTTTGCCAACACTTCATCTTATAGAAGAGAAGTTAATTGTTATTGAAGTTGGTAATACAGAATCCAGAAAGTTTTTTCAAGTCTTAATATCGATCTCTATCAATTTGGAGGCCTTCCAAATCACAGAAGAGAAAAATAAAGGAACTCTGGCCATAAAAGAAAAAGCAAAGAGGTAAGGAGCATCAAAAAAAAAAAAAGATTGCAATAGCACCAAGAGACAATTTCAAGTTTAAGGTAAAAGCTTCAAAGGAACAAAGAATGTTACTTTTATGAACAAAAGGACAACACTCAAAGGCTATACTGTCATCAACTTTTATGCATCAAATACAGCATAAAACATAAAGCAAAAAGAAAAGGGTTGGAAATAAAAGTTGACTTTAACAGAAACATAATAATGCAGTAAGAGCTCTCCTAACTGACTCTCTAGATTAACTGACAATTTCTATTCCTCTGCAAAATATGCTGACATATCCATAGCAGTCTAAACACTGACCACCACCATCCACCAATGGATTGCCCCCCACTGTGCACTCATACCTTTCTACCCCCACAAATCGAGTTGTATGCTTACCAAGTGCCAGTCCTATTTGTTCCCAAACGTGCTTACATCTGTTGTACTTGATATTGACATTGGACCCGATATTACGTATTAAATAGCATGTATTAAAATGTGAAAAGAGTTTATACTTAATTAAAACAAACGGTTTGTAAAACCTCCAACAGTGTGACTCTAAAAATTCCTGTCAAATTAGGTGTGGGGACACAAATTTAAGTTATTGGAAGATCAGACATTAACTGAAAAAACCTACACATTATTCTACACTCAAATCACTTTCAAAAATGTCTCTAGGGCTTCCCTGGTGGCGCAGTGGTTGGGAGTCTGCCTGCCGATGCAGGGGACACGCGTTCAAGCCCTGGTCTGGGAGGATCCCACATGCCGCGGAGCGGCTGGGCCCGTGAGCCACAACTACTGAGCCTGCGCGTCTGGAGCCTGTGCTCCGCAACAAGAGAGGCCGCGATAGTGAGAGGCCCACGCACGGCGATGAAGAGTGGCCCCCACTCGCCGCAACTAGAGAAAGCCCTCGCACAGAAACGAAGACCCAACACAGCAATCAATCAATCAATCAATCAATCAAAAAAAAAAAAATTTAAAAAAAAAAGTCTCTAAACTCTCATTCCACTTTAAAAATCTACAATTAAAAGTGATAGACTTTACACAATGGGTGTGGTTTAAACCAGACAAATAATAGAACTCCAATGTAGGGCCCGTACGCTAAGAGACTTTGGCTCTCCATCAAAAGATTAGCAACTAAATGTCTATCTGTTTTATTTAAGCCAAAATAAAAGGTCTTCTGTATATTCTTTTCTTTATCCCCTGTCTTAACAGACATGTTGGATTTATTGATTTCCTCCAGTCCTGATCATGCTACACAGTATTTAGTGTTGTGCAATATTTTAACACTCCTTTCTCAGTATGTGACAGATTAATTAGTCAAAAGTAAAATGACCATATGGAGATAATGACTGGTAATAATATAATTAATAAGTTGTGTTTTAGAGATTTACACATAGACTTTCAAGGAAACAATACTCGTTTTTAAATGTCCCTTGACCATTTATAAAACCTGACCACATTTTAGGCCAAATATAAAAACAAACTTTTTAAACTAGCAACATTAGCATCTACATTGTTTGACTATGGTGTAAAGATCCTGAAACTAGAGCATATCTTGTGTGTTTGAAGACATGAAGTGTTCAGTATGACTGAAGCAGAATGAACTTGGAGGCCATTGTAAGGACTTTGGATCAAACTTTGGAGACACTAGTGACAATCTGTGTTTTTATTTTTATTGTTTTGTTTTTTGAATTTGCATAGAGTGACATGTTTTTCATATGGATTTTAATAAACATATAGCATCATATATCCACCACTCCAGCACCAAACAGAATAGTGATCTATGTGTTTTCACAGTCTCAATTGGGCAGCTTCACCATAAATAGGATTGTAGAGTCAAGAACATGAATGGGAAAACCAGCTAGGAGGCTGCTGCAAAAAGCATGGATGATATGTGGCCTGAAGCACGATGATGGCAGCGGAGGTGGTTTAAATTTCCTGTATTCAATAAGTAATTTTAAGGTTGAGCCTGTTTGATGTACTGCCAGATTGGACATGTATAATAAGAGAAAGAGAAGAGCTGAAGATGAATCTAAGTTACTTTAAAGAAGTAAAAGGAGGATGTTGATTTTGAGATGGGAACAACCAGAGAAAAAGTTCAGGGTGAGATATAAATAATGTTAATTTTGAATGGTCTATAACACATACAAATAATGAGTCAGCCTTTGGATGTATGATTATGAAGTCAAGAAGAAGGTCTTGGCCCAAGATATATAAATTTGAGAGCTGCCAGCACATAGATGGCACTTAAGGCCACTAGGTAGGATGATATCACCAAGGGACTCTCTACAGATGAAGAAAAGGTCAAACAACTCAGCCCTGGAGGTTGGAGAAGTTTGAGAGGTTAAGATGCACCAGCAAAGGAGACTCAAATGGAGCAGCCATTGAGATATGAGGTAGACAAATGTGTAATATCTTGGGAACCAAAGCAAGAAAGTATTGCAAGGATGAGGGAGTAACTAACTGTTTCAAATCCTGTAGAAAGGTCAGATAAGATGAGGACTAAAAAATGCCATTGGATTTAGCAACTTGGAGATCATTGGAGACCTCCACAAACACTCTTAAAATAGTTCTGGGTATAAAATAAAATCTGACTGGAATAGGTTCAGTCTAACAGAAAATAAAAAAAGAATTGCAGTCGATGCACAGAGCTAGATCTTTTTAGAAGCTTTGAAATAAGTGAAAGGAAACAGAGGTAGTAGCTGGGAGAAGTAGAAGCAGTTGGTTTGTTTTGTTAAAATAAACCACTGTATGCTCATGGAGAAGTTCAATGAAGAGAGAAGTCTGATGATGCAAGAATAGAATAAGAGAATTGCTAGGGAAGTTCTTAAGAGGATAAGGGCATGAGATCTTGTGTACAAATAGATGGGTTTCCTTTGCTAGGAATTTAGACAATTCATTCACACAAAGGAGTTAAGATAGTAACTAGACTTATCATGGTGATCATTTTGAAATGTACAGAAATATTGAATCACTATGTTGTGTACCAGGAACTAACATAGTGTTGTAGGTCAATTATACTTCAAAAACAAACTTATTGGGGCTTCCCTGGTGTTGCAGTGGTTAAGAATCTGCCTGCCAATGCAGGGGACACGGGTTCGAGCCCTGGTCTGGGAAGATCCCACATGACATAGAGCAACCAAGCCCGTGAGCCACAACTACTGAGCCTGCGTGTCTGGAGCCTGTGCTCCGCAATGGGAGAGGCCGTGACAGTGAGAGGCCCGCGCACCGCGATGAAGAGTGGCCCCCGCTCGCCGCAACTGGAGAAAGCCCTCACACGGAAACGAAGACCCAACACAGCCTAAAACAAATAAATAAGTAAATAAATAAATTTATTAAAAAAAAACTTATTAAAAAAAGATTAGATCTGTGGTTACCAGAGGTGGGGGGGGTGGGGAGAGAGGAACTGGACGAAGGCAGTCAATAAGGTACCAACTTCCAGTTTTAAGATAAATAAGAACTAGGAATGTAATGTACAACATGACAAGATAATTAACACTGAAGTATGTTATATATGAAAGTTGTCAAGAGAATAAATCCTGAGAGTTCTCATAGCAAGAAAAAATGTTTTTTTCTATTTCTTTAATTTTGTATCTGTATGAGATAATGGATGTTCACTAAACTTACTATGGTCAACGTTTTATGATGTATGTAAGGTAATCATTATGCTGTACACCTTAAACTTACAGTGCTGTATATGAATTGTATCTGAATAAAACTGGAAGAAAAAAAGATGTTAAGGCAGAATACATGAGCACTGACATAGGTAGAGAGATTAGACTGAGTAAACTGAGGCAAATGCTCTTCTGATTGCTTTCATTTTATCATCATCAGCTGAGAATGATGATGAGGGAAGAGATGATAGAAGTTTTAGAATAAAGAAAAAGGTCTGAAAAGTTAGCTAAAGACTGAGAAAGTGAGTGTACTTGGGAAATATAATATGGCTATTAGGCTTCATTAGAACCCACTTGAGGTTAGTTGTCATAAATTCAAAACAAGACCAGTGAGCATGATGGTAAGTTTTTCTCCAGCCATGTTTGGCTTTTCAGATATGGGCACACATTAGGCAGACAGCTGGATTTGACTATAGTTGTGATTTTGTCAGGCAGTAGAGTAAAACAAGAGAGATAAAGGGAGCTGCAGTTTTATAGCAAAGGAATGATTCTAATTATGAAACATGAAATATTCATTGTATAAATTTGAATAAATAAAGGTGTGGGGCATTTGCTGAGTTAAAGACATGGAAAAGTGATAGATAAGCTAATTATAAGTCCTTGATTGTAAAAGGATTGTTGAGTTGGACTATTAAAGGGAGTCAGCTGGAAAGGCAGGAAATGGTGGTCAGAGAATGGGAAGCTAGAGATTGTAATGATAGAAGGGATGTAGTTAATAATAATGACAAAATCTAGGCTATAAACAAGAGTGGTAGATATAGGGCCAGTATCACTGGAGGACATAAGGCCAAGGACATGAGAGGTTAGGATATCGCATGAACTTTAGATGTTGACATCACCAGGAATTATGACAGTACTTGTATAGGAGGAAAAAATTGATACAGGAGCTCAATTTTTCGGGAAATGAGAAGTGAAATACAGACAGTAGATGACTTCAAAAAGAAATAATGAGTGGCAGGGTGTGCTAACAGGAGATTCAAAACTCAGGGTTCCTTTCTTTCATTGGGAGGGAAAGAAAATAGTCTATATGCATTAATCAGGAGCTAAGAAAAATCCTACTCCTCCATTCTCAGCAGCTTAGGAGGGCTTCTCCCCCACTTTCGTTTTGCCACTTTGGGGAGGAGACCAGCCGATCTAGGGAAGCTCTTTCAGAACAAAGCCAATGGCATAGTGTTGTTATGCAGAGAAAAGGCCTGAGTTTAGCTCTGCAGCTTGGCTCTCGTGGCATGGAAAGAATCCAGAAATTCTCATATGCCCTAAGGACAGCTGTGGAAGGTAACTGATGAGATGTCTTGTAATTAATTGATGGGATGACAAACAGGGCATGGACACCTGTATCTGCGGGCTGCAGACCACACAGGCTGGAGGTGAAAGGGAATCACAGCCAGACCTCATTGGCAGCCCGTGTACTTGGAAGAGCTAAGGTGGCATCAAGACAGCTGACAGGACCATAGGTCCTGTCCAAGCCAAGAGAGGAGAGACCCCATGTCCTTTATCCTCAAACCTCAGCAGAGGATGCCAACATATCAAGATGTGACAGGCTGTTAAGGGATATCGTTGCTGCAGAATGCAATAAAGATCCAGAGAACAGCACAAGGACAGAGAGCTGTGGCCCTTTCTCTGAAGCCAACGGAGACTGTGAGCATCTTTGTGCACTCAGACTCCGTCTTAGGGTGAAATATGAGAAGGAAACAGAATTCTGAAAATCTGAACATATAACTGAAGGGGACTGTTTTAACCCCGTCAGTAGCTTGTGACAAAGATCAGATCATTTATAAGAAATGAACAAGCTATTTCTTTATATATCTGAATGTAGAGGCCTTTTGTAACACGTACATTGAGTGCTTAAACAAAAGTAAAATAAAGAACTATCTTTCTAGTTATCTACAGATTCCTTTATAGATAGAGGAGTTCAAATCAGCTTCAACGCAGCTATGAAATCAGTCCTTAATCTTGAATTAAAAACTGAATTCTGACATTATGGTCTGTTTTGAAGAGGATTTAGGTCAGTGGTATGAAACAGAGGAAACCACACTGCAGCGCAAAGTGATCACAACGTGGCTGAGAGAAATCAGAAGATCAAATGATAGAACATTACAATGCCACGATTCTAGGTCAGTGGCAGCAGGCCACCTCTTCCTTCTGGGAGTTGAATCCTATCTGGGCCAAGGGTCCAGGCTCTTGCAGGTTCAGTGGCCAAAAGTGTGCTGGGGCCAGGGGTGGAGATAAAGCAAATACCTTGGCCTCTATTCTGGTGCATCTAACAAGCCCAGTTCCCCTGAGGGTAGTGTTTAATGTAGCACAGGTTGACAGAAGAATAAACAGATAATCCTTTTTTCACCTACTGGTCTTTTACTACTCCGGAATTTAAGCCCATAATGTAGCAAAGAAAACCATATTTACATGTGATAAGGACAGAAATAAAGCCCAGAGATGGGGTGGGGGTGGGGGGAGGAGCTCAAATCTTTGCGAGACTTCTCCAGGATAAAATGACAAATTGGTAAGAACAATCCCAATTAAACCTTGTTGAAATTAATAAATGTTCTTATCCTGTTTCCCATTATCTTTGTTAATAGGACTAATGATCCTATTAATAACCACAGCTAACATCTATGGGCACTAGGCTACAGTATTTACATATATTATCTCCTTCAATTCTTACAACAATCCTATGAAGAAGTTACTGGTTTTATCATCTTATAGATAAAACTGAGGCTTAAACGTATGGACACCAAGGGGGGAAAGTGGCGGGGGGGGGGCGGGGGGGTTGTGGTGGGATGAACTGGGAGATTGGGATTGACATGTATACACTGATGTGTATAAAACTGATGACTAATAACAACCTGCTGTACAAAAAAAATAAAATAAAATTCAAAAAAACCCATAAAAGAAACAGAAAAATAAACCCTGAGACTTAGACAGATTAAGTCATCTGTAAAACACACAGTAAGTAAGTTACGAAACAGGAATTTAGGCCCAAGACTCTTCATTTCAGGGCTCAGGTGCTTCACTAGTCAACAATAACACCTTCCATGTGGTTACCATTTATGCAAGACTAAGTCTATAGAAGGTGTTTTGTACCTCACCTTGTATGATTTAACCCTATGAATCAGGGACTAGTATTATCCTCATTTTTAAAGGAAACTAAGGTAAAGAGAAATACTGAGCCCAAGACCATCTCCAGCAAGAGAGAAATGGAGAATAAGGTTTGCAGAGAGAATTTAAGCTGACCATTCACAGTAGACATTCACTCATGTTTTATTGGAGTTTTTTAAGTCTTATTTTACAGAACACTAAATAACTTACATGTTAATCCAGTAACAAAAATTCACCTTCCAAATGTAGCCAAATAATTTATCTAATGACTATATCACTGACCCTTTTTCTTCAAATGAATAAGTACATATCTGAATATATGCTGTATTCACCTTACATATTAATGGAGGTATAACTTTCCATAAATCCGTTTTCTTCCCCAGCTGCCACTGCCAAACTTGACTCGTCTCAGAGAATATACCCGGAGAGAAAAGCATCCAATTCTTTAGTTAGCAAGCAACTCAGAGGCAGTTTCAAACAAAGGAAAAGCAAGAAGAATTAGGCAGGAACCACACATCTTGATGGCTCGGGAGTGGCCCAGTATATACCTGCTAATCCAGTGGCCTGTCCTGTTCAGTGTTTCTCTAGGACAAAGCATCACACTTGGCAGGATATATTATATGATCACCCCAACTGCAGGTGAGGGAAAAATCTCTCTCCCCCTGGTGGACCCCCATTTAGGAAAGCTGTCAGTCACAGCCTCATCTAAGCCTGTGACCCAGACAGCCTTGCTGCAGAGGTCCAGGCCAGAATGAGGAAGAGGGCAGAGAGGAGGAAGGCAGGGTAGGAGCAGTTGCACTAGAGGACCAAGGTCTCATTACCACGGCCCTGCTGCACAACTCATACTCTCTAAACCTATTTCTCTATTCTCTAGATTTTTAAGTTCATAGTTTTCAAATCGGTTCAAAAGAGACAACAACTGTATGGGTGAACATTCACCATATTGGAAAAGTTTTTAGAATTCACTGCTTTAAATGTGAGGAATACGTATATTTATAATTTAATACAGGAAGACTGATACTACAACTACAGAGAAATATATAAAATCTGTGGTAATGTTCTCAAAACACTTCGTTTTCCTCTTGTGTTTAATATTTAAGTTACACTAAATAATACATGTAGAATGGATTTAACTTTTTAAAACTGTCTTCATCATTTCATTTGTTCCCTATAACATGTGGTAGGTAATAGGGAAGATAAAATCTCCTATTACTGATGTATTTTTAAAATCGTATCTTTGCCTTAGTTTCAATAATACATATCTCAGAAACCAGAAATATTCTTTTTAAAAATTTTATTATTTTTGGCTGCATCGTGTCTTCGTTGCCATACGTGGGCTTTCTCTAATTGCAGCAAGTAGGGGCTACGCTTCGTTGCGGGGCGCGGGCTTCTCATTGCAGTGGCTTTGCTTGTTGCGGAGCACGGGCTCTAGGCGCACGGGCTTCAGTAGTTGTGGCACACGGGCTTAGTTGCTCCACGGTACGTGGAATCTTCCCAGACCAGGGCTCAAACCCGTGTCCCCTGCATTGGCAGGCGGATTCTTAACCACTGCGCCACCAGGGAAGCCTGGAAATATTCCCTTTTTTAAAAATCTTAACACAAGTTTGAGCAAAATGGTGGTGGGGATGGCGTTACATTTTGTTCAATCTCCCCAATCCTGTTTAAAAAGCTGACAGAAATGGGGTGCTACTGCTAATTGGTTCAGGATTTATTTGGGGGGTGACATGTTCTGAAACTGACTGCACAAAAGTCACACAACTCTGTTTATACTAAAAGTCATTAAACTGTACACTTTAAATGGATGAATTGTATGATATGTGGATTGTATCAATAAAACTCTTAAAAAACTGAATAACTAGCATATTATGGTGAGTTAAAAGAGGCCACAGTTCTTAGACATTTCTGCCATCAAAAGGCAGGGCTATTTCCCTTGCCCTTGAATCTGGGCTGGCCTGTAACAGCTTTGAATAATACAGTAGGTGAAAGTGATTCTATGCCACTTCCAGGCCTAGCCTTTAAGAAAACTGGATGCTTCCATCTCGGTCTCTTGGAGACTTCAGCTGCTTTGTAAGAACTTCAAATACCTTGGAGTCACTCTAGTCTGAGGAAGCCTATGTTAGCCATGTGGAGAGAGAGAGAAAAAAGATATTTGGCAAGCCCCCAGATGTTCCCACTCTCAACCATTCAAGTTATCTCACCTGAGGTTGCAACACTGTGACACAGAGACAAGACACCCATACTGTGTCATGCCTGAATCCATGACCCCAAAATATCATGAAATATAATAAATTGTTGTTCAAAGGCAATAAGCTCTGGGCACATTTGTTATGCAGCAATAAACAGAATAGACTGAAAAACAAGGTGATAAATTATTCTATAAATCCTAGTATAAGAGCAAGTGTACTTAAAACACTGACAGCAGCAAGATCCTAGAACAGCAGCAGTTATGCAGGAATAAGCAAAGGGAATACAAAGGGAATTCCAGTGGGCTCTAAAAGCCAAGAAACTCAGGAATTCATTTCAAAAAGAGGTCTCCATTCAGAGTGGAGACTCAAATGGCCAAACTTAGAATAGTCATAATGACTGGGAGACTTCAGGGGGTATTGGGGCAACCTGGCCCCCTGGGATGTCAAAAACAGTCAAAACCCTACAATGAAGAGAAACTGGTCAGAACAAAACACCACTTGTTCAGGGTAACAACTCTTGGGTGTAAAAGACAGAAAAGATATAGATTCTAATGAAAGAAGAGCAGAAGAGGTAAGTCTCAAAATATTAGTGATACAGGTATGCAGCAGATAAATCTGTAACATATCACAGTGAAATGAAAGAAGAAACCTAGTTATGAAAGCAGAAAAGCAATCTTGACTTTCACTTCTGCTAAACAGGCACTTCCTCCTAAAAATACAGGAAAGAGGGGCAGAGTCAAGATGGTGGTACGGGGAGACACTGAGTTAGCGTCTCCTCACAACTAAGGCACCTGCTGGCTGCTGTTGGGGGACCTTGATGCCCAAGAAGACAGGAGGAACCCCCAAGTGAACGGGTAGGACATGTGGGGACTGATGGGGGAGTAGAAGTGGAGGCCAGACAGGATCGGTGTCCCTGGGGCCAGGGAGATGAGGAGAGACAGGCAGGAGGGACCCTCTGGGAAGAGCGGGAGAGGAGTGGAGGGTGATCGCTTGGCCCACTAGGGCTGGGAAGCCTGCTGAGCTCCAAGGCCGGTGCCCCCCTCCAAAGCCCCCCCTTCAGGCCGCACTGGTCCTTGGGTCATAGGAAAGAGGCTGAGGGGAGAACAGGAGAGGCAGGTGGGAGGGGCCCTCCGGGAGGAGCGGGAGAAGACTAGAGGGCGTTTGCCCCGCCCATTTGAGCCCAGGAAGCCTGCTTGGCTCCCAGATGAGGTCCCCTGCCCTCTGAGACCAGGGGTGGGGGGCACGCCTGGACCCCTTCTTTTCCTTGAGCCTAAGCCCCACCCCCCACAGCCCCCAGGGCCTTTTCCAGCCTGTGTGTCCTAAGCATAGGCCCCACCCTCTGACTTAGTTATTGTTCTTTTTTTTTTTTTTTTTTTTGCCACCCCAGGCAGCTTGTGGTATCTTGGTTCACGAGCTCAGGGGCGGGCCGAAGCTCTTGCAATAGGAGCACCGAGTCGGAAACACTGGACTAACAGAGAACCTCAGACTCCAAGAAATATTCATCAGAGTAAGGTCTCACGGAGTACCTCATCTCAGCACCAAGACCCAGCTCTACCCAACAGCCTACAAACTCCAGCGTTGGAAGCCTCAGGCTGAACAACCAGTAAGACAAGAACACAATGCCACTCAAGAGAAAAAAAAAAAAATGAGATAGCAAAACAAATATGTCACAGATGAAGGAGCAAGGTAAAAATCTATAAGACCAAATAAATGAAGAGGAAATAGGCCATCTACCTGAAAAAGAATTCAGAATGATAGTAAAGATGATCCAGAAACTCAGAAATAGAACAGAGGCATGGACTGAGAATACACAACCAATGTTTAACAAAGATCTAGAAGAACTAAAGAACAAACAGAGATGAACAACACAATAACTGAAATGAAAAATAGACTAAAAGGAATCAATAAGAGAATAACTGAGGCAGAGGAACGAATTGGTGTGAGTTGGAAGTGAGCTGGAAGACAAAATGGTGGAAATAACTGCCGAGGAGCAGAATAAAGAAGAAAAAAGAATGAAAAGAATTGAAGACAATCCCAGAGACCTCTGGGACAACACTAACCAAACCAACGTTCGAATTATAGGAGTCCCAGAAAGAGAAGAGAAAAAGGAAGGGTCTGAGAAACTATTTGAAGAGATTATAGTCAAAAACTACCCTAACATGGGAAAGGAAATAGTCACCCAAGTCCAGGAAGCACAGAGAGTCCTATACAAGATAAACCCTAGGAAAAACACACCAAGACACATATTAATCAAACTTACAAAAATTAAATCCAAAGAAAAAGTATTAAAAGCAGCAAGGGAAAAACAAAAAATAACATACAAAGGAATCCCATAAGTTTATCAACTGATTTTTCAGTGGAAACTCTGCAGGCCAGTAGGGAGTGGCAGGATATACTTAAAGTGATGAAAGAGAAAAACCTACAACCAAGATTATTCTGCCCAGCAAGGATCTCATTCAGATTCAATGGAGAAGTCAAAAGCTTTTCAGACAAGCAAAAGCTAAGAGAATTCAGCACCACCAAACCAGCTTTACAACAAATGCTAAAGAAACTTCTCTAGGCAGGAAACACAAGAGAAGGAAAAAACCCACAAAAAGAAACCCAAAACAATTAAGAAAATGGTAACAGGAACATACATATTGATGATAACCTTGAATGTAAATGGATTAAGTGCCCCAACCAAAAGACATACTCTCACTGAATGGATACAAAAACAAGACCCATATATATGTTGTCTACAAGAGACCCACTTCAGACCTAGGGACACATACAGACTGAAAGCGAAGGGATGGAAAAAGATATTCCCTGCAAATGGAAATCAAAAGAAAGGTGGAGTAGCAATAATCGTATCTGACAAAATAGACTTTAAAATAAAGACTGTTACAAGAGATAAGGAGGGACACTACATAATGATCAAAGGATCAATCCAAGAAGAAGATATAACAGTTATAAATGTTTATGCACCCAACATAGGAGCACCTCAGTATAAATCCTAACAACCATGAAAGGAGAAATTGAGAGTAACACAATAATAATAAGGTACCCCATTTACACCAAGGGACAGATCATCATAACAGAAAATAAACACAGGCTTTAAATGACACTAATGACCAGATTTAATTGACATTTATAGAATATTCCACCCAAAAGTGGCAGAATACACTTTTTTCTCAAGTGCACGTGGAACATTCTCCAGGATAGATCACATCTTGGGTCACAAATCAAGCCTCGGAAAATTTAAGAAAATTGAAATCATATCAAGCATATTTTCTGACCACAATGCTATGAGATTGGAAATCAGTTACAGGAAAAAAATTGTAAAACACACAAATACATGGAGTCTAAACAGTGTGCTACTAAATAACCAAGAGATCACGGAAGAAATCAAAGAAGAAATAAAAAAATACATAGAAACAAATGACAACAAAAATCTGACGACCCAAAACCTATGAGATGCAGCAAAAGCAGTTCTAAGCAGGAAGTTTATAGCAATTCAATCTCACCTCAAGAAACAAGAAAAATCTCAAATAAATAATCTAACCCTACACTTAAAACAACTAGAGAAAGAAGAACAAAGAAAATCCAGTCAGTAGAAGGAAAGAAATCATAAAGATCAGAGTAAAATAAATGAAATACAAACAAAGAAAACAATAGCAAAGATCAATAAAACTAAAAGGGCTTCCCTGGTGGCGCAGTGGTTGACAATCTGCCTGCTGATGCAGGAGACACGGGTTCGAGCCCTGGTCTGGGAAGATCCCGCATGCCGCGGAGCGGCTGGGCCCGTGAGCCACAGCTGCTGAGCCTGCGCGTCTGGAGCCTGTGCCCCGCAGCGGGAGGGGCCGCGATAGTGAAAGGCCCGCGCACCGCGATGAGGAGCGGTCCCCGCACCGCGATGGAGAGTGGCCCCCACTTGCCGCAACTAGAGAAAGCCCTCGCACGAACCGAAGACCCAGCACAGCCAAAAATAAATAAATAAATAAATAAATAAATAAATAATTTAAAAAAATAAAAAATAAAAAAATAAAACTAAAAGCTGGTTCTTTGAGAAGATAAACAAAATTGATAAACCATTAGCCAGACTCATCAAGAAACAAAGGAAGAGGACGTAAATCAATAAAATTAGAAATGAAAAACAAGAAATCACAACTGACACGGCAGAAATACAAAGGTTTATAAGAGACTACTACAAACAACTATATGCCAATAAAATGGACAACCACAAAGAAAAGGAAATATTCTTGGAAAGGTACAAATTTCCAAGACTGAACCAGGAAGAATTAGAAAATGTAAACAGACCTATCAAAAGTAATGAAATCGAAACTGTAATTAAAAATCTTCCAACAAACAAAAATCCAGGACCAGATGGCTTTACAGGCAAATTCTATCAAACATTAAGAGAAGAGCTAACACCTATCCTTCTCAAACTCTTCCAAAAAATTGCAGAGGGAGAAACACTCCCATATTCATTCTACGAAGCCACCATCACCCTGATACCAAACAAAAAAAGAAAATTATAGACCGATATCACTGATGAACACAGATGCAAAAATCCTCAACAAAATACTAGCAAACAGAATCCAACAGCACATTAAAAGGATCATACACCATGATCAAGTAGGATTTATCCCAGGGATGCAAGGATTCTTCAATATATGCAAATCAATCAATGTGATACACCACATTAACAAATTAAGGAATAAAAATCATATGATCATCACAATAGATGCAGTAAATCTTTGACAAAATTCAACACCCATTTATGATAAAAACTCTCCAGAAAATGGGCATAGAGGGAACCTACCTCAACATAATAAAGGCCATATATGACAAACCCACAGCAAGCATTGTACTCAGTGGTGAAAAACTGAAACCATTTCCACTAAGATCAGGCACAAGACAAGGATGTCCACTCTCGCCACTCTTACTCAACATAGTTTTGGAAGTCCTAGCCATGGCAGTCAGAGAAGAAAAAGAAATAAAAGGAATACAAATTGGAAAAGAAGAAGTAAAACTGTCACTGTGTGCAAATGACATGATACTATACATAGAAAACCTAAAGATGCCACCAGCAAACTCCTAGAACTAATCAATGAATTTGGTAAGGTTGCAGGATACAAAATTAATGCAGAGAAATCTCTGGCATTCCTATACACCAACAACAAAAAATCAGAAAGAGAAATTAAGGAAACACTCCCATTTACCACTGCAACAAAAAGAATAAAATACCGAGAAATAAACCTGCCTAAGGAGGCGAAAGGCTTGTACTCAGAAAACTATAAAACACTGATGAAAGAAATCAAATATGACATAAACAGATGGAGAAATATACCATGTTCTTGGATTGGAAGAATCAACATTGTGAAAATGACTATACTACCCAAAGCAAACTACAGATTCAGTGCAATCCCTATCAAACTACCAATGGCATCTTTCACAGAATTAGAACAAAAAAATTTGCAATTCGTATGGAAACACAAAAGACACAGAATAGCCAAAGCAACCTTGAGAAAGAAAAATGGAGTTGGAGGGATCAGGCTCCCCGACTTCAAACTATACCACAAAGCTACAGTAATCAAGACAGTATGATACTGGTAGAAAAACAGAAATATAGATCAATGGTACAGGATTGAATGCCCAGAGATAAACCCATGCACATATGGATACCTAATTTACAACAAAGGAGGCAAGAACATACAATAGAGAAAAGACAGCCTCTTCAATAAGTGGTGCTGGGAAAACCGGACAGCTGCATGTAAAAGAATGAAATTAGAACCTTACCTAACACCATACACAAAAATAAACTCCAAATGGATTAAATACTTAAATGTAACACCAGACAGTATAAAAAAGACTCTTAGATGAAAACATAGGAAAAACACTCTGACATAAACCACAGCAAGATCTTTTTTGGCCACCTCCTAGAGTAACAGAAATAAAAACAAAAATAAACAAATGGGTCTTAATTAAACTTAAAAGCTTTTGCACAGCAAAGGAAACCATAAACAAGACAAAAAGACAACCCTCATAATGGGAGAAAATATTTGCAAATGAAGCAACTGACAAAGGATTCATCTCCAAATTATACAAACTGCTCATGGAGCTCAATATCAAAAAAAACAAACAATCCAGTTAAAAAATGGGCAGAAGACCTAAACAGACATTTCATTAAGGAAGACATACCTATGACCAAGAGGCACATGAAAAGATGCTCAACATCACTAATTATTAGAGAAATGCAAATCAAAACTACAGTGAGGTATCACCTCACACTGGTCAGCATGGTCATTATCAAAAAATCTAGAAACAATAAATGCTGGAAAGGGTGTGGTGAAAAGGGAACCCTCCTGCACTGTTGGTGGGAATGTAAATTTATACATCACTATGGAAAACAGTATGGAGGTTCCTTAAAAAACTAAAAATAGAACTACCATATGACCCAGCAATCCCACTACTGGGCATATACCCTGAGAAAACCATAATACATAAAGAGACATGTACCACAATGTTCATTGCAGCACTATTTACAATAGCCAGGACATGGAAGCAACCTAAATGTCCATCGACAGATGAATGGATAAAGAAGATGTGGCACATATATACAATGGAATATTACTCAGCCATAAAAAGAAACGAAATTGAGTTATTTGAAGTGAGGTGGATGGACCTAGAGTCTGTCATACAGAGTGAAGTCAGAAAGATAAAAACAAATACCGTACGCTAATGCATATATATGGAATCTTAAAAAAAAATGGTACTCATGAACCTAGTTGCAGGGCAGGAATAAAGATGCAAACATAGAGAATGGACTAGAGGACATGGGGTTGGAGGGGGAAGCTGGGGTGAAATGAGAGTAGCATTGACATATACATACTACTGAATGTCAAATAGTTATCTAGTGGGAAGCAGCAGCAGAGCACAGGGAGATCAGATCTGTGCTTTGTGACCACCTAGAGGGGTGGGATAGGGAGGATGGAAGGGAGGGGATATGGAGACTTATGTATGCATATGGCTGATTCACTTTGGTGTACAACAGAAACTAACACAGTATTGTGAAGCAAGTATACTCCAATAAAGAGCTATTAAAAAAATAAAAAATAAAAATACAGGAAAGTCCTTCTCACTTAAAATGAACAATTAAAAGAATTGCCGTTAAACACAACTTAAGATATTATAAGATAAACAAGGATAAAAATCTAAATTATATAGTTATAAAATGAAGTCACAACAGAAAAACGTGGCTATGGAACAAAAGGCAGAACCTAAAATTATCCAAAAAATCTAAGGAAAATTATAGAAGCTGCCAAATAGAACAAATCTGAACTTTAAAACATCATAAATGTTGAGTCATTTATGGACAGTTAGCAACAGATGTAGATAAAAGGACAGAAAAAGATTAAGCCAGATTGAATAAAAAAAGACACCACAGAATAAACTATTGTAGAAATAGAGAGGAAAAAAGAATGAGTAAAATATAAACAGAATTTTTTAATTGGAGAAAGTAATAAATATAGATGACAGGCAAAAATAAACCAACATAGATGTATAAGCAGTTCTTAAAAGAAAACAAAATCAGTGGAAGAGAATACCAAAAACTATAATACAAGGAAACTTTCCTGAAATACAAGAAGGAATTTCCATATTTAAACAGCATATAATTCGAATCAAAAATAAATTTTAGAACTTAAAGGTACAATAGCCAAAACTAAGAAACTTGATGGCTGGGGTCAACAGCCAAATGAAGGGGACAGAGGAAGAATCAGTGGACCGTAAGATAAAGCAATAGAAATTATCCAATCTGAACAACAGAGGAAAAAAAAGACTTTTTAAAAGTGATATGTTTCAGTCTTTAATCCATTTCAAGTTAATTTTTGTTAGTGGCATAAAATAGGAGTCCAATTTCATTATTCTGCATGTAATTATCCAGTTTTCCCAACACCACTTATTGAAAGACTATCCTTCCTCTATTGGGTATTGTTGGATCCCTAGTCAAATACTGGTTGACCATATATGTGAGAGTTTATTGCTGGGCTCTCAGTTTTCTGCCACTAGTCAAAGTGTCTATTTTTATACTAGTATCATACTGATTTGATTACTATACCTCTGGAGTATGGTGTGAAATCAAGAAGTGTGGTCCCCTTACCTTTGTTGTTCTTTTTCTGGATGGATTTGGCAATTCAGGGTCTTTTGTGGTTCCACATAAATTAAGATTTTTTCTCTATTTCTGTGAAAAATGCCTTTAAAATTTTGGAAAGGATTGCATTAAATCTATAGATTGCTTTGAGTAATATGGACATTTTTATAATAATTTTCCAATCTATGAACATGATATATCTTTCCATTTACTTATATCTTCAATTTCTTTCATAAAGGTCTTAATAGTTTTCCACTACAGGTCGTTCACTTCCTTGGTTACATTTATTCCTAAATATTTTATTGTTTTGATGCTATTTGAGTGGGATTCTCTGTTTCTTTTTCAGATATTTCTTTGTTAGTACATAGAAACACAACTTAGAATGGCTATCATCAAAAAGAAAAAGATAGGGCTTCCCTGGTGGCGCAGTGGTTGAGAATCTGCCTGCTAATGCAGGGGACACGGGTTCGAGCCCTGGTCTGGGAAGATCCCACATGCCGCGGAGCGGCTGGGCCCGTGAGCCACAGCTGCTGAGCCTGCGCGTCTGGAGCCTGTGCCCCGCAACGGGAGGGGCCGCAATAGTGAAAGGCCCGCGCACCGCGATGAAGAGCGGTCCCCGCACCGCAATGAAGAGTGGCCCCCGCTTGCCGCAACTGGAGAAAGCCCTCGCACGAACCGAAGACCCAACACAGCCAAAAATAAATAAATAAATAAATAAAGTAGGGGGAAAAAAAAAAAAAAAGTATGTTTCTTAAAAAAATAAAAAAATTAAAAAAAAAATAAAAAAAAAAAATAAAAAGATAACAAGTGTTGGCAAGGATATGGAAAAAACACTTCTGCACTGTTTGTGGGAATCTAAGTTGGTGAAGTCTCTATGGAAATGGTGTGGAAGTTCCTCAAAAATTAAAAATAAAACTACCATATTATCCAGCAATCCCACTTCTAGGTATATATCCAAAGGAAATCAGGACCTCAAGGAGATATCTGTACTCCCAAGTCTGTTACAGCATTATTCACAATAGCCAAGATATGGAAACAACCTAAATGTCCATCTACAGAAGACTGGACAAAAAAAAGATGTGATATGATATGGTACAATGAAGTATTAGTCAGCCACGAAAAAAAAAGAAATTCTGCCATTTACAACAACATAAATGGAACTCGAGGGCATTATGCTAAACAAAAGTCAGATAGAGAAAGACAAATACCATGTGACATCACTTATATATGGAATCTAAAAAAGCCAGCTCACAGAAACAGGAAGTAGAATGGTGGTTGCCAGGGGAGAGAGCAGGGTGGGAGAAATCAAGGAGATGTTGATCAAATAGTACAAATTCCTAGTTATAAGTAAGTTCTGATAATGTAGTATACAGCATAGTAACTATAGTTAATGATACTGTATTATATACTTGAAAGTTGCTAAGAGAATAGATCTTAAGTGTTCTCACCACAAAAAAGAAATGGTAATTATGTGAGGTTATGGAAGTGTTAACCAACCGTAATGTGGTAATCATTTTGCAACATTTAAGCCTATCAAATCAACACTCTGTACACCTTAAACTTACACAATGTTATATGTCAATTATATCTCAATAAATCTGAAAAAAAACAAAGCTTACATTTCTCACACTCCCTTGCTGCATGGGGGCAGATATATGTCTGGGTCTATTAATCAAATGCACTAGTATGAGACTGACTCAGAAGTAAGCTATGTGGGAACACATGTTGGACATGGGGCATCCATTTTGCTAGTACAGAAGCATCAAAGGCTGTGTGGTTTCTCAGGTCAGAGACAACCACAACTTCATGAATGGGACAAAACTGCAGTGTGCATCTGGGAGCTTAAATTTAGAGCTCATATCTCTAGTCCTCACAATAATTCTGTGAAAAAATTTCTCTCAGAAACTGGGAAAAGACTCTGCTGTCTGCAACTACTGACTTTGAACAATAAAGAAATAAAGGAAGGGAAAACAAGATATTCAGGGACTTGTGGGACTATAACAAAACACTTTACATTCAAGAAATCATAGTCTCAGAAGCAGAGGTAAAAGGGACTAAGGCTAGAAATGTACTCAAAGAAATAATGGCCTAAAACTCCCCCAAACTGGCAAAAGACATAAACGTACATATTCAAGAAGTCAAGTTTAGGTCTAAAATTAAGATGGACTCAAAGAAATCCACACCAAGAAACATCATAGTGAAACTTCTGAAAAAAGAAAACCAAATTAGAAATCTTGAAAGCCTGAGAGAAATGACACCTTACTTTTAGGAGAAAAGCATTTCAATGACAGTGTCTTTCTTATCAGAAAACATGGAGCCCAGAAAGAAATGTCACAGCATTTTTCAAATGCTAAAAGAAATGAATTGTCAACACAGAATCCTATATACAATGAAAATAGCTTTCAGCAATTAAGGGGAAATCAAAACATTCTCAAATGAAGGAAAATTGAAAGAACTTGTTACCAGTATACCTAACCTAAAAGAATGCTAAAGGAAGTTAAGTTTGTAATTTAAAAGCTTCTAAAAGGGAGAGAGGAGGAGTGGCCAAGATAGCAGTGTAAGAAGACTCTGAGCTCACCTCCTCCCACTGGCACACCAAAATTACAACTATTTACAGAGCAACTATTGATGAGAAAAACTGGAAGACTAACAAAAAAGACCTTCTACAACTAAAGATATAAAGAAGAAACCAGGAGAAGGGCAAGAGGGGTGTAGTATAGTCAAGATCAATACCCCTGGATGGGTGACCCTCAAACCGGAGAATAATTACAAATGCAGAGGCTCTCCCCAAGGAGCTAGGGGTCTGAGCCCCAAATCAGGCTCCCCAGCTCAGGGGCCTGCACTAGAAAGACAAGCCCCCAGAATGTTTAGCTTTGAAAACCATTTGGGCTTAGGCTCAGGAGACCCAGAGAGCTGTGGGCAATAGAGACTTCACTCTTAACGGGTGCACACAAAATCTCACACACTCCAGGACCCAGGGCAGAAGCAGTCATTTCAAAGGAGCCTGTGGTAAACCCACCTGCTGATCTTGAAGCAACTCTAGGAGGCATCTGGGAGCTCGTTATACCACGTGGACACTGGTGCCAGTAGGCACCGTTCAGGAATCCTCCTTCTAGTTTATTAGCTCCAAGACCCAGTTCTGCCCACCAGCCTGTAGGTACCAGTACGGGGATGGCTCAGGCCAACCAACTAGCTGGGCAGAGAAACAGCACCACCCACCAGCAGACCTGTTGCCTTAAGACCCCCCTGAGCCACTGCCACTCCAGGACTCGGCTCTGTCAACCAGAGGGCCCAGAACACGGTTCCCAACACCAGTATGCTGGCACTAACCCCGGGACCCCTAGGGCCCTGCAGCCGGAGACCCGGGAACTCAGTTCCATCCACCAGTGGACCAGCACCAGCCTCACACAGCAGCAGACAAACACCAGTCCCAGGACTAACACAGCCCTGGAGCCTGTCATACCAGGAGCCAACCCGCCCACCAGCCGGCTAACACCAACTCCGGGAGACTTTGGGTCCCTCAGTCAGCCACCCTGGAATCCAGACCCACCCACCAACAGGCCAACACCAGCATCAGGACACCCCAAACCCTACAGCCAGCCATGTTGACAGGCCCTGTCTACAAGTACTGATATTGAAACTGTGATTAAAAATCTTCCAACAAACAAAAGTCCAGGACCAGATGGCTTCACAGGCAAATTCTATCAAATATTTAGAGAAAAATTAACACTGATCCTTCTCAAACTCTTCCAAAATATAGCAGAGGGAGGAACACTCACAAACTCATTCTACGAGGCCACCATCACTCTGATACCAAAACCAGACAAAAATGTCACAAAGAAAGAAATGTCACTAATGAACATAGATGCAAAATCCTCAAAAAAATACTAGCAAACAGAATCCAACAGCATATTAAAAGGATCATACACCATGATCAAGTGGGGTTTACCCCAGGAATGCAAGGATTCTTCAATATATGCAAATCAATCAATGTGACACACCATATTAACAAATTGAAGGAGAAAAACCATATGATCATCTCAATAGATGCAGAAAAAGCATTTGACAAAATTCAAAACCCATTTAAGATAAAAACCCTCGGGAAAGTAAGCATAGAGGGAACTTACCTCAACATAAAAAAAGGCCATATATGACAAACCCACAGCCAACATTGTCCTCAATGGTGAAAAACTGAAACCATTTCCTCTAAGATCAGGAACAAGACAAGGTTGTCCACTCTCACCACTATTATTCAACACAGTTTGGGAAGTTTTAGCCACAGCAATCAGAGACGAAAAAGAAATAAAAGGAATCCAAATCGGAAAAGAAGAAGTAAAACTGTCACTGTTTGCAGGTGACATGATGCTACATGTAGAGAATCCTAAAGATGCTACCAGAAGACTACTAGAGCTAATCAATGAATTTGGTAGAGTAGCAGGATAGAAAATTAATGCACAGAAATCCCATGCATTCCTATACACTAATGAAAAATCTGAAAGAGAAACCAAGGAAACACTCCCATTTACCATTGCAGCAAAAAGAATAAAATACCTAGGAATAAACTTACCTAAGGAGACAGAAGACCTGTATGCAGAAAACTATAAGACCCTGATGAGAGAAATTAAAGATGGTACAAACAGATGGAAAGATATACCATGTTCTTGGATTGGAAGAATCAACATTGTGAAAATGACTACAATACCCAAAGCAATCTACAGATTCAATCAATCCCTATCAAACTACGAGTAGCATTTTTCACAGAACTAGAACAAAAATTTTCACAATTTGTATGGAAACACAAAATACCCCGAACAGCCAAAGCAATCTTGAGAAAGAAAAACGGAGCTGCAGGAATCAGGCTCCCAGACTTCAGACTGTACTGCAAAGCTACAGTAATCAAGACAGTATGCTACTGGCACAAAAACAGAAATATAGATCAACGGAACAGCACAGAAAGCCCAGAGATAAACCCACGCACATATGGTCAACTTATTTTTGATAAAGGAGGCAAGAATATACAATGGAGAAAACACAGCCTCTTCAATAAGTGGTGCTGGGAAAACTGGACAGCTACATGTAAAAGAATGAAATTACAACACTCCCTAACACCATACACAAAAATAAACTCAAAACCAATTATAGACCTAAAGGTAAGGCCAGACACTATAAAACTCTTAGAGGAAAACATAGGCAGAACACTGTGACATAAATCACAGCAAAATCCTTTTTGACCCACCTCCTAGAGAAAGGGAAATAAAAACAAAAACAAACCAATGGGACCTAATGAATCTTAAAAGCTTTTTTGCACAGCAAAGGAAACCATAAACAAGATGAAAAGACAACCCTCAGAATGGGAGAGAATATTTGCAAATGAAGCAACTGACTAAGGATTAATCTCCAAAATTTACAAGCAGCTCATACAGCTCAATCAAGAAAACAAAGCCCAATCCAAAAATGGGCAGAAGACCTAAGTAGACATTTCTCCAAAGAAGATATACAGATTGCCAACAAACACATGAAAGGATGCTCAACATCACTAATCATTAGAGAAATGCAAATCAAAACTACAATGAGGTATCACCTCACACCAGTTACAATGGCCATCATCAAAAAATCTACACACAATAAATGCTGGAGAGGGTGTGGAGAAAAGGTAACCCTCTTGCACTGTTGGTGGGAAAGTAAATTGATACAGCCACTATGGAGAACAGTATGGAGGTTCCTTTAAAAACTAAAAATAGAACTACCATATGACCCAGTAATCCCACTACTGGGCATATACCCTGAGAAAACCATAATTCAAAAAGAGTCATGTGGGCTTCCCTGGTGGCGCAGTGGTTGAGAGTCTGCCTGCTAATGCAGGGGACGCGGGTTCGAGCCCTGGTCTGGGAAGATCCCACATGCCGCGGAGCGGCTAGGCCCGTGAGCCACAGCTGCTGAGCCTGCGCGTCTGGAGCCTGTGCCCCGCAACGGGAGGGGCCGCGATAGTGAAAGGCCCGCGCACCGCGATGAAGAGTGGTCCCCGTACCGCGATGAAGAGTGGCCCCCACTTGCCGTAACCAGAGAAAGCCCTCGCACGAACTGAAGACCCAACACAGCCAAAAATAAATAAATAAATAAATAAAGTAGCTATAAAATTAAAAAAAAAAAAAAAGAGTCATGTACCACAATGTTCATTGCAGCTCTATTTACAATAGCCAGGGCATAGAAGCAACCTAAGTGTCCATCGACAGATGAATGGATAAAGAAGATGTGGCTCATATATACAGTAGAATATTTCTCAGCCATAAAAAGAAACGAAATTGAGTTATTTGTAGTGAGGTGGATGGACCTAGAGTCTGTCATACAGAGTGAAGTAAGTCAGAAAGAGAAAAACAGATACCATATGCTAACACATATATATGGAATCTAAAAAAAAAAAAAAAGTTCTGAAGAACCTAGGGCCATGACAGGAATAAAGACACAGACATAGAGAATGGACTTGAGGACATGGGGAAGGGGAAAGGTAAGATGGGACGAAGTGAGAGAGTGTCATGGACATATATCCACTACCAAATGTAAAATAGATAGCTAGTGGGAAGCAGCCACATAGCACAGGGAGATCAGTTCGGTGCTTTGTGACCACCTTAGAGGGGTGGGATGGGGAGGGTGGGAGGGAGACGCAAGAGGGAGGAAATATGGGGATATATGTATATGCATAGCTGATTCACTTTGTTATACAGCAGAAACTAACACACCATTGTAAAGCAATTATACTCTAATAAAGGTGTAAAAAAAAGAAACATAGTACTGGAAATTCTAGCCAGTGCAAGTAAGTCAAATAAAATAAAAAACATATAGATCAGAAAGAAAAAAATACTGTCCCAATTTGCAAGTGCCATGATTGTCTATGTAGAAAATCGCAAGAGATCAACACACAAGAACCTTCTAGAGCTAATAAGTGAGTTCAACATGGTCAAAGGATACAAGATAAACATACAAAAATCAATTGTACTTCTATAAACAGTGAACATGTGAACAAGGAAATAAATACTATTTATAATCGCTCCTCAAAAAAATGAAAAAGATTTAAATATAACAAAACATATGTGGGACTTGTATGCTGAAAACTACAACACAAGGATGAAAGAAATCAAAGAAGAGTCAAATAAATGGAGAAGCACATGTGTTCATGGATTAGAAGACTCAAATAGCATAGATGTGAATTCTCCTTTAAATTTATATACAGGTTTAATGCAATTTGCATCAAAATCTCTGCAAGATTTTTGTAAATATCTAGACAAGATTAGTTTTAATGTTATGTAGAAAGGTGAAAGAACTAGAATGGCTAAAACAGTTCTGAAAAGAAATAAAGTGATATGAATCTGTCTACCTGATTTCAAGACTTACTATATAGCCATAGGAACCAAGGTGATGTGGCATTGCCCAAAGAATAAACACACAGACCAGTGGGACAGAATAAAGAACCCAGAAATAGATGCATACAAATATGCACAACTGGTGTTTGACAGAAATGCAAAAGTTATTCAGTAGAGGAAAGACAGCCTTTTCAACAAATGGTTCTGGAGCAACTGGACATCTATATCAAAAAACAAGCATAAAATGAAAAACAAAAAACTCTTTGCTTATGTCTCACACTTTATACAAAAAAAATTAACCCAAAATGGATCATACTTAAATCTTAAATGTAAAACTATATAAATATGTAGAAAAATATAGGAGAAAATTTGGGTATCTAGAGCTAGGCAAGTGTTCTTAAATGTGATACCAAACGTACAACCCATAAAAGAAAAAACTGATAAACTTGACTTCATCAAAATTAACTTTTACTCAGCAAAATACCCTTAAGAAGATGAAAAGAGAAGCTACAGAGTAGGATAAAATATTTACAAAATACATATCTCATACAGGACTAATATCTATAATATACAGAGAACACTCAAAACTCAACAGTAACAACAAAGAGAGTTGACCCTAGAACAATGTGGGCACTTGCTTATGGCAAGTAGAGCTCCTTAGAGAAATCAATCATTTTAGGTCTGTGGCAAGAAATGAACAAGATGTTATCTTGCTGTACCTGAAAGCAAGGATGCTAGGTGAGACTTCTGAAGACATGTCAAAAGCACTCAGGAATACCTTCAACAGCTCCCATAGACCAAAGCTGGAAAAATTTATTATCATACATAATACTGATTGCAATTGAAAAAACCACATCAAATATAAAAAATTCCTTGAGATCAAAATCATGGTCCAAAACTGTACTGATCACCTTTAGACATTGCGTCATTGGCATCATCAGAGTACCATGCCATCATTAAGAAAATTTACAAAAGGGAAGTTGATGCCTTTATTTTTCCTCTCCTTTAAGAACTGTATTTTAAGGTAATGGAAAAATAATAATAAGGGAAAGATAATCTTTATATAAGAATCACAGCTAATAAGTGCAAAAGACATGTTGGAATTAGACAATCACCATTTTGCAACTCCTAATAAAATAATGGCTCAAGGCAATGGTCATTCACGGACTACTAAAACATTGAGCTAAAGGATGAGGAGGGTCTTTTAAAAAGGATGAATGAGGTTGACACCACTTAAGCTCCACTGATAAATTTTAACATCACTAAAATTGAACAATCAGATATTACGTTACTACTGATATGATGTGATAGAAAATGCACACTAGAATCTATGAAGTACTCTTCATATTTAAAAAATTGAACCTGAATTTAATCAATCCTCTAGATATAACTTTACAAGATATAGAAACAGAGCAACATGTTAAATAACAGCATAAAGATATAATCAGCCAAATCTAAAATGTGGGAAATGCTAAAGAACAAATGATCTAGTTTCTTTCAAAATTTAATGGTATAAGAGGAGATGCTATTTAAACTCAAGAGTTTAGAGACACATTAACTAAACGCAGTATATATACTTTGGTGGGCAGAATCTTAATGCAACCCAACAAATACTTCAAAGACATTTTGGAAACAATTGAGGAAATTAAATATGGAATGGGTATCAGATGATATCAAGGAATTAATGTCAATTTGTTCATCATGGTTAAATTTAAACTAATTCCTTATCTATTAATGATACCTACTGATTTATTTATGAATAAAAAATATGTTTGGAATTTGCTTTAAAATACCCTACCAATAAAGAAGAGAGAACAGACAAAACAAAAATGGCAGTATGTTGATGGCTGAAACTAGGTTTGGGATATATGATGGCTCATTATATGAACATCTCTACTTTTGAGTGTGTTTGAAATTCTTCACGGTAAAATATTTTTAAACAATCATGTAACTATTCATTTGACAAGTTGAACACGTACCCTTTGCAGAACAAAGTAAGTAAAACACAATCTTTTCTCCCAAGAAGCTCACAATCTAGTAGTGGGAGAAATAGAAAAAAAAAAAAAAAAAGTGCAATGAAGTACGATATTTGCTCAAATAAGCACATTACAGTTACAGTGGGGGCACAGTGTAAGGGAAAAGACATACCCCAGGAGACACGAATCAGGACTTCAGAGAGGAGGTGATACTAGATCTGTCGTTAAGAATTTACAGGAGTTCATTCAAGTGACATGAGGAAAAGGCATTCAGAGTGACAGTAGTAAGTCCTATTTATATGTATCACTTCCTGTTTCAAGCACTGTTCTAGGCACTTCAGATTTTTAAATCACTATATCCTCAAAACAAACCTGTGAGATGTGTTATTCTTAGCACATATCCTTATTTTACAGATAAAGCAATTGAGGCATAGAAAGGTTAAGTAATCTGACCAAGATTGCATAATTGTAAATGACAGTGATAGGCAGCAAAACCAAATAGTTTGCTCTCAAACACTAGACGACTTCTTCAGTAGATGAAGTAATGTGTAACAGAGGCAAAGAGGTGTAACCTGTAACAGTACACTAGGAAACCATAAATGTTGCTATAATATATGGCGTGAGGTGGAAAACCAGAAGGGTATGTCAGGAAATTAGAGAAGATGGATGGTTAGTCAAAAGGCAGACCATGAAGGGCTTCACATATCAAGGAACAGAATTTATACCATTTTCAAGTAAGAAGGTGCAAACCAACAAAGGCTTTTAAACAATGGAGTGACATGTATTGATTTATGCAGTACAAAAATAACTTAGGCAGTGGTGAGCACAGTGGACGGGAGGGGAATCAATAAAAGGAGGCAGGGAATTCAGTTAAGAAGTGTTTTGGTCCAAGAGACAGACTGTAGGGGCCAGAGCTATGGCACTGCTGATAGACATGGATGAAAGAGAACAGATTCAAAAGAGATTTAAGAGGAAGAAGCCACAGAATTTGGCAAAGGATTCCATATGGGAAGCACAGGGATGGGAAAGGGGGAGTTAAGGAAGTCTCTCAGGTTGCTGACTTGGGGGGTGGGAGGGAGGAGGGATGCCAACAGTGAGTGGGAACATCAGAAGAGAAAGTTTTATAATGAAGAAAATGTGTTCACATTCGACCAGGTGAGCCTGTGGACGCTGTCATATAATAATGACCCTGGATCTCAGAAGACAGACGTGTATCTGAGAGACTTCAACATACTGGCAGTATTTAAAGCCATGGAGACAAATGGGATTCACTCAAGAATCCTTCGCAGAGAAACAAAACAAAAAAATCAGTGTTTTTCAAACTTCAGTTATTCAAGGACTTCAGGACTTTTGCCATGTTAGTGTACCACCTGCCCCATTGTTTATTTAATAGTTTTTTGAACTGGCATGTTTTGTACTTTATTTTCAAACAAAACATTATATCACTACTGTAAAAAGAAAACTATATTACTCAGCATAATAAATGGAAAATGACCATAAAGTTAAACTGTAATGATGTGTCAACGTAGGTTCATCAGTTGTCAACAAATGCACCACTCTGATGGCAGGGGATGTTGATGGCGGGGGATGTTGATGGCGGGGGATGTTGATGGCGGGGGATGTTGATGGCGGGGGATGTTGATGGCGGGGAAGGCCGTGCCTGCAGTGGGGGGACAGGGGGCGAGGGTAGGAGGTACTTGGAAAGTCTCTGTATATTCCTCTCAATTTTACTGTGAACCCACAACTACTCTAAAAAATAAAGCCTTTAGATAAGTAAATTCAATTTTAAACATTTATATTTAATCCAATTAAATATTTCACTATTATCTGTGAAACTTCAGCACGTGCTTCAGCTCCTGAGAGCTGTTCTTTCTTTGTGAAAATATATTTTTTTCAGCAAGACTGTAAAGAAAAACTTGCCTCAATCTAGAATAATACAAATTAAAAATAATTTAAAAGGAGATACGGTTGAATTTTCACCATGTGATGGGATATTATTTAATGTTCTGTGAGTCACCTCCTGTGCTACCTTTGGAACATGGCCCACAATCAGGAAAAATTCTGCTTTACAGGAAAGACAAAGGAATCGGGTCCAGACCTATGTTCCGAGGTCAACTGAGTAAAGGAGAGCTGAATCAGTGGACACAGAATAGACAGCGTCCAATTATACAGAATAGCTTCTAATAGTACAGAAAGGTTGGTCTGGGTTTTCTAGAGGCATGTTCAGGATGGTCTAGATGATAATCAAAGGAAGAAGTAGAGTCACTTGTTCCTGAGCTGTGGCTAAAGGAACTGAGGGAAGCTAAAAGATCTTTTAGTTGCTGCTGGCTATCAGGTGACTAATTTGAGCCTGGACCTGCATTCTCTCTCCTCCAACATTTTGTCCTCTCTACCCTGCCCCCGACCCCAAACCCACCATCCTCTTGCTGTGCCTGATGCTCTAGTAAAGGAACGTGTCACGAGTGTGGTGTCAAGACCCCTTACCTGCAGGAATTGTTTGCAACTGACCACACTCTCCCGATCCACAGGCTAAAGGGCTATGTGCCCCGACCAGCTCCCAGTTGTAAAAAGCCAGAAGCAAGGCAGGCAGCGTAAAATGTGACAGCATGATGAAAAGTCATGGGGGAGATAATAAAAAAAAAAACACAGAAGCCTAAACTTACTATGAATCCACACCGCTTTATGACTCCACAGCACTCTTCTTACTTTGAAATAAAAACTGAGTGCCTTAGATCATTATGCAGACTCTGCTATGAGTATGCACTTGCATAAAAAATGTTCTCTTCCTTTACTATTCCAAAAGGTGATTGATCATCTTCTACCCCATCAGTTCTGCACACCTTACCACTTTTAATATGGAGTCAAAAATGAAGTCAAGGGCTTCCCTGGTGGCGCAGTGGTTAAGAATCCGCCTGCCAACGCAGGGGAGATGGGTTCGAGCCCTGGTCTGGGAAGATCCCACGTGCTGCGGAGCAACTAGGCCCGTGAGCCACAACTACTGAGCCTGCGCTCTAGAGCCCGCAAGGCACAGCTACTGAGCCTGCATGCCACAACTACTGAAGCCCACGTGCCTAGAGCCCATGCTCCGCAACAAGAGAAGCCACCGCAATGAGAAGCCCGCGCACCACAACACAGAGTAGCCCCCACTCGCGACAACTAGAGAAAGCCCGTGCGCAGCAACGAAGACCCAAGGCAGCCAAAAATAAATAAATAAAGTTATTAAAAAAAATGAAGTCAAAAATGATTTTTATAATGTGTGGTCAACAAATTACACTGGCCAAAAAAAAAAAAAGAAAAAAGTTTAGCAAATCTAAAGGACTTTATTTGCATTTTTCTTTGTTTCTCACTAATTTCTGACAAAATTATATTTTCTGCTTTTCTTTATTGCCAAATTCATTAGACCATATGTGTCACCTACATTAAATATCCTAAATATACACAATTTGTTTTCAAATGTACTCGTGTAACTAGTTTAGGAATAGAATTGCAGTAGAATTTGAGGGGAGTTATAACTTCCTCAACTCAAAAGTTTTCATCTTACATGGCCTTTAGTATTTTTAAGTCTCACTCCCACTGAAAACATCCTGAAGTTAAAGATATAAAATAGATGATGAACAGATGTGAATAGAGCAAGTAGAATTCTGCAGAACATTATTTCTTCCAAATGTCCAAACTTCAATTTAAAACTTAAACACAAATTTAGACAAGTATTTTCATAAAGGCTTGAGCATTGTGCACAATCAACAAGGAATAAGAAATTTTGTTCTACCAAACTGTAATAAAGGACCAGAGTAGAGAGAACATTTACATTGAAATGAGATGCTATGCTCAGTCCAGTACAGAGCAGAAACTCCAGAAGAAAATTGTAGAACACATAATGGCATTTTTGTAATCTAGACTAAGTTAAGACCTACCAGCACAAAATTAGTTTATTTCCAAGTAATAAAAGGAGAATTATAAGAATGTGGGAAGCACCACTATCCTGAACAGCTCAGAGAGCCCACTGGAGATGGGGGGAGGGATGGGGGGAGGGATTGGGGGAAGGATGGGGGGAGGGTTGGGGGAGGGATGGGGGGAGGGATGGGGGAGGGATGGGGGGAGGGATGGGGGAGGGATGGGGGGAGGGATGGGGGGAGGGATGGGGGAGGGATGGGGGAGGGATGGGGGAGGGATGGGGGAGGGATGGGGGGAGGGATGGGGGAGGGATGGGGGGAGGGATGGGGGGAGGGATGGGGGGAGGGATGGCTACAGGCTATGATTACGTCATTTGGCTCTGTGTATTCCTCCACCGTCTTCCCCTCCTCACCACTGCCTCTTGCCACAGTCCGTTACAGGTCTGGCGGGAGAGGTTTTTACTGTCTTGTCCCTGGACTGTGAGCTCCTCAGGAGCAGAGACCCTGTCATCTTCATGTCCAGCCCAATACCTAGCATGAATAAGATGCTCAATTAATGTTTGCTGCATGGTTATCATAACCTTTCACTTGGTGGGGAAAAATCATCACCTCCAGAATTAAAAGAAAAATACCATCATGTTGTGATAAATCATTCCTAGGCTGCAACGGAGAAATGTCCCTGAAATGAACAGAGGACACAGCATTTACCGCTGTTTTTCTCCAAACAGCTGCCTTAGTTTGGGTTCCAGAAGCGGGTTCTGAGATGGAGATGTCTGCGCAGGAAGTCAGTGGGGGAGTGTCCTAAGAGTAAAACTGCTCTGGAGTAAGGCCAGCAGGATCGGGCAGGGGGAGAAGCCAAACTGCTGGACAGTTGCCACAGAGGCCTCAGCTGGTCCCTGACGGGACTCTGGAGCAGGGGTGGTCCTTTAGAGCTACCAGGATGAAGGCAAAGGACCTGCACACCCTGCCTAGCCCAATCCTGGGAGATGGGTGCCTTGCGGAGACGAGGCGGGTGAAGCGATCTTGGGGGAGGCAGCCCCGTTCTGCTGAGGGAGCTGAGGGCGACCCCCTTCTGGAGAGGACCAGGGGCAAGCCATGGGCCGCCAACAGCCCTGCAAATAGGCAGACTGACTGTGAAGGGGACTCTGGGTGATGTCCCACAGGGCCCACAGCCATGCGGCTTACTCCCTCACCCAGAGGCTCAAACCTCAGACGGTATGGGAGTGACATACAGACCTGAGACCCTCGCAGTGATCTTTCTGATACGGGCGAGACGTATACAAAGGCACCGAGAGAGTCTCGGTCTACGTTATCCAGTCTTTAGACGGCAGCTGTCGATCTGTCACAATCTATCACTTCGGCCACTTAAAATAAAATTACTGAAGACAGGGAAAACTGCCCTCCCATTGAACTACGGGAAATCACAATTAGTAGCAGTCTTTTCGTCCAAATCATGAGATTTCTTGTAACGTGCACCAGCCTAAAGCAGATTGGTCTGCTTAGAACGAGGAAGCCTACCAGGAATGATTAAAAAGCATCCATTCAGAAAGCATTCCCGGACTCATCACCATCTGGTCAGATCTGATTATCATACAGTCAGGGAAAGTCCTCCTGGAAACACCATGGGGAGAGTTCTCCTGAGGCTGCCATTTAGCCTTTGTTAACAGTGGTGGGGAATGAGTGTGATGGACGACAGGCACCTTGTACCAGGTACCCTTGCATCTGATTCACTCTAGTGACTCTCCTTCCATCAGGTCCAGAGAGGTAGGAAGGTGCATGATGCTATTTTAAAGCCCCTCAGTGACAGAAGAAGCAGAAGATACATACTTTTTCTTTAAAAAGAAGAGAATGAAAAAAAATGATAATAATGCTTGAAGGCAGAGCGGCATGCCCGCCTCATCCCACACTGGTCAACCACCTCCTCTCTCCAGCTAGGAACACCAAGGCCATTTTTCAAACATTCCAGATGCTTCCCTGCATGCAAGACTTCCTCACCAATTTTTCAAATTAAGCACAGCCCTGAAATTTGGCTGCTCTCTCAATCTGCTTTGAAAGAGTGTCAGCAGTTTTGATATCTGCCACATTTTATTCGCCGTAGGTTCAGGATCCCCCACAGAACAAAGCTACAAATAAAAGCTAGAAGAGAATTAGGAAGGAGAAAGCATGCTTTGCTGGGGTGCTAGCTCCACTGAACTCACAATGGGGGGAGAGAAAACCTGCTGTGATGAGACTCTTAAGTGAGAGGAAAAGAAATATCAACAAATCTCACCAAGAAATCCCAACTGCAACTCAGAAAAGCTTTCAAAAGCCCAGCATTCAATACTGGTAACAAGTAGAAGATGTCAATTACATAATTTATGTTAATGAGACTGAGCATTAGGAGAGCTGAGTAAATCAAAAAGCCTTCCTGGGCTTTTCCAACCTTCAGAGATTTTATCTAAGACATTTAGTAAATTACAAACAAGCTGACACATGAAATAGGCTAATTTGACATCTCTTAGGCATTCCTTTAGCTAAAGTCCAGGAGATGAGAAAGGATTGGCCATTTGTTGTTGTGCTCTTCTAGCAAAACTTGCTGGTGATCAAAAGCCTTCTCAAGTGTAACTACTGCACCCTGGCTGCCACACAGCTGTCCTCAGCAAAGCTGGCAGTATTCAGAGCTTTTAAATCAAATGCTCTTTACCTGATGTGTAATTTGTTTAGCCCATTTCCTTCATTATATTAACATGTTAAGAGCTTACACTGCAGACCAAGGATACCTTGAGTGTGACAGCCATGATTTAAACCCGAGGTTCTCAACCAGAAATGATTTTGTCCCCGTGGGACATTCGACAGTGTCTAGAGATGATACAGCCTGTCACAACTTGGGGGAGGGGGTGTGCTAATGGCATGTACTGGGCAGGGGCACGGATGTTGCTAACCATCCTACAACGCATAGGACAGTCCCCACCCCACACACAACAAAATATCAACAGTGCCAAAGTTGAGAAACCGGTTTAGACCTTGCTCTGCCTGAGAGTATAGAAGTACTGTGGAAGAAAATGCTGCAGACCAGCTCAGCTTTGTGCAAAATACACATATGAAGGCCAACAGAGCTTTGCTTCACTTGAAATCTACTGAACAGAACTATGTTAGGGTTTTACACTGTACATCAGAGTTTGCATTATTCTGTAGTGCAGAAATATAAGGAATTAAAGTGCCTCTGATCCCTGCCCAGGATCCTTTGCTCTTCAAGAACAGGAATACCATTTCACTGTTTTATAAGAACCCTGAACTTTTATCCCCAGTTTAGTGACTGGTTCATGTTTGCTGCTTTGCCTTGTTTCATAGATGTGCTATAAACAGAAGGGCAAAGATGACTTTTCGCCATTCAAAAACGTGCCTATACGTCTAGGGAATAGGGATACTAACTATTCCCTAATCCAAGACCGGTAAGATTAATAATGCATGGTAGCCCCCCACCCTTCCTTTCTTGGGGAGCTCCTTCCTTATGATTTCAACATCTTTAATCTTAACCCATGTTACTCATCTGTTCTTAGTTATTTCCCTCTAGGTATCTTTCTACCTCCACAAATTCAAAACGTCCCAAATTTAACTTATCTGTTTGCTGAGAACTCATCTGTTTGCTGTCTTACTCAACATCCTTTCCTCTACCACTATTGCGTGTCAATCAGATCAAGCATTTACACCTTTCCCTCACTTTCTCTATTTAGTCAGCTATCAGGTTCTATATACTTTCACTTTAAATCATCTCTTCCATGCCATTTAGAACTTCATACTCTATCTCGAGGACTCCCAGAGCCTCTTTTCTGGTGCTGCCACTGACTTGAGGCATTCCCTTTCCTTCCTACCTCACCCCAACTGCATCTTTATATAATACTCATCTTCATTAAAACTCACTCATTTTCATTTATTTGTGCTCTATTTACTTAAGACTTAAAGAGGTGGGTCAATATAATAGATTGACTAAGTTTCCCCATAAATTCATGTCCACCCCAAACCTCAGAACGTGACCTATTTGGAAATAGGGTTTTTGTAGATTCCTTAGTTAAGATGAGGTCATACTGGACCAGGGTGGGCCCTAAATCCAATAACTTCTGTCCTTATAAGAAGATGAGAGGACACACAGAGACATAAAAACAGGGAGAGAAACAGTATGAAGATGGGGCCAAACATCAGAATCATACATCTACAAGCCAAGGAATGCAAAGGATTGCCAGCAACAACCAGAAGCTAGGAGAGAGGCATGGAAGGGTTTCTCCCTCAGAGCCTCAAGAAGGAACCAACTTTACCAACATCTTGATCTCGGATTTCTAACCTCCAGAACTGTGAGAGAATAAATTCCTGTTGTTTTAAGGCTGTTTGTGATCATGTGTTACAGCAGCCCTAGGAAACTAATACAGGTGCCCATGAGAATGTGCCTCACAGTTCCCCAACTCTAGGTGACATCAATGTCCAAAGACCCCAGCTATGATGTTCTGATGTCCACAGCAGCATATACCCCAAGGCCACCTTCCCACAGGCTACTTCAAGCCAGTGACTGAGTGCAGCAGACATACAAAGCAGATCAATTCGTGGGAGACACAGACTCTTGACAGGCAATTTTGACTCAAAGACAGTTCCACAGCCTTGACACATTAGACTGACTACAGTCTTTAGATGCTAACACCCAACCTTCTTTCCCTCTCTCCTTCTCTTGGAATCAGCCTGTATCATAGTCTGATGACTCTTTAAGCCTCCCCAACTCCATTCCCATTTTTTCTCTTACGAGTTTCCCTAATAAAATCCACACACATTTAGTTTTACCTTGGTGCCTACCCTTTGGAGAACCCAGAGTAACCCAGAAAGGGATTACAAAATTTGATTTCTATTTTAAATAGATTTCTTTGCCTAGGTTTGTGGAGAATGGATTCCAATTTGGCAAGATTAGAGGTGGAAAGACCAAATAAGAAGCTAATGTAGGGCTTCCCTGGTGGCGCAGTGGTTGAGAATCTGCCTGCCAATGCAGGGGACACGGGTTCGAGCCCTGGTCTGGGAAGATCCCACATGCCACGGAGCAACTGGGCCCGTGCACCACAACTACTGAGCCTGCGTGTCTGGAGCCTGTGCTCCGCAACAAGAGAGGCCGCGACAGTGAGAGACCCGCGCACCGCAATGAAGAGTGGCCCCCGCTCGCCGCAACTAGAGAAAGCCCTCACACAGAAACGAAGACCCAACACAGCCAAAAAAAATAAATAATAAAATAAATAAATAAAAAATTAAAAAAAAAAAAAAGAAGCTAATGTAGTGGCTAAAAGGGACATGCTTCTAACTTTCAGTATCCTAGTGGTGGCAGTAGTCAGTCAGTTTCCAGATATACTTTGGCAGAAAACCTATGGAATTTGGTCATGGATCTATATAAGAGTGTGGAGGAAATGGGCATTGAGGTTGATTTCTTCATTTCTAACAAGAGAAAATGAAAAGATATTAGTGGAATTTGCTGAGATACAGAAAACTGAAATAAGAGTAAATCCAAAACTAAAAAATTAACAGTTCAGTTTCAGTTATATTAAGATCAAAGTTATTTCGAGTCACCTAAACAGAGATGTCACACAGGGAGTTAGGTTAAAAATGTGAAGCTCAGAAGACTTCTATATGAATTTGGGAGGTATGAGAATATAATGTTGAAAGCTGAGGAAGTAATTAGAATCACCTAGGGAAAAAATGTAGAGTGAGCAACAAAAGGGTAGTCATGAAACCTTCCAAAATGTAAAGGTCGAGAACAGAAGGAGCAAGTGACAATGAATGCTAAGGAAGAAAAGTGTGATTATGGTGTTTAAAGCTAAGAGAAGAGAGCATTTTGAGGATGAGTGGAAGGTCAACTGGTCAAATGCTGCCGGGAGTACAAGGAAGATGACAAAATCGTCTGTTGGCTTTGGAGACAGGAGTCTTTGGTCATCTGCCATTTTGGTGGAGTAGTGAGAAGGGAAGCAAAATAGGGGTGGTCTGAGGAGAGAATGAGACTTCAGGTTAAGGTGACTCTGAGTTGGGAAATGATTTTTTCCCAAACACATAGCATGAACAGAAAAGACATATTTTATATAAAAAAAAAGGTATAGTGAAGAGATTTCCATTGAGTTCGACATTTTTGAATTTATACTTTAAGCACTTACCCAACCCTGCCTTAATAGCTTTAAATAATTATAACCATGGCAAAAAAAAATGATAAACTTTTGTGTAGACCACGGGTCAACAGAAATAATAATGGAGGCTAAAGCAATGCATTTACTGGCTCAGGAACCAAAAGAGACAAAAGTAGAGCAGAGGCACCGGCACCCCGTATTCTGTTGTACCCCAAGTTCTGAGCTCTCAGCGTTGAGAGATACTTACAACAAAAAGGCAGTGCAACTATTTAGCATTCACTGGAATGACCATATCCGCTTTTGAAATACTGATACTTCCATACTACTTAGTAAATAGCCTCTATCTCAAGCCCCCACAAGGGATTGTGTTAAGCATCAAATTATATATTAAAATAACGTTAAAAGAAAAAACTCTTAAATCATCATATCCTCTGTTTGAACTTCTCATTTTACTACATTCTTTGGTTGTTACTGGTAAAATCCAACTCTCCATTTTCCTTCCAAAACCACTGGCATAGCCTCTACAACTTCATTAGAAACAACATTATTCATCATGTTTAGGTTACTGGGGATCCTTGCCCACGATCTCAGCCTTGACCACCACTTTATTTGGAAACTCATGGCCCCTTTTTAAGAGAAAAGATATCATTAGAGATGCTTAGACATCAGAAATAGACTACCCTTTTATTTTAGCCTAAAGTAGTAATATTCAGGTATAATGTCAATGAAAGCTTTAAAAAATGAATATGATACTCAAATTGCAAACACTCAATATAATAGTTACTTACTCTTTAGAGATAAGGTACTAAAATAAAAATCTCAAGTTTATCTGGGATATTACTTTGCATTTTTTACTGAGTAATAAAAAATTCTCTCTTAAAAATATTGTGTTAAGTTTAAACTGTCTGTGATCTATAAGCACATGCCTCCAAGTCATAATTAATATGGAAGTCCATGCGGTCAGAGACTAAGACTGAAGTATATGTTAAATAATTCTGAGGGTTTTCCCCAAATGAAACCTGAGCTAAGAAGAAGCATCAAACCAACATCACTGTTGAACTCTACTTCAGCTCCCTAATTAACCAACTATCCTTAGGTGATCTGGGGAGCCAAACGAAGTCACTGGTTACCCTGACCCACAGAAAGGACACTGGATATTTTTGTTTGCAGTAATGAAGTATTTGTAGACACACTGCACATTGCAGAAATACTACAGCTACCGAAGAAAGGGCATGCATACCAAAAAGGGGAAAAATAAAACAGAATGCATTTCAACGTAAATAATTCTGCCTTAATAGCAATACCAATAGCCATGCAGCTTTCTGGCCAGGGTTTAAGATAACAATGCGGGCCATCTCTACCTGGCAGAAAAATAAATCTTCCAAATACTCAAAAGTTACTTGTCCTGTTTTAAGCATATGTAATGGGGGAGAAGTACTTTTCCCCTCTACCTCCAGGTGCAGTTGAGCTGCCAGCAAGTGAGAGTAATGAGTGGCCCAACCTCACACATGCTCTGCTCTCTGCACACCAGGCAGGCATTTGTCAAGGTGTAAATTATTTACAGTGGTCTCCGAAGGCTCTGGAAAGCTAGTGCATTTCCTTAAAAATAAACGAAAAGGAAATCCTGGAACAAGTATTACATGAAATAGGGGCAAAGTAAACGTATATTCTAAGTATTAAAGGTTGTTTTGATTAGAAAAACACGCACACATTCTTCCTAACACCAGGTGAAATACCAGGTTCTAATTATTCAGTTCTCTATTTCTTCCTTGTCACTTTAGACTCTAAGAACATGAATAGCAATGTTTAAATGTACGCATGGCAACTAAACAATGGCTTAAGGGCTCATCGTTTGAGCAAATCTTCACTGAGTGATAACAGCCACCCAAGAAACGCATAATTAGATAATTACTTCGTACTGACTCCATCTTTTTTTTTTTTCAAACATCTTTATTGAAGTATAATTGCCTTACAATAGTGTGTTAGCATCTGCTTTATAACAAAGTGAATCTGTTATACATATACAATATGTTCCCATTTCTCTTCCCTCTTGCATCTCCCTCCCTCCCACCCTCCCCATCCCACCCCTCTAGGTGGTCACAAAGCACCGAGCTGATCTCCCTGTGCTATGCGGCTGCTTCCCACTAGCTATCTATTTTACATTTGGTAGTGTATATATGTCCATGACACTCTCTTACCCTGTCACATCTCACCCCACCCCCTCCCCATATCCTCAAGTCCATTCTCTAGTAGGTCTGTGTCTTTATTCCCGTCTTGCCACTAGGTTCTTCATGGCCTTTTTTTTTTTTTTTCCCTTAGATTCCATATATATGTGTTAGCATACTGTATTTGTTTTTCTCTTTCTGACTTACTTCACTCTGTATGACAGACTCTAACTCCATCTTCTAAAGACTCAAGAATATTCAAAACTTCAAAGGAGCAAAGATGCAGCAACTCTAACTTTTCACTTAAACTCAGTTGTAAGCACAACAGTGAGGCTGACATTCTAAGAGGAGGGAAGGAGAGAAGAAAACCAATCATCTGTATTAAACAATGAATCAGCGGTCAGAATGCTTTCCACCGCAAGTAACCAAATACTTGATCATACGAAGCTTAAATGATAAAGTTATCCCACTTCCTCATGTAACAAGAAGCTTGCAGTAGCAAGTCTAGGATTGGTTCATTAGCGCAAAGACGCCAAACCACTGGGTCCAAGAGACTGATTTGCTTACCCTTCTCCTTACAGCCTCAAGGTGCTGGCTGACCCCTCCAAGCAGCATATCCCACTGAGAGATGAGGTGTGAGTACATGGTCTCCCTAAGGGACCACAGGGGCCGGAAACGCATTTCAGGCACTGGCGTCAGAAGCAAGAAGAAAGAGGGGAAGAAAAACATCACCCTCTCACGAAGCGCTCTCTCTTATCAAGGAGAAAAAAATGCATTTTCCTTAAACACCTCCCCCCCAGCAGATTCCCTGCTGTTTCTCATTGGTTGGCAGTAAGTCACATGCTCACACTTCAACCAATCAGTGGTGAAGGGCGTGGGATTGCCACGTTGGGTCGGACAAACCAGCTTCACCTGGGGGCTGGTTAATTAAGGCCTGAATAGAATCAGGGGATTGTTAATAAAGAAGAAGAGAGAATGTTGTTAGACAACAAAAAGTGCCACAACTACGCTTTTTATACCGAAGGTCAAAACATTTGGCTCAAATGGGCGTTTCAAGGAAAGTAATTTCTCTTTTTTCCCAAAGTAATGCAGAGCTTCAACTTTACAATTATAAGCAGCAGCTCCTTGGATGACCTCCCTGCTGGTATAATGAAGCACTAGGACATAGGTGCTCCCGTGCTTTCCAAGGTGGTTAGAACACCCAGTCAAGTGAAACTCCACAGATTCAAGTCAGCACTCTGAACTTCCCCAGAAGGGCATAAGCAATCACTGCAGAGTCTAGAACACAGAGTTACAGGGGAAAATACAGCTAATGAGAAAAAATGCATATTAGTAGCTTCTACTTCTGAGCAGTTTTTCAGCGTAAGTGCAACCCGTTGCTATAATCTGATCAAGAGGTATCAAAGGTGAGGCTAACTATGGCAAAGAATTTCTGTGCTGGCAAGTTAAAACACTGATTGTTCCCCAAAATGGAGTGGCCAGCTTAGATTGCATCAAAGGACTAATAAATATCATCCCCTAGAACTTGAAACTGAACCAGAAATAACTCAGCTTGAGATTTAAACAATTTACTCTACCCTTTGTTACTCTGATTCTTTCTTATTTCAACTTGATCTGAATGTTCTGCTAGAAACCCCATTATGAGAACACAGTGGGGTGACAGCCAGTAGTTCCTGCAGTTGTTAACCTGAAATTCTAAGCGCAGCTCTGATCTTTCTGGACTCTGAGCTAATTCATTCACAGACGTTGAACTAGGGCCAACCACTTCAGGTGCCTACAATAAGAGATAAATGAAAGAGTTCTTCACGGCCTATTAGGGACACAGATGTAAACAATTACAAGGTGATGTGCAGGAAGAAACAATCTGGAAAAGAGCGAGCATAACATGCAGTGCTGTGTACTCAGGATGGGCTTTGGCGGCAGAAGGGGTTCCGGCATCACCCAAATTGGAGTCCTATGTACCTCCAGCCACACTCCTCAACTAAGGAGTTAAAAGTGCCCCTTTCCCCACTTTCTCAAGTCCCACTCTCTTGTGAAGAGCATGCAATGTGGCATTCATTCTCAACACTGGGTTGAAATTATTCTCAGGTTGTTTGGATTTTTTTTAATAAACCACATTTTCCTATGATTTACATAAAATACAATGCACCCATTTGAAGGGCATAGAACAATGAGATTTTAATACACATATATATTTATTTACTATATCCATCAAACATGGAACATTTACATCACCCCAAAAAACTCCCTCATGCCACTAGCCAACCATTGATATGATCACCTCAGGCAACCACTGATGTGATTTCTATCCCTATAGATTATTTTTTTCTCTTCTAGACTATCATATAAATGAAATCATACAGTAGGCATTGTATGTCTGACTTCTTTAATTTAGCCTAATGTTTCTGTGGATCATTTGTTTTGCTACCTATTCTCAATATTTTATTTCTTTTCATTGCTGAGTAGTTCATTTTACAGTTGTACCACAGTTTATTTATCAAAACACCTGATGAGGGACATTTGGGTTGTTTTCAGTTTTGGAGTTTATGAATAAAACTACTCTGGACATTCTTATACACAAATTATTAGATAGATATACATTTTCATTTCTCTTTCTTACATAACTAAGAGTGAAATTTCTGGTCATATGATGAGTGTATGTTACTCGTTAAGAAACTGCTTTAAATGGCTTCCCAAAGTTGTACCATTTACATTTCCACTGACAATGTCTGAGAGTTCCGATTGCTTCACATCCTGACCAACACTTGCTATTGTAACCTAGCAGGACCCTTTGGGGCCTTCATGGGACAGACCCTTCTCCCCACATCCTCTGCCTCCCTCATATTTGTAGAAAAGCTATAGTCTCCCAGGCTTCCCCTGAGTCACAAAAGCCTAGCTCAAGAATTACTGATTGAAAGGATGTGAACAGGTAGCGACAAAAGTAGCAGTTGGGCCAGGAGAAGTGGTAACAATTTAAACAGTAATCAGCCACGTGTCAGTCACAGAATCTTTAAGTTTCTCCCTGAAGTACCTAGATAACACTATCTGATGCACATTTCCTGAGTTGTTTTATAGATGCTAAAATCCCCACCATATGGAAGACTTTAACTACTAGATGAACACAAGCACATAGCCCCCCGACCTACTGGAGCCTAAGGACTGATAATATTAGCCCTGTGACACAGCCCTGTTACCTCACCATCAACCAATCAGAGAATCATGCATGAGCTGATCACACCCCTGAGACTCTTCTCCCTCACCTTCCCCTTAAAAACTCTTCCCTGTAACCCATTAGGGAGTCTGGGACTTTTGAATATGAGCTGCCATGTTCTCCTTGCTCTACCCTTGCCACAAACCTGTCTCTGCTCCAAACTCTGACGTTTTGGTTTGTTTGCTTCACTGTGCATTGGGCACACAAACTTGGGTTTGACAACATTATCATATATGTTTATTCATTTATTTAGTTGTTCATTTATTTTATCAATTTTACTGGATGTCTGTCGGTATCTCATTATGATTTAATTTGCATTTCCATGACAATTAAAGATGTTGAGCATTCTGTCATGTACATATTGATGATTCTTATTTTCTTTTATTAAGTATCTGTTCCAAGCCTTTGCTCATTTTATATAAGTTGATGAATCAAATTGTTGATTTCTGCCAGAAAGCCTGCCAGAATTTTGGCTGAAATTGCAACGAATCTATAGATCAATGTGTGGAGAGTTGATATCTTAACAATACTGAGTTTTTCAATTTAAGAACATGGTGTATCTCTCCATTTATTTAGGTCTTCTTTAACTTCTCCCAGCAATGTTTGGTAGATTTTTGCATATGGGACTTGCACATTCATTATTGAATTTATTCTTGTGATTATAAATGAGTCTCTAAATTGTATTTTCTAATTGTTCATTGTTAGTATGTACAAATGCAGTTGAATTTTGTATAAGGATTATGGTGGGTTGAATAGGGGCCCCCCAAAATCTGTGTCCACTCAGAACTTGTGACATTATTTGGAAATTGGATATTTGCATTAGTTAAGGATCTGAAGATAAAATCATCCTGGATTTAGGGTGGGCTTCCTTATAAGGAGATGAGAGGACACAGAGAGACACACAGAGAGGAAGGCCATGTGAAGATGGACGCAGAGACTGGAGTTAGACCTGGGGCCACCAGGTATGAGCTGAAAGAGGTGAAGAAAGATCCTTTACTGAAGTCTTCAGGGAAGATTGTTCTATATCCAGTTTTCTAGCTGTTACGTAGACAAGTCTCATGTGATACCTCGTTGTACATTTTGCAACTAGTTTATTTTGGCATGTGTGTTAGTTGTCAGTTTACTGCTTCTTAACTCCAAATCCACAATTCTTTGTTCTGCATTTTTAGAGTAAAGCAAAACCCCTATGAACATCTCTCCTTTGTTAGCTGGCACAATGCTAGGCTTGCTCAACAGAGAGGGTTGGAGGGGCACTGGAAGAAATAGCACAGAAAAGGGCTTCTTTTCCCAGTTCTAGGGTGATTTTTTTCCCTTCCTCTGGTATGGCAGCTGGCCGCAGGGGAGCTCACTCTCCAGCCAATTTCTCTGACAGTCCAGAGGGCAGCTTTCTGCAGTCCAGCTTCATGCTTCGTTGCCAGAGAGAACTTCTCCACCATCTAGCAATCCCCAGCCATACCCTTTCCCATGATGTCTGAATCTCTTGTGGAAGGAAGGGATGGCTTCCAAATTCCTTGTTCCTTTTTTGGCTGTGCTCCCTGGGCCCTATGGTAGTAGCAAGTCCTATACTCCTTAGAGTCCCTTTTCTACTCATTTCAGTTATTAAACACTTCCACAAGTCAATGTTTTTTAATATATCAAATATAACTGCTAATGGAGTGACATCTTTAAAGTACTGAAGGTGGAAAAAAAAAACTGTCAGCACAGAATCGTGTATGCAATGAATATATCTTACAAAATGAAGGAGAAATAAAGACTTTTCAAATAAACAGAAACAAAGTCTGTTACTAGCAAACCTACACTATAGGAAAGATTATAAAGTTCTTCAGGTAAAAGTAATAATGCCAGAAAGAAACTTTTAATTACACAGGCAATAAAAAGCACTAAAACTGGCATAAACAAAGTTAATCTAAAACTCAAGGTTAAAATGTTTCCAAAGTCCAATGATTGTCTAAAGCAAAAATGGTAGCCATGTCTTATGGGATCTCAGCACAGGTAAAAGTATAATGTGTGGCAAAACTAGCACGAAAGATGGAAGGGAAGATTGGGGATACATTGCTGGAAGATCTTTACATTACATGTAAAGTGGTAGAGTGTTATTTGAAAGTAGAATGTAATTAATTTAAAAAAATCACAAGAAATACCCATGACAATCTCTACAGCAAGAGAAATGAAAACTTGTGTTCACACCAAAGCCTGCACAAATACTTTTTGTGGCTGTATTCATAATCACTAAAATATAGAAGCAACGCAAATATCTCTCACCTGTCGAATGAATAAACCACCTGGCACATCCAGACCACAGCATACTACTCAACAACAAAAAAGAACAAATTCCTTACTACTCAGCCACACAAAAAAATGAAATAATGCCATTTGCAGCAACGTGGATGGACCTAGAGATTATCATACTACGTGAAGTAAGTCCGACAGAGAATGGCATATATCATAGGATATGCCTTATACGTGGAATCTAAAATATGATACAAATGAACTTATTTACAAAACAGAAACAGACTCACAGACACAGAAAACAAACTTCTGGTTACCAAAGGGGAAGTGGCGGGGAGGGATAAATTAGGAGTTTGGAATTAGCAGATACAAACTACTATATATAAAATAGATAAACAACAAGGTCCTAACTATGAAGCGATCCATATCTTAAAGAGGATGCAATAAACACTAGGACTATCTTTCAGCCCATGTATACTTGATCTTACATTCAAGAAGATAGTACACATGAAGATTTCCCCGTGCTTGCTTTTGAGAAAAAAGAAAAAGAAAAGGATGTGTGTGTGTAAAACAGAGAGAATCCAGGTATAACATGGTCGTTATAAAAATAAGTTGACCTATCATAAAGGAAACTGATTCATATACTATCAGTATTGAAATGGGAAGAAAATGGAACAAGATTTTCATTTTCCTCTCATTACCTTGGAGCTTGAAAAGATGAACAGGAAGCAAGAATCTGTCCAGAAATGCAACCATGTTTTCACAATCTTTGTAAGCCCAGACAGGATAAAGTCCAACATCTGCAATTTGAGAAATGATTTTTATCATTTTAGTACATATATTTTAGCACATGAGGAGATACTCTTTCTTCACGCTTTCTGCAATGCATAGCCTTATCCTCTAAAGACTTCATCTTCCCCAGAATGACCTCACAGCCAGCTGAAAGGACAAGATGGGCTGCTTGACTGATTATACCCTGGGAATATTTACGTAACTTCTTGATGGCAGCAAAATACTGAAAAGAGGATACAGGAGATAAAGTAATGGAAGCTGGCCTGACTTAAGCCTCATGTAATCCCTAGCCTCTCCTAAATCACAAGGTAAGATTAGTCAGTGATAAAAATTATTTAACAGTTGGCAGCTGTCTGAAAGCCTGCATTTTTCTTTTGAGTGGACTGTCAAATTTAGAGAATTTATGACCTGACCTATCAAAGATATTACTTTCAAGTCCTTGACCAATTTAATAAACATTACAGACAACTATTATTATGTGTTTTTATTTTAAATTTTATCGTTTTTTAGCTGAATTCCATCCAGCCTGGTTCACCTAGTAAATGGTTGAATGCTACATCAAATGGTAGTTGCATCTAATCAGGCCAAAGCTCAAGAAATGCATTTCTGCTCTACTTCTGACTTTTGAAGGACTTCCATTCCAAATGTGCAAAGGAGACATTTTTCTTTCCTATATGTATAGCAAAAATAATACATTCCCTGACCTCTTAAAAACAGTCTCAAATTTTACCTTATAGGAAAATAAGAAATCTTTTATATTTCTTTTTTGTAGTCCAAGATATAATGTTACATAAAGCTCCATGCAATATAATGCAATTTTAAAAAAATTCATATGAACAAGGATGATTCACAATGATATCCAGAGAACATATGAGGTTTTATGCAAATATATCATTATAATAAGCTTATTTGATATAATTCTGATCACCATTAGGATCCCTGCATTATAACATTTATTTAACAGCTTCCACGTAGCTCAATTCTTCTATTGCAATGTAACACGGATATACTAGTTTTGAGTCAAAAGCGGATTCCGCTGTGATGAAACTACCTGAGATTTTTCTCTCCAGGACCCAAATAAGTTTATTTATTAGATTTCTTCATCGATGAAAGATACAGTGAAGGGGAGCATTATACTCTGTTAAATTTTAAAGCATGTAACGTAACATATCAAATCTACAGTGGATAAAATCATAAAGAAATTCTCTTCATTTCTTTTTCTAATGTGTGGTCCGTGGCCTAGCAAAAATACTATGCTCCAGGCACAATGAAATGCATGTACTCAGGAGAACTACTAACATTTAAATATGTTCTAACAATTCAGGCACAAAAAGCCACCACAGCAAAGCTGACACTTTCTCCCCATGATCCTGTAATACTGGACTCAATGTCAACCTCAAAAAATACATGCATGGGAGTTACAGGTTCACCCGAAAGTCAACAGTATAACTGAAAGAGAAAATCACAATCCACAGTTGGCTCCAGGGAGTGAGAATTAAAGAAAAAAATCCTGTTTCTATTTTGAATTTTGTTCAGGATGGTCTGTTTGGTTTAGCAGGTGAGGGATGAAGAATCAGTAAAAACCTAATTTGAGGCTCACAGTTATAAATGTTGAGCATTTTCTTAAAGCCAACAATATTTTCTTTAATTAAACCAAAATCCTAATGTAGTACTCAAAACATCCATTTTTTATAGTTTAAATTTCAGATTTAGAAATAGTTAAACTGTAGCAACACTGGTAAGGCAAATATTAATGATCAGAATGACTGTTAGGGTTCCAGCAATCTGAGTGTTATTAATTAAGGGATTTATTACAGATATGAGACTTGACCCGACTGTGGGAGAAGATAGGGAAGTATAAGTCCAGAAGGCAAAGGTTGGGCCCAGCTCCGCTGAACAGGAAGGGGACCTAATGAAGAAATCTGCAGATGACTGTTGACTCTGCATTTGTTGGTGAACCCAAAGTCGCTGTAGGTCAGCAGGGCCCACAGTGGGGAAGAAAAGCTGGATGCTTTTCTTGGTAAACAAACCAAGAGAACAAGACAGAATGAAATCTGCAAAGGCGAATTTAGATCAGTGAAGCCAGTGGAATGTGTCTGTCTCTCAACGCTTCTAACCTCAATCGCACTGGTGACCTACAGTTGAAGCTGGTACACTTCATCACAGAGCTACACACATGCCTGGCCTGGGACTTAGAGACAGTAAAAGGGAGATCTGGAGAATCTGCAAGCACAGGTGATGTCTTACCTCAACAAGATGAGCCAACAAATCAGCAAATACTCCCTATTTGATGTTCTGTAGTATAGGTTAACCACTTGTGAATACATCTTATGTTAGACAGTAAAGGAATTGAAGAGGAAGCAATAGAAAAGAATGGATTAATATGTATATTACAATTGATAAGATAATATGCAAATAAATTCATATCAAGATAAGCAAGAAATTATCATAACTATTACGGTTCTCATTCCTCATTGGTCATATAGTTGTAGCTGGTATTATACCTTCCTTCTTTCACTACCTACTACATATTCCCTTTGCCTCTGAAGCAATTTGATTGTTCAAGTTTCCTCACCTGGTGAGATGACTCAACCCTTCATTTTTGAAGTATTTGGGCCACTTGTATTAGATTATTATAGTTTTCCTATTAAGTCTTATTACAGGTGATGGAGGTACTAAGAGGCACCCCAAGGACGTCTGTATTCCAGACATGCTCCTCCCAAGCCCCCACAGCATGGTAGCAATACATTTGTTCTCTTCATAATCGTGATAAACAACCCGAGCCAGGACAGCACCCCCTTCTTTGCCGGTTGATTCACTAGCATGAAAAACCCCAAGTGGCCAGTACCAACTCCCAGATTAAGAGAACCTGTACATGTCTCCTGGTGAAAGAATTACTCCCTTGGGAACTCAGACCTCTAAACAAGCAGAGCCTAAAATCAGTAGGAGAGGGAACCAACATTTTGCTAATGGATCACCAGGAGAACTGTGAGAGAACACACTCTCATTTTTACCCTTTGATTCCAAGACCCACAAATCCTGACTTTGGGAGAACAGGACCATGTATTGGACAGTGACGTATAGCATATACCACATCCTGGAGGATGCTGCCCCAACCTTGCCACGTGCTGTCATCTAGCTGGTGCTGCAATAAAGTCTTCAAAAGACCATTTCACCACTCCATCTGGCCTCTTCTAGCTACTACAGACGGTTAAAAAAAAGCATTTTCCAGGTAAATAGTGACATACCAAGTTATGATGGTATGTCGGTTTGCTCCCAAAACAAACCACATCTGGAACAGCAGCTAGAATTGGAGTTAACACCCAATTAAGGGGATGCTAATCCACTGATATTCTCCAAGATCCATCTGTCTGCTGAGCCAATATGCAAGTTGTGAGGACATGAGTCACGATTTTTCAAGCACACGGTGGGGGCCATATTCGCTACAATCACTTCAGATGTGTACTGTTGTCTTTGATTTATGATTCTGGTAGACAGAAGAAGATCTAGGTGCTACCACCTGACCTTTCTTATCAAAATAGCCACCTTACCACCTTGGTCAGGGAACCAGTGTGGGGATTCTGCCAGTGCTGAGCATGCCTATTTCAACTATGCATTTGCAAACCAGGGAAACAAAGGATGGATTTAAGGACCCACTGTCCCACTAATATCCAAATCAAAACTTCTTTGATTACCTTGCATCCATAAGCCTCTTCTCTGACTAGGGGACCACAATGGCATTTGGGGTTTCTTGGAATAAGTGTCTGTCATGAGATCACTATCCAGTAATTCCCTAAAACACTGGTTATTTACCCTTCTTCAACTTACCACCCCGGTAAATAGCAGTAGGTCCCTTTGAGGAATGTTGAAAAAATTTCCAGTATAAAATGTTGGCTATGTCAAAGGATCCTTCCTCAAGGAGACCTGGCCTTCCCTTCATTCAAGGTACTCTGGGTCTGGAAACCGGCTTGTGTTTGGGAATTGATGGAGAAGAATGACTCTATTGCTGTTATTCAAGACAGAACTTTGTTTCTAGACCTAGAGTTTGCCACTTAAACAATTCAAGTAAGACTACAGGCGACTGTAAAAATATTTCAATTTTATAGACACCATGGTCATCAAAGATCTCCCTCTCTCTTTACAGGTCGAATTCTGATTACTGCTTTAGTTCTGCCGTCCAGTATGGTAACTACACACACCTTACTTCTGGCAATTAAGTGCCACTTTTTGGTCCCTGCCCCCCAGGGACCTCAACATCCCCTTTGAATTCGAGGAGTCCAGTTTGATGACAGCATCCGGCTGTCAGTCCTGACCTATAGAGAATTGCCACTATAGAGCTCTCCAGGGATGCTGAGCTCCTTTACAAATATATTTCTTAGAGCTCAGATGAAGGGAGTGTCCTCTGGACCCTCCTGTGGGACATGGTTCAGGGTTGGGTGCATAGGTCTTACATAACAGATCCACTCTTGCATCACAATCTTTCTAAGCCTTTGAATACCTTTCTCTAGAGTACCTCAAGAAACTTCTGAAATTTCAACTTCAATTAGTATAGGTCATCTTTGGGCCCCTGCTTCAGTAAACAAACCAAGGAAACTCTTAGAGTCACCCTAGCTACTTAAGCTAAAATATTAAATCCAGAATCTCTGGATTTAATCTCTGATCTGTTCATCCAGATCAACAAATTCAGCCCAGAACAAGATTATATTTCTCCCACACTGTTCCAACTACCTTAGAATTCATTCCCATACATGTGCTCCAGGATTCTGTCAATATAATTAGTAAAACTGCAGTTATCTTGGCGTGTATGGCAGGGTTTCCTGTATCGTATTTTGTATCTAACCCTCTAAGCTGGCACCAGGATTTTTAGTCTGATTACAGATCTAGAAGGTACTGGATGGAAGTAGGTCCTAAGAAGAATCAGCAGTGCTTTGCAAGGCTTTTACCTCAAAGGAGGCTTCATGTTCTTCAGGCAAGTAGAGCCTACCCTCCACAGACAATGGATAAAGAGCCTCTTATTCTAGCAGACTCAGCAGAATTTGAGTCCAATGTCCTCTGCTTTATCAGGGTCTGTCCATATGCCCTCACTTCAATGTTTTGGTTTCCACTTCTTGCAAATCAATATAATCAACATAAGAAATTCTGTAAGATTGTACATGGATGGACCTAGAGATTGTCACACGGAGTGAAGTAAGTATGACAGAAAAAGACAAATATCATATGATATCGCTTATATGTGGCATCTAAAAAAATGGTACAGAAGAACTTATTTACAAGACAGAAGTAGAGTCACAGACAGAAAACAAACTTATGGTTACCAGGGGGGAAAGGGGTGGAGGGATAAATTGGGAGATTGGGATTGACATAAACACACTACTATATATAAAGTAGATAACTAATAAGGACCTACTGTATAGCACAGGGAGCTCTACTCAATATTCTGTAATGGCCTATATGGGAAAAGAGTCTAAAAAAGAGTGGATATATATGTACAACTGATGCACTTTGCTGTACAGTAGAAACTAACCATTTTAAATCAACCATACTCAATAAAAATTTTTTTAAAAAAAGAAAAGAAAAAAATTCTTCAAGGTTGTGAATTCAATTTGCACTGAAATTTAGGCAGTTTCAGGACTAGACTTCAGGTTTGGTTTTCAGAAATCTCAGCCCTATGTTTACAGAAAATAAAAGTTTATTTTAGGGCAGTCATAAACGCATTTTAGTCCATTCTCTGAATCTTGAGACTTGAGACCACCATTTTCTTTCTTCAAGTTCTCCCCTACACTTAGAAATAGCCCAGTGTCTAGCAGAACACCATTTACCAGTTACCAGTCCCAGGAGAGGATTCCAAACACTTCTGCCTATTGCATCTTGGTATCAAAGTGACCAGGGAGAATACAATAGAGTCAGGCACTGGATGGAACAATATTTTACTCATAAAGAGAAGAGACAGAGCAAGATCAGCTTCAGTAGTAGACATCAGTCACCCAGGGCCAAAGGGTCTCTCCTGCCAGCTGACACAGGACATTTGGCTCACATGCACCCCTCTCATGCCTCAATAGATGGCTTCTATCCCCTCCTCTCAGAGAACAGACATAGCATCGGGGTCAGCCAAGTTCTATATGATGCTCTCACATAGCAGAACAATAGAAGATACCTTGGGCTAACAACAGAGAAAGATCTTCCCATGCAAAATGATAAGCTTGGCACTGGCTGTGTGAGCTCTTTCTCCCAAGCTCAAGGCCCATCTTGAAGAGGTTGAGCAGGAGTCGAAAGACTCATGCACCAAACTGCCTTTCTCAACATGGAGCATGAGCATCTTGCCATAGCATGTCATGGACCCCCAGTGTCCCCTTTATCACCAGCAACAGTGTCATTAATGCTGTTCAATTTCATCAGATCAGAAAAATACTTTCAGATAATCCAGAACCAGTACAGATACCCTATATTCAAGTTTCTGTTGCTGTGGAAGCTCCAAAATCACAGACCACATTTGGTACCCCTGAGTGGCAAATGAAGGGAAAACTCCTGCTTCTATTTTGAATTTTGTTCAGAATGATCTAAAGTTTACTCAGTAGGTAAAGGGCTAAAAAAAACTAGAAAATTAATTTAAACTTCAAAGTTACGATCACATTCTTAAAGCCCACAAAATTCCAATTCAATTAAGCAAAAATATAAACAATGTTCGAAACCTCCAATGTGGGACTTCCCTGGTGGCGCAGTGGTTAAGAATCTGCCTGCCAATGCAGGGGACACGGGTTCAAGCCCTGGTCCGGGAAAATCCCACATGCCGCGGAGCAACTAAGCCTGTGCACCACAACCTATGAGCCCGTGAGCCACAACTATTGAGCCTGCGTGCTACAACTACTGAAGCCCACGTGCCTAGAGCCCGTGCTCTGGAACAAGAGAAGCCACCACAATGAGAAGCCTGTGCACCACAACGAAGAGTAGCCCCTGCTTGCCACAGCTAGAGAAAGCCCGCACACAGCAACAAAGACCCAAGGCAGCCAAAAATAAATAAATAGATAAATCTATAAAAATGAAAAAAAAACCTCCAATGTTTTCTTTATTATATGTTTCAAGTTTAGAAAGAACTAGAAAATGACAATGTTTTCAATATATTAAATGTTAGTATTACTGATTAGCTTGAGTGCCTGGACTAAATCCTAAAAAGGAAATAAATGAAAGATGGCTACACTAGGTTTACCAGGGAAAGCAATTTTCACAAGGGAATGCATTTGATTAAGCAGAGCATATGGTCTGGATGGCAATTAATACAAGCCCTGTGGTGTAATATTTGCCTGCATGTGTGTAGCAAAACATCTTTTTTCACATCATCCTATTACAATAAAATGCATTTGCAGCAGAAGTTAAGTGCACTGTCAGCCCAGCAAAAGCCAATGATTGGTACCTTTGTATCTCTTTTGGTATAGAAAAGACTTCCTCTCTGCTTCCTCTTAAGCTTTAAAAGGCAGGGCTTAAAAAATAGCAGAAAAATCCTTTTTGAGATTGCTTTTAAGCTGATTAGCTGACATGTAATGATTATCAGATATTACACTGGAAGGTAATTAGGCATATATAAGCATCCATTTCAGACCCTGAAAAACTCTACCTTCAAAACCAACTCTTAATATACTTGAATAGAGAACAGAACAAAATTGAGTGTCATTATCCAAATGATGCTCTCCCTAATATCAGACAAGGCACTAACATCCAACTTGTCCCTTCAAGGGCCCTACTCACAGTGCCAAGCAAATGCTGGCAGGTCCCTCCAAGCTTACTCTTTCTAGATATAAAGCCATGAAATAATGCCAAAGTATTCACTGTGACTTGGCTCCTTGAAAACGCTCTCTTTTAATGCATTGTATTCACCAACAAATGAATGTCCCAGTGAATTATGTCTGCCATGTCAATTTCTTTCTACAAGAGAGGAATCTTTCACTCTATTCATTTTTGTTTACAAATGCAAACTTTGCTGAAGTCTATTCAAAAAAGCACATTAATGCATTCCAGAAGGTGTTCCAATTGCACTAGTTGAGTCTTTGGGGTCCAGTGCTTCTTTTTAAACATCAGCTTTCACTGAACTCCCCAAAGTACAGAGTCACTTTTTAAGACTGAAGTATTAATAAAGTGCAAGGTCATGTGACAAAGTCAGTAGTCAAGAGAGAAAGATTCTCAAATAAACTGATTTCTCTGCTCTTTTGGTGACCTTAGACATGCCCCTGTTTCCCTCCCACTAAGTCAAAGATTCATCTTACTTCCACAAGCATCTCAATCCCACCAGGTCCAATACTAACAAGGAGGGAAAGACCTTCATCTGAGTAACCTCATCAGAACAGAACAGATGCCTTACACGTTTGTTATTATGGCAAAGGTCTTTGTAGAAAACTGGCACACAGAAAGGTGTCGGTCATCAGGGGGTTGGAAAGCAAGGATGCCCAAATGTTCATAATCACCTGCACCATCCTGCAGCTACTGAACAAGAGAGAGGCATCACCAATGCGTTTTTAAGCCTCTTTAGTCTCTTATATTCTAAGATAGGCTCCTCCACCTTGTTACATGTAGAATTATAAAACATATACAGAAAAGTGCTGAAGTCATGAATGTATGATTTGATGGATTCTCACAAGCTGATCATTATCCAACTCAAGAACCAGAACATTGCCAGAACCTCTGATGGCAGTTTCCCCTTATTTTGAACCATCATACCTATGCTGGATACCAAAGAGTCAGTGCCAGGCTATTTCACATCCTTGAATTATATAAGCTACTTATTGCAGACCAGCATATAAAACTTTTAGGGCATGCAATTTATATGTCACTGAGCTCAAAATATACCCAGAGTTCCACCGCTTCTTGCCACCCCGCACTGCTACCATTTCTTGCCTGGGAGTTTACAATAACCTCCCAAGTGATAATTCCTGCTCTTTTCTTTTCCATTCAGAATATTCTTAAACTAGAAGCTAACGTGAATATTTTTAAATGGACATCCCATCATGCCATTCGGATCATATCATTTCACCCCTATTAGTGATGTTTCTTAGTGTTGGTTCCACATTGAGTGACTTCAAAACGGCCAATGCCTGGGTTCATCCCCCACAGATTCTAATTTAATTGGTCCAGGATGTGGCCTGAGCTCCCCCAGTGATTCTAATATACAGACCTTAAGGCCCAATGTGAGGTACACATTCCCTCTGATTTCATCTCTTAACTGTGCTTCCTCACTTACACCATCCCAGACACACTGGCGGCCTCTCTCTCTGTTCATTGAAGCCAAGGGACAAGCTCCCATCTCAGCCAGCACACTGGCTCTTCTATCTTCCTGGGCTGCTCTCCCCGAGAAAGCTAGCTCTATCACTTGCTGTAGGTCTTGATATAAAAGTCTACTTCTCAGTGACCCCTTCACTGGCCACCCCTGACATTTTAGAGCTCCCTTCCCTGATTTAGACCCTCAGCAATAGTCACTAAACTATAGTATACTTTCTTGATTTGGCTGCACAAGGACAGGGCTTTCTGCCTGTTCGTTCAGCGCAGTGCTCCCACTCATGGAACAGAGTGTACCTGTCACTGAGCCAGAGCTCAAGAAATGTTTACTAAATAAACAAATGATCTTTTCAAGTAATGAAAACCCTGCTAAAGAGATTTGAGTCAGCATCCAAGAGCCAATAATGGGACATCAGTTGTGATCATCGGTATTAAGCACATTCTAAACCAAAACTGGTTAAATGAAAACAACCCAGGTATGATTTACAGCAAAGTAGTGATAGGCTCTCTGCACCTCACACTTTAGACCAAAGAAACCTCTAGAGAAAAGGTCATATCTTCTTTCAAGGGACACTCAGAGCTTTCAGGACTGCCAGACATCTAAAAGCCTCCAGAAATTATATATGTATAATTCCCCAGAAATGGGAAATAGACTGACTTTAACCTCTCTCTTGCATATATACTTTTTTATATTTTCTTTGCAAATTACTCATCTTGGGTATTAGAAACTGCTTAACATATGATTATGGAAGTGCTCTCATTTGCAATGATTGCTTTAAAGCACACGGAATAGCATCCACCCCACCCCCCAACTCTCAACTGCCTCAAGAGGACTTTCCTAGAGAAATTTAACACACTAATTCCATTTATTTTCCCCAGGAAATAAATCTTGAAATAAGAGCTCCTGAACTTTCTACCCTGACTAAAATATTAGGCTAACATATTTTCTGAAGTACCAAGCTGATAAGAAAGATTAGGAGGTGGAGGGGTTGGAGAGAGAGAGAAACTCATCAGTACAGCAGAAAAAGAACAGATCAGCAAATACAGGGCTATTTCCAGTTGTACCCATAAGCACTGCTGATAAGTCACAATTCCACTGGGCCCAAGATTTCCTCTTCTTCAAAGGGGCTAACCCATTGTTCATCCCCACCTGCCTCAGAAACAATGAAATTCCTGAGGCTTATAGTTGAGAAAATTGTTATAGTCTCTTCATACTTTGTTGTTTATATTATTGTCACCGTTAATAATGAAAAACAAACTGTGATCCTCTGTAGTTCTGATATTCACCCTGATACCCAATCTATTTGAACACACTGTAAATTCTTTGTAGTCTCAACAAATATTTCATGAAATAATAAAACTCTCACAGTTCTGAATTCTTTTCTACTTCCTGCACATTCAGCTTCATATAGGAATTTCTTACTATAGAAATTGCATAAAGAGTCTTCCAAAATTTGGGTTTCTATTTAAATTCTATTCTAGTGACAAAATTCCATTCTACTAAACTACAAATCAGACAATTTGTTTTGCTTCATTTTTCTTTTCTTGCACCCCCATGAAAACCCTATTTCCTAGTATTCTATCAGTTAGAAAGTTAAATAAATATTTTAAAGGATAAAAAATAACCAAAAGTTCACCATTTAAAGTTCGTCATTAGAGATAACAAATGCTGGTGAAGATATGGAGAAAACCTCATACACTGTTGGTGGGAACATATCCTGGTTCGGCCACTGTGGAAAACAATATAGAGGTTCCTCAAAAATTATAAATAAAACTACCATAGGATCCAGCAATTCCACTTCCGGGTATTTATCCAAAGGAAATGAAACCATTATCTTTTTTTTTTAATTTTTATTTATTTATTTATTTATTTATTTATTTATTTATTTATTTTTGTCTGCGTTCTTCATTGCTGCACACAGGCTTTCTCTAGTTGCGGCGAGCAGGGTCTACTCGTTGTTGTGGTGTGCGGGCTTCTCATTGCAGTGTCTTCTCTTGTTGCAGAGCACTGGCTCTAGGCCCGTGGGCTTCAGTAGTTGTGGCACATGGGCTCTAGAGCGCAGGCTCAGTAGTTGTGGTGCACGGGGCTTAGTTGCTCCGCGGCATGTGGGATCTTCCCCGACCAGGGCTCAAACCCGTGTCCCCTGCATTGGCAGGCGGATTCTTAACCACTGCACCACCAGGGAAGCCCGAGAGGCATTTATTATAAGGAATCGGCTCACATGATATGGAAGCTGACAAGTCCCAAGATCTGGAGACCCAGGTGAACACACGGTGCAGTTCTAGCTCAAGTCGAAAGGCCTGAGACCCAGGAGAGCAAATGGCGTAAGTTCCAGTCTAAAAGCCAGCAGGCTGCAGGCCCATGAAGAGCCAATTTTTCAGTTGAAGTTTGAAAGCAGGAAAAGACCAATATCCCAGCTCAAAGAGTCAGGCAGGAGGAGTACCCCCTTATTCAAAGAAGGGTCAGGCTTTTTGTTCAATTCAGGCCTTCAACTGATTGGATGAGATCCACGCACATTAGGGAGGGCAACCTACCTTACTCGGTCTACCAACTTAAATATCAATCTCCTACAGAAACACCTTCACAAATACATCCAGAATAATGTTTGACCAAATGTCTGAGCACCCCACGGCCCAGTCAAGCTGACACATAAAATTAACCATCACAGCATCTTTCCAAATAAATACAGATAACTTTTAAATTTTTGTGAAATACTAATGCTTCCCTTATGGAAAGTAATGAACAAGATTTCTCCAGTGTTAGAAAAGCAGAGAAAACAATTAACTTTGGAATACAGAAAGAGTACAGAAATATATTTCTAAGAAAAAGTCAGAAGAACAAAAGTAGAATCTTTAAATCTTGTATCAGACACAAAATTTCTTTTTATCATGCATTCATGATGGAAAAGGGATTATCCTGAAGGGACAAAACAAACAACCCTCTTGAAATTCTCTGTCCCTAAGGAATCAAGTCCAGTCACAGCAAAGAAACCTGTGACCTTCCAAAAATAGAACAGTAAATATTCTACTAAAGAGCACAAAATTCCTTTGGAACAATATTATCAAAGGCATAGAAGGAGAAAATTCTTTAAGTCTGACAATGATCTGTTAAGAAATCATAAGATAATATTATAATATATAGAACATACAGTTGACTTGAACAATGTGGCGGTTAGGAGCACTAACCCCTTATGCAGTTGAAAATCTAAATATAACTTTTGACTCCCCCAAAACTTACCTACTAATGACCTGCTGTTGACCAGAAGCCTTACTGATAACATAAACAGTTAACACATATTTTGTATGTTATATGTATTATATACTATATTTTTATAATAAAGAAAGCTAAATAAAAGAAAATGTTATTAAGAAAATCATAAGAGAAAATACACTTACAGTCTGTACTATAATTATCAATACCATGAGTTCATGTTTTCCATTTACAAGATGTCATATGTCAGCACCTACATCAATATTGCCTTAAATGATACAAAATGCTGTAGACGTTATACCCATTACTAACACTAGACATCAAAAATGAAAATAAAATGTGAAAAAATTCATATTTGTTTACAGGTATAATGATTCATACATTGATAGTGAAGAAGTAGCCATATGATTGCTTTACAGTTACCTAATGTAAAAAATGACTTCATGGTAGCCTAGCCTATACACTAATGAATAAATTGTCATAAAATTTTTTTGGCATACAGTATACAGTCATATTCATAATACAGTATTGGAAATATTGTTACATTAAAGAAAACACTTCCCTGTGATGACAGGCTGATACACAGTTTCTTCAACTACAAGAGAAAGAGAGGGGGGAGAGAGAGAGAGAGAGAGTCATATTGTTCAGTAATGTAATTCTTTGAAAACAAAGTTATAAAACTGTAATAAAACTAACACATTATTAATTTTATATTCAATATCACTCGTCTTAAGCCTATGTAAGGATAGACTACTATGTATATGTATTTTACACATTCTTGACAAACCTAACTTTTGGATATATAGGAAGACTGTGATGAACCCTAAAGTTTTATTGTATAAGACAGAGTTACCAGGCAGTTACTGGTAGGCATTTCAAGCAAAATTGCAAAAATAGATGAGGAAGAGTTCCCAAGATGGCAGAGTAGGAAGACCCTGAGCTCACCTTCTCTCACAGGCACACCAAAATTACAACTATTTACAGAACAACTATTTCTTTTTAATTTTTATTGGAGTATAGTTGATTTACAATGTTGTATTAGCCTCAGGTGTAGAGCAAAGTGAATCAGTTACACATATACGTATATCCGCTCTTTTTTTTTTTTAGATTCTTTTCCCATATAGGCCATTACAGAGTACTGAGTAGAGTTCCCTGTGCTATACAGCAGGTTCTTATTAGTTATCTATTTTATATATAGTAGTGTGTATATGTCAATTCCAGTCTCCCAATTTATCCCTCCCCCACTTATCCCCTGGTAACCATAAGGCTGTCTTCCACATCTGTGACTGTACTTCTGTTTTGTAAATAAGTTCATTTGTACCCTTGTTTTTTTTAGATTCCTCATATAAGTTATATCATATGATATTTGTCTTTCTGTTTGACTTACTTCACTCAGTACGGCAATCTCTAGGTCCATCCGTGTGCTACAAATGGCATTGTTTCGTTCTTTTTTATGGCTGAGTAATATTCCACTGTATATATGTACCACATCTTCTTTATCCATTCCTCTGTTGTTGGACATTTAGGTTGCTTCCATGTCGTAGCTATTGTAGATAGTGCTGCAAAGAACATTGGGGTACATGTATCTTTTCACACTATGGTTTTCTCTGGGTATATGCCCAGGAGTGGGATTGCTGGGTCATATGCTAGAGGCCCCACTCAATTTCTAGGGCAGGCTCTGATCACCATAACACCAATCAAACCCCCTATCAAGGGGATAACAGCACAAGCCTCTGGATCAACCTCCCCTACCAGGGGGCAGACACCAGAAGCAAGAGGAACTACAATCCTGCAGCCTGCAGAAAGTAGGCCACAACACAGTAAGTTTGACAAAATGAGACAACAAAAAAATATGTTGCAGATGAAGGAGCAAGATAAAAACCTACAAGAACTAAATGAAGAGGAGATAAGCAATCTATCTGAAAAAGAATTCAGAGTAATTATAGTTAAGATGACCTAAGATCTTGGAAAAAGAATGGAGGCATGGATTGAGAAGATACAAGAAAAGTTTAACAAAGACCTAGAAGAACTAAAGAACAAACAAACAGAGATGAACAAGATAATAACTAAAATGAAAAATCACTAGAAGGAATCAATAACAGAAGAACAGATAAGTGACCTGGAAAACAGAATGGTGGAAATCTCTGCCTCTGAACAGAATAAAGAAAAAAGAATGAAAAGAAATGAGGACAGTCTCAGATACCTCTGGGACAACATTAAATGCAACAACATTCAAATTATAGGGGTCCCAGAAGAAGAAAAAAAAAGAGAAAGGGCCTGAGAAAATATTTGAAAAGATTATAGTCAAAAATGTCCCTAACATGGGAAAGGTAATAGTCACCCAAGTCCACGAAGCACAGAGAGTCCCATATAGGATAAACCCAAGAAGGAACACACCAAAACACATATTAATCAAACTATCAAAAATTAAATACAAAGAGAAAATATTAAAAGCAACAAAGGGAAAAGCAACAAATAACATACAAGGGAATCCCAATAAGGTTACTAGATGATTTTTCAGCAGAAACTATGTAGGCCAGAAGGCAGTGGCAGGATACATTTAAAGTGTGAAAGGGAAACACCTACAACCAAGAATACTCTACCCAGCAAGGATCTCATTCAGATTTGATGGAGAAATCAAAAGCTTTACAGACAAGCAAAAACTAAGAGAATTCAATACCACCAAACCAGCTTTACAACAAATGCAGGAACTTGCCTAGGCAAGAAACACAAGAGAAGAGAACAAAAGAGGAATGGAAGAAAAAAGACCCACAAAAACAAACCCCAACAATTAAGAAAATGGCAATAGGAATATACATACCAATAATTACCTTAAATGTAAATGGATTAAATGCTCCAACCAAAAGACATAGACAATGGATACAAAAACAAGACCCATATATATGCTGTCTATAACAGACTCACTTCAGACCTAGGGACACATACAGGCTGAAAGTGAGGGGATGGAAAAAGATATCCCATGCAAATGGAAATCAACAGAACTATTAATGAAAAAAACCAGAACCTACTGGAAAGGATCTTCTGCAACTAAAGATATAAAGAAGGAGCCACAAGAAGGTGGGTAGGAGGGGTGGAGTAGTGGTATAGTCCACACTCATACCCTGGGTGGGCAACCCACAAATGAGAGAATAATTACAATTGCAGTGGTTCTCCCCAAGGAGCAAGGGGTCTGAGTCCAACATCAGGTTGCCCTGTCCAGGAGTCCTGTGTTGGCAAGACAAGCACCCAGAACATTTGGCTTTGAAGGCCAGTGGAGCTTAATTTTGGTAGTCTCAGAGGGCTGTGGGAAATAGAGACTTGAGTCTTAAAGGGTGCACACAAAATCTCACATGCTCTGGAACCCAGAGAAGAAGCAGTAATTTGAAAGGAGCCTGGGTCAGACCTATCTGCTGAATCTTGGAGAGTGTTCCAGAGATGCAGGAAGCAACTGGAGCTCACCCTGGGGACAGAGACACTGGTGGCAGCCATCTTGGGAGCTTCATTCTACCACGTGGACACTGGTGCTGGCAAGCACCATTCTGGAATCCTCCCTCTAGCTTATTAGCCTCAGGACCCAGCCCCACCTCCACCCACCAGCCCATAGGCACCATTACTGGAAGTCTCAGGCCAAAAAACTAACTGTGGGGAAACAACCCCACCCACCAGCAGACAGGCTACCCTGAGACCACCTGAGCCCACTGCTACCTCTGGACACGGCCCTGCCCAACAGAGGGCCCAGGACTGGCCCCACACACTAGGTGGGCACTAGACCCAGGACCCTGAGGGCCCTACAGCCAGAAACCCTGGAATCCAGCTCTGCCCACCAGTGGGCAGGCCCCACCCACAGCAAACCTGCTCTAGCCTCAGAATCAGAATCACCCACCCACAGAGAACAGGTCCAGGACAAACACAGCCCTGCAGCCTGCCAGCCCAACCACCAGCCAGCCAGCACCAGCCATGGGACTGGCTGGGCCCTGGACGTGCCCACCAACCGGCCAACACAAGCTTTAAGACACCCCAGACCCTGCAGCCACCTGTTTCAGGAGCCGGCCCCACAAACCAGTGCTCAGACACAAGCTCTGGGATCCCTAGGCCATTCAGCCAGACCCCAGGATTTGGCTCTGCCTGCTAGTGGGCTGGCATTAGCCCCACTACTTGGCCTCAGCCACCAATGGGCGGACACCAGCCCCAGGATCTCCTGGACCCCAACTTCACCAATCACTAGCCCCAGGGTTCCACCTCATGAACCCACCCTGCCAACTAGCAGCCCACAGCCTCCACACAAGGCAGGGCCTGGCAATCAACCAGACCAGGGGCCAACCATGCCTACCAGACCACCCATAATAGTCAGGCCACCACAACAGAAGGACCCACACAGCTTACATAAGGGGCATGCCTAAAGCATACAGTTTTGGTGACCAAGGGGGAATGTGCTGCTGGGATGCACAGGATGTCTTATACAAAAGGCCACTTCTTCAATGTCAGGAAATGTAACCAACCTACCAGATGCATAGAAATAAAAACAGCAAATTAGGCAAAATGAGGCAACAGAAGAATGTGTTCAAAATGAATTAACAAGAAGAACAAAGTGAAGTGGAGATAGGCAATATACCTGAGAAAGAGTTTAATGTAATGATCATAAAAATGATCGAATAACTCAGGAGAAGAATGAAGGAACAGAGCTAGAAGTTAAAGGTTTTCAACAAGGATTTAGCAAATATAAAGGAGAACCAAACAGAGATGAAGAATACAATAACTGAAATGAAAAATACCCTAGAAGGAATCAACAGTAGACTAAATGATACAGAGGAATGGATCAGTGAGCTAGAAGACAAAGTAGTGGAAATCACTGAAGATGAACAGAAAAAAAGAATAAAAAGAAATGAGAATGGTTTAAGAGACCTTTGAGACAACATCAAGTGCACTAATATTTGCATTATAGGGGTCCCAGAAGAAGAGAGAGAGAAAACCATATCATCTCACATCTGTTAGAATGACTATCATCGAAAAGATCACAAACAATGAATGTTGGCAAGGATGTGGAAGAAAGGAAAACCTTGCACACTGTTGGTGGGAATGTTAATTGGTACAGCCACTGTGGAAAACATTATGGAGGTTCCTCAAAACATTAAAAATAGAACCACCATATGATCCAACAATTCCACTCCTGAGTATATATCCCCATGTTCATAGCAGCATTTTTTACAATTACCAAGATATGGAAGCAAGCCATATCTTGTGTTGGGTTCCTTAAGAGAGAAATGGATAAAGAAGGTATGGTATGCATATACAATGGAATACTACTCAGCTATAAAAAAAGAATGAAATTTTGCCACTTGCAACAATGTGGATGGATCTGGAGAGTATTATCCTTAGTGAAATAAGTCAAAGAAAGGCAAATACTGGATGTTATTTCTTATGTGTGGAATCTAAAAAATAAAACAAACTAGTGAATATAACAAAAAAGAAACAGACCCACAAATATAGAGAACGAACCAGTGGTTACCAGTGGGGAGAAGGAAGTGGGGAGGGGCAAGATATGGGCAGGGGATTAAGAGGTACAACTACTTTGTATAAAATAAATAAGCTATAAGGATATATTGTACAGCCCAGGGAATATAGCCAACATTTTGTAATAACTATAATTGGAGTATAACCTTTAAAATTCTTGAATCACTATGTGTACATCTGAAACTAATATAAAATATTGTAAATCAACTATACTTCAGTTAAAAACAACTGCACAAGTAGGTACATTGGTATCACAACACATTTTAGATCTCCAGTGTTAACAAAGGGATACTGCTGCTTGCCAAGCTTTCTGATGTTTCCTTCATCTAAAAGCTTTCTCATTAACTCTTCAAAGCATGTATTTCAAACCTCTTCATTACCCTCAAGTGCTACCAATGCCCTCATCATTCCTTCCTCCTCTACAGAGAAAAATAGAAGCCAGTGGAAGGAAACTCAGTTCTTTGCACCTCAGTTCTTTGGAACCATGCTTACTCTTTTTCTTTTCTTCCTCTCACAGTGAAGAGGAACTTCTTGGACTAATGCTTCCCTCCATGCTCTGGATCCATCCACAGCTTCCTCCTTGGGGGCCTCTTTCTGTTTATTCTCTCTCTCTTTTTCCTTAATAATATTTTCTCTTGTTCTGTCATTCACCCAAAGAAAACTTAAACATGCTTATATTTCTGTTATATTAAAAAAATACTGTGGTACATGTCTTTTTATGAATTATGGTTTTCTCAGGGTATATGCCCAGTAGTGAGATTGCTGGGTCATATGGTAGTTCTATTTTTAGTTTTTTAAGGAACCTCCATACTGTTTTCCATTGTGGTTGTATCAATTTACATTCCCACCAACAGTGCAGGAGTGTTCCCTTTTCACCACACCCTTCCCAGCATTTACTGTTTCTAGATTTTTTGATAATGGCCATTCTGACCAGCATGAGGTAATACCTCATTGTAGTTTTGACTTGCATTTCTCTAATAATTAGCGATGTTAAGCATGGTACTGATGAACCTACTTTCAGGGCAGGAATAAAGATGTAGACATAGAGAATGGACTTGAGGACATGGGGTGGGAGGGGGAAGCTGGGGCGAAGTGAGAGTAGCATCGACATATATACACTAATGAATGTCAAATAGTTAGCTGGTGGGAAGCAGCAGCATAGCACAGGGAGATCAGCTCGGTGCTTTGTGATGACCTAGAGGGGTGGGATAAGAAGGATGGGAGGGAGGCTCAGGAGGGAGGGGATATGGGGACATATATGGATGTACATGGCTGATTCACTTCGGTGTACAACAGAAACTAACAGAGTATTGTGAAGTAATTATACTCCAATAAAGATCTATTAAAAAAAAAAAGACTGTCTCCCTCCACAGCTGCCTTGTCTCTCATTTATCTTCATTTATTCAACAAATAAGTACATACTACACAGTTCTCTGAGTTGTCCACTTATTTTGTTTCCACTTCCTCACCTCCTGTTTACTTCTCAACCCATGTCAGGTGTCTACCATCAGTTCACTAAAATAGCTCTGACTATTATGACCAATGACCTCTATTTTGGTAAATCCAATAGTCACGTGCAGGTCTTATTTGACGTCTCCGCAGCACGTAACACTGTTGAGTGCTCCCTTTTATGTGAAACTCTATCTTTCCTTGATGTAGGCGGTGCCACAGTTTCCTCATGGTCTTGGCTACTTTTTCTCAGATGGGATATGCAGGAAATGGACCTTTTCTATTCATTGCTTAAATGTTCATACTCTCTACCCTCTACTCTTTTAGTCTACAAATTCTCTCCCTAAATAACTGCATTCATGCTCATGACTGCAATTTCCACACTAGTTCAGTGTCCTCCTGAGTTCCAGAAAAGTAATGCAATTGCGAAGACATTTATCCATTTAAATATCTTGAGCTCCACTGGTACAAAAATGAACCAATAACCGATCCCACAAATGTGTTCCTCTTTCTGTATTTCCCATCCCCATGAAAAGCAGCAAAATCCTGCCAACTAAAACCCTCCTAGATCTCCCATCCCAGGAAAAAGCTGCAAAATTCCCTTTAGCTGATCACGTCAAAAACCTGTATGTTGTTTATAACCTTCTTCTTCCTCATCTGGTTGGCTCCACCTCCTCAGAATTTTGCAAAGCTGGCACTTCCATTGGTCTTCGCTGCTAAATTCAAAATGCCATTATCCCCTTGTGTGTTCACTCTAACAGCTTCCCACGTGGCCTCCTCACTTCTGCTGCCACTCCCACTACCACCCATTCTATTCTCACACTGCAGCCTGAGTGACATTTCAAAAGCATAGGTCTAAATACATTACTCTCTTGTTTAAAATCTCTCAACAGCTAATCATTTCTTCCTGAATAAAGTCTAAAACAATAGAAGAGCTTAAAAGAACTGAATAATTTACACAGGTAAATGCTTTTCCTATTGCAACTGTGCAAGCAATTTTTAGGAGATATTTAAAAACATAAAGCTCTAAATCCTATAATCTCCTCCAAAATAATAATAATAATTAACATTATATAGCACTCCTATTTATAAAACACTTGCACATATGTTATTTCATTTGGTACTTTTGAAAGCACTTGATAAGGATCATTGTCCCCACTTTATGGATAAGGAAATGGAGAAGTTAAGTGGCTTATCCAAGGCCAATTATCCACTAAGTGATATGATCGTTACTCAAATTCAAGTAAAACTAAATCACTTTATAGAAGAGACTTTAAAGCATCTTTAAAGCATCTTTTAAAGCATCTTTTTGGAGTTTCAGTAAACTGTTTGGAATGAGATTGAAGCCAGTGCCATGTTGAATTGTGACAGATGGTGAGTAAATAGTTACATAGATACATATACAAAGAGATCTCAGTTCAGAATTAAAAATAATGTTTAAAGGGACTTCCCTGGTAGTCCAGTGGTTAAGACTCCACTCTTCCACTGCAGGGGGTGCAGGTTTGATCCCTGGTTGGGGAACTAAGATCCCATATGCTGCATGCTGGCACAGCCAAAAAATAATAAAAATAAAAAACTTAAAAATTTAAAAATTTTAGAAAATAATACTCAAAAACAGAAATCTAATCAATAGCACTTTAAAAGGATTATGGAGGCTAACTGAGTCGGATTTAACCCTGGGGCGAAAGGACAGTTCATCATATCCAAATCAATTAATGTGATACACCACAGTGACAGAATAAAAGAGTAAAACCACATGATCATCTCGATAGATGCAGGAAAAGCATTTTACATCCATTCATGATAAAAAAAAAAAAACACCCTCAACAAAATAGGTATAGAAGGAACACGATAAAGGCCATAAATGAAAAGTCCACAGCTAACATCATAATTAATGAGGAAAACTGAAAGCTTTTCTTCTATGATCTGGTACAAGGCAAGGATGCCCACTCTCACCATTTCTATTCAATATAGTGTTGGAAATCCTAGTGAGAGCATTTAGATAAGAAAAAATAAATAAAAGGCATACAAATCAGAGTAAGAGGTAAAATTATCTCTGTTGGCAGATGACATGATTACATATGTAGAAAACCCTGAAGACTCAACAACAACAACAAAAACTGTAATAACTAACAAACTAATTCAATAAAGTTGCAGGATATAATAATAACATTCAAAAAATCAGTGGTATATCTATACACTAACAACAAACTATCAAAGAAAACATTGTTTTTATACCATATACAAGAGCAACAAAAAGAACAAAAAACTTGGGAAATAATTCATCCAAAGAGGTGAAAGACTTGCATGCTAAAAATTATAAGACATAGATGAAAGAAATTAAAGAGACACAGATATACAGAAAGGCATCCTTTGTTTATGGATTGAAAGAATTAGTATTGTTAAAAAGTCTAAACTACTGAAAATGATCTACAGATTCAATGAAAAATTTATTAAAATCTCAATTACATCCTTTTTAGAAACAGAAAACACAATCCTAAAATTCATATGAAAACACAAAAGACTCCCTACAGTCAAAGCAATCTTTAACAAGAGCAAAAAAGCTGGAGTATTACATTTCCTGATTTTAAAATACATTACAAAGCTACAGAAATCAAAACAATATGGAACTGGCATAAAGACAGACATATAGATAAATAGAACAAAACAGAGAGCTCAGAGATAAATCTACACCATTAAGGTCAACTGGCCAAGAAAGCAAAATGGGGAAAGGATAGTCTCTTCAGTGAATGGTTTCGGAAAAACTGGATATCCATACACAGAAGAATGAAATTGGACCCTTATCTCATACCATATTCAAAAATCAACTAAAATGAATTAAAGACATAAGCATAAGGCATAAACTGGTAAAACTCCTAGAAGAAAATATAGAAAAAAAGCTTCTTGACATTTGTCTTCACAACAGTTTTTTGGATATGACACCAAAAATACAACCAACAAAAGAAAAAAAAATAGTTACATGAGATTACATCAAACTAAAAAGCTTCTGCACAGCAAATTCAATAGTAAAAACAAAACAAAACAAATAACTTAATTTTAAAATGGGCAAAAGGGCTTAAGAATCCACCTGCCAATGCAGGAGACACGGGTTCGAGCCCTGGTCTGGGTAGATCCCACATGCTGCAGAGCAACTAAGCCCATGCACCACAGCTACTGAAGCCCGTGCACCCTAGAGCCCATGCTCTGCAACAAGAGAAGCCACTGCAATGAGAAGCCTGCGCACTGCAATGAAGAATAGCACCCGCTCGCTGCAACTAGAGAAAGCCTGTGCGCAGCAATGAAGACCCAACAGAGCCAAAAATAAATAAATAAATAAATAAATAAATTTTTTTTAAATGGGCAAAAGACCTGAATAGACAACTCTCCCAAGAAGACATACAAATGGCCAACAGGTATATGAAAATGTGCTGAACATCACTAATCATTAGGGAAATGCAACTCAAAACCACAATGCAATATTACCTCACATCTGTTAGAATGGCTATTATCAAAAAAAAGATAATAAATATTAGCAAGAATTTGGAGAAAAGGGAACCCTTGTGCACTATTGGTGAGAAGGTAAATTGGCACAGCCATTATGGAAAACAGTATGGAGAGTCCTCAAATATTAAAAGCAGAACTATGATCTAGCAATCTCACTTCTGGGTATACGTCCAAAGGAAACAAAATCAGTATTTCAAAGAGATATCTGCACACCCATGTTCCTTGCAGCATTATCCACAAAAGCCAAGATATGGAAACAACCTAAATGTCCATCAACAGGTTAACACATAAAAAATATGATATACATATACATGCATACAATGGAATATTATGCAGCCATGGGAAAGAAGGAAATCCTGTCATTTGTGATTACATAGATGAACATGGAATACGGTAAGTTAAGTGAAATAAACAAGACACAAAAAGACAAATGATCTCACTTATATGTGGAATCTAAAACAGTCAAACTCATAAAAGCAGAGAGTAGAATGGAGGTTGCCAGGGGTGGGGGAAGGGGAAATAAGGAAATGTCAGTCAAAGGGCACAAAGTTTCAATAATGCAAAATGATTAAGTTCTGGAGATGGGGACTATAGCTAACAGTACTGTATTGGGTACTTGAAATCTGCTAAGAGGGTAGCTCTTTGTTGTCACCACCAAAAAAAAAAAAAGAAAGAAAGAAAGAAAAAGAAAGGAAGAAAGGAATGAAGGCAGGAAGGAGAGAAAATACCATGTTGAGTTGATGGATATGTTAATAGCTTGACTGTGGTGATCATTTCGCAACATATACCTATATCAAAACATCAAGTTGCAATCCTTTAATATATACAGTTTCTATTTGTCAATTATACCTCAGTAAAACTGGGGGGAACAAAAGCAGATATCTGATATTTAGAAGAAATATTATCCCCAGAAGAAGAGTTATTTTCTAGCTTCATTTTATTTCATCAAAGACTAGGTCTAATACTAAACTTTATGCATGCCAAAGATATCAGAAAATATGGAAATTTAATTAGTTGAGTCTTTATCTTATTTTATTTCAACACTAGAGTTGACTTTCAGAGCTAAATTTTTTTAAAAAGCAGTTCCTGCTATAAAATGACCCAGTTGCCGCTGAATAAAAGTTTTGTTAGCCTGAAGTGAAAGTTGGCTGAAGGGGATCTGAATAGATTCAGGAGGAGATTCAGCATTGTCATTGGAAGATATGAGCACTGCACCACAACTGCACATGGGGAATTCTGCCAAGAACAAAATAAACACCCACCATCAAGACCAACCGACAGAGGGAGTCATGGGAGCATGTGTGAAATAAAAGACAGAGAACAGAGCCCATTTAGGTCAACCAGGCCTCATGAAAGGCCAGATGAGGGAAGAGATAGAGGCCAGCCAAGTGGATATGCCTGTCTAGATAACAGCCAATCAAAGAACCCACTAAAATTCGCTATGAACAAAAGGTGGTTCTCACAGGCCAACCCTCCAAGTGATTGAAATGCAATTGCTTTCCATGAAAGCAGTTTTTCCCAAGTAGAGAGAAAATCCAAAATGAAACTTTTCATAATATCACCATTTTTACAGATAAAAGTGACCCTGAAACTCATTTTGGCTTAAGGAGAAATTGCTTAATACTCTGGATTAAATCCCTGGATTTAGTGGAAACATTTGAAAAGAAAAAGTCACAATGATAGTTGCTGTCCTTTTTCCAATAATTAAATAAGAACAAATACAAGCACAAATAATAATAATAAAAATAAAAACAAAGAAAACCTTCCTGGGATGAAGAACCACATTATAACTATACAATCATCCAGCACCAGATTCCCCATTGAAGTTAGGTGTGGATAATGGAACAATTCAAAGACCATCCAATTTTGAATGACAGATTTTATGCCCACTTTGAAATAATAAAATAAATAAAACCATGGTATAAAATAAATTTTTGTAAAGCTCTTCTTTATTTCATAGCTGTTGGCATAAAGAGTTATTCTTATTTTGCTAGACACTTTATTAAGAAAAGACTAGAAAATATATCAAGCACTAGTAGCTATAATAACCAATTTCCTTTGATGCAAAAGGTTAAGAATAATAATAAATAAACAAAAATGAGTTGGCTAGACAATTGTCAAAAGTCATGGCAGATATCAAGAAAAATTTCTCCTGATTACCTCAAGACACATTTAAGTCTGTCTTGATGTTCCCTAGAACACACTACACGACGTAAATTTTCTGACCATGTGCATTTACAAACATTTTCCAAAATGTCTATGGGATTTATCCTAGCAGCTGGGCTATGAGACCACTTTGAATTTTGTTTTTGTTTTTTTCCTGATAAAAGTTAATTTTTTAATGCAGCAAGAACTGTCAAGTACGAAAGAAAAAGATCAAGTTAGCCATGGCAGGGTTTTTTTGCTTAAAATGAAGCATAAACACTCATACCTAACCCACAATATATCCACAGTACTGGCTCCTAGGACCACATTCTCTTCCTACCTCCAGAGTAAGCATGCTCGATGAGGCACTGGTGTTTAATTAAGCACAATTTTTAAAAGCTGGATCAGGCCCCACTAGACTTATAAATGCAATATACTCAGCACCATAAAGTTTGCTAATAATACACATCCATAAGGTAAAAGCCCTATTATAGCAGGGTATTAGGTTAGCTGGAATCCAATTTATGAAAAAACCTCCTGTATATTCTCACTGATATGCAATAATGTATTTCAATTCCATCCTGACACAAAATCTCTCAGGTTCCTTTATGTTCTTTTAAATAAGTATCATAAAACATTAATAGAAGTGCCCTCCTAGGTCTCTATTCAAATGTTCCTTGATTTGTCGATTTCATTAACAAAATCAAGAAAAAATTTTTGCCAGTATTACCAAGCAGGACAAAGATGTTAACTCTTGCTTTGTGAAAACGTGCATAACGGCATTTAAAAACAACTTTGTTTGGGAGCCTTGTCAAAATCAGAAATGATCTCTTCTCAGGACTAGGACTATCTGATTGTCATTTTAATAAGTAATAAGATGGATGTTTCAGCACACCTGGAGACAGAAACCAGTCAAAAGAATATTCTACTCTTCCCTTTATTCCTTCCCCTAAGGCAATGCTTTTAAAAGATTCAATTACAATATACTTCACATTGCATTTCAGCCCTCTGCTGAAGAGGGAAAGTTCTGAGCTGGCATGGCCCCTTGGTCTTACAAAGCAGATACAGTGAGAACTGCCTACAACCTACAACTTCATTTGAGGGTCAAACAGGGGACTTGAAAGGCAGGAATATTCTGATCACTTTATTACATACTCTGGAGCAGAACTAGGAACAGTGATAATAGCCAATCATAACCCACTTCCTCATTGAGGCAATTTCAGGGGACAAGTCTCCCTTCTTTCCAATAGCAATATTTAACAGCAACCAAGCCTAGTTTCCCAAAGAACGTTTCTCATAGGAATTCAATAAGCATTACGTGTTCTATTTGCTACAATATATGTTGTTTTCTGGGAAAAGTACACACAGATAAAAGCTTGATTGTAAATTTTGTTTATGAACAATAAATATTTGATCCCATGATGCTACTCTTCCCAGCTTTGGCGAATCTGGGAAGATTTGAGGCCAATAAAGGACAGTTGAGTACGGGCCCCTAAGAACGATGCCAAATAGACCACTGAAGAGAAACTTTAATGTCTACCAGAAAAAAATTCAAGTTTTCACCCATTTATTGACACTTAATTCACCCTCACCAGACAGGAATAGCAGCATGTTAAAGAAAAAATTGAACTATAGAAATACATATTGAATGGAAAACAACTTCTTTATTCTGAAGTCCCAAAAAACTGTGATGACTGAGACAGACTCTTACACACCTCAGAGAACCTTGTATTTTAATAATATGGGATAATATTTCTAATTAAAATACATATCACTTATCAGCATCATCTACCCACAAAGTATTTATACACACAAGGTGTCTACCCAGCACACAAAATATTTTATATATGTTTAAAAACAGCTTTGTGGCCTTAACTCTTACACTGTAAAAACTCTAAACAGTTTATACTGTTTGTTAACAAACTTTATATATCACGAAATTGCCATCAGAATGAGGTATATACTATAGTATTTCCATTGTGTAAATAGCGGAAATAGAGCCTGAGAAAGAATTTCTTAGGATCACACAATAGGTTCAAAACTTGAATTGGGTATTTCTGCCTCCAAATCCTATGCCTTTCTATTATTACCTTATTTATATGCAATTAAATGAAATATTATGGTTTATATGAGATTTATGCTTTATATACATTTAAGCTACAGGATTCAATTCCTATCGTCAAATAACTTACATTTGTATAGTAGTCAATCAGTTAAAAATATTTATTGAGCGCATACTACATGACATGCAATATTTTAGACTATAACGATGAACATTTAGCATCCCTTCTCTCAGGTATCATGCTACCTGATTTTAAACTATACCACAAAGCTACAATAATCAAAGCAGTATGATACTGGCATAAAAACAGACACATAGATCAATGGAACAGAATAGAGAGCCCAGAAATAAACCCACATGCATATGGTCAATTAATCTACGACAAAGGAGGCAAGAATATACAATAAGGAAAAAACAGCTTCTTCAATATATGGTGTTGGGAAAACTGGACAGCTAGATGCACAAGAATGCAACTGGACTACTTTCTAACACCATATACAAAAATAAATTCAACATAGATTAAAGACTTAAATGTAAGACCTAAAATCATAAAATTCCTAGAAGAAAACATAGGCAGTATGCTCTCTGACATTGGTCTTAACAATATTTTTTTGGATCTGTCTCCAAATGCAAATGAAACAAAAGCAAAAAATTTTTAATGGGACTACATCAAACCAAAAAGCTTTTGCACAGTGAAAGAAACCATCAACAAAACAAAAAAGCAGGCTACTAAATATGGGAGACTGTATTTGCAAACAATATACCCAATAAGGGATTAATATCCAAAATATATAAAGAACTCATAAAACTCAACATCAAAAAACGAACAGCCCAATTTTAAAATAGGCAAAGAGCCTGAATAGACATTTTTCCAATAAAGACATACAGATGGCCAACAGAGACATGAAAAGATGTTCAACATCACTAATCATTAGGGAAATGCACATCAAAACCACAATGAGATATCACCTCACACCTGTCAGAATGGCTATAATCAAAAAGACAATAAGTACCTAGTGTTGGCAAATATGTGGAGTAAAGGGAACCCTTGTACACATTTACTGGGATTATAAATTGGCTCAGTCACTATGGAAAACAGTATGGAGGTTCCTCAAAAAGTTAAAAATAGAACTATCATCTGATCTAGCAATTCCACTTCTGGGTATCTACCCAAAGAAAACAAAAACACTAATTTGAAAAGACATGCATGCCAATGTTCATAGCAGCATTATTTATAATTGCCAAGATATGGAAGCAACCTAAGTGTTGCTTATTGAATGGATAAGGAAGATGTATGTATATATACAAAGTGTGTATATATATGTACACACAATGGAATATTATTCAGCCATAAAAAAATGAAACTTGCCATTTGCAACAGCATGGATGGATCTAGAGGGTATTATGTGAAGTGAAATAAGTCAGACAGAGAATGAAATAAGTCAGAGAAAGACAAATACCATGTGAACTCAAATGGAGAATCTAAAAAACAAATCAAACAAGCAAAGCAAACTGAAAACAGACTCATAGATACAAAGAACAAATGGATGGTTACGAAGAAGGGGGCAGCAAAATAGGTGAAGGTGATTAAAAGGTACAAAACTCAGTTACAAAATAAATAAGCCAGGGGGATGTAACATATAGCATAAGGAATGTTTATGGTCAATAATATCATAACTTTGTAAGGGGACTAATGGTTACTAGATTTCTCATGGTTATCATTTCATAATATATGCAAATGTCAAATCACTCTGTGGTACACCTAGAACTAACATAATATTGTACATTTCAACTTAAAAAAAAGAATCCTTCCTCTTATTGAGCTGACATTTTAGAAATTGAGGAGCAAAAAGTAAACACAATATGATAATTTCAGGTACTCATAATTGCCGAGAAGAAGATGCGTTAGTGTAACGTTACAGAAAGTGACCAGTAAGGGAGGCTGTTTTGGATTGGGTGGTCAGAGAAGACCTCTTTGAAGAAATGGCGTTTGAGTTGATAATCTGTTTGAAGAGAAGGGAGTAGTCATGTTTTGATTCGAAGGAAAGATCAATCCAAGCACAAGGATAGCAAGTGCTAAGGTTCTCATCTGTGTGAATTCATAGGACAGAAAGAAATCCAGAGTAACTGGAGCCTAGTGAGAAAGGAGAGGGTATTAAAAAAATGAGGTTGAAGAGATGGACAGGAGAGGAATGACATGGGGACTAAAACTGAGACTCACTAAAGTAAAGCTTTATTTCTTACACACCTTACATTCCAATAAGAGTTGGCTAGGGTGGGTGGTTTGCTCCATGGAGACAATGAAGAACCCATCCTCCTTTCATCTTGTGGGAATACCACCCTTAACACATGGTCTCCAACTCTGCCACCCAGCAGGGAGAGAGAGTAGAGGATCCCACAAGGGATCCTCTTACCAAAGGGGAAACGTGGGGGGGGGGGGATAAATTAGGAGTTTGGGATTAACATATACACACTACTATATATATTAATTAATAAAACAGACAACCAACAAGGACCTACTGTATAGCACAGGGACCTATATGCCATATTTTGTAATAATGTATAAGGAAAAAGAATCTGAAAAAGAATATATATATTTATATATATATATATGGCACTGAATCACTTTGCTGTACACTTGAAACTAACACAAGATTGTAAATCAACTATACTTCAAATTAAAAAAAAAAAGAACTGTGAGAAATAAATTTTGGTTCTTTATTTAAAAAAAAAGACACTAGGGTATTGGTGAGTGCTAGGATTCTTTGGCACTGGCTTTTTTCATGTACAATGTAAAGTTTTTGGAAGGTTTTCAGCAGAATGGTTACAGGAGGCTATTGTAGAAATGAGGGCAAGAATTATGGTTATTTGGACTGGCTGTGTCAAGGAAAATAAAGAGAAGAGGTCAGATTTCGAATATAGTTATTTTAGAAGGGAGGCGGGTATATAGCTTATTGACACACTGGTTGCAAATATGAAAGAAAGAAAAGAGCCAAGAATGACTTCTTGATTTTCTTTTTTCTTTTTATTGAGCAGTTTGCATAATCGGAGATATAATGGCTTGGAAGAAATTAGATTTGGGATTGAGGTGAGAGACTAGAGCATCTATACTTCTATTTAGACACATTAAGTTTCAAATACCTATTAGATCTCCAAATGGGGATCTCAAATAAGATGCTGTATATGTGACTATGGAGCTCAGGAGAGTAACTCAGTTTGGAGATACAAATTTGAGATCATCAGTGAATAGATGGAATACAAAACTGAGAAATGTCATTGTCTGACACTTGCAAGGAACTAGAGAGACAGTGTTTAAACACAAATATACCTTTTAGTGATTGTATACAAAAGACACAAAAATTTAGGTAAAAATTTTTCACTTTTAAAGAAAACTATATTTTGGAAAGTAACAAATTAATAGAATCATACAATGAATTTACATCAGGATATGGATATAACTTTTTGTTTGCAAATAATGCAAATGTGGTGCTTCTGGCCATAATAATAAGATACAATAGTTTTTCTGTAAATCTTCTTAAATAGGAATAGATGGCACTACACAGGAGTATGATGTATTTTCTGATTTTAGCTCTTAGAAAAACTGAAAGCCATGGCTCAAAATTTAAACTGACTTATAGAGAAAATCAAGTTACTTTTATATCATCCACTAAAGCCTAAAGATATCAGGTACCAATAGAACTAAACCCAATGATAGTTGAAGGATTATTTGAGCTTCAAAAGGTTTATTCTAATTTGGAAACTTGATTATAAAAGTGCTCCTTCAAATAAAATGTTTCAGATTTTATTCTTAGTTCAAAACAGCCCACAGCCACATATATAAAAATTTTTTATTCAATGCATGAATAAAAGTTTAAAAGCTTCAGTACCTGACATTTTTCTTTAAAAAAAAAAAAACTGCATCAAAATATTTTCAGAGTATCTTTCTAGTTTGAATTCAATACAGCACAAAAATGTTCACCATCATGTGGGCTGTTTTTTGCAGTCCCAGTTTGGTTCTTCCTGTGTCCTGGGCTTATACTTCATCTTATTACCAGGTTTCACTTGAATTCTTTGAGGAGTAGGATGGCTTTGCTTTTGTTTCTTTGCTAGGAATTACTTAATCCTTAAAGTCATGTGGGAAGATAAGGCAAAGGCAAAAACCTTTGCACATTTAGTGTGCCCACTAAAATGGAGAGGAAGAAAAAGAGGGCTTATTTATATTTTAGATATTGCAGATTTTTTTTCTACACGGGACTAAAGAGTTCATTTTACCTGAGTTAACAGATCAACCAAGCAGTTAGTCAAGTAACTGATCTTAATGATTTGTCTTAAAGAGACACATTTTTAAAGTAAGCAGTTGGTCAATACAATCATTGTTTAGAAAAACAAAAGAGCATTACCAAAGCTTTAGGTAAAATGAAAGTGAAAATGATGTAAATTGCACCCATATTAAAGACAAGTTATCAAAAAATATAAAATTCTTCCTATGGAGTTTAAATTGTATCATTAATAATTTCTAATGACCTTCTTCTTGGTGCATAAATACACTACCTTTAATTAAAATCCCAGTGAGGGGTCTTTATAGCACTACTCATCTCTTCTCCAGTGACTACTAAAGAATCTGTATCTGGAGTGGAAACAAGAGTATTGGATGACACAAACAAGCAGAAATCTCCAAATTTCCTATGCACCAGCATACAAACAAATGCTGTCTGGAACATCATAATCAAGAGCAAATTAATTAATATCAGCCTCTTAGTCAAGAAGCTTACATGTCGATCTCACCGTTTCTTCAACCAAGGAAAAAAATGAATTCATTATAACATGATATCTAATTCCACCTCTCACCATTAAACCAAGACCCCCATAAACAAGAAACAGTTTTAAGGACATAATCCTCAGCATGGTAATCACAGCTCTCCTTGATATATACCATAAATCTCCACTAATCCTGTACAAATCTCCTATGTGTACTTTGTATCAAACTGTACAAGTCTGTGTTTCTCCTACCTATGCCTCTGTCTGCCATCATATTCCATTCAGTATCTATTTTCCAAATACTACACATACCAAAGCCTATTTCTTAGGATGTTTCTTCCTTATAAATATCAATGACTTTCTTATATGTTTTGCTTTGAGCAAGCACTCAGACACACAATTACACACCACACCACACCTTCAAATTTCCACTGCACTGCCACACCTCTGCAGAGCACTTATCACATCCTAATTATGTAGTTATTCTGTGTTCATTTTATTCATCCTGAGTGAGCAAGAAGCTTCTTGAAGGCTAGTGCAATGCCTTGCTCAGAGGGTAAAGTAATACTTGAGGATACACTGGAATAGGGGTCAGAAGACGAGTTTGAAACCCATGTACCAACAGCATAACCTCTTTCTCTCTCTAAACTTCCCTTTATTCATCTGTAAAATTAATGTGTCATAAATTACAATGCAGTATGTTTATGAGGTTTAAACTGGTAATGTATGAGAAATCTTCTATAATATAAAGCAGATATAAACATAAATAATTATTATTTTTCATCATCTAAAACGTACCTATTTTATGGTAAATGTACAAAAGACATTTTTCTAATTTTATCACATTGAGGAAAGGAAGACATGAAATACGATAAAACAATAGTACAGAGCTTCCCTGGTGGCGCAGTGGTTAAGAATGCACCTGCCAATGCAGGGGACATGGGTTCGAGCCCTGGTCCGGGAAGATCCCACATGCTGCGGAGCAACTAAGCCCATGCACCACACAACTACTGAGCCTGCACTCTAGAGCCCGCGAGCCACAACTACTGAGCCTGCGCTCTAGAGCCCACGAGCCATGACTACAGAAGCCCACCCGCCTAGAGCCCGTGCTCCACAACAAGAGAAGCCACCGCAATGAGAAGGCTGCACACCACAACGAAGAGTAGCCCGCGCTCGCCGTAACTAGAGAAAGCCTGTGCACAGCAACAAAGACCCAACACAGCCAAAAATAAAGAAATAATTTTTTTTTTAAAAGAAGAAAAAAAAACCAATAGTACATTTATAGCAAGTCCAGATTCAGTTGGAGATCAGGCAAAGACCTCAAAGATACATATGTTGATGTCAATCAACTCAATACTCCTATATCCACTTGCCCAATCTATCTGGTTGTCACAATGGTGTAAAAGGACTCCTCAGGACTGGGAAGAGTTAGAAATCATTCTCCTGATGTGGTGTAGGCTCAAATAAATTAGCACAAGCCCCTAGAAATTAAGATGGCGTGCTGCCTTTATTGCTCTGCAGTGCACTTGTCACCAACAAGGAAGGTCCAGTCCATCTAAAAGGGGTAGAATAGACAGATGGAAAATGCAGGCTTATTATAAAGGTGGGAATATGGGTTACAGAGGAGATGACACCTGAAAGTCTATGATCAAGGAAAGAAACTAAAGAAAATATGAACTCAGAAGAATGTTTACATAGAGCAAATGCCTTGGTATTTACTATATTATAGCATAATATAATAATTGACGTTCACAGTAATGATCCTGAACCATCAGTAGTTTTAAGTATGCTCTGTATTCTTTATTTAATTAGGCAGAGATGCTTGTAGTACTTGACAGAAATATTTCATACAAAATTATATAGAAATGAAGACATTTCAGTGCTTTCATATTCCAGAAAACTCACTCTTGTGAAAGCAATCATTTGCAACACTAACAGATAAATGAAATGTTGCACTAATTATATAAAGCATTTTATGTAATACAATGTAAATGTACTAGGAGAATCGATTCAAAAACTGCTGAGGTTGTCAGGGAAGATTTCAAAAAGCTGGTAGTGCCTGCATTCTCCTTGGACTAGGTGGGAATAAGCAGGTGAGGAGATGGAATTTCCGGACAAAGAAACACCATTATTAATGATGTGTAAGAATGAATATATATGCCATGTTCATGAAACCATAAAGAGACCAGGCTGGAGGAAGTGAATTTGAGAGCTAGCAACGTAGCCAGAATGTAAAAAGAGACAAAAGCCACGCAGAGAAATTTGGTTCTAACAGAACATGAAATAGGGTCATTGAAAGTTTCTGAGCTAGAAGCAGTAAGCAAGCCTGTTTTTGTCTGTTTGTTGTTTGCTTGTTTGTTTCATCAACTTGTTTTTAAGAAAATAGTGAATTAGTAAGATTGGAGATGAGGAAACTAGTCAAGTTCTTGGTGTCCCTCAGCTATCAAGTTCTGGGACATGACTGGAAAATGATCTTTCCTTCCTTCCTTTAAGTATGAGCCAATTCCTGAAGCAATCTTACATGGAGAGTTTTATCAACTAGACAGCGTTAAAATTTATATGAAGGAACAAAAGTTAATTATTGAGAAAAAATTTTTTGAGTTATTTCTAGCATGAGCAAAAGTTATTGCTTTTCAGGGCATTTGAGAAATGCAAGGAAATTTTTGAGTTTCTATGAAATTATTTATTGGTTATAGATTTTTTATCACACCACTGATCTGAGACTAAATTTTAAGACTTTTTGAGTATTACACTATAGCACTTAAATACCAACTTCCAGAATAAAGACTAGCATATCACATTAAACTTTGATAAGCCTCCTAGAAATAATCCTAACAGAAAATTATTTTCTAAAGAAAGGAAAATGTTTTTCTCAGAGATATGTTGACAAAGAAAGTCTTCATATTGGATGTTTTTTCTGTAAGTCAAGAAAGCAAAATTTAATAAATAGTATTGCTACTGTATCCACATAGACAAAACACAAACATACTGACAACTTCCTCTGTGGCCAGTAAAACAGATAGTGAGAAGGTGACCCATTTAAACTACAGCCCACACCAATGTCTCTGTTTCATGAAGATGTGCAATATTTTATATGTATCTACTTCATAAGAATACTATTAAGTTCTTAGAAAAACAAAGAAAGTTTTTATTTTAAGTGCATAAGGCTATATAATGTCATTTTCCTAGCAAAGTTGATGTTAGGCTTGTAGAGTTTTATTAACAGTTTCAGATGAGACAGTTAAAGACAACCCTCTGAAGAGAATTGTCATCTTTTTTTTCCCTCACTTGGCTATCCGCTTACACATAGATAAAATATCAAAAGATCCCTGACCTTGGCCTAATTGCAGGAGAAAAGTGACTGAAGCAAGAAAATACTAAAGACTGACTGTTTCCTCTGAGTGCCTTATGTGAAGACCCTAACGTCAAAGGTCCAGCCTCTGAACTTCCCACAGCCCTTGCTCCTCTGGGTGACAGATCAGGCTCTCTGCACATCAATGGATGGGGAATGGTAGGAGGTGCCCTTAAGAGAACGTGCCCTCAAAGCATTCAAGTATCTAAATACTTCTCAAAATCATCATTTGTAAACTATAATTCCCTCAGTAGAAATCACTGGCCATCTGTTGGGTTTAATGAACTACCAATAAAAACTATTTTGATCTTAATTGGACCTCAATGTGAACATTTCTTAGGAACAAATTACAAGTTTCTCTAAATGCCAATTTTCTCTATTCTTTCCTTTTCAGGGACTGTTCATTAAACCTCAGATACTGATAACTCAGATCAGTAATACATAATAGGCTTCCTAATTTCCCTAATTCTCTGATTTTTCATTTCTCCCATATATTTGATTGCTGGCAAATTCAGGAATTTTCTGAAATCTGCTGGACAAATAGAATAAAATTCCTTGAAGGTACTTCCCACCCCCACCAAAAAGAAAAATAAATCTTTGTCTTTTCCCTCACAATAAAGAAAACATACAAAATGAAAGACGTTTCATCTCCTTTTTCTAAGGGTGGGATATTAGAAAATAAACTGGAGTAGAATTTCTTTATTTATGCTAATAATGTTATCATCACAATATCCCCTGTTGTGAGGAAAACAAAAAGGCTTATCTGTCCACTCAGTTTAATTTGTCAAATATTCATGAACTGCCTTTAGAGAAAATACATTCTGCCAAACACTGTGGGAGATTTAGAAAATAGTGACATACATTTCTGTCCTAATTCTAGAAATAAGACATGTTTACAAAAAATTTATTTCAAGGCTGAATATGTCAAGAAAGGCAGTAAGAAAAAGTCACATGGATGGTTCAAAAGGTAAAAGACGTCACCTCCTTTTGAATTGGATAAATTGAGACACTGGTATTGACATATACACACTACTATATATGAAATAGATAACTAATAAGGACCTAATGTATGGCACAGGGAACTCAACTCAATATTCTGTAATGACCTATATGGGAATAGAATCTAAAAAAGAGTGAATATATGTATATGTATAACTGATTCACTTTGCTGTTAACTGATTCACTTTGCTGTACAGCAGAAACTAACACAACATTGTAAGTCAACTATACTCCAGTAAAAATTAATTAAAAAAAAAAAGAGGGGGACCTTCACGATGGCAGAGTAAGACGTGGAGATCACCTTCCTCTGCACAAATACATCAAAAATACATCTACATGTGGAACAACTCCTACAGAACACCTACTGAACACAGGCAGAAGACCTCAGACTTCCCAAAAGGCAAGAAAATCCCCACGTACCTGGGTAGGGTAAAAGAAAAAACAGTGACAATAGAATAGGGATGGGACCTGCACCTCTGGGAGGGAGCTGTGAAGGAGGAAAAGCTCCCACACACTAGAAGCCCTTCACTGGTGGAGATGGGGGTGGGCAGGGAAGCTTCGGAGCCACGGAGGAGAGCACAGCAACAGGGGTGCAGAGGGCAAAGTAGAGAGATTCCCGCACAGAGGATCGCTGCCAACCAGCACTCACCAGCTTGAGAGGCTTGTCTGCTCACCCACCAGGGCGGGTGGGGGCTGGGAGCTGAGGCTCAGGCTTCAGAGGTCGGATGGCAGGGAGAGGACTGGGGTTGGCTGCGTGAACACAGCCTGAAGGGGGCTAGCGTGCCACAATTAGCAGGGAGAGAGTCAGGGAAAATGTCTGGACCTGCCTAATAGGCAAGAGACCATTATTTTGGGGAGCACAGGGAGAGGGGATTCCTTCCCCATGTGCCCACAGAAGGCAGAGCACCGCCTAAGTGACTCCAGAGACAGGCGCAAGCTGTGGCTATCACCTCAGACCCCAGAGACGGGGATGAAATGCTAATGCTGCTGCCACTGCCACCAACAGTCCTGTGTGCAAGCACAGGTCACTACCCACAGCCCCCAGGGGAGCCTGTGCAACACACCACTGCCAGGGTCGCAAACTCCAGGGACAAGTTCCCCAGGAGAACACACACGGTGTGCCACAGGTTGTTGCACTGTCACACTGGCCTCTGCCACCGCAGGCTCACCCTGCATTCCAATTATGACTACCGTACACTTCCCTCTCCCCAGCCTGAGAGAGCAAGAGAGCCCTAATCAGCCTCTGCTTTAACCACCTCCTGTCTCAATGGACAGACACCTGAGGGCAACCTACACACAGAGGCGGGGCCAAAACCAAAGCTGAACCTCACGAGTTGTGAGAACAAAGAAGAGAAAGGGAAATTTCTCCATGCAGCCCCAGGAGCAGCTGATTAAATTCCCACAATCAACTTGAGGTACCCTGGACCTGTGGAATACCTGAATAGACAACAAATCACCAAAAATTGAGGTGGTGGACTTTGGGAGCAATTGTAGATTTGGGGTTTGCTGTCTGCAGCTGATTTGTTTCTGATTTTTATATTTATCTTAGTTTTTAGTGCTTATTATCATTGGTGGATTGTTAACTGGTTTGGTTGCTCTCTTTTATTTATTTTTTCCTCTTCCTTGTTTTTCTTCCTTTTCTTCTGAGCCGTGTGGGTGACAGGGTCTTGGTGCTCCAGCCGGGTGTCAGGTCTGAGCCTCCAAGGTGGGAGAGCCAAGTCCAGGACGTTGGACGACCAGAGACCTCCTGACCCCATGTAATATCAATCGGCGAGAGCTCTCCCAGACACCTCCATCTCAACACTAAGACCCAACTCCACCCAATGGCCAGCAAGCTCCAGTGCTGGATGTCCCATGCCAAACAACTAGCAAGACAGGAACACAACCCCACCCGTTAGCAGAGAGGCTGCCTAAAGTCATACTAACTTCACAGACACTCTAAAACACCATCGGATGTGGCCCTGCCCACCAGAAGGACAAGATAGAGCCCCACCCACCAGAACAGAGGCACCAGCTCCCTCCACCAGGAAGCCTACACAAGCCACTGAACCAACCTCAAGCACTGGGGACAGACACCAAAACTAATGGGAACTACAAACCTGCGGCCTGTGAAAAAGAGACCCCAAACACAGTAAGTTAAGCAAAATGAAAATACAGAGAAATATGCAGCAGATGAAGGAGCAAGGTAAAAACCCATGAGACCAAACAAATGAAGAGGAAATAAGCAGTCTACCTGAAAAAGAATTCAGAGTAATGATAGTAAAGATGATCCAAAATCTTGGAAATAGAATGGAGAAAATACAAGAAACGTTTAACAAGGACCTAGAAGCACTACAGAGCAAACAAACAATGATGAACAACACAATAAATGAAATAAAAAATTCTCTAGAAGGAATAAATAGCAGAATAACTGAGGCAGAAGAATGGATAAGTGACCTGGAAGATAATATAGTGGAAATAACTGACACAGAGCAGAATAAAGAAAAAAGAATGAAAAGAATTGAGGACAGTCTCAGAGACCTCTGGGCAACATTAAATGCATCAACATTCGAATTATAGGGGAACCAGAAGAAGAGAAAAGAAAGGGTCTGAGAAAATATCTGAAGAGATTATAGTGGAAAACTTCCTTAATATGGGAAAGGAAATAGTCAAGTCCAGGAAGTGCAGAGAATCCCATACAAGATAAATCCAAGGAGAAACACACTACGACACATATTAATCAAACTATCAAAAATTAAATACAAAGAAAAAATATTAAAAGCAGGAAGGGAAAGGCAACAAATAACATACAAGGGAATCCCCATAAGGTTAACAGCTGATCTTTCAGCAGAAACTCTGCAAGCCAGAAGGGAGTGGCAGGACATATTTAAAGTGGTGAAAGGGAAGAACCTACAACCAAGATTACTCTACCCAGCAAGAATCTCATTCAGATTCGACAGAGAAATTAAAACCTTTACAGACAAGCAAAAGCTAAGAGAATTCAGCACCACCAAACCAGCTTTACAACAAATGCTAAACATACTTCTCTAGGCAGGAAAGACAAGAGAAGGAAAAGACCTACAAAAATAAAACCAAAACAATTAAGAAAATGGTAATAGGAACATACATATTGATAATTACCTTAAATGTAAATGGATTAAATGCTCTAACCAAAAGACATAGACTGGCTGGATGGATACAAAAACAAGACCGGTATATATGCTCTGTACAAGAGGCCCATTTCAGACTTAGGGACACATACAAACTGAAAGTAAGGGAATGGAAAAAGATATTCCATGCAAATGGAAATCAAAAGAAAGCTAGAGTAGCAATCCTCATATCACACAAAATAGACTTTAAAACAAAGACTATTACAAGAGACAAGGAAGGACACTACATAATGATCAAGGGATCAATCCAAGAAGAAGATATAACAACTGTAAATATTTATGCTCACAACATAGGAGCACCACAATACATAAGGCAAATGCTAACAGCCATAAAAGGGGAAATCAACAGTAACACAATCATAGTAGCGGACCTTAATACCCCACTTTCACCAATGGACAGATCATCCAAAATGAAAATAAATAAGGAAACACAAGCTTTAAATGATACATTAAACAAGATGGACTTAATTGATATTTATAGGACATTCCATGCAAAAACAACAGAAAACACTTTCTTCTCAAGTGCTCATGGAACATTCTCCAGGATAGATTGTATCTTGAGTCACAAATCAAGCCTTGGTAAATTTATGAAAATTAAAATTTTTTCAAGTATCTTTTCCGACCACAATGCTATGAGACTACATATCAATTACAGAAAAAAAACAACTTAAAAAAAAAAACACATGGAGGCTAAACTACACACTACTAAATAACCAAGAGATCACTAAAGAAATCAAAGAGAAAAACAAAAATACCTAGAAACAAATGACAATGAAAACACGACAACCCAAAACCTATGGGATGCAACAAAAGCATTTCTAACAGGGAAGTTTATAACAATACAATCTTACCTCAAGAAACAAGAAAAAATCTCAAATAAACAATCTAACCTTACACCTAAAGGAACTAGAGAAAGAAGAACAAACAAAACCCAAACTTAGCAGAAGGAAACACATAATAAAGATCAGAACAGAGACAAATGAAATAGAAACAAACAAAAATAAATAGCAAAGATCAATAAAACTAAAAGCTAGTTCTTTGAGAAGATAAACAAAATTGATAAACCATTGGCCAGACTCATCAAGAAAAAGGGGGAGAAGACTCATATCAACAGAATTAGAAATGAAAAAGAAGTAACAACTGACACTGCAGAAATACAAAGGATCATGAGAGATTACTGCAAGCAACTATATGCCAATAAAATGGACAACCTGGAAGAAATGGACAAATTCTTAGAAAAGCACAACCTTCCGACTGAACCAGGAAGAAACAGAAAACATGAACTGACCAATCACAAGCACTGTAATTGAACTTGTGATTAAAAATCTTCCAACAAACAAAAACCCAGGACCAGATGGCTTCACAGGTGAATTCTATCAAACATTTAGAGAAGAGCTAACACCTATCCTTCTCAACCTCTTCCAAAGTATAGTAGAGGGAGGAACACTCCCAATCTCATTCTATGAGGCCACCATCACACTGATACCAAAACAGATAAAGATGTCACAAAAAAAGAAAACTACAGGCCAATATCACTGATGAACATAGATGCAAAAATCCTGAACAAAATACTAGTAAACAGAATCCAACAACACATTAAAAGGATCATACACCATGATCAAGTGGGATTTATCCCAGGAATGCAAGAATTCTTCAATACATGCAAATTAATAAATGTGATACACCATACTAACAAATTGAAGAATAAAAATCATATGATAATCTCAGTTGATGCAGAAAAAGCTTTCAACAAAATTCAACACCCATTTATGATAAAAACTCTCCAGAAAGTGGGCACAGAGGGAACCTACCTAAACATAATAAAGGCCATATATGACGAACCCACAGCAAACATCATTCTCAATGGTGAAAAACTGAAACCATTTCCTCTAAGATCAGGAACAAGACAAGGTTGCCCACTCTCACCACTATTATTCAACATAGTTTTGGAAGTTTTAGTCATGGCAATCAGAGAAGAAAAAGAAATAAAAGGAATCCAAATTGGAAAAGAAGTAAAACTGTCACTGTTTGCAGATGACATGATACTATACATAGAGAATCCTAAAGGTGCTACCAGAAAAGTACTAGAGCTAATTAATGAATTTGGTAAAGTTGCAGGATACAAAATTAATGCACAGAAATCTCTTGCATTCCTATACACTAACAAAGAGAGATCAGAAAGAAAAATTAAGGAAACAATCCAATTTACCATTGCAACAAAAACAATAAAATACCTAGGAATAAACCTACATAAGGAGACAAAAGACCTGTATGCAGAAAACTATAAGACACTGATGAAAGAAATTAAAGATGATACAAACAGATGGAGAGATATGCCATGTTCTTGGATTGGAAGAATCAACATTGTGAAAATGACTATACTCCCCAAAGCAATCTACAGAATCAATGCAATCCCTATCAAACTACCAATGGCATTTTTCACAGAACTAGAACAAAACTTCCACAGTTTGTATGGAAACAGAAAAGACCCTGAATAGCCAAAGCAATCTTGAGAAAGAAAAACGGAGCTGGAGGAATCAGGCTCCCTGACTTCAGACTATACTACAAACCTACAGTAATCAAGACAGTATGCTACTGGCAAAAAAACAGAAATATAGATCATTGGAACAGCATAGAAAGCCCAGAGATAATCTCACGCACATATGGTCACCTTATTTTTGATACAAGAGGCAAGAATATACAATAGAGAAAAGCCAGCCTCTTTAATAAGTAGTGCTGGGAAAACTGGACAGCTACATGTAAAAGAATGAAATTAGAACACTCCCTAACACCATACACAAAAATAAACTCAAAATGGATTAAAGACCTAAATGTAAGGCCAGACGCTATCAAACTCTTAGAGGAAAACACAGGCAGAACACTCTATGACATAAATCACAACAAGATCCTTTTTGACCCACCTCGTAGGGAAATGGAGATAAAAACAAAAATAAACAAATGGGACCTAATGAAACTTAAAAGCTTTTGCACAGCAAAAGAAAACATAAATAAGACAAAAAGACAACCCTCAGAATGGGAGAAAATATTTGCAAATGAAGCAACTGACAAAGGATTAATCTCCAAAATATATAAACAGCTCATGCAGCTCAATATCAAAAAAACAAAAAAACCAATCCAAAAATGGGCAGAAGACCTAAATAGACATTTCTCCAAAGAAGATATACAGATTGCCAACAAACACATGAAAGAATGCTCAACATCACTAATCATTAGAGAAATGTAAATCAAAGCTACAATGAGGTATCACCTCACACCAGTCAGAATGGCCATCATCAAAAAATCTACAAACAATAAATGCTGGAGAGGGTGTGGAGAAAAGGGAACCCTCCTTCACTGTTGGTGGGAACGTAAATTGATACAACCACTATGGAGAACAGTATGGAGGTATCTTAAAAAACTAAAAATAGAACTACCGTACGACCCAGAAATCCCACTACTGGGCATATACCCTGAGAAAACCATAATTCAAAAAGAGTCATGTACCACAATGTTCATTGCAGCTCTGTTTACAATAGCCAGGACATCGAAGCAACCTCAGTGTCCATCAACAGATGAATGGATAAAGAAGATGTGGCACATATATACAATGGAATATTACTCAGCCATAAAAAGAAATGAAATTGAGTTATTTGTAGTGAGGTGGATGGACCTAGAGTCTGTCATACAGAGTGAAGTAAGTCAGAAAGAGAAAAACAAATACTGCATGCTAACACATATATATGGAATCTAAAAAAAAAAAAGGTTCTGATGAACCTAGGGGCAGGACAGGAATAAAGACGCAGATGTAGAGAATAGACTTGAGGACACAGGGAGGGGGAAGGGTAAGCTGGGACAAAGTGAGAGAGTAGCATTGAAATATATACACTACCAAATATAAAACAGATAGCTAGTGGGAAGCAGCTGCATAGCACACAGAGATCAGCTCGGTGCTTTGTGACCACCTAGAGGGGTGGGATAGGGAGGGTGGGAGGGAGACGCAAGAGGGAGGAGATATGGGGATATATGTATATGTATAGCTGATTCACTTTGTTATAAAGCAGAAACTAACACCACATTGTAAAGCAATTATACTCCAATAAAGATGTAAATAAATAAATAAATAAATTAGAAAACCAGAAAATAACGTATTCTGTCACCATAGTTCTGTGTTAAGACACGTGACCTCAGATCTATTTCTTTAACCAGAGAACACTAAGAAAGATAATAATAATAAGTATATATTAATTATTAATGATTAATTAATGAATTGAGAGCAAGATGTAGAAGACCTGGATCAAGGAGCAGGCAAGTTTTGATATGGCTTTAGAGAGGAAAGGCTTGGATGTGGAGAAACCTAGGAAGCCAATTTAAAGGGTTAGAGTGGTCAGTCTTGGGCATTGAGGGCTATAGCTTGAAATGATCAAAAGGCGTGAATTGTCAAATCAGATTCAAAGGATCAGAGATGTTATCTAGAATTAAGCTGTACAAATAATTTCAAGGAGACAGGAAATCATGAGAAAAGGGAAGGATGGAGAAGTCTGGGATAGCCAGTGCCACTCCCCAGGTTGTGTAATGCTGCATTAGTGCCTGCTGTGGTCTAGATTTAATACATGAGTTTTAAGTGTTGTATGCAGAAGCATTACTTTAATAAAAGAGAGGTGTTTCTGTCATGAAATATCTCCATTTTGTACACAGATGTTAACATAGCTTATGTGATATTTTCCAGTTAGCCAGGACCCTTAAATTCTCACAGGTTTAACACAAGCAGTCCTAGACAGATTAGATACATATACTATAAATACTCCATGTATAAGAATACTCTTGCTAGAAAATACCATTGCTGTGTTTGCCATTTCTATCTTTTAGATTTTTACAAGGGGTTTTGGTATATTTTTCTCTCCAGGAGCATCCCGTAGCAAACGGAGAAAATGACTTGCAGGTCTGTGTCTAGCATTTTCCTTTCCAATCCACATTCTGACATTAGTCAATACCTCCTTGACACTTATTTCTTGAGTTTCTTTTCATTATTTGTCTTACAATATTTTATACAGAAGAATAAGTCCAACAACATCCTGACAACTACCAAAATTGAGCCTACCCAATGGACTCAATTATGGCCACATCCCTTCATGTATCTTTTGATATTCTCTTACAAGTTTGGTTACTCTTTTCTCTTTCTCACCTATAGTTATTTGAACCATTTATATGTTTTGATGGAGGTATTTAATAATGTATACAATTATTTCTAAAATAAGGCCAAATTCACTCATATTTCTGGCTAATTAGTTTCCATGCATGTATTATTTGTGAGCTTCAAATCAACCTCCCAAAATATTTTCTAATTATTGTGTAATTTCGTTGATTAACAAGCCACGTGTTACACTACACAGCTTTGGCAGAAAGATTAAAGTAACACTTAACACACCATGAAATTAGTCAAAATTATGGTGTCATTCTGCATTCCTTCCAACACAAATGAAATTTTCACGTGTACCACACATTCCCAATGACTGGAACGGTGACTTAGAAGGTATTGTTTGGGACATTCTAGATTCCACTGGTGTTTGATATAACCATATCCTGGACACCAATGGACAGGGTTACAGACACAGGTTAGGTCCCCGTGTGTCGTTTTCTAAGGCCACTCCTCTACCTCCCATAGGTACAGCACAGTGGGTTCATCGTCTGTGCACCCAAATCGGTTACAAAGGGAAGACATTTATTTTCTAGCCATGACACTTGGGTCATTAGACGACAATGATAAAAACTTCACTGTCCAGTGGCATAATTTAGGCTTATCATATTGTTCCCATAAGTGTATCCACCCAACCTAGCCTTTGGAACACTCTTGGCCACTGGCCTTTAAAAACTTCATATTCAGGAGTGACTAGAATATCCAATAGTCCTTCCTTGGGGAGGATACACACCCTCTCCTATTGTTGTTGATGATTAGAGTGCTCCAGTTGAATAGCTATTCACTTCATTCATTTATGTATAGCTTTACTAGCTTCTCTATGGTGATTTCTGAAAGAGAGCTCCCTCTAGTGTCACTGTTTGGGTTAACAAGTCTCTCTTATTACCATTGATGATCATCCAGAAACATTTCAAACTGACTCAATACCCAAAGCCGTCTCCAAAGAACATCTGGCGTGACAAGGTCATTGCTTATCAAGCTACCACATATGTTGCTGCCATTTAACATGTATGGGATTTATGCAATTTGGAAATATAGGCTACAATGAAAAATACTGTGTGCCACATGAGGCTGTCAATTGGATATTTTCTACCCTCAAACACAACTCCATCTGAGTGCACCATAATGCTTCCCATAACCATCCTCTGTGTACCTCCAAAAGAGACTTACTGGTAATATTGGATCACTGGGTTCCATTTCAGCTTTCTTTAAATGTGTTCCATGCACATTTACATTTGATATATTCAAAGGGACAAATCAAGCTCTAAAATACTTGGCAGAAGGCAGCAATCTGCTTTCCATCATATCCAGGCAGCTGCTGCAGCAATGCATCATCATGACTTACGCCCACACAGAATGCTGATGCTGTTTGGCATCTCTATCCAGCAGGATTCAGCAACAGCATTTCTCTCAGGTCAACTGAGAAAAAACCAGAATGGTAAATACAGCCTGTAAATAACGACCTGAAAGAGAGCCATAGTTAGCTGCAGTAAGTTCATTCATGAGAGGATGCTGCATCACTTCGTTTCTCAAATTATTCAAGTAGAGTCCAATTCCCCTTCTTCAGAAAAAAGAGATCAAGAAGTTTCTCCCAGCATCCACCATTTGTCAGCCTTAGACCTGAGATAGCTTAGAGTATTATTCTCTTGCTCTTATTGCATTCTTCCCTGGGATATGCCCAACCTCTGTTTGCTATGACATTCCCGTTTCCATCTGTTATCTGTTTACACCCCCATCACTTTCCCTGTGGTTGGGTTTTCCAGCTCAGATATACTGTTCAACCATAGCACTGGCAATAACAGAATCCTTCCTAACGCTTCTTCTTGGTTCACTCCCTGGAATAAGTTGTAAATCCATAAAAGCTCCTCCATTCAACAGTAGCTAGAATTAGTGATATGCCTCCAATCATTAATTTTAGGAATCCATGACAATAATGAGAGACCCGGTTACAGGCCTGTTGTTAACACTTGCCTTTTCATAGCTTAAGGGAAATAGGATGGGATGAAGGGATAATGAGTCAAATGAGAATATTCCAATAAGAAGAGGAAGAAGTGCCGAATTTTAGCTTAATTCAGCTTTGCTCTGGATCAAACTTTATTAAAATAATGGCTCAATTTTCATTATAATTTCATTCAAAGTTTATGAAGGTTCTTTTCTCAAATTTTATTGATTATGAAATAAACATGTAGGTAAGTTAGGATAAAACATTAAACTCTAGTAATTATCTCTCCTGACATTCTATAGCAGACATACACATTCTATGAGATCCTTGGAGGTACTTCCCTGTATGCAGAAGCTCCACAGTAGATGATGAGGAACAGGAGTAAAACTATGATTCTGGGCACTGACACACTACAGTCCTTGCCTAGTCTTTGCACTGAAGTGCTGGGAACCTCTGGGCAAATCATTGTTGTCTCCATGTTTGTTCCTCCATCTGGGAATAAGGTTGGGCTAGGATTTTTCCTGTATTACTTGTAATATTTTAGGAAGATAGCCATCCTTGATGTCTTTCTGTTGCCTACAATCAAGGCCCAGCTCCTTAGCAAGGCACACGAGGTACTTCACGATCTGCCCCCAAATAATTCTCCATTTTGACTCCAGCAAACTTTTTCTATAAAGGGCAAGAGGGTAAGTATTTTCACCTTTGCAGGCCATTTAGTCTCTGTCACAACAATTTAATATGCCATTTTAGTGCAAAAACAGCCACAGGCAATAGATAAATGAATGAGTATGGTTGAATTCCAATCAAACTTTACTTGTGGACACTGAAATGTGAATTTCGTCTAATTTTCACATGCCACAAAATATATTGTTCTTTTAATTTTTTCTCAACCATTTGTACAGCTCATGGGACATAAAAAAGAGAAGGCAGTGTGCTGGATTTGGCCTGTGAGCTATAGTCTGCCAGCCCCTAATGTACACTGCTTACACCACACTGAATATCTCACCACTTCCCAAGCAATTAAAGTATTTCCAAGGTTCAGTGACACTCCACACAATGATCCCTTTGCCTAGTACGTCTTTACTTCCACACCCTTGCTCTCTCCTGGAGAATTCCTATAGGCCCATCAAAGCTTGCTCACATATTGTACCCTTCCCCAAATCTTTTCCGACAATCTTCCCATCCTGATAAATGGCAGCTTCAACCACTTACTGACTTAAGCCACTCAACCCATGGTTGACTCTTTCTCTCACATCTCACATCCAACCCATGAGCGAATCTTTCCAGTACTCTCTTCAAAATACATCCCCAAACCTTCTCTTCATGACAGTCTGTGACATCGTTATCTCTTACCTGCCCTATCTGAACCTCTCTCCCAGAGAAGGGAAAAGAGAACACAGAAGCCAGAGTAGTTTTCAACATAGAAGTCAGAGGGATTCTATTAAAATATAAGTCAGGTTATATTATTCTTCTGCTCAAAACCCTCCAATGACCTATTTCACTCAAAGTAAAAACAATGTTCCCTCAAAGCCTAAAATCTCTACATAAAAATCCCCATTTATTATAAAAATCTCTACTCATCCCACTCCTGCCACAGGGTTGCCTGGCTATTCCTGGAACATGCTGACAAGTTCTCACCTCGGGACGTTCTCACTTGCTGTTCTTCACGCCTGAAATGCTCTTCCTACAGATGTTTGCAAGGATCACTCATCTGCTTCAGGTTTTTGCTGAAATGGCAAATTCTCAGAGGCCATTTCTAAACACACTTTAAAATTTCAAACTCTACCACCCCAAAGCCTTCATATCCTCTTGCCTGGTTCATTTTCTCCATCACACTTATATTATTCGACATACAATGTGTTATGCTTTTTGGTTTATCATCTATCTCTCCCCACCAGAATTCATGCTGCAAGAGGTCAGGAAATTGAGCCTGTTTGTTAACTGAAGAAACTCTAGTGCCTCAAACAGTGCCTAGAACTTGGTAAATTTGTTGATTATGTACTTTGTGCCACATTCTACTACTAAACCTTCAATGCCAAATCCTTATTTAACATCTCCATGCTCTGAGTCCCTTCAAAATTTATCATTATAAGACACCCATTAAAATCAAGGAAATATATACTGAAATTTGGCATGGCCATATCAAAAACTTACATTGGACTCTACTTCAGTACAGACTTTGCCATGAATACTAGTATTAAATTTTTAGGGCCTTCTAAGGAGGTGTTCAGATATCAGAGGCATAAAAAAATACTTGCTTTTACATATTTAAGCCAAAATTAAAGTGTAAGATGCATTTTAATGACTGTAAAGGGATGAAAGTATTCATTTAGGTTACAAACTATTACTTTCTTTGGCATACTTTCTCTGCTATAATCTAAAATCTCAACTCGGATTTCTTCTGTATTCAAATCAGTCTTAAAAAATAGTTACCCATACAAGTCCTTAATCAAACTACACCCTCATTTAGTATCTCTTGAGTATGCTTTTTAAAAGTTCAGTTAGCAAGAAAGCCACTTTACTACCAGCAGGGCATATATAGCCATTGACCCTGAAAAAAGAGCTGTGTTCAACCTGGACTAAACCAACAGTAATCAAGCAAGTTAGTGCTTTTATGTAGCAAAGTTTTTGCCACATATGTAAAATTCATGTTAAATCGTTTGGTTTCATTAGTTGTACACTTCTTGTGATGGCAGACCTCAGTAATTGAATAACATTTCAATTACATGAAGTTTAACTTATCTCCAACATTTCCTATCCCATCCATTTGACCCCAGATTTTAAAAAAATAAAGATAAAATAGCACCATAAGAAAGCAATTCAGAGGCAAAAATTCACCAAGTGTCAATATTTAGTTACTAAATTTATACCTAATCAGATATTTTATATATAAGTAACAGAAATTAAATGTTTAGTAAAGATGAGAAGATATAAAATTAATACGAAATCTTAAATCAAAATTGCCAGATAAGATTTAATTTGTACCTATATCTATTCCAGAATTGTTGCTGGTATAGAGCAATTTGAATCGCTTTAAACAGTACAAACCCTCTTTTTTTAGGATAGGACCAAGGCCAGAATTTTAAAAATATGGTTACCAAAGTCATCAAGATATCTCATCATTATTGTTTATTTGTGCAAATTTCCATTATATAATAACAATTCTCCATACCCCCAACTAAATCAAAATTTAAGCACCTTATCCATCACTCCTAGCATGGGATAAATTAATATATTTAATGGGCTTAGAACAGTATCAAGTACATATTAAGCATTCAATAAATGTTGGTTATTGCTGTTTGGGGCAATGAGAGTAGTAGTATAACAAATTAGAAAATGCACACCACACATAGATTGATATTTCAGGGTGAGTTTTTGAGACAAATGCATATCTTTTTAGAATATCAATTTTACCTGAAAGCAAAGAAAGCAAATAATTTAAAACTTTTTTTGTTAAGATATAAGCATAGATATATAATACAGTTGAATACAGCATTCAAATGAATACTTCAAATAATAAGCTAGATTTTAAAGAAGTTTTTCCATTCATGGAAGAGAGATTTGGGCTACATCCACAGACCCAGGTCAATCAATCTCTTCCTCTTGGAATATTTTGGCAGAAAAAAATCTTCAACAAGGTCTGTTTTATGAAACAACCTCTTTGTGCCTGTAGATAAACAAATACTATGTGTATACCATCACTTTCCATGTAGATGAAGAGTGAACTCAACACCTTGCTCTATCTACCTTTTCATGGGCCAATATTTTTCCTTGTCCTCCTCCCCAGGAAGGCTTTATATCCTGGACATGTAGAAGCAAACCTGAGCTAATCCTCATGTCTACAATTGCTCTCCCTTTTATTTTGAGCCCTGTAGAACCAAGAATGACTAATACCTACCTGCAAATTCCTAAAATGCAGCTGCTTTTTAATACTTGATTAATAAATTATAATTAGGAAATACTAAGTACCATATGTTTGCATTTTGATGAGAAAATTGGAAAGGAGGAAATCAAAATAATGATTTCTCCTGTTCTTAAGAAGTTCTATAGATCTTAGTGTTTACATCTTGATTACAAAGCCTCTTCACAATTCACAAGATGTTCCTCAACTCTGCCTCCCATTTAAATCTGATTAATCCAGATGAACTTGTTCTAACAGTGGGTGGTTTACTGTGATTTATTTTTGGAAATTACTAATGAAAAAGAAAATTTTAAGTTCAAAATACTTGTGTCCTAGGAAAGTAAAACATAACTTTTAGGGAGGCTAAATATCTGAGAATTATACTCAAAGGTGGTATATTTACAGCTTTCTACACTGAGTTGAAAATTTTTTGAATATCCATCTCTCACAACGCAGCTTCCCACTAGCTATCTATTTTACACATGGTAGTGTATATATGTCAATGCTACTCTCTCAATTCGTCCCACCCTCCCCTCCCCACCCTGTGTCCACAAATCCATTATCTATGTCTGCATCTCTATTCCTGCCCTGCCACTAGGTTCATCAGTACCATTTTTCTAGATTCCATATATATGCATTAATATATGGTATTTGTTTTTCTCTTCACTCTGTATGACAAACTCTAGGTCCATCCACATCACTACAAATGATTCAGTTTCATTCCTTTTTATGGCTGAGTAATATTCCATTGTAGATATGTACCACATCTTCTTTATCCATTCTTCTGTTGATGGACCTTTAGGTTACTTCCATGTCCTGGCTATTGTAAATAGTGCTGCAATGAACACTGGGATACACGTATCTTTTTGCATTATGGTTTTCTCGGGGTATATGCCCAGTAGTGGGATTGCTGGGTCATACTGTAGTTCTATTTTTAGTTTTTTAAGATACCTCCATACTGTTCTCCATAGTGGCTGTATCAATTTACATTCCCACCAACAGTGCAGGAGGGTTCCCTTTTCTCCACACCCTCTCCAGCATTTATTGTTTGTAGATTTTTTGATGATGGCCATTCTGACCGGTGAGAGGTGGTGCCTCATTGTGGTTTTGATTTGCATTTCTCTAATGATTAGCATGTCGAGCATCTTTTCATGAGTACACCTAATTAATACCAAAACCTGAATATGTGTTCTAGGAAAAAAATAATTTTTCAAATTAACTTATTAGTACTATATATGTATACTTACTTGTATTCTATATACATGTATTATATATATATATATATATATATACACACACACACACACACACAAAGTCGTATAACTGTAACAAAAAAATTTGTAGATTAATGTAATATATTCCCAACAGATGAAACTAATAAATAAGCTGAAGCAAGAGAAAAAATGTCTTTATTTGCTATCTTTTTTTAATATGATAAAATACGTTTATTGGCATTGAGAAAACAAGATGGGCAAGAAGAAGTGGTAATTCTGATGTCCTCGCTTTTGGAAGTTCTAAAGCATTTTGTAATTGATTCACATATCATCCCTGTAGAATAGGTATTACATACATTACAATTAGTTATGGAAGCAGAAATACCAAAAAATTAGTTACTTTGGCTTATTGAAGAAAAAAATCTCCCTAACTGTGGAAAGCAGATTATCCCCCCAAATTAAGCTAGGATTATACATCCTTAAAAAATTTCATGAACACAGAAAGGAAATAAAACAGATGTGAATAGTCTTCTAGATCCTTCACCATTCATTTGTGATTTTACAGATTGTAAGAGAGTTTGAAGTAAGCCCAGTAGAGAAATAAGGCCTAAGTTTTTTCTGTAAACGTATCACTGAAGCTATAAATGTTGAGATCTATTCATATTATAAAGTGAAACCTCTCCCAACTCATAAGCCAGAAGAATGCCAACCCATATGAGTCTTCCTGTATTCCCTATACCACAGAGACTCGTCTAGTGCTGGATCTGCCAGCAGCCATCCTTGGAGGATGCTCATGTAAGAGCATCACGGGGGAAAGATTCCTTCCACACACGTACAGCCAGTCACCTGTGTCTCACTTCTACCTGCCAGTAGCACATGCCAACCTCAAACCCTTCAGAACTCAGGACAGGAAGGTGAAAAGTAAGCTTCCTGGCATTGTAAGGAACATTTAATTTTCTACAAGTGACACCTTTTCTGTCCTCAGATATAAAATTGGGTTGGACAGTTTCAGGATCTAGTGTCAAATCTGTCTTAAATGTGCTTATCATTTTATGCAGGCCAAAAAATCATAGAGGGAGACAGCAACTCCCTTTCTTTAATTCCTATGAAAACACTGCTGGGGTTTGGGGGTTTCATACCTGTTGTAGATACTTTAAATACCTGTCAGTAACTCCAGTTTAGACTGCACACACTTTTCTGTTATTTCACTTAATAGATTTTTTTTTTAGTGTGGCAATATGGTAAGAAAGTATGGCTTTGTTTTCATTTTTCTTTAACATCCTTCTCTTCCATCAGTAAATCTAAAAAAAAAAAAAAAAATGGCATCCTGCTTTCCCAATAACTGCCGACACTGTTCAAATTTAGAAGACAATTTCCCCTTCTATTCTCCACCTTTGTCCTCATTTCAAATGTTTTCTTTTCCGGTTTTTTTGAGCTATAAGTAACATATTGAAAGTTTAAGATGTATAACTTATTAATTTGTTACACATATATATTGCAAATAATTACCACCATAGCATCAGCTAACACCTCCATCACATCACATAATTATCATTTCTTCATGGTGTAAATATTTAAGGTCTATTCTCTTAGCAACTGTCAAGTATACAATACAGTATTATTAACTATAATCACCACATTGTACATTAGAACCCCCGAATTTATGCATCTTAGGTTTGAATCATTTGACCAACATCTCCCCATTGCCCCCACTCCCCCCAGCCCCTGGTAACCACCACTATACTCTCTGTTTCTATGAGTTTGGCTTTTTTTGATTCCACATATAAGTGATATCATACAGTACTTGTCTTTCCTCTTGTTACTGATTTTTAGTTTGACACCACTGTGGTCAGAAAAGATGCTAGATATGATTTCAATCTTCTTAAATTTGCTAAGACTTGTTTATGACCTATCACATAATCTATCCTAGAGAATGTTCCATGTGCACTTAAGAAGAATGTGTATTCTACTGCTGGTAGATGGAATATTCTGTACATGTCTGTTAGGTTTGCTCTAAAGTATGGGTCAAGTCCAATGTTTCCTTGTTGATTTTCTGTCTGATTAACCTACCAGCTGTTGAAAGTGGTATGTTGAAGTTCCCTACTATTATTGTATTGTTGTTTATTTGTCCATTCACTGCTGTTAGTATTTGCTTCATATTGTTAGGTGCTCCAATGTTGGATGCATATATATTTATGAATGTGATATCTTCTTGATGTATTAACCCCTTTATTTTTATATAATGATGTCTTTGTCTCTTGTTACCATTTTTGGCTTAAAGTCTATTTTGTCTGACAAAGTATAGCTATCCCTGCTCTCTTTTGGTTTCCACTTGTATGGGATATCTTTTTCCATCTCTTCACATTGAGCCTATGTGTGTCCTTAAAGCTGAAGTGAGCCTCTTGCAGGCAGCATATAGTTGGGTCTTGTTTGTTTTACCCATCCATCCACTTCATGTCTTTTGATTGGAGAATTCAATCAATTTACATTTAGAGTAATTATTCATAGTTAAAAACTTACTATTGCCATCTTATTCTTTTCTGGCCGTTATGTAATTTCCTTGTTCCTTTCTTCCTCACTTGCTGCCTTCCTTCTTGAACTGATGATTTTCCATAGTGGTATGCTTTGATTCTCTTCTCTTTATCTTTTGTGAATCTACTGTAGCTTTTTGCTTTGTGGCTTGTATAAGGCCTACATAAAACATCTTATAGATATAATAGTCTATTTTATGCTGATGACCACATTTTGTATTCTTTGAATTCAGAATTTCTTGGATAAAACTCAAAAAAGTAAGAATATACTGCAAAATAATTATGACCTAGAAAATTAAATTTCAGAATGGCTAATACATCAGTCAAAACATGTGAAATAGAATGGACACAAGGCAGGGAGTGCTGGAAACTTTCAGTTTTTTTTTAATTTGGGAGGTGATTATATTTATGATTGATTAATAATATTCCATTGCCCTGTATATTTATGTTTTATATAGGTCTTTGTATGCATTTTACTTTTTACAATTAAAAGGGACTATTAGAAAGGAAAATACAAAATTGTAAAACTATTTATTACCACTAATAAGAGTCCAGCAAGATGGCCAAAAAATAAGATCAACTTCCCTATGGGCCATTACTTTTCTGGTCAATAGCAACTGCAACTAGACAAGAGCAACTATACACTTAAGATACTTAGAAAAGCATCTAACAGGAAATATTCAAGTCTTACATGAAGAAAACCATAAAAGTACTGAATAACATTTCTTTAAGATTCTGAATAAATGGAGAGGTGTACTACTGAATAGCAAGACACAATGTGATAAACACATATATAAAATAAAACCTTAATTTAAATATCCTAAGACCTTTTTATTTGAATCCTAAAAACAAATAACTTATGATATATGTTATACACATAATATTTGCTTTTACTTATTCAACTTCTTATTATAAAATTTTTCAAATACAAAGAAAAGTAGATATATATAGGCACATTATAAAATAAATAGCCATAAGCTTAACACTTAGACATAACAATTAATATTTAACCATATTTGTTTATATATTTATTTACTGTAATATAATTTAAAAATTAAGGACTTTATGACCTCTGGTCCAAAGTAGTTTAGGATGAATTTCTAAAAACTAGGAATATTTTTCTATACAACCACAATAAAAGTATAATATTTAACAAAATTAATAATAATTCTATTACTCAGTTCATATTCAAATATTCTTAATTATCCTAAAGATAATTTTCATTGCTAATAGGTTCAAACAAGGATCCCTGCAGGATCTGCATGTGGCATTTGGTTGTTGTATATTTTATCTCTTTTAATATAGAGTAGGACTCATATTACTGCACACACACACACACATACAGACACACTTTTTCTTTTCTTGTCATTGACTTAAAGAACAAAACAGGAAAATTATATAAGTTGTCCTATGCTATGAACTATGTTTGAGATTTTTCTGACTGTTTTTTCATGGTCTTGTTTAGCATTTTCTTTTTTTATGCCCACTATTTCCTGAAGAATAGAAGTTAGATATAAAGCCTTGTTTAGACTCAGGTTTAATTTTTTTAGTAGAAATGTTTAATAGGTGACACTGGTTCTACTTTTAGCATCATATTTAGAGATACAAAACATCTGGTTGTCCACTGCTAGTGTTGGTATGGTTGACCATTGGGTTTGCGTGGGGAGAGCCTGATTACTCCACTGCCAAGTTAGATTCTTTCCTTTTGCAACCGTAAAGAAATCCTTAGGCTTGTAATTTGTCACCATGAAATTTTGAGTTTCCCAGCCCTCTCACTTAATGGTTTAGCATGCACTAATAATCTTTGCCTGAATCAATTATTTCAATATGGATTTTTTTTTCTTTAATATGGATTTTTTAAAAAGATTTTTCTAATTGTATTATTTATTCCACATTGATTAGTTGCCATTCTTCAAAAAAAAAATCTGTTTTTAACTGAGACACTTTGGCTTCTCTGAAATTCATTTCTGGTTAGAATAAATGGAAGAATAAATGCTTAATCCTTTCTTTTTAATTACCAATGTATATGTTAAAAAGTTAGTATAATGGTCATCTCTGCTGATAAGAAATAAGGCTTATTTTGTTTTCTTTATGATATCGTTATGGACTGTATCCATGCGTTTCAAATCAATCATAGCCATTTTTCTTTCAGTGATAAAATTGTCCTGCCTTCAGCCAAGGAGCCCTTGGCTTCTATGCTGTTTTGATAAGACTCCATCAGTCCTTGAAAGCCTCTTTGCTTTTTGGTACAACAAGCTCTCCTTGGCTCACTTTTCTCTTCTTTCTTTTTTTTTTTTATAATTTGTTTATTCATTTATTTTATTTTTGGCTGTGTTGGGTCTTTGTTGCTGCGCACGGGCTTTCTCTAGTTGTAGCAAGTGGGGGCTACTCTTCGTTGTGGTGTGCAGGCTTCTCATTGCGGTGGCTTCTCTCGTTGAGGAGCATGGGCTCTAGGCACGCAGGCTCAGTAGTTGTGGCACGCGGGCTCAGTAGTTGTGGCGCACAGGCTCAGTAGTTGTGGCACACGGGTTTAGTTGCTCGGCGGCATGTGGGATCTTCCCCGACCAGGGATTGAACCCGTGTCCCCTGCATTGCAGGCAGATTCTTAACCATTGCACCACCAGGGACGTCCCTTGGCTCACTTTTTTACATTACCTGTTTCATACTTGGAAACTGCCATAGCCTTTAAGGAACCTTGTTATCTGTGGTGAATTATATTTAGAGACCCATATCAGAGTACTAAAAAGGTTCACTGCTAGGGGTAGTTTATTCTCCCTTTCCTGAACAGAGCTAGAAAATATAATTTTTAATTAATAAAAAATCATGAGTTCATATGGTTATTTCCAAAACACATTGAACATTAAATTTTTATTCAGATTATTTTATTTTATACTGATTTCTTTTTGCCTACATAAAAAGTTAAGTAATACTGTTATTAAAATTAAAACAACTAAGTAAAAGTAATACACTGAGCGAAAAAATCATAGTTTTTAAATCCTTAGAATATGTCACTACAAGGTATAGTTATAAGACCACATGGTATCGGCCCAGAATTATTAAATACAGATCAATGAAAGAAAATTAAGATTTAAGAAAGATAAAAAAGGCATTTCAAACCAGGGGTGTTTTAGTCCATTCATGGTGCTATAATAGAATACCATCGATTATGTAGCTTTTAAGCAACAGAAATTTATTTCTCATAGTTCTGGAGGTTAGAAGTTCAAGACCTAGGTGTGGGCAGATTCAGTGTCTGGTGAGGGTCTGCTTCCTGGGTCATAGACAATGGTCTTCTCACTATAACCTCACATGGGAAGGGGGCAAGGGAGCTCTCTTGGGCCTCTTTTTACAAGGACTCTTCCCTCATGACCTAATCATCTACCATAACCTTGGTGGTTAGGATGTCAAGGTATGAATTTTGCAGGGGACACAAACATTCAGTCTATGACAAGCACTGAATATGAGAACATCCAATAAATGGTATACATACGGTCAGCCACACTCAGAAAAAATCTGTTACTCTGTCAAACATATACAAAAATAAATTTCACCTGGATTCAAAAGCTAAAGTATAATAATACAGTATATTAAAAACACTTTCAATCTTAGAGAAAGGAATGCTTTCCTAAACAAGATGTAAAACCCAGATTCAAAAAAGGAAAAGATTAAAGACTACTCGAAACAAAGGTATAAGATACAGGATACTGTGAGAAAATATTTTCAAACACATTATATCATTATATGATAAGGAAGAATTCTTATAAATTAATTTTTAAAGACAAAACTTGAATTTAAAATGGAAAGATGTGGACATGTAACTTACTCAAAAAAAACAAATATCTGAAAAGATGGTCAGCTGCACTAATATTGAAGAAAAAACAAGCTAAAATAAAAGCAAGATACCATTTTTGGCAAAGATATTGACAAAACTTAAAATGATTCAATGTTAGCAAGGGTGTAGGAAGTAGAAATTCTAAAAAAGTTATGGTGGAACTGTAAATTGGAACATCTTTTTTGAAGGGCAGTATGTTAATCAATCAAAATGTTGAATCTTGGGACTTCCCTGGTGGCACAGTGGTTAAGATTGCACTTGCCAATTCAGGGGACATGGGTTTGATCCCTGCTCCGGGAAGGTTGAACATGCCACGGAGCAACTAAGCTCATGAGCCACAACTACTGAGCCTGCGCTCTAGAGCCCACGAGCCACAACTACTGAGCCCATGAGCCACAACTACTGAAGCCCACTTGCCTAGAGCTCGTGCTCTGCAACAAGAGAAGCCACTACAATGAGAAGCCCGCGCACCACAACGAAGAGTAGCCCCCGCTCACCACAACTAGAGAAAGCCTGCACGCAGCAATGAAGACCCAATGCAGCCAAAAAAATTAAATTAAAATAAAAATTTTTAAAAATGTTGACTCTTTATGGCACAGTAGTTTCATTTCTAGTCATCTAACCATTAGAAACACAGAGGCAAAATGATATATGTAAAGGAATAGTCATTAAAGCATTGCTTATTATAATGAAAACTTCTAAACAACTTCATTGTCCATTGATATGTAAATGGTCAAAAATCTGTTGTACATTTATAATAAAAAGAAGATATATGTATACTGATTTAATGAGATATTTATAGCATAGACTATGTATGGTATGAGCCAATTTATTTTTTAAGACATATATGCAAAAATATGCAAATATTGCACATACTCTATGGATATATATACATGAGGACTCAGTTTCTGTCATATGTAGATATGAATAGATAGCATCTCTGTGTAGTGTATGTGACAAGAAGAGAAATAACTAATAGCTAGCAAAAGGATTTGTTTTACAGAGAAAGCAATTATTTTTGGAACAATAACCTGATAAGCACTTGAAATAAATAGCAAAACCCAGAGAATGGATGTTGGTTTATAGCAAGGTTTCAAAGAATGGGGCAATATCCCTGTGCATGACCCAGGACAGCAATATTCCAGAGGAGGCAGGAGGTGGCAGAACAGATGAGAGAGGGTGAGGAATAAGAAGAAAGAATCCAAGAAAGATGAGAGACAGAGGAGGGTGGCCAAACATAAGTGGTGAAGTGATTAAGAAATACTTTAGAGAAGAGAGAATCTCTAAAATGAGATTCTGAGATGTTCGTAGCATTGCTCAAAGGGATCCTTACTGGTGATGTACATCATCCAAAGAAATCTGACATAGCATAAATGTTCTATGTGGGCAAGTTATTGTAAAAAAAAAACCAACAACAACAGTAAACGGGGCTTATGTAACCTCTGGGGAATACAACATAAAATAGCCATGTGTAAAGAAGACACCTGAAAATAAAGTGACAATAAGAACAGTAAGACAATAAGAAGCCCCCAGGCATCCAGAGAAATCTTATTGAAAGAGGTGGAAACATTGCATGGGGTAAAGTTTTAGATCCTTTTGTACAGCTCTCAATGGTCCAGGAGAACCCAGGCAACATTTGATTGTATGTGCTTTTGGATTGCTTGATTTTTTTAAACTATGAAAATGTATTACTACTGTATAAAGAGAAAGGAGGGAGGGAAGGAGGAGGGGAGGAGGGAGGGAGGAGGAGGAAAAAAAGGAAAAAAATACATGGATAGCTGGCATCCAGTAATGAACTAGAACTAGGAGCAAAGCTAGCTAAATAATGTCCAATTATCATTCACCTTCCCTCTACGAGTTCCTCCTTCAACATCCCCATTTCAGTTAATGATATTGCTGCTTAACCAATCACTTCACCTTAAACTTTGCAATCATTTTTCATTCTCCAACCCTACATTCTTCTTCACTTCAATTAGTTGCAATGACCTGATGTATCAACCTTGATTGAAAATTAAAATCCTCTTTCATCTAAAAAAAGGCATCCTCTTCACATCAGATCTTCAGAAGGAAAGTACAAGTTCTACGGAAAAAGAGGTGAGATGTTCACCTAACCAGCCAGATCAGGCATAAGCAGCCTTGGTAATGAAATGGTAACATATAATGCAGGCTGTTCAACCTCATATCCAATCCAGTATCATATCTCCTACATGCAGCCCCTCCTCTCTATTCTGATTGCCACTGTCCTCATTCAACTGGTGTCACCTGGATGATGAACCTTCTTACCTAGACAATGGTAGATGCCTACTAAATATTCTGGCATGTCATCTCTACCCACTTCACTCCATTCTGTGTGAAGATTCTAGGTTAATATTTGTTTCAGTCATGATTCTAGATTGTAAGCCACCAAAACTGACTTGGGCTAACTTAAACAGAAACAGTATTGTACACAGAATATCAGAAGTCCTCAAAGTCAGGTGGAAAGCTAAAGAAACAAGTTCAGGAAATTGGGAAGAATCAAAGAAGGCCAGAAAGTGGGGAATATAGTCAAGAACACGTTTTGAGAAGAGACAGGGGAGGACTCAGCCATTGATGCCATACCACTGGACACTCCTCACTGCCCCAGCTGGATACATTGTCAACATGATAGTTTGCTTTATGTCACTACATCATTCTGTTAATCCCTAAAGTTAAAAAAAATTCATGGGAGTTTAAAATTGGCTGAGTCAAGGCCATGTGGCTCTGGCTTCAAGTGGAGAGAAGAAATGTCTGCCCCCTCTTTGGTTTTCATAGTGGAAAACAGACCTCAGCCTCCAACTAATACCTCATAACAGAGACTTCCCCCAAAATAGGAATGGTGATTAGATTCTGGGTAGCCAAAAAAAACCCCAGTAATGTTAACCACCATCTTCTTTAAAGGAAACCCTTACCTTTGAATTCACATTCCTTACCAGAGGAACTGGTAGAGGGAAGATGAATGATTATTGGACATTATTTAGCTGGTTTTGCTCCTACTTCTAGTTCATTACAGGATGCCAGCCAGCCATGTATTCTTTTACTTTCCCCCCTCCCTCTTTCCCTTCTTTTCATACAATAGTAATACATTTTCATAGTTAAAAAAAAAAAATCAAGGCAATAATCACTCCATCTCCCAAACTCCCTTTTGGCTTTTTCTTCTTTTAATTGATTCTTCACTGACCACTCTTCAGTCCCATTGCACCTTTCAGATAGTTCCTTCTGCTAGTAATGATCCTTCCTTATTTCTACCTGTACAAAAGTTACACCACCTGCAAGACCTCCCCTAGCAAATGCAACCTCTTTCAAAAATCTTCCTTGTTTCCAGATAATCTCTCTGTGGTCCCAACTTATTATACTTACATTCTTCCTAATTTATATTTTAATTATTTGCATGAATTCTATCTCTCCCTCTAGATTGCAACCTCTTTAAGAACAGAGTATGATTTATTTTTCATGTTTTTACAAATATCTTTAATATAGGTGCCAAATAAATGCGGACTGATAGTGCAAATGTAGTACTCAAAAGCAGACCTAAAACATAATACTTCACAAGCAGAAATTGGTTACTGAATTGCTATGGAACAAAAAGACAAGGATGTTATAATAATAGAAATGGCCTCTACTTTAAGAAAGCTTGATGTAAACATATAAATCTGAATTTATGAAACTCTCTCTCTTTATATATTTACCTAACAAAGGTGTTCAGTTTAAAAAAGATTTACTTATAACCTTTAAAAGGTAAACTTGCGGGCTTCCCTGGTGGCGCAGTGGTTGAGAGTCTGCCTGCTGATGCGGGGGACACGGGTTCGAGCCCTGGTCTGGGAGGATCCCACATGCCGCGGAGCAGCTGGGCCCGTGAGCCACAGCTGCTGAGCCTGCGCGTCTGGAGCCTGTGCCCCGCAACGGGAGGGGCCGCGGTGGTGAGAGGCCCGCACACCGCGATGAAGAGCAGTCCCCGCACCGCGATGAGGGGTGGCCCCCACTTGCCGCAACTGGAGAAAGCCCTCGCGCGAACCGAAGATCCAGCACAGCCAAAAATAAATAAATAAATAAATAACTTAAATAAATCTCTTTAAAAAAAAAAAAAAAAAGGTAAACTTGCTAGGAGTATTAAAATATCATTTGAGGGCTTCCCTGGTGGCGCAGTGGTTGGGGGTCTGCCTGCTAGTGCGGGGGACACGGGTTCGGGCCCTGGTCTGGGAGGGTCCCACGTGCCGCGGAGAAGCTGGGCCCGTGGGCCACGGCTGCTGGGCCTGCGCATCTGGAGCCTGTGCCCCGCAGCAGGAGGGGCCGCGATGGTGGGGGGCCCGCGCACCGCGATGAAGAGCGGTCCCCGCACCGCGATGAGGAGTGGCCCCCACTTGCCGTAGCTGGGGAAAGCCCTCGCACAGACCGAAGACCCAACACAGCCAATAAATAAATTAAAAAAAAATATATATGTATCATTTGACTTGCAAAAATATGTTATTTTAAATATCTATTGTATAAAGAAAGGTGCACGTATACATAAATACAAAGGATGAAATCCTTTCATCAAACTCCTACTCTTCCAAAAATATCCTCTCTGGCTCTGTGATCTACAAGTAAACAAGGAGGAAAAAAAATAGAGCTGCTTTAGCAGAAAGCTACAAACGGTGATTGAAGGGTTTGGAAAAAGATCTGTTAAAGGAGGTCAAGAAAATGGATATTATTCAGTTTGAAGATTAAAGGTTGATTTGGGACAATTTAATAACAATCTATAAATACATGAAGGGCTCTCACACAAGGAATAATCACCAGCTACTCTCCAACTCCAATTTGGACCAGAACAAGAGAAAAATTATGTTAGATAAAGGGAAGAATTCTTGAAAGTAAAATCATTTAATACTAAAATGGAAAGCTAAGGAGAGTTGTGCACTCTTGCTGCATGTGAGAGGGCTTTAAAATGTGGCTCAAAGCACACAACCTGCCCAGAGGTAAAAGAATGCATGAGATAACCTTTCAAAGTCTTTTTCAATGTCTGGAGTCAGAATTTTTAAATTTATTTCTCTTTTAGAAAATCTTACTGTTTTTTAAGATTCCCTGTTTCGCCTACGGAAAACTGTATTGAAAGAATAATTTTAGGACTTGGTTATATTCCAATTTTCTCCCACATCCATCTTAAAGTTCTGCCATTTTGATGATTACTTTCTGGCATCTATTTGAGTGTTAAACATTGGGAGAAGGTGAGCAAGAACATACGCAATATAAATTTTGAAATATACTATAGTTAGCTTCCTCTATATTATAGTTCTTGATAAAAGAACTATATATTGATACTTGATAAAAGAGCAACATATATTCTTGATAAAAGAACTAAATATAATATATGACAAAATTTATATTACATATGCTCTTGCTCACCCTCTTCATACCCAAGAATATTCTAGCAAAGCATGACTCCTCCACCTCCATAGCTCTACCTTCTCCCATACCCCAAAGTTGGCTTACATTTGGATCAAAGAACCCCTTCTGCCTCTGTGTTACTTCGCACAAGCTTGTGTGTAACGTTGATACAGATCAAAAAAATTAATAAACGGAGAGATGAAAATAGTGTGGAGATAGCTATGACACAACGAGCCTCAAGGTTAACCATGTTACATCTTACATTAACATTTCTATTTGTTTTCAACTACCTCCATTTTAGCAGAAGAAACTAATCAAGTATGATGAAAGTCTCAGAATTTAAAGAAAACTAGATTTTTTCCTAAAAATCTCTATATACAAACAATGTATTCAATTCAAGGAAGTTAAAGAGTTGTTAAAATAATTTTATCAGTGTATCAGTCAAAGTTCTCCAGAAAAATAGGAGATACACAGAGAGATAGATTTTAAGGAATTGGCTCACAAGATTGTGCGGGCTGGCAAATGTGTGTATCAGGTCAGCTGGCTGGTAATTCAGACAGGAGTTGATGGTGCAGTCTTGAGTCACAAATTTGTAGAGCAGGCTCGCTGGCTGGAAATTCAGGGAGCATTTCTGTGTTACAGTCTTGAGGCACAATTCCTTCTTCTTCAGGAAATCTCAGTTTTTATTCCTAAGGACTTCAACTGACTGGATGAGGCCCACTCATCAAAAGTGGTCTCCTTCATTTAAACTCAACAGATTTTAGGTGCTAATTATATCTACAAAATTACAAGATGCTAATTACATCTTCACAGAAAAATCTAGACTAGTGTTTGACCAAACAACTGGGTACATAGCGTAGCTAAGCGGATGCATTAAAATTTAACCAACACAAATGGGTTTCTTGTTTTTAAACAAGTAGGAGTTTTCACTGGATTTCTTTGTTCTGAAGTCCCTGAATCTCTGCAATGAACTCATCCATGATAATAAGTGTAGGTGATTTGCAAGCAATTCAATTTGTATATTCATTCTTTGTGTATTCATTCATTTAGTCAGCAAATGTTTATTGAGCATTCTATGGCCTGGCACTGTCCTACGTGCTAGGGATATAAAATTCAGAAGCTAGATTCGAGGGAGAAATCAAAAGCTTTACAGACAAGCAAAAGCTAAGAGAATTCAACACCACCAAACCAGCTCTACAACAAATGTTAAAGGAACTTCTCTAAGTGGGAAACACAAGAGAAGAAAAAGACCTACAAAAACAAACCAAAAACAATTAAGAAAATGGTCATAGGAACATACATATTGATAATTACCTTAAATGTGAATGGATTAAATGCTCCAACCAAAAGACACAGCTCACTGAATGGATACAAAAACAAGACCCATATATATGCTGTCTACAAGACATGCACTTCAGACCTAGGGACACAGATAGACTGAAACTGAGGGGATGGAAAAAGATATTCCATGCAAATGGAAACCAAAAGAAAGCTGGAGTAGCAATACTCATGTCATATAAAATAAACTTTAAAATAAAGAATGTTACAAGAGACAAGGAAGGACACTACATAATGCTCAAGGGATCAATCCAAGAAGAAGACATAACAATTATAAATATATACGCACCCAACATAGGAGCACCTCAATACACAAGGCAAATGCTAACAGCTATAAAAGAGGAAATCGACAGTAACACAATAATAGTGGGGGACTTTAACACCTCACGTACACCAATGGACAGATCATCCAGACAGAAAATTAATAAGGAAACACAAGCTTTAAATGACACAATAGACCACATAGATTTAATTGATATTTATAGGACATTCCATGTGAAAACAGCAGATTACACTTTCTTCTCAAGTGCACACAGAACATTCTCCAGGATAGATCACAACCAGGGTCACAAATCAAGCCTTGGCAAATTTAAGAAAATTGAAATCATATCAAGCATCTTTTCTGACCACAATGCTATGAGATTAGAAATAAATTCCAGGGGAAAAAATGTAAAAAACACAAGCACATGGAGGCTAAACAATACATTACTAAATAACCAAGAGATCACTGAAGAAATCAAAGAGGAAATCAGAAAAATACCTAGAGACAAATGACAATGAAAACACGGTGATCCAAAACCTATGGAATGCAGCAAAAGCAGTTCTAAGAGGGAAGTTTATAGCAATACAATCCTATCTCAAAAAACAAGAAAAATCTCAAACAATCTAATCTTACACTTAAACGAACTAGAGAAAGAAGAACAAACAAAACCCAAAGATAGCAGAAGGAAAGAAATCATAAAGATCAGAACAGAAATAAATGAAATAGAAACAAAAAAAACAATAGCAAAGATCAATAAAACTAAAAGCTGGTTCTTTGAGAAGATAAACAAAACTGATAAACCTTTACCCAGACTCATCAAGAAAAAAAGGAAGAACTCAAATCAACAGAATTAGAAATGAAAAAGGAGTAGTTACAACAGACACCACAGAAATACAAAGTATCATAAGAGACTACTATAAGCAACTCTATGCCAATAAAATGGAAAACCTGGAAGAAATGGACAAATTCTTGGAAAGATACAATTTTCCAAGACTGAACCAGGAAGAAACAGAAAATATGAACAGACCAATCACAAGTAATGAAATTGAAACTGTGATTAAAAATCTTCCAACAAACAAAAGTTCAGGACCAGATGGCTTCACAGGTGAATTCTATCAAACATTTAGAGAAGAGCTAACACCATCCTTCTCAAACTCTTCCAAAAAAAATTGCAGAGGAAGGAACACTCCCAAACTCATTCTATGAGGCCACCATCACCTTGGTACCAAAACCAGACAAAGATACTACAAAAAAAGAAAATTACAGACCAATATCACTGATGAATATAGATGCAAAAATCCTCAACAAAATACTAGCAAAGAGAATCCAACAACACATTAAAAGGATCATACACCATGATTAAGTGGGATTTATCCCAGGTATGTAAGGATTCTTCAATATACACAAATCGATCAATGTGATACACCATATTAACAAACTGAAGAATAAAAACCACGTGATCATCTCAATAGATGCAGAAAAAGCTTTTGACAAAATTCAACAGCCATTTATGATAAAAACTCTCCAGAAAGTGGGCATAGAGGGAACCTGCCTTAACATAATAAAGGCCATATATGACAAACATCATTCTCAATGGTGAAAAACTGAAAGCATTTCCTCTAAGATCAGGAACAAGACAAGGATGTCCACTCTCTCCACAATTATTCAACATAGTTTTGGAAGTCCTAGCCATGGCAATCAGAGAAGAAAAAGAAAGAAAAGGAATACAAATTGGAAAAGAAGAAGTAAAACTGTCACTGTTTGCAGATGACATGATACTATACATAGAGAATCCTAAAGATGCCACCAGAAAACTACTAGAGCTAATCAATGAATTTGGTAAAGTTGCAGGATACAAAATTAATGCACAGAAATCTCTTGCATTCCTATACACTAACAAAGAGAGATCAGAAAGAGAAATTAAGGAAACAATCCCATTCACTACTGCAACAAAAAGACTAAAATACCTAGGAATAAACCTACCTAAGGAGGTAAAAGACCTGTACTCAGAAAACTATAAGACACTGATGAAAGAAATCAAAGATGACACAAACAGATGGTGAGATATGCCATGTTCTTGGATTAGAAGAATCAACATTGTGAAAATGACTATACTACCCAAAGCAATCTACAGATACAATGCAATCCCTATCAAATTACCAATGGCATTTTTTACAGAACTATAACAAAAAAATTTCACAATTTGTATGGAAACACAAAAGACCCCGAATAGCCAAAGCAATCTTGAGGGGAAAAAAATGGAGCTGGAGGAATCAGACTCCCTGACTTCAGACTATACTACAAAGCTACATTAATCAAGACAATATGGTACTGGCACAAAAACAGAAATATAGATCAGTGGAAAAGGATAGAAAGCCCAGAGATAAACCCACGCACCTACGGTCAACTAAGCTATGACAAAGGAGGCAAGGATATACAACGGAGAAAAGACAGCCTCTTCAATAAGTGGTGCTGGGAAAACTGGATAGCTACATGTAAAAGAATGAAATTAGAACACTCCCTAACACCATACACAAAAATAAACTCAAAATGGATTAAAGACCTGAATGTGAGACCGGATACTCTAAAACTCTTAGAGGAAAACATAGGAAGAACAGTCTTTGACATAAATCACAGCAAGATCTTTTTTGACCCACCTCCTAGAGTAATGGAAATAAAACAAAAATAAACAAATGGGACCTAATGAAACTTAAAAACTTTTGCATAGCAAAGGAAAGTATAAACAAGAAGAAAAGGCAACCCTCAGAACAGGAGAAAATATTTGCAAATAAATCAATGGACAAAGGATTATCACCAAAATATATAAACAGCTCATGCAGCTCAATATTAAAAAAACAAACAACCCCATCAAAAAATGGGCAGAAGATCTAAATAGACATTTCTCCAAAGAAGACATACAGATGGCCAAGAGGTAAGTCAGAAAGGGAAAAATGTTGTATATTAACACGTATATGTGGAATCTAGAAAAATAGTACAGATGAACTGGTTTGCAAGGCAGAAATAGAGACACAAATGTAGAGAACAAACGTATGGACACTAAGGAGGGAAAGTGGGGGGGTGGGGGTGGGATGAACTGGGCAACTGGGATTGACATATATACACTAGTATGTGTAAAATAGATAACTAATAAAAACCTGCTGTATTTAAAAAAAAGAAAAAAAGAAATGCAGAAGCTAGACAAGGCCCTTGTCATCATGGACCTTATATTTATCTTGTTTAGAGTAGTTACTACCACTCAATATTATACTTTATATCTACTTGCTTATTTATTATTTTAACCCCACAGTAATATCAATATCAATAAGCTGGGGACATTATCTGGGTTTTTTTTATTGGTTTATGCCCAGCACATCCAGTTTCAGGTAGATAATAGGTAATCAAGACATGTGCTAAATGAATTAATGAATGGTCCAGTACATCTTGCAGATGATAAATCAAAGACCCAGAGAAGTTGACTTATTTAAAGTCATACAATTTTAATTATTCAACCAGGAATAGGTCACAAATATCCAGGCTCAAATATCTTTCAATAAACCACACATATAAAAGGTACATTCAATAAACATTTGTAAAAACCATGTTGATTTATGAAAATAATGGTCCCAACAAAGAGCAATTACACTGATGAATTAGTCCAAGAGTATCATTCATTTTTCATCATATTCCTTCCTCCACTAATTTAATGTCTATTTGACCACTTTCTTCAATCTTGAATTTAAAAATATAGCCTTGGGACTTCCCTGGTGGCACAGTGGTTAAGAATCTGCCTGCCAATGCAGGGACACAGGTTCAAGCCCTGGTCCAGGAAGATCCCACATGCCACGGAGCAACTAAGCCCGTGCACGACAACTACTGAGGCTACACTCTGGAGCCCTCCAGCCACATCTACTGAGTCTGTGTGCCACAACTAATGAAGCCCACACACCTAGAGCCCATGCTCCGCTACAAGAGAAGCCACCCCAATGAGAGGTGTGTGCAGTGCATGGAAGAGTAACCCCTGCTCGCTGCAACTAGAGAAAGCCCGCACACAGCAACAAAGACCAACACAGCCAAAAATACATAAATAAAAATAAAAATAAATTTGTAAAATAAAGTTTTTTTAAATTAAAAAAATAAAAAGACAGCCTTGGTATTTTAGAACAAAGGTATAATAACTAGAACTCCACTGACAACTGCAAATTAGTACAAAGAGTTTGAGTCCTAATATAAATAAATTACTCTATCAACCTACACTGCCTAACTTTGATACACATAGTTTAGAACTTAAACTAAACTGTAATAGCTTGATCGCAAGTTTTCTCCAACAATAACCCTGCTTTCCTATTGGAAATTCATTTCATGAGGTGGAAATGGAAAAAGTACTCAAACTTCTACATTCCCTTTTGCACCCTGGGAGCAGGGAGGGGACCACACTCAGAACAAGTCATGCAAAGTACTCCAGAAATTGTTTCAAAGAAGCTATACGGCCTGAGTAGGGCTGATCAGAGGCCATCTATGAGGTTCCTCTAAGGCCAGTAAGTATAAGAACCCAAACAGTTGAAGCTGCTGGCAACGATCTTTTCAATCATGTGGAGAGAACTAGCCTATAAACAAAGTCATTTTAGTAGAGAGAAAAACTGAAAAATGGGAGAATGAGAAACCTAATAATATACCTTGAGGGTCCAGATCCAGTTGTGCCTGAATTTCAGATGTTCAATTACATGGGTCAATAAGTATGTTTTTTTATTTAAGAACATTAACAAGAAAAGCTCTGATAAATATAGTACTACAAGTGTAAGCTCTATAAATGTTGAGATTTTGATTCACTGCTATATCACCAGCATCTACAATGGTACCTTATCATCTAGAAGGCAATCAATAAACATTTGAAATAAAGGATCCAGTGTCCATGGTGTCTAAGTCACCATGGTTAAAAAGTGCAAAGAAAGTCAAGCCAAGATCACTGTCACTGATGTAAATCACACAGCCCAAAAGCACTACCACGCACTGCTATCTGTTATCTCATTCATCTTAACAACACAGGAGATAGTCATTATTATCCTCATTTCACAAATGAGGAAATTGAACTCAGAGAGGCTAATTAATTTGCCCAAGGTCATACAGTAAACGATGGAGTGGGGATTGAATCTCAGGTGTTCTGTCTGACTCTAATGTCTACATGTGTGTCTATAATTACAATACTATATTATTTTATTTTAAGAATATTTTTTATCAATGTCATTAGTCATTTGACACAACAGAGCAACTTTAACCCAACTTTTTATTTTTAAATACAAATTTCAAAGAACTAAAGGTCAAACGACTTGTACCAAATCAAGCAGCAAGAATAAAAAGGCTGTAAATAGATGACAATATTCACCACTTGCTGTTTAAGCCTATCTTAATCAATTTTAGCTGCTATAATAGAATACCATAGACTGGAGAGCTTAAATAGCAAACATTTATTTCTCACAGTTCTGGAGGCTGGGAAGTCCATGATTAAGGTGTTGGCAGATCCAGTGTCAGATGAAAGCCTGCAACCCCTTTTACTGATGGCCACTTTTTTGTTGTATCCTTACATGGGAGAGAGAGAGAGAGTAAGCAAGCTGTGGTGTCTCTTCTTATGAGGGAACTAACACCATTCACGAGGGCTCCCAAAGGCCGCCAAACCTAATACCATCACATTGGACGTTACAATTTCAATATAAAAATTTTGAGGGGACACAAACATTCAGTTCATAACAAGCCCCCTGGATCATATACATGTCAAGCCATTTTCTAAGCACTAAAATAAAAGAATACACTGAAAGCTAAATTACATACAAAGAATGTTCTTGGCCACTAATGGAAGATTAGATTTAGGACATCACTTAAAAGTAGTAAAAAGTTGACTAATATTAGTGGGTAGCTCTTCCCATAGGCCTATACCCAAATGTATGAATGTTTACAGGCAATTTGGTGATTTTGAATATGATTGTGTACAATTTGCCATCACTCCCATCGTATAAATATTTGTGTCTCTCATTATTGAAGTTGAGGTCAAGAATTTTGGTTCCAAAAGATATATGATAGCCTTCTAGTATCAAATCTTTCCAGTTCTCCTCCTAAAACTCACATGCAGCAAAGGGAATAATAAAGTTGAAAAATTATTACCTTTTAGCAAAAGTAGGAGACAGAGAAAAATCCAAAATTCACTAGGTATCTGCAAGCATGGCCAAACACTCCTCAAAATAGCAAAATTGACTGGGGGACCTAAGACAGAACACTCAGAAAATATAAGGGTAGAAAAAGAAGTATAAAGTTAACATATGTAGAGAGACTAATGAAAAGTTAGGGTTGTAAAAGGTGGCTAAAGATCAAAAAAATCATCAGCAAATATTCAACCCAAGATAGACAGAACCTCACACGAATGGGAAATGCTATAAGTTGGTCAAACAAAAAATAAACTAGAAAACATAGAATATCAATAAACTCCAGATTCTGGGTAAATACTACTCAAGATACAACCAACCAGAACAGAACCAGAGAAAGAGGCAAATGGGCATCAGGATAAAACAGGAAGTTCTAGGTCTTGGGCCAGAAAGACTTCAGAAATTTCCCACAAATAACCAGTTCCAGAAGGAGAGAGCCTTACACTAAAAGGAAACTTGTAGAGCAGCCTCCTGAATAAACAGAACAGAACTGCCGAGGCAGTGAAAGCAGGGAAGAGAGAAAATCTTGATGGATGATGCCGAACAACTGGTAAAGTGAACCCCTCGCCTTGTAAGTCAAAGGCTGAGAGGAGACGTGGCACCCAGAAAGAAGGGCTATATTTTCAATACCTGACTCAGGCTGCAGAGGAGAGAAGCCTTGAATAATGAAACCTGGAAAGTCCTTTTTCGATTAAATCCACCCTAAAATAATCTCCTATCACTAGTTCAGGAAAATCCATCTGATTCAAAATACATAACATAAAATAAATTTGGTCTGGTTCCCTATAAGCAAAGGATGAAAATGAGTAACTAAATTTTTCAACAACTAATGAAAACTCATCAAAAATTTTTGTTTTGAAGCAGATGAAAATTTTAACATAACATTCCCAAGTGAACTTTTTAAAACACACTCCTTCAGGAAGCAACAGCAGTTATGAAAGAACATAAAACAGAAATGGGAGAATTCATAGGAAAAAGAACCAGAAAATAGAAGCATATGCAGAATTCAAGAAAAATCTGAAAAAAATACAATTTTAGAAATAAAGACAAAGTTATAAGAGCCACAACAGAAAGTAGACACTACAGAATGATCAGTAACAGAGTATTTTTTTTAAGTTAAATGTGAATAAAATGAAACAGATATTGAAAAAGAGAAGAAAGGTCTGGAGAGAAGCAGATAGACATAGAAGAGAAGGAAATCCAACATGTATTTGAATCCCTGAAAAAAAGACCAAGATAAGGGAATAAAGTAATATTCAAAAGTTTAATTAAGAAAATTATCTGTGACAGTTTAAAAAAAGACATTAAATGAAGAATAAATGTCCTGAAATGGCACACTATGTACCTGGATAAACACCCAGGCCAACATCAAATATTTCCCAGTAAAAGTATTAGAAATCAAACAGAAAGATAGATTGTTTGGGCATTCAGCAAACAGATCAAGACATGCATAATACATAGAAAAACAGAACAGGACTCAGAGGCAAAAAATATACAAATCAATTATCACTGCAAAGTAAAGGAGCTGTTACAGTGGAGGATTACTGGACTGAATGTCAATATTATGACATAGTATGAGTGTGTTTCGTGTTTGGTATTGCAATCATTGTCGCTTTTGTTGTGCTCATCCATTTACAATGCTTGGTGTCAGTTTATTTACCTCTTGTAAAAATAAAATACAGTGTGTGTGTGTGAAAAAAAATAAAAAATAAATAAAATCCAAAAAAAGAAAAAAGAAATCCAATTACATGTTTCAAGAAAGCAGTTAGACAGATGTGTAGGGAATGCAGGAGAGAAGTCTAGGCCAGATACACAATTTGGAAGTCAACAGTATATAGATGGAAATTTAAGCCATAAAACAGGACTTTTTCTTTTACTCTGAAAGGATGAATGATTCACTAATCTTTTATATGTAAAATTATAATCCTCATTTAAGTGTGTATTAAAAACTGCCCTTCAATCTGAATGCCCTTACACTAACTGCTTTCGGGAGTGTTATGTTTTATAGAGCATTGTTTTTCCATAATAGAATATTGCCTAACCTAGATTAATAGAGCTGTGAACACAGACAAAAATATATGGTACAATAAAATTATGTAACTCATTCATTTCAAAAAAAAATAAAAAGAATAGCATCAAATTTCTCACTGCAACATCAACACCAAAAAACAGCAAATACCTACAAGTTACTCAAAAGGAAAATACAAGATGAGCATTTTATTTACATCTAAGATTCCCTTTAAGTATAGAGGTATGAAAGAACCCAGGGAATATTTCTCCAATTGCCCTTTCTGGGGAATCTATTATGGAATGATCTCTAGACAATCAAGAATTTATTGGAGAAACTTTGCTGAAAGGAATGATCATGCACAATAATTATACTTTAAAAAACTGAGACTAAAATGTGGGGATAAGAATGAAAGACTAGCATGCAAATATTAAATATGATCTGGCAATATAAAAATAGCACAAACTAGAGTGATGTCAGCAAATGGCAGAAGTGTCCAGCTTTCATTCCCCCACAGAAACACTATTTTAACAACCAGACATGGAAAAAAATATCTTCATGAGAGCAATGGAATCCAGGTGAGAGATTACAGCAAACAAGTGGAGCACAGAAATGAGAATAGATGCACTCAAGAGAGTAGGAAGGACAGTTTCACTTTACCTGCATCACTGCTTTTTCAAAAGTGCACAGTGCAGTGTCAAGAGTGATCCCTTTAGCCTGGGAAGTCTCTCATGGGGGAAAGAAAGTAAAGCGGGCATCCAACTTTATGATAGACCCAGGCTCCAGGCCCACAGCCAGAGATATCAATACGAGGCCCATCCACCTGCAGATACTAGTACAGAGCCAACCTGACTGCAGATACCAGCACAAGCCCTACCCATGGAATTTGGTACCTGGCCCACTCACAGACCCCAGCACCAGGCCCACCTGTGAACCCTGGCACATGCCCACCAACCCAGAGACCCCAACAGCAGGCCCACTCATGGACTCTACCTGCCAGACTGCCAAGGATCTCCAGCTGAGCTGACTGGTTAAGGTTTTTCCCTGCCAAAGCCAGTCTATACATACTGGAAGAGGACATTACTCCTTCAAATGTATAGGTACCAAAGCAAAGCTAAAAGGATCATAAAGAATCAGGGAACCATGAAACTACCAAAGAAACAAAATAAAGCTCTAACAGTCAAACCTAAAAAAAAAGTTTTTTTAATAATAAATAAATAAGTAAAAATTAAAAATTAAAAAATTTAAATAGATAATAAAAATTAAAAATAATTTTTTTAAAAATTAAAAAAAAAATTTAAAAAGGAGATCTGTGAACTTCCTGAAGAGAATTAAAAATAATTGTCTTAAGGAAGCTCAGTGAGCTAGATGAAAACACAGATAGACAATGAAACAAAATCAAGGAAACAATATATGAAATCAGAAGTTCAACAAAGAAATAGAAATCATAAAAAAGAAAGAAACAGAAATTGTGAGCTGAAGAATACAATGACCAAATTGAAAAATTCAGTACAAAGTTTCAACCACAGACTTGATCAAGCCAAAGAAAGAACCACTTAGCTCAAAAGCAAATTATCTGAAATTACACAGTAAGAGGAACAAAAAGAAAAAGTATAAAAAAGAGTGAAGAAAGCCTATGGGAATTATAGGATACCATCAAAACAATCAATGTACACATTATGGAAGTCCCAGATGGAGACGAGAAAGTCACAAGGGTATAATCTTATTTAAAGAAATAAAGACTGAAAAATTCCCAAATCTGGGGAGAGAAATGGAAATAAAATTTATGAAGCCTAAAAGACTCCAAAGAGGTTAAAATGAAAGAAATCTACAATGAGAAACATTAAAATTAAACCATCAAAAGTCAAACACAGAGAATTGTGAAGTCAGGAAAAGTGACTCATCACATACAAGGAAACGCCCAAAAGACTATCAGTGGATTTCTCAGCAGAAACCTTGCAGTCCAGGAAAAGAGTGGGATGATATTCAAAGTGCTGAAAGGAAAAAATGGCCAACCAAGAATATTATACATGGAAATTTATCCTTTAAAATTGAAGAAGAGATAAAGACTTTCCCAGAAAAACAAAAACTGAGGGAGTTCATCATCACTAGACCTGCCTTGAATAAAAGGTTAAAGGGAGTTCTTCAAGTTGAAAGAAAAGTACACTAAACAGAAACACAAAAGCACATGAAAGTATATATCTCTCTGGTAATGGTAAATATTTAGAGAAGTACAGAATAATGTAATACTGTAGGAGTGGTGAATAAATCACTTTTAACCCCAGTACAAAAGTTAAAAGACAAAAGTATTAAGAATAACTATAATCACAAAAATCGGTTAATGGATACATCATATAAAAAGAAGTAAATTCTGGCATCAAAAATATAAAGTGTGGGGCTTCCCTGGTGGCGCAGTGGTTGAGAGTCTGCCTGCCGGTGTGGGGACGTAGGTTCGAGCCCTGGTCTGGGAGGATCCCACATGCCGCGGAGCAACTGGGCCCATGAGCCACAATTACTGAGCCTGTGCATCTGGAGCCTGTGCTCCGCATCAAGAGAGGCCGCAGTGGTGAGGGGCCCGCGCACCGTGATGAAGAGTGGCCCCCACTTGCCGCAACTGGAGAAAGCCCTCGCACAGAAACGAAGACCCAACACAGCCATAAATAAATAAATAAATAAATAAAAATTGTATAACTTTAAAAAAAAAAAGAAGAATAAACAAAACTGAAACTAAATTTATAAAAAAAAAAAAAATATATATATATATATATATATATATATATATATATATATATATATATATATAAAGTGTAAGGAGGAATACATGTGTAGATTTAAAAACTAACAAAAAACTCATTTTTATTCTACATACCAGATGACAGTTCATGTATCTTTCTTTCACAAACTTCACTTTATACTTTTTAACCTTCAATTCTGTTGCCTTGCAAGAGAAAGATGTGGGATTTAAATTTTTTAATTTTAGAATATGTTATTAGCTGAATAAATAGAGGCTACTCACTTACTAAAAATTGATTTTGCTTTGAGAGAATGTGTACAGTTTTTGTAAGCAGTTGAAATTAAGTTGTTATCAGTTTAAATTAGGCTATGATAACAATAAGCCTCATGGTAAACACAATGAAAAAACTTATAGTAGATACAAAAAAGGTAATGAGAAAAAAAATCAGATCATCAAAACACAAGGAAGGACAGCAAGAAAAGAAGTGAGAAACAAAAGAACTATGAAACATACAGAAAACAAAAAATTTCCTTTTATCAATGTTTCATAGTTTTCAGCAAATAGATCTTTCACCTCCTTGGTTAAGTTTATCCTAGGTATTTTGGTTTTTTGATGCAATTTTAAAGGATTGGGGGTTTTTTACTTTCTCTTTCTGATATTTCAATATTAGTGTATAGAAATACAACAGATTTCTGTATATTACTCTTATATCCTACAACCTTGCTGAATTCATTTATTAGTTCTAATAGTTTTTGGGTGGAGACTTTACAGTTCTCTACATAGAGTATGATGTTATCTGCAAATAGTGACAGTTTTACCTCTTCCTTTCCAATTTGCATATCTTTTATTTCTTTTTATTGTCTGATTGCTATGGCTAGGACTTCCAATACTATGTTGAATACAAGCAGTAAGAGTGGGCATCCTTGTCTTGTCCCTGAATTTAGTAGGAAGGCTTTCAGCTTTTCACCATTGAGTATTATGTTGGCTGTGGGTTTGTCATAAATGGCTTTTATTTTGGTGAGATATGTTCCCTCTATACTCACTTTGGTGAGAGTTTTTATCATGAATGAAGGTTGAACTTTATCAAATGCTTTTTCTGCATCTATTGAGATGATTGTATGGTTTTTGGCTTTTCTTCTGCTAATATGGTGTATCACAATGGTTGATTTGCACATGTTAAATCATCCTTGTGACCCTGGGATGAACCCAACTTGATCACAGTGTATTATCCTTTTTATGTATTTGGATTCGGTTTGCTAATATTTTGTTGAGGATTTTTGCATCTATATTCATCAAAGATATTGGCCTGCAATTTTCTTTTCTTGAAGTGTCTTTGTCAGGCCTTGGTATCAGGGTGATGGTGGCTTCATAGAATGAATTTGGGAGTGTTCCTTTCTTTTCAATCTTTTGGAATAGTTTGAGCAGGAAAAGTGTAAGTCCTTCTTTGTATGTTTGGTAGAATTCCCCAGTGAAGCAAACCAGATTCACTAGCACATTAAAAACATCATGATCAGCCACCATCATGAATGACAAGTAACTATCCAGACCAGGAAGATCATGACCAACTGACTACTTCAGCAGAAACAAATGGTCATCGATGTCCTTCACTGTGGGAAGGCAACAGTACCTAAGACAGAAATTCGGGAAAAACTAGCCAAAATGTACAAGACCACACCAGATGTCATCTTTGTATTTAGATTCAGAACCCATTTTGGTGGTGGCAAGACAACTGGCTTTGGCATGATTTACAATTCCTTGGATTATGCAAAGAAGAATGAGCCCAAACACAGGCTTGCAAGACATGGCCTGAATGAGAAGAAAAAGACCTCAAGAAAGCAGCAAAAGGAACACAAGAACAGAATGAAGAAAGTCAGGGGGACTGCAAAGACCATTGTTGGTGTTGGCAAAAAGAAGGAGTAAAGATTCTGCAGTGACTGTATCTGTGGTGATTGTGCAGATATTTCATGAGAGAATTAATAAACTAAGACCTTTAAAAAAAATCATATACCATGACCCAGTGGGATTTATTCCTGGGATGAAAAGATGGTTCAAAATACACAAAATAATCAATATGATACTTTAACAGAATGAAAGATAAAAACCAAATAATCATCTCAATAGATGCATAAAAGGCATTTAACAAAATTCAACATCCTTTTATGATAAAAACCCTCAACAAATTAAGTATAGAATAAACTTATCTCAACACAATAAAGTCCATATATAAGAAGCCCACAGTTAACATCATACTTAATGGTAAAAATTGAAAGCTCTTCCTCCAAGATCAGGAACAAGGCATTGAATGTTCACTCTCACCACTTCCATTCAACATAGTACTAGGCATTTTGGCCAGAGCAATTTGACAAGAAAAAAAAAAAAAAAGGTTCTCCAATTGAGAAAGGAAAAAGTAAAATTATCTCTCTTTGCAGATGACATGATCTAACATGTGAACACCCTAAAGACAGCACAAAAAATACTGCTAGAATAATGAATTCAACAAAGTTGCAAGATATGAAATCAATGTACAAATATCAGTTGCACTGCTATACACCAACAACAAAGTATCCAAAAAGAAAAGTAAGAAAATACTCCATTTATAATAGCACCCAAAAAAGAAAGAATAAACTAAGGAATAAGCTTAAACAAGGAAGTGGGGACTTCCCTGGTGACACAGTGGTTAAGAATCCGCTTGCCAATGTAGGGGACATGGGTTCGATCCCTGGTCCAGGAAGATCCCACATGCCACAGAGCAACTAAGGCCATGTGCCACAACTACTGAGCCTGTACTGAGCCCATGAGCTACAACTACCAAGCCAGCACACCACAACTATTGAAGCCCGTGTGCCTAGAGTCCGTGCTCTGCAACAAGAAGCCACCACAATGAGAAGTCCGTGCACTGCAATGAAGAGTAGACCCCGCTCGTCACAACTAGAGAAAGCCTGCCTGCAGCAACGAAGACCCAACGCAGCCAAAAATAAATAAATAAATAAATAAATAAATAAGTGTGTAAGCTTAAACAAGGAAGTGAAAAACTTGCACACTAAAAATTATAAAACACCGATGAAAAAAATTAAAGTAGACACAACTAAATGGAAAGACATCTCATGTTCATGGATTAGAAGAATTATTGCTAAAATGTCCATTCTATCCAAAGAAATCTACAGACTCAATGCAGTTCCTATCAGAATGTCAATGGCATTCCTCACAGAAGCAGAAAAAAATATCCTAATATTCATATGGAATCAAAAAACACCCTGAATAGCCAAAGCAATTTTGAGCAAGAAAAACAAAGTTTGAAGGCATCACACTTCCTGGTTTCAAAATTTTAACAAAACTAGAGCAGTCAAAAGAGAATAGTACTGACATAAAAGATATATAGGCCAATAGAACAGAATAGAGAACTCAGAAATAAACCCATCTATATAGCCAACCCATCTTTGAAGAGAGTGCCAAGAATATACAATGGAGAAAGAATAGTTTATTCAATAAATGGTGGTGGAGAAACTGGATATCCATATGCAAAGGAATGAATTTGGACCCCTATCTTACATCATACACAAAAATCAACTCCAAATGAATTAAAGACTTAAGTGTAACTCATGAAGCTATAAAATTCCTAGAAGAAAACATAGGGTAAAATCTTCTTGACATTGGCTTTGGCGACTATTTCTTGGATACAACACCAAAAACACCTGGAACAAAAGCAAAAATAGACAAGTGGAATTATGTCAAACTAAAAAACTTCTGCACAGCAAATGAAAAAATTAAGAAAATTACAAAACAGAAACAGACTCACAGACTTAGAAAACAAACTTATGGTTACCAAACAGGAAAGGTGGGGGGAGGGATAAATTGGAAGTTTGGGACTGACATATACACACTACTATATTTAAAATAGATAACCATCAAGGACCTACTGGTTTAGCACAGAGAACTCTGCTCAGTATTCTGTAACAACCTAAATAGGAGAAGAATTTGAAAAAGAATAGATACATGTATATGTATAACTGAATCACTGTGCTGTACACTTGAAACTAACACAACATTGTTAATCAACTATACTCCAATATAAAACTTTTGTTAATAAAAGGCAATCTAAGAGTAGGAGAAAATATTTGCAAACCATATATCTTACAGAGTTAATGTCCAAAATATATAAGAAACTTCTACAACTAAACAGCAAAATAAACAAATAAAACCTGATTTTAAAATGGTCAAAGGACCTGAAAAGACATTTTTCAAATTACATTCAAATGGATAACAGGTATATGAGAAGGTGTTCAACATCACTAACCATCAAGGAAATGAGAATCAAAACCACACTGAGATATCACTGCATGCATGTTAGGATGGCAATTATCAAAAGGACAAGCAATAACGAATGTTGGCAAGGATGTAGGGGGAAAAAAAAGGGAATCCTTGTACATTGTTGGTAGGAATGAAAATTGGTACAGCCACCATGGAAAACAGTATGGACGTTCATCAAAAATTTTGAAATAGACCACTGCATATTATCCAGCAATCCTACTTCTGGGTATACATCCAAAGGAATTGAAATCAGTATCTCAAAGAGGTATCTGCATTCCCATATTCGTTTAAACATTATTAACAATAGCCAAAACATGGAAGCAACTTAAATGTCCATTGACAGAAGAATGAATGAAGAAAATGTGGGTGATGTCAACAACATGGTGGTGTGAGATGCTCCCTTTTTCTCTCCCCTTCAATCTACAAGCAATAAAATATCCATAACTCAACAAGGTGCCTCTGCCCAAAATATCATGACACTGAAGAATTCCACACATCTGTACTTTTAAGGTACGTGAACTAGAACATATAGAGGAGGTGGAACCAAGGGAACAATGGAGGCAGTGTCTGAGATTTTAAACCCCCAGCTGCAGCAGCTGAACCCTCAGCCCAAAGAGAGTCCAATAGCATCAGGGGAGGTGTCACACATGACTCTGGCTTTTAGGCTGCAGTGGCACCCATAGCCACGGGGAACTGGACAGCAGTGACAACAGCACATGCAACCCAACCCCTCCAGCTGTGAAGGTACCCATGACTCCCATCCCCCCCCCCAAAAGCAACAGCTCCCACAAACCCAACAACCCTGGATACGGCAAAGGTACCTGTGACCCTGGCATCCCTCCTCACCTTCCCCCTCCCCTACAGTGACAGAGCCCGCAACCCAGGAGACCCCCAACATGACACAGGTGCCCACCATCTTGGTGCCCCAGGCAAGGACTCCAGCAACATTGGCAGTAGCAGAGCACTATCAACCCTGGAGGCACAAGCAGGGACACCAGGGCACTAGGCAACACCTCTGGCAGAGGCAGTGGAAGGTGGAAAGTACTGATTCCCAAATATAACCAGAGGCTCAGGTAAGAGGAATCAAAAACTTGTGCTGTACCACCACCTACTGGAAAACAAAAGAAAAGCCTCTAACTACTAACCTTTTGAATCGTTAGAATCAAGTGTAAAGGAAAAAAAAAAAAAAAGGTTTTACCTAAAGAAAGGTGTCCACTATTTCAAATGCACCAGCAGAGGAACAACTCATCAAGCACCAGGAAGAACCACAGTAACATGATATCACAAAAAGAAAAAGACAATTCTCCAGAAACCATACTTAAAATCATGGAATACTGCAATCTAACTGATCAAGAATTCAAATAGCTATCATGAAGAAACTCAATGAGCTACAAGAACTCAGAAAGCCAAGAGCTCAGGAATAAAATTAGTGAACAGAAGGAATACTTTACCAAAGAGATTGAAACTCTAAAAAAAGATTCAACCAAACAGAAATTCTGGAGCTGAAGAATTCAATAAATGAGATGAAGAACACATTAGAAGGCACTGGAAATAAAGCAGGCCATATGGAAGAGAGAATCAGTGAGCTCAAAGGCAGAAATCTAGCAATGATACAGGTAGAAGAGGAGAGAGAATTAAGATCTAAAAAAATAAAGAAATATTATGAGAACTATCTGACTCTATTAGGAAGAGCAACATTAGATAATAGGTATCCCAGAAGGAAAAGAGAAGAAGGGAGCAGGGAGTCTACTTAAAGAAATAATAGTTAAGAACTTCCCAAACCAAGGGAAGGAACTGGATATACAAATCCATGAAACTAAAAGAACACTTAATTACCTCAACACAAAAAGACCTTCTCCAAGACATATTAACACTGTCAAAAGTCAAAGACAAAGACAGAATTTTAAAAGCAGTCAGGGAAAAAAAAGGATGGTAGCAAACAAAGAAATCCTCATTAGGCTATCAGCAGATTTCTTAGCAGAAAATCTAGGCCAGGAGGGAGTGAAATGACATTATAGAAATACAGAAGGATAAAAAACTGTCAGGCAAGAATAATCTATCCAGCAAAGTTATCATTCAGATGTGAAGGAGAAATAAAGTTTTCCCCAGACAAATAAAAGCTGAGGGAATTCATCAACACTAGACCTGCCTTACAAAAAAAATATTGAAAGGAGCTCTTCTACTAGAAACAAAAAGGCTAAAGTATACAAGACTTTGAGTATGGTGATGAATAGACAAAAATCAGAAAATTGCAACTGTATATCAGAATAAGTTTTTAAACACTTTATTATAGCATAAAGGTTAAAGGAGCAAAAGCAGTAAAAATAACTATAGCTATTTCAATTTGGTAAAAACTTATAACATAAAAAGGGATAATTTGAGACAACAAAAAAAAAGGGGAAGAGGAAAAGGACAGAACCCATACAAGCAAATGAAGATAAGATGCTATCAGCAGAAAAAAGACTATTTTATCTCTAAGAAATTTTATACAAACCTAATCGTAACCACAAAACATAAATCTAGAGCAGAGACACAAAACATAAAAAATAGGAAACTGAGAAAAACATCATATAACACCACCAAACTGACAAACACAAGGAAAAATAATCAAAGGAAGTATAGAGCAATCTTTAAAAAAGAAAGATAAAATGACAGTACTAAGCTCTCACTTATCAATAATCACCCTAAATGTCAACGGATAGAATTCATCAGTCAAAAGACACAGAGTGGCTGGAAGAATGAAAAAACGAGACCCAACTATATGCTGTTTTCACAAGACTAATCTCCACTCTAAAGACAAACATAGGCTCCAGGTGAAGCAATGGAAGATGATACTCCAGGCAAATGGTAGTCAAAAAAAGCAGTGTAGCCATACTTATATCAGACAAAATAGACTTCAAACCAAAAAAGGTAAGAAAAGACAAAGATGGACATTATATAAAGGCAAAGGAGACAATTTTTCAAAAAGACATAATAGTTATTAATATATATATGCACTAACACTGGAGCACCAAAATATATAAAGCAAGTAGTAATAGATTTAAAGGGAGAGATTGACAGCAACACAATAAAAGTAGGGTACGTTAATACCCCACAACCATCAATGGATTGGTCATCCAGATAGAAAGTCAACAAGGAAACAGCTACTTAAATGAAACATTAGGCCAGATAGATTTAATAGATTTATGTAGAACATTCTATACAAATGCAGCAGAAGGCACATTCTTCTCAAGGGTACATGGAAAATTCTCAAGGATAGACCATATATTGGTACACAAAATAAGTCTCAGTAAATTTAAGAAGATTTAAATCATGTCAAGCTTCTTTTCCAGTCACAATGATATAAAACTAGAAATCAATTACAAGAAGAAAGCTGGAAAAATCATGAACATGTGGAAACTAAACAACAAGCTACTGAACAACCACTGGGTCAACAAAGAAATCATGGTTTTTAAAAACCTGAAGACAAATGAAAATGAAAATACAACACACCAAAATCTGTGGGATGCAGCAAAGTGGTACTAAGACGTAAGTTAACAGCAATACAGGCCTACCTCAAGAAACAAGAAAATTCTCATATAAATGAGCTAACTTTACAATTAAAGGAACTAAAAACGAAGAACAAAAGAAGCCCATAGTCAGTAGAAGGAAGCAAAGATACTAAAGATTAGAGTGGAAATAAATGAAATGGAGACTAAAAAGAAACAGAAAAGATCAATGAAACTAAGAGTTGGTTCTTTGAGAAGATAAACAAAATTGACAAACCTTTAGCTAGACTCACTAAGAAAAAAAGAGAGAAGGGTCTGATAAATATAATCAGAAACAAAAGAGGGTAAGTAACAATGGATACCCCAGATATACAAAGAATTATAAAAGAGTATTATGAACAACTATACACCAAGAAATTGGGACAATGTAGAAGAAGTGGACAAATTCTTAGAATCATACAACCTTCCAAGACTGAATCATGAAGAAATAGAAAATGTGAACAGACCAATCACTAGTAAGGATATTGACACAGTAATCAAAAACTCCCCAAAACAAAAGCCCAGGACCAGACAGCTTTACAGATGAATTCTACCAAACATTCAAAGAAGATTTAATACCTATCCTTCTCAACTCTTCCAAAAAATTGAAGAGGAAGGAACACATCCTAACTTATTTTACTAGACAAACATTACCCTGATACAAAAACCAGCAACAGACAACACAAAAAAAGAAAATTACAGGCCAATATCTGATGAACATAGAGACAAAAATCTTCAACAAAATATTATCAAACCTAATAAAAGGATCATACACATGATCAAGTGGGACTTCTTTCAGAGATTCAAGGATGGTTCAACATCCGCAAATCTATCAACATGATACATTAACAAAATGAAGATAAAAATCATGTGATCATCTCAATAGATGCAGAAAAAGCACTTGACAAGATTCAACATCCATGTATGGTTTTTAAAAAAACACTCAATAAAATAGGCATAAAAAGAACATACCTCCACATAATAAAGGCCATATATGACAAACCCATTGCTAACATCATTCTCAATAGTGAAAATCTGAAACCTATCCTTCTAAGATTAGGAACAAGACAAGGATGCCCACTGTCACCACTTTTATTCAACATAGTATTGGAAGTCCTGGACACAGCAATCATATAAGAAAAATAAATAAAAGGAATCCAGATTGGAAAAGATGAAGTAAAACTGTCACTGTTTATAGATGTAACATGATTTTATATATAGGAAAGTCCTGAAGACTCCACCAAAAATCTATCAGAAATAATAACCAAATACAGTAAAGCTGTAGGGTACAAAATCAATACACAGAATCAGTTGTGTTTTTATACACTAACAATGAGCTAGCAGAAAAGTAAACTAAGAAAACAATCCCATTTACAATTACAACAAAAAGAATAAAATACCTAGAAATAAATTTAACCAAGGAGGTGAAAAGGCTGTACACTGAAAAGTATAAGACACTGTTGAAAGAAATTAAAGAAAACACAAAGAAATGGAAAGATGTTCCATGATGATGGATTGGAAAAAGTAACAGTGTTAAAATGTCCATATTACCTAAAGCAATCTACAGATTCAGTGCAATCTCTATCAAAATCCCAGTTACATTTTTCACAGAAATAAAAAAAAAATCCTGAAATTGACATTGAACCACAAAAGACCCCAAATAGCCAAAGCAATCCTGAGAAAAAAGAACAAAGTTGGTGGTAACACATGCACAGAAGTTCAAATTATATCACAAAGCTATAGTAATCAAAACATCATGGTATTGGTAGAAAAACAGATACAGAGATCAACAGAACAGAATAGAGAGCCCAGAATTAAGCACACATTACAACCAAGAAGCAAAGAACATGCAATGGAGAAAGAATAGTCTCTTCAATAACTGGTGCTGGAAAAACGGGACAGACACATGCAAAAGAATGAAACTAGACCACTATCTTACACAATACACAAAAATCAACTCAAAATGGATTAAAGATTTGAATGTAAGACCTGAAACCATAAAACTCCTAGATGAAAACACAGGCAGTATGTTCTTTGACATCAGTCTTAGCAATGCCTTTTTGGACCTGTGTCCTCAGGCAAGGGGAACAGAAGCTAAAATAAACAAATGGGACTACATCACATTAAAATGTTTCTGCACAGCAAAGGAAACCATTAACAAAACAAAAAGATAGCCTACCAAAAGGGAGAAGATATTTGCAAATCATATATCTGATTCGGGGTTAAGATCCAAAATATGTAAAGAACTCATACAACTCAGCAACAAAAAACATACCACCAATTCAAATATGGACTGAGGAACTGAATAAACATTTTTCCAAAGACATAAAGATGTCTAACAGGCACATGAAAAGATGTTCAACATCACTAATTATCAGGGAAATGCAAATCAAAACCATAATGAGATATCATCTTACACTCATTAGAATGGGTATTATCAGAAAGGCAAGAAATAACCAGTATTGGAGAGGATGTGGAGAAAAGAGAACCCTCATACAATGGTCGTGGGAATGTAAATTGGTGTAGCCCTTATGGAAAAGAATAAGGAGATTCCTTTAAAAATTAAGAATGGAACTAACATATGATCCAGCTATTCCATTTCTGGTTATTTATCTGAAGAACACAAAAACACTAATTTGAAAAGATATATGCAATGCACACCTATGTTTATCGCAGCATTATTTACAATAGCCAAGACATGTAAACAACCTAAATGCCCATCAATGGATGAATGGATAAAGAAGATGTGATATATATATACAATGAAATACCACTCAGCCATAAAAAAGATGAAATCTTGTCATTTGCAACAATATGGATGGACCTTGAGGTTATTGTGCTAAGTGAAATAAGTCAAATGGGGAAAGACAAATACCATACGATTTCACTCATATGTTGAATATTAAATAAATGAACAAACCAATCAAAATGAAAACAAGCACATAGATACGGAGAACAGAGTAGAGGCTACCAGAGGGGAAGTCTGGGTGCGTGGAGGGGGAAGCGAAATAGGTAAAGGGGATCAACAGTATGGTGATGGATGGAAAGTAAACGTTCAGTGGTGAGCACACTGTAGTGTATACAGAAGTCAAAATATAATGTAGTACACACAAAACTCATATAATGTTATAAACCAATGTTACCTCAATAAATAAATTTAAAAATGTGGTATATACATATAATGGAATACTACACAGTCTTAAACAAGAAGAAAATCCTGCCATTTGTGACAATATGGATCAACCCTGTAGGACATTATGTTAAATGAAATAAGCCAGACACAGAACAAACATTGTAAAATACCAGTTGTATGATGAATCCAAAACAGTCAAACTCATAGAAGCAGAGAGTGGATCAGTGGTTGTCAGGGGCTGGAAGGAGTGGAAAACTGGAAGATATAATCAAAGGGTACAAAGTTTCAATTACACAAGATAAGTCAGTCCTAGAGATCTACTATACAACATGGTGCCTATAGTTAACAATACTATTTATATTGAATACTTAAAATTTGCTAAGAGTTTAGATCTTATGTTAAGTGTTCTTTTCACAGACTAATATATACTAATAACAACAACAAATAAGAGGGCAGGAGGAAACTTCTAGAGATGATGAATAGGTTTACAGCATAGATTTATATGATGACTTCATGGGTTTATACTTAACTCCAAACTCATCAAGTTGTATATACTAATTATGTCCAGCTTTTTGTATGTCAAAAACTAAATAAAGTTTTAAAAGTCTGTGAAAAATAGGATAAAATAAAACTTGAGTGAAAAAAGGGAGAAGGAAACAAAATAAATTCTGTGGTCGGCTCATAAGCTATGGCTTGGAATAAAATATTATTTAAACTGATAAAGCTTAGCATATTTGAAAGTACAAATATCAACACTAAATAAGAACACCATTGACTAAAATTAGATGGTAGAAGAGAGAAAAAGGAAGAGGAAGGAAAAGTTTCTAGTCTAAATTTATTGTTCATCATAGACAAAGTGTAAATAAGAGGGCACTACTTACATCATTTAAAGGTATTAATGTAAAAGTAAGTACTAGAACAAAATACAAACCTTCCAACATATCCAAAACTCCAGAAATAGAAAGGGAAAGAAAAGAAAGCAGATAACATTGTGATTGTGAAAAGCACTCTCTTCTCATGTATATGTACAAATTTACTAACATACATATCATATGTATGATACTATAAACCCTGAATCAAATGTATCAGTCATATCAACAAATGTAAATTGTAGTTAACTCATCTAATAAATAAAAATATTGTCACGTTAGCACTCAAAGTAAAACCCAACTTTATGGTGTACATAAGAGAATCACCTAAATGAAGTGATTCAGAAAGCTTAAAATTAAAGAATCAGTAGAAGGTAGTAATGAGACTGTTATGGGCTGAACTGTGTTCTCCCCAAAATTCATTTGTTGAAGTCCTAAACCCCAATACCTCAGAATGTGACTGTATTTGGAGGTAGAGTCTTTAAAGGGGTGATTAAGTTAAAATGAGGTCATTAGTGTGGGCCCTAGTCTAGTATGACTGGTGTCTCTATGAGAAGAGGAAATTACGACACAGAGAAGAAACAGGAAGAAGACACCACCTGCAAGCCAAGGAGAGAGGCCTCAGAAGAAATCAATCCTCCCAACACCTTGTTCTCAGACCTCTATGTTCCAGAATAATGAGAAAATAAATTTGTGCTGTTTAAGCCATTCAGTATGTCTTTGGTTATTGTTATGGTAGATCTGGCAAACTAACACAGAGACCATTGCTCTGATCCTCACAGTGAGAACAAATGAGACAAATCATAATTTTTCAAAAATCTATTACAGAGCTAAAGATGCAAAGAGATCTAAAACAATAAATTCTAGCAAGGGATGATCTCTTCTTAGGAGAGTAGAGATTCAGAGCTTTGTTTCCTCCTGGTGGAGCTGTGGGATGAAGGGGAATCCATTCTATTGATAGATAGATAAAGAAAAAACCAGCCAAACTTCTACCATCTTTTAATGGCTAAGTATTGGCAGATATAACAAGTTAGAATCACTAGGAACACCATACACAGAGTAAGTCTGTCCCACCAGCTTCCTCTTCCCATAGATCTTCACCTAGGACACAGGATTAAATACCAATTACTGTGGAAAGGGAAGAAAAGCTGAGAGAGATCTCCTTTGAGATGCACAGGGGCTTCTCCTAGTGCAAGGCAGCAGGCGGTGGCAAGCTGTGAGTAAGGGTAGGAGAGCTAAGTGAAATCCTGAGAAGGCACTCAAAGGATGAAAGAGGGATAGTAAAGATGGAAATCCCCAGGTACAGAAAGTGTAGGGTGGAAATTAAGAGAAAAGACAACTCCCACAGTTCAGAAAGTTGATAGGTAGGTAGGTATGTTAGTAAGTAGGCAGGTGGATGGATGGAAATACGGATGAGTGAGAGGTAATAATGGATGGTGATATATAAATGGATAGCTATATATATATATATATATATATATATATATACACATATATATATGGAGAAATGTTGGATGGATGGATGGATGGATGGAAGGATTCTCTTTCTCCTTTTCAAACTGAATCATACTATATTCTGGTTTTAAAGAAATACATTATGAATGATTTCCTTTGTGAAGACCTCTTAGAATTTTTCAGAGACCAAGACATCAGCATTATCATTGCTGTGGGAACCCACTGAAATCAATAGCAAAGGTCTCCTTCTAAATGTGTGTGAATTGCTTTCATTTACAACTTCAGGAAAGAAAACCAGCCAGGGCATTACTAAGAGTAAAATCCATTCTTCTGTTCACTAAACCTAAACCATTGCATTAGAGTAGACCAAGACAAACAAAATATCACAATAATGCTGTGGGGGATATAGGTTTCATTAAAGATCATCCACTACAATGTGACAAAACATAAGGTAGTTACTCTTTCTGCGGCAACACAGATGAAGACTTTATTTTAAACCCAGAGCAGATTGAATTTTTGCATGATGTTTTCTTTAAACTGCCTGGCTTAATCTAGAAATACATTAAGACACTCATCCACCAGCTGTGCCAGTTTCAGCTGTAGCAAATTGATGATTAGCTTTCTCCTGACAATATTTTCTTCCCACAAAATTTTTAAATGGACTGAAATAACATTAAAAGTCAGGAATGGAAAATATACCTTCATTGTTAAATATTTTAAAGCTATTTTATCATTAAATCATTTGAATAATGTATTAGATAAAACTATTAATATTGGAAAACATTAATTAGGTGTGAACTTTTTGTGTTTTATTTTTGAGATAAAATTCAAAACATATCATCCCAAAGCCAAGTAAATAGGCAAAATTAATCACCATTGCCTGCATTAAACTCCATCACAAAATTTAGGACTTCCGTAACAGTTTCAGAACTTGTTAGTAATTTAAGGCAACCCTGGTTATTAAAGATGCAGATTTTTTTTTAACCTCCTCTGCTATTTGATTTAAAATACCAGTGTTTTCTTTTAGTCCAATTTAATTAATTTTTGTATTTAAAGATAATTAAATTGGACTAAAAGAAATTACATGTAAATGAAAAAAAAAATCCTTACATTCAGAAGAATCTAAGCAAGACTGGGCAAACTAGGACACATGGACAATGGTCTGTTTTTGTAAATAAAGTTTTATCAGAACACAGCCATGCTCACTTGTTTGTATACTGTTCCTAACAGACTTCTCACAATGGTGAAGTTGAGTAGTTGCTACAGAGAAGACCTGAGAGCCTACAGGCTAAAATATTTACTATCTGGCCTTTTAAGGAAAAGCCCAACTCCTGGTTTAAATAAAAAGTTTCAGGCCAACTCTCACCTTCATTCCATCAAGTGTTTTGGTATGTTCTTCCAGGAAGAGAGAAAAAATTTAATAAAAACTAAAAGTTATAGTCCCCAGATTAAATCAATTGCATTAAAATTAAGAAAAAAATAAAAAATAAATCACCTCTGCATTTGGCATTTCACTTGTCCCTTTACCTGACCCAGATACTACATAAGTCCTCTTCTTAGCCCTGTAGTGTGATGTACTGCACAAGCCTGATTACCATTTGGATTAAAATATGCACCCTTTTCACAGACAGTATCTCACACCTATCCTTATTTTCATTTACATTATTTTGTATTTCTTAAAATTTGTAGTCATCAGTACCAAATAAAGGAAAATTTAATTTATTTTGACCCCTTCAAAGGCTGGGAGGTAGACCAAATTACTCAACATCTAACACATTTAGATTTACAACTTTCTAAAATAATTTATGGTCAAAAGCTATTACCTTATACAATTCTATAAGCACCTATGTGTAGGCAATCATAACTGGTCTTGCTAAACTGAATATGTCCTAACTGGTAAAGCCTTCTTGACTATGAAATCATATATGTGCTAAGCACTGGCTGACTCCATGTATGAGACTAAAAATCTTTGAGTTATCTTCTAAACTTCAATTGGAAGAATATTCTAACCTAGAACCCACTGATACTGTGATACTTAATAGGTAGCTAAAGAAGATAAGCTAAAGTGACACACTGTAAACATTGTCTACCCTCTATTTGACAACAAGGAATTAAAGAAGAACTGAAGCACAAAGAAACATTTAAGTCCAAATTCACAAAAAATATCCTTGAAAGTCATTATTTAAGGAAGTAAGGAAGTCTAGTTCTGTGGGCTCCAAACCTTCCTGCACATCAGCACCTGGGAAACATATTACAAAATAAAACTAATATTGTGTGCCCTCCCTCTAAGATTCTGATTCAGTAGGTCTGCTGTGGTATCTGGGATTATATAGTTTTAATAAACACCTCATGTTGTTTTTTGCAGTGGATACATGGACAGATATTTGGGAATTGATACAGCTGTTATCAATACAATGTAAGAAAGGAATGACAATCTAGATCTAGTTTTTTGTTGTTGCTCTTTCCCAAGTAGCTGTTTTGCAATCATTGTGGAAAAGGGGGTAAGTCAATCTCTGAAAGTCCAGAACTCCTCATTCTTATTCAGTTTTGTTGCTGTCAAGCTCTGTAATACTGGACAGTTCTGTTGATCTTGCATGCTTCTGTTTTCCCACCTGTTAAGTGATGAGGATGCCTGCTTGTCTACCTCACAGAATTTTGGGAGGGTAGCCAACATGACTCGAAAAAAGTAAAGAAGGAACAGCAGGGTAAATACAGCAGACTGGACATAAACATTTAACTCCACTCTCTCCTAAGTGACAATAATGACATTAAGGGTATATTTAAAGGAATTATACCATAAAAACAAAGGGAATGGGAAAGGAGACAATGCTCACAAAACTTATGCAGAAGGATAAGTGCAAATGATTTAGCACAGAAGGGAAAGCTAAATCTTCAGTGAGCATTGTGGAAAGTTGGCATGTAACCCAGTTTGCATGGCAGAATGCTCAAATGGTTCAACATTGAGTGGAGGTGGAGGTAAAATTGAGGCTATTAAAAAAATGAAGAAGTAGTTGAAAGTTTGTTCAGGATGTAATTAGGTCCTAGGATGCACTTAACTGGAAGACTACCACTCTCCTCCTCCAGCAGAAGAATGGAGCTCTATTCTCTGCAAAGAGCCAAAAAGAGCATCTTGGACTTGGGAGATGCCAGATATGGTTGAGGGTGAGGTTGCCATATAAAATCAGGGAAATTCGGGAACCAGTTCATTAAAATACTGGGAGTCCCTGCTCTAGTCTGTAACTCAGCTCCCTAAACACTGGCAGTCAAGCTTATACACTCTGGGCAGGCAAATGGGAGGTTCTTCCTACTGAATCTGACCAGATCAAGAGAAAAGACCTCAAGAGGCTCCTCAATTAACCAGACCACAAAAAACCCTATAGTTCACCCACAATCTCCCAACCTTTCTCAAGTATACAGAGCTTGCAGTCAGCAGAAACACCTGTGGAAAGCCTCTAATGCAAAAGGCAGAGACCCAAACAAAGAGTAAATCCAACTAGTTAGAACCAGCATTTAGGCAGGGAGATGGAAAGCTTTAAAAACTGTAATTAGGTCCATAACCTATGTGTAAAATGGAATCTGTTTATCTAATTATATTTCTGACTATATATTTCTGATGAACCTGCATCATAATTCCAGAGACAACAAATTCTAATTTCTGAGCTGCAAAAATATTCAAAAATATAACAAAATAACATTAACACTGTTCACTATAATACATCCCTTGATAAACCCAGCAGTATCTATGTACTATCCCACAGAAGCCCAAGACTATTCTAATTGATTAATGAAAACAAGCCATTAAAAGTTGTTGAATGAAATGTTTTCTGTCATACTCAAGGCTTATTTCAACTGGGCATATATTTATTATATATATTACATATATATAATATTAACATAATATTTATATATATATATATACATATATTCCTCAAAGAGATCTGTCTGCTCCTATGCTTGTTCACTCCTCAGTCTTTTTTCAACAAGGAACCAAGTAGTCCTGCTGCTACAATAAAACCGTGAATTGTGTCACTGCTCTGCTTAAAACTTTCCTATCTCATTCAGTGTAAAAGATAAAAATTTGACAACAGCCTGCAAAGCCCCACCTTCCCATGTTCCCTCTCTCGTGTTCCTCCTCCTCCTCACTTACTCCCTGCAGCCACACTAGCGTCCTTGCTGCTTCCTAAAAAGCACACTCCCACATAAGGGCTTTTGTACTGTTGTTTAGTCTGTTTGGAATGCTCTTCCCACACCTATCCATGTAATTCATTCCTTCAACTCTTATCCTTGTTAAAAATGTCACCTTTTCTTATGAAGAACCTAGAGGCAGGACAGGAATAAAGACACAGACGTAGAGAATGGACTTGAGGACACGGGGAGGGGGAAGGGTAAGATGGGACGAAGGGAGAGTGGCATGGACATATATACACTGCCAAATGTAAAATGGATAGCTAGTGGGTAGCAGCCGCATAGCACAGGGAGATCAGCTCAGTGCTTTGTGTCCACCTAGAGGGGTGGGATAGGGAGGGTGTGAGGGAGACGCAAGAGGGAGGAGATGTGGGGATATATGTATATGTATAGCTGATTCACTTTGTTATAAAGCAGAAACTAACACACCATTGTAAAGCAATTATACTCCAATAAAGATGTTAAAAAAAAAGTCACCTTTTCAACTTGCTATTTCAAACTGCAACCCACCACTCTTCTAGCAATCTCAATCAATTCTACTCTTCTTTATTTTTTCCATAGAACTTATTGTCACCTAACATACTATACAACTTAGTCGTTATCTTTATTGTTTACTGTCTTTCTCTCCCTGCTAGAATATAAGCCCCATTATAGAAGGGCAATATATTTGTTTATTAATGTATTACAGGTACATAATAATTTTTTAAAATAACTACATGTGCCTGGTACACAGGGGCACTCAATAAATATTTTCTGAAAGAATAAATAAATAAATGAATGAGAAGGCTGGGCTGCATCTAAAAAAAGGAACAATCAGAGTAAGAAAGATTTTTGTAAAAATAAAAATATGATAGCAGAAATGAAAAAAAATCAACAGAAGAAAAATTGGAGGAAAGCAAAAAGACCAAGAGATAAAAAATAGCAGAGGAAAAAAAAAGATTATTAAAGGATTGGTCCAGAAACTTAACATCTAATGAAAGGAGTTCCAGAAAGAAAGAATAGAAAAGACAAAAGGAAAGGATTAAAGGAATAATTCAGGAATTGGAAATAATTCTGAGAATGGGAAAAAGAGTAAGTTTCTATTTTGAAAAGGCCCATCAACCTCCCAGTACAACAGATGAAAATAGACTCACACAAATTGGGGCATATCACCAGGCAATTTTCTGAACACTATGCATAAAGAGAAGATACTAAAAGTGTCCAGAGGAAAAATAGAACAGCTCTCATACAAAAGATCAAGAGTCAGAATGGCCTTGGATTTTTCAAAGCAACACTGAGAGCTGGAAGGCAATGAAGACATGTTCCCAAACTAAGGAAAAATTATTTTTAACCCAGAATACCTTAACAGATAAACAATAATTCAAGCAGAAGAATAAAGACCCTTTAAGATATGGAAAATCTCAAAAACATAAAAAATGAAAACTTCCATTGATCCCTTTCTTAGGAATCTAATGGAGGATATAGTCTACAAATATCAGGGGTATGCTAAGAAAGGGGAAGACACGGGATCCATGAAACCAGGGCTTCAATTCAAGAGAGAGGCAAAAGGATATCCTAGGAAAATGGTATTATGAGTTGAATTGTGTCCCCCACAAAACATATGTTGAAGTCCTAATCAGCGGAACCTCTAAATATGACCTTATTTGGAAATGGAGCCTTTGCAGATGCAATCAAGTTAAGATGAGGTCATACTGAATTAGGGTGGGCCCTAAGTTTTATATGCATCACGTCTTTATAATAAGGGGGAATTACGAACACACAGAGGTACAGAGACTGCCATATGAAGATGGAGGCAGAGACTGAAGTGATGCATTTACAAACCAAAGAACACCAAGGATTGCTTGCATCCTCCAGAAATTAGGAGAGAGGCACGGAACAAATTCTTCATTTGTGAGTCTCCTGCCGACACACTGATTTTGAACTTCTAGCCTGCAGAACTGTGAAAGAATAAATTTCTGTTTTTAAAGGCATCAAGCTTGTGTTACTTTGTTATAGCATCCCTAGGAAACTAATACAAGTGGTGAGGAGAGATCTTAGGAAGACAGATATGCAGTCAGTTTAGAAAACACTCAGTCCAGATGGAGGTTGATCAGAGAGCTTTGGGAGAAGGGCATGAGGAGATGAAATTGACAGAATATCTGATATGTTTTTAATGTATTGAGAGGAAAAGTAGACAACTAGGGAGGGCTTGGGATACAAAGAAAACAAAGTGAGTGGGGGAAAAGACAGATACCAATTCAGGGAAAACAGAGCATGTGCATAAAAGGGAAAGAAATTATATTCTGCCTTATGGCTCACCTGTGAAAAGGTTTTCACAGTAATTGTAACATAAATACTGAACTAATCAAAATTATAATGACATAAAGATATGGGTGACAAGAAGTGAGTATGTGGTAGGGGTTGGTGTGGTGGTGAAAGAGAGCTAAATCTTCATCTTCAAAGGTATAGATAATGGGAAAACATCAAGAAATAAAACTATAGGCATGTTTTCAAAAATAGGAATATTACCTAAGAAAGCCAGAGCTCAAAAATCTCTGTGCTAGGAAAAGCCACCTTTAACCATGCTTCCTTTTAAAAGTATATGAAAACTAAATTCATATAACAATTAACACATGAGTATTAAGATCAAATTCCATACAAAGTTGATATAAGGTGAAAGAGAATAAAAAGCAGATTAACGTCTCAACCAACAATGAAAAGATACCAGAAAGAGATTCCCACAGAACAGATAAAAAGTGTAATCTTCTATTTCAGAGTAAACTATAGTATTAAAATTATATGACACAAAAAAACAACAAAAATTTGAACTACAATAATTCAGAAGTGAACTGACAGAACCTAGAAAAAAAAATAAAGAAAAAAATTAAATTTAAGAAATGAAAACCAAACTAGAAGAAATATAACAGTATAGAATACAATAGATAATGCCTTAAGAGAAACATGAGAGAAAAGTTTTATAAATCAAAAATTAATAAGGGAAAAAATAATTCAATAAAAAGTGAGAAATATTGACAACAGGCAAAGAAAATCCTACATATAGATAATGAGTTCCCAAAGAAGAAAAGCAAAACAAAGAAGCAAAACAAATACTAAAAACTGTAACTCAGAAAGCTTACCCACAATAAATAAGAATTTGAAATTATATGTGAAAATATTGCCCTCCAATGGCTAACACGAAGACATAGTCCAGTAATATCACTGGACTCTAAAGAAATAGAAAAAATTATTTAGGCACTTGACTTATAAGGGAAATAAGATTAGATTAGACTTTAAGGCAGTCATGCCTTAAGACAGGAGAAAATGGAATAATATTTAAGATATTCAAGGAAAGAAAAAGTGAACCAAAGATTTTACATATGAAAAATTGACTTTGGAGTATAAATAGCACAGACAACCTCTTATCAGGATGCAAGAACCATACTGGTCTCATGAACTCTTCCTGAGGAATCTACTAGAGAAAAAGCTTCAGACACCAAAGTATCTAGAGAAGCATCAACATAAAACCTGAGAGTGAGCATTAAACACATAATAAATTGCAAAACTAAGACTAAATTAGCGTCAAACAGAAGAGAGTACAGTATGAAATGGCTATATGCTCACAGAATGTAGACGTAGTATAACCATTAAAAAATGTGGGGGAAGAATGGGAAGAACATATTAAAAATGATCAGTAATTTTTTTGGAAGTGTTATCATTGTTGTTGAGACTGTTGTATGTTTGTTGTGGATTAAAGTAAATTATGGTATATTCCATCATCCTCCTTGGTCCTTGAGACTCAAGATTCTCAGTGTAGAAGAAAGTGGATACAAATGTAATACTAAATAGGGTCAATAAATAACTCTGTAGTTCTGATTTTGATTTGGAAATATCAGTAAGAACTCATAAATATTTCATCTTTAAAATATTATATATTAATATATAGCTCTGTCCACTAATGAGGCTTAGAAACAATGACCAGCCTAAGAGCAAAGACATCCCTTTAATCCAGACTCTGTTCTTGAAATACCATTTCCAATTAAAGGAAACCAAAAAATGTAAAAGATGAATGTGTAAGAATTTTATCATATGTATAATAGCAAAAAAGCTATCAGAAACATATAAGGTCATGTCAACGTAGTCAGAAGTTCACTTTATGAGGTTTCTACTGGCCAAAAATGGGACAATTTCAGCTTTTAAAAGACTAATAATTGCAATGGGTTGAAATCTATTAAATATGTGTAAGTCTATGAATTCATTATGACACTAAAAAAGTAAAACTAATTTACCTCTTTGGAGAATGATAGCAAAGCAATTCGGTATCTTGAAAACCAGTAAATAAAGTGAAAGAATCAAACATATTTTGCCTTTCCTATCTAAATGTAAAACTGGGTAACTAAATAGTATATGAGGATAAATATCATAAAACTATTTCAACTATAAGTAAAAAAGAAATAATAAACATAGAATATCATCATTTTATATTCCCCAATAAATTAATGTGTCTAGGCTCTGAGAACCAACAGCTGTTTATATCTTAAACAGAGACAAAACCAGGCATTATGTGCTTCCTGATGAAATAACACAATAACTTGTAGTTGTGCTGAAAGAATAAAACATAGTCTGATCCAGCCTCTGGATCCAGCTGCAAATTTGTGAAAAATTCAGAGGACGGAGAAACACATTGAGCCCTTACATGAGTATGCAACTTTAAAAATCCAGTCCATGGGAAATACTATAGGTCCAACACCAAGATTCGTCAAATACAGCTAACCTTTGAACCACATGGGTTTGAACTGCGCAGGTCCGCTTATACACAGATTTCTTCCACTAACTACTACTAGTACTACATGACCTGTGTTTGGTTTAATCCAAACCACAGATACAGATGGCCAATGGTAGGTAAAGTTACGGTTATATTTTCAACGGTGCAGAGGGTCAGCACTCCTAACCCCATGTTGTTCAAGGGTCAACTGTAAATTGTAAGGAAAATAAAGGATGAAAGGAAAACATGTAATTTAATAGGAAACTTAAAGAAATCTTACATTTTTATAAAAACAGGCAAGACTAAATTATTCTGTCTAGAATCCACAATTGGGTGATTAAAACCAAAAAGAAACCTCCCCCAAAATGATTACTATGAAAATCAGGATTGTTGTTATTTTGAAGGGCAGGAAGAAGACTGCAATTAGGCAAGGACACACAGAGAGGCTTCTGGGGGGATTTGGAAATTTTCTATTTATTGACCCTAATGGCAGTTACAAGGCCTTTCAATAACTCATTAAGCTAAAATTTGTTGTGTGTGGTTTTCTAAATCTTTATTTTATTTCTACAATAAAAATCTTTCAAATGCCCACATTAAAAAAAAAAAGTATAAAGAAAAGAAAAGCTAAGAAAATTTCCTAGAACAATAAAGAAGATGGATTTAACCTACCAGCTACTAACAATCATTATATAATATTGTGATTTTAATACCATAAAGAAATAGAACACTGAACAGAAAGCCAAGATACATACACACACATGGGCACACACATACACAGAGAAACTTAATATCACAGAGGTAGCATTTAGAATCAGAAAAGAAAAGATTCTGATTCTAAGTACTTAATACTTAGAACTACTTAATACAATATATGGAGTTGGGACAACTGCTTATCCATATGGAAAGTTGAACTCCAAATAGATATGCAAAAGTTCTAAAAACTATAAACAAAATGTATTTCAAACATATAAATATCTAAATGTAAGTTTTTTAAAGTTTATCATGCTTTGAAAAAAAGTATGATAGAGTATTAGGAAAAGATTTCTGCATAATATGGAGATAGTAAATTTTTCCTTAAAAAGCCACTCAGGACTTCCCTGGTGGCCCAGTGGTTAAGAATCTGCCTGCCAATGCAGGGGACATGGGTTCGATCCCTGCTCTGGAAAGATCCCACGTGCCGTGGAGCAACTAAGCCCCTGTGCCACAACTACTGAGCCTGCGCTCCAGAGCCCACAAGTCACAACTACTGGGTCCGCATGCCACACCTACTGAAGTCCACATGCCTAGAACCCGTGCTCTGCAACATGAGAAGCCACCGCAATGAGAAGCCTGCGCACCGCAATGAAGAGGACCCCCTGCTAGCCGCAACTAGAGAAAGCCCACACGCAGCAACAAAAACCCATCACAGCCAAAAATAAATAAATAAATACATAAATTTATTTATTTAAAAAAAAAAAGCCACTCAAAGAATATAGATGATAAAAGTTGGCCATATCAAAGTTAAATACTTTTCTTAGCAAAATACATCATATAATAAATAAAGTTCATTAACAAGCTAAAGACAGAGAAAAGATTTGCAGTATGTAAAAGCTTAGTTAGTACCCATCATATAAAATGAATAACTATAAAGCAATATTTTTTTAAAAACAGAAAAGAGGGCAGAGGTTACAAAGGGGCAATTCACAGAATAATCCACAATGGCAAGTAAGCATATGAAAAGATGCTTACCAGCACTACTAATCTGTGAGATTATATCCACGTAATATTCCATATTCATCAGACTGGGAAAAACAAAATTTTGACAATATATGTCTTGGCAGGGATGTGCTAACATAAGAACTTCTAGACAGAAAGTAAATTGGGACCACCACTTTATAGATTAACCAGACAATTATCTAGCAATATCTAACAAAAGCTTAAAATATTCATGCCCTCTAACTCAGTTATTTCCCTTCGAAGGATTTTCCCTAAATACATGTGATGTGGAGGGAATCAAAAATTATTCACTAATGTATTTTTTATAAGCATAAAAAAACATTATTGGGACTTCCCTGGTGGTCCACTGGTAAAGAATCTGCCTTACCACACAGGGGATGCGGGTTCGATCCCTGGTCAGGGAACTAAGATCCCACGTGCCACGGGGCAACTAAGCCTGTGCACCAAAACTACTGAGTTCGCACACCTCAACTAGAGAGCCTGCGTGCCACAAATTACAGAGCCCACGTGCCCTGGAGCCTGTGTACCACAACTAGACAAGAGAAAACCTGCACGCCACAACAAGAGAGAAGCCTGCACACTGGAACGAAAGATCCGCATGCCTCAGCGAAGATCCCGCATGCCTCAATGTAGATCCCACATGCCTCAATGAAGTCCCAACACAGCCAAAAAGAAATAAAAATAAATAAATAAAAATAAATGTTAAAAAAAAAAACGTAGTCTGTGAATAGAGATTAAATCAATAAATTAATTGTGTTTGACTCAAACAATATAATGTTACTTACCAGGAAAATGAAGAAACTAGATCTATATGTATTTTTGGTAATCTTAAATATATAAATGATTGCCAAAGGAAAGCTGAAACGCTTACATATAATACGACAGCATTTATGTACATTTTAAGACACACAAAACAATAAGAACACAAAGTAGTAAATGTACTTAAATACAGTAGGAAGAGAACTATGGAATTGGACTGGTATAAAAGGATGTTCACCAGTATCTATACTTTCCAGGGGAAACAAAATGCTCTGAAGCAAGTGTTACACAATTGTAAAATAAAATATGTTCATGTACCATTTGCTACTTTCCCTATTTGTATAAAAATTTCATTCCACTTAATGAAAAACACTCAATAAAGTATTAATTCAGATTCAATATATTAACATTCATAAATGTATAGCCTTTGATTAATGTTTCATATAGAGGAAAATTAAGGTAGTCCTTTCATTTTTTAAGTTCAATTATTCACTCCACATGCCACTTTAGTTCTCAAAAAGACATCTCATGTACTCCATTTAAATTCACTTTCTGAAAGAACTTACAGCTATGTTTCCAATAAATATTTAGTTCTTAAGTATATGCCAGAGAGAAGTATTCAAAAGAATATGGAAGAGCAATGATGGATTTGCTATTTCAAACCAACTTTCCCACAGAGAACAACAATCTGAAGGTGTCAAAGATCTAATAAAAAAGCAAAGAGTTCTAGGCCAGAAATCAGGGGAGAATGGAGGCTCAAGAAGATAAACACTGGCATATGCATGGAGTGTCTCTTTCCAAGTTGCATCTGTCAATTCCTGACTGAGCAACTGAAAGGCAAAGAGATTAAAAAAAGCTTGGAGAAAATTTATGGGATAAGAATAGAAAGCCAGACTTAGCAATCTGGGGGAGCCTTGATGAAACCCTCTCACTTTAGTTTGGGTTCCCAAGATCTGCACCCCAGAGGTGAGGATAAACCATAAACAAAGGTCCTCACAGGGATTTAAGCTCAGCTTCAAATCTCAATCTTGAAATAAATTTGAAGTGATCTCTGACAGAAATTCTAAAGTAAGACCATACTGGCTCTTAAACCTTTCTTAGGAATAATTTTCAAATACAATGTCTTGCACATAATTAAAAATCAGTATAGCCAAAAAGACATGAGAAAAGAAAAACAGGCTAAACAGCATATTTTGCAGGAGATGACCCAATGAAGACTCACTTAACTGAAAGATAGATCAGTAGAGATTATATAATCTGGAGAACAAAGAACAAAAATACATTTAAACTATAAAGAGAATCTAATGGAGAATCTGTGGGAAAATAACAAAAAGGTCTAACATACATGAAATTGGAAACAGAGAAGGAAAAGAGAGGGGAAAGGGAATGGATGGGAAAAAACACTTGAAGAAATAGTGGCTGAACATTTCCCAAACTCAGTGAGAAACATAAATTTACTGATTCAAGATGCACACCAAACCACATGCAGAAAAATACAAAGAAAACCATACATGGGAACACTAATTCAAATGACTGCTGAATTCTCGTAAGAAATAATGGCCACAGAGGATAGTGGAACAACATGTTTAGAGTGCTTTTTAAAAAAAAAAGTCAACTCAGAGTTCCATATCTAGCACAAATATCCTATAAGAATGAAGGCAAAACAGACATTTTTAGATGAAAAAAACTGAGGAAAATTTTTGCCAGTACATCTACATTATAGGAAATTTTAAATTATATTCTACAGGCTGAATGAAAATAAAACCAAACTGAAACCCAGATTTTCAGAAAAACATCAGAATATTATAAACATGTGGATAAATATAAATTTATTTCTTCTTAATTCCTTTAAATACATATGACAGTTTAAAGAAAAAAATATAACATTGTGGTGCAGACTTTATAAAATACATAGATGACATACATATAACAACAACAATGTACAGATCAGGCAAGGAAGTAAATGATCCTATATGTTTCCAAGGTTTCTGCATTTTACCTGAAGTGGTGCAATATTAACTGTAAGTAGATTAAGAAAAAAAGTTAAGTGTGTACACTGAATTCTCTAGAGTAACTGCTAAAGAAATCCAAAAAATAAATAAAGGATATATTAAAACAATTTTTTAAATTCCTATTTATATTTTTTAAAAAAGACAATAAAGAGGAAAGGAAACCACCAGAAGCGACAAACAGGACATAAATATTAAAAATTTAAAAATCTATTTAAATCACATCACATCAATAAGTACATTAAATGTTAATGGATATAAAACCATAATAAAAGGAAGAGATGTTAGAATGAATTTTTTAAAACAAGGTCCAACCATAAGCTGTCTACAAAATACTTTAAATATAAAGATACAGTGAAAACCATAATTCAAAAAGAGTCATGTACCACAATGTTCATTGCAGCTCTATTTACAATAGCCAGGACATGGAAGCAACCTAAGTGTCCATCGACAGATAAATAGATAAAGAAGATGTGGCACATGTATGCAATGGAATATTACTCAGCCATAATAAGAAATGAAATTGAGTTATTTGTAGACAGGTGGATGGACCTAGAATCTGTCATACAGAGTGAAGGAAGTCAGAAAGAGAAAAACAAATACCATATGCTAACACATATATATGGAATCTGAAAAGAAAAAAACGGTTCTGAAGGACCTAGGGGCAGGACAGGAATAAAGACACAGACGTAGAGAATGGACTTGAGGACACAGGGAGGGGGAAGGGTAAGCTGGGACAAAGTGAGAGAGTGGCATGGACTTATAAATACTACCAAATGTAAAGTAGATAGCTAATGGGAAGCAGCCGCATACAGGGAGATCAGCACAGTGCTTTGTGACCACCTACAGGGGTGGGATAGAAAGGGTGGGAGGGAGAAGCAAGACAGAGGAGATATGGGGATACATGTATATATATAGCTGATTCACTTTGTTATACAGCAGAAACTAACACACCATTGTAAACCAATTATACTCCAATAAAGATGTTTAAAAAAAAAGAAATATAAATAGATGAAAAAGATATAAAAATTAGAATAAGAAAGTTGGAACCAAAAATATTATGCAAAAAAAAGTAGAACTTAAGACTAAGAAAGTTACCAAAAATAAAGACAGCATTTCATAAAAATAATAGCTGATTCTTTAGAAAGCCATAACAATAAGAATAATCATCTAATAATGAAACTTTAAAATACATAAAACAACAATTAACAGAAAAAAAATAGAGATATTAACATCTCTATATCGGTAAATGGTAAAAATACTAGACAAAAAAATTCACTAAAAACAAAAGATTTAAACAATCTTATCAATTACTTTGACTTAATTGATATTTATGGGGCACTATACACAGCAACTGCAAAATACACATTTTCTTCAAATACATGTGGTATGTTAACCAAGACAGACCATATGCTGCATCACATTTTTAAATTCCAATAAATTAAAGGATTGACTCACGAAGAATATATTCTCTGACCCCAATGAAATTAAATTAGAAATCAGTAAAATAACAGTACTTACTATGTTCAAAGAGATATAGGATAACTTTGAGCATTTTGGCACTAGCAACAATTTTCCTCTAACGAACCAAATGAAATTTTAGATCTGAAAAATTCAATAATGCATATTAAGAATTCAGTGGATAAAACAGAGCTGAAGAGAATGTGTGAAATTAAAGAGGTCAGATGAAAATGTCAAGCATGAATTACAAAAGATGAAAGACATAGAAAATAAAAATGACATGATAAAAGACAAAGAGCATATAATGAAGAGTGCGACATGGATGCACTAGAAGTTCCAGAAAAGACAAAAGAAATAAAGGGGTAGAAACCATATTTGAAGAGGTCATAGCTGAGGATTTTCCATTACTGATATTTTTTAAAAAACAAGTCACAGAGACAAAAGCACTATAAATCACAGTAGGATAAGAAAATAAAAACACATCTAGGTATAAAAAAATAAACTGATGAATCAAAGACAGAGAAAAATGTTAAAAGCAACCAGAGAACAAAGAACATATTACCTTCAAAAAAGCAAACATTAATAATGGCAGATTTTTCAATAGAAAAAACTAAAGGAAGGGGACAATGAAATTATATTTTGTTTAATAATATTTAATATTAGAGATTTAATGTTTTTGAAAAGTGCTAATATTTCTTAATTTTTTAACTTAGAATTTTACACCCACAGATGATATTACTCAAACATAAGATAAAATACAGACATTTTTGAGAAAAACAAAAACTGATTGTTCATTAGAAGACTTGCACAAAAGGAAATAACAACTGAAGTTCCTCAGAAAATAATTCCAGATGAAACTGAGAGAAGCAGGAAGAAATAAAAAGAATATACTATATATATATATATATATATATATATATATATTTTATATATATATATATAATATATATAATATATATCTTCATCTTATATATTTTCTCATTTTATATTTATTCATTTTATAGATATAGGTTAATATATACTGTCATAGTCTATACATATAAATATGAAGGTATAGTAACTATAATAACTGTAAAAATAATACATATTTGAATAGAAGTAAAATATGTGACAACATAATTGGGAATTATACAAGCAGATGTAAAGGAAGGATTTTCTAGGAAGGGGGAAAAAAATGCCAAATAATATCAGACATTGGTAAGTGAATGGTGCCTGTGCAATTTCTCAGGAAAATACTAAAAGAATAGCAAAAGAGGGTTTAATTCCCAAGCAGCAGAAGGAAATAAATTAAATAATAAAAACATTTAATCAACCAAAAAGATGTAAGAATAGAGAGAAGAATATTAAACAGCATGGTCACATAAAACATTTAGTAAATCAATAGATTTCAATAAAATTGTCAGTAATTACATTAAATGTCAATGGGACGATGGTTTCTATTACAAAACATAGACTGGGAAAACGCGGCGTTAGCATCTCCCCACAACTAGGGTGCCTGCTGGCCGCTCATGGAAGACTCTGATGCCCAAGGAGATGGGAGGAACCCTAAAGTGAACCAGCAGCTTGCAGAATTTTGGTTCCCAAGCCCTGGGGCAGGGCGAAGCTCTTGCAGTGGGAGCTCTGAGTGTGAACCACTGAACTAACAGAGAACCTCAGACCCTGGGGAATATTCATCGGAGTAAGGTCTCACGGAGGTCCTCATCTCAGCACCAAGACCCAGCTCTACCCAACAGCCTACAAACTCCAGTGTTGGAAGCCTCAGGCCAAACAACCAGCAAGACAGGAACACAATCCCACTCATAAAAAAAAAAAAATGAGATGGCAAAAAAAAATGTCACAGATGAGGGAGCAAGGTAAAAACCTCCAAGACCAAATAAATGAAGAGGAAATAGGCAATCTACCTGAAAAAGAATTCAGGGTACTTATAGTAAAGATGATCCAGATTCTCAGAAATAGAATGCAGGCATGGATTGAGAAAATAAAAGAAATGTTCAATAAAGATCTAGAAGAACTAAAGAACAAACAAACAGAGATGAACAACACAATAACTGAAGTGAAAAATACACTAGAAGGAATCAATAACAGAATAACTGAGGCAGAAGCACGAATAAGTGAGCTGGAAGGCAAAATGGTGGAAAGAACTGCTGAGGAGCAGAATAAAGAAAAAAGAATGAAAGAACAGAAGACAATCCAGAGACATCTGGGACAACACTGAATGCACCAACATTCAAATTAGAGGGGTTCCAGAAGAAGAAGAGGAAAAGAAAGGGTCTGAGAAAATATTTGAAGAGATTATAGTTGAAAACTACCCTAACATGGGAAAGGAAATAGTCACCCAAGTCCAGGAAGCACAGAGACTCCCATACACGATAAACCCTAGGAAAATCACACTAAGACACATATTAATCAAACTAACAAAGAAAATACATTAAAAGCAGCAAGGGAAAAACAAAAAATAACATACAAAGGAATCCCCATAAGGTAATCAGCTGATGTTTCAGCAGAAACTCTGAAGGCCAGAAGGGAGTGGCAGGACATACTTAAAGTGATGAAAGAGAAAAACCTACAACCAAGATTACTCTACCCAGCAAGGATCTCATTCAGATTTGATGGAGAAGTCAAAACCATTTCAGACAAGCAAAAGCTAAGAGAATTCAGCACCACCAAACCAGCTTTACAACAAATGCTAAAGAAACTCCTCTAAGCAGGAAACACAAAAGAAGAAAAAGACCCACAAAAACAAACCCAAAACAATTAAGAAAATGGTAATAGGAACATACATATCGATAATAACCTTGAATGTAAATGGAATAAATGCCCCAACCAAAAGACACAGACTAGCTGAATGGATACAAAAACAAGACCCATATGTATGCTGTCTACAAGAGACCCACCTCAGACATAGGGACACATACAGAGTGAAAGTGAAGGGATAGGAAAAGATATTTCATGCAAATGGAAATCAAAAGAAAGCTGGAGTAGCAATACCCGTACCAGATAAAATAGACTTTAAAATAAAGACTGTTACAAGAGATAAGGAGGGACACTACATAATGATCAAAGGATCAATCCAAGAAGAAGATATAACAATTACAACTGTTTATGCACCCAACAGAGGAACACCTAAATACATGAGGCAAATGCCAACAACCGTGAAAGGAGAAATCGACAGTAACACAATAATAGTAGGGTACACCTACCAATGGACAGATCATCCAAACAGAAAATAAATAAGGAAACACAAGCTTTAAATGACACAACAGACCAGATAGATCTAACTGATATTTATAGAACATTCCACCCAAAAGTGGCAGAATACACTTTCTTCTCAAGTGCACATGGAACATTCTCCAGGATAGATCACACCTTGGGTCACAAATCAAGCCTTGGAAAATTTAAGAAAACTGAAATTGTATCAAGTATCTTTTCTGACCACAACACTATGAGATTGGAAATCAGTTACAGGAAAAAAACTGTAAAAAACACAAATACATGGAGGCTAAGCAGTGTCCTAATAAATAACCATGAGATCACTGAAGAAATCAAAGAAGAAATTAAAAAATACATAGAAACAAATGACAACGAAAACACAAAGACCCAAAACCTATGGGATGCAGCAAAAGCAGTTCTAAGCGGGAAGTTTATAGCAATTCAATCTCACCTCAAGAAACAAGAAAAATCTCGAATAAACAATCTAACCCTACACTTAAAACAACTAGAGAAAGAAGAACAAAGAAAATCCAAAGTCAGCAGAAGGAAAGAAATCATAAACATCAGAGTAAAATAAATGAAATACAAACAAAGAAAACAATAGCAAAGATCAATAAAACTAAAAGCTGGTTCTTTGAGAAGATAAACAAAATTGATAAACCATTAGCCAGATTCATCAAGAAACAAAGGGAGAGGATGTAAATCAATAAAATTAGAAATGAAAAAGGAGAAATCACAACTGACACAGCAGGAATACAAAGGTTTATAAGAGACTACTTAAACAACTATATGCCAATAAAATGGACAACCACGAAGAAAAGGAAATATTCTTGGAAAGGTACAAATTTCCAAGACTGAACCAGGAAGAATTAGAAAATGTAAACAGACCTATCACAAGTGATGTAATTGAAACTGTAATTAAAAATCTTCCAACAAACAAAAATCCAGGACCAGATGGCTTTACAGGCAAATTCTATCAAACATTAAGAGAAGAGCTAACACCTATCCTTCTCAAACTCTTCCAAAAAATTGCAGAGGGAGAAACACTTCCAAATTCATTCTACAAAGCCACCATCACCCTGATACCAAAACCAGATAAAGATATCACAAAAAAAGAAAATTATAGACCGATATCACTGATGAACACAGATGCAAAAATCCTGAACAAAATACTAGCAAACAGAATCCAACAGCACATTAAAAGGATCATACACCATGATCAAGTGGGATTTATCCAAGGGATGCAAGGATTCTTCAATATATGCAAACCAATTAATGTGATACACCACATTAACAAATTAAGGAATAAAAACCATATGATCATCGCAATAGATGCAGTAAATCTTTGACAATATTCAACACCCATTTATGATAAAAACTCTCCAGAAAATGGGAAGAGAGGGAACCTACCTCAACATAATAAAGGCCATATATGACAATCCCACAGCAAGCATCATACTCAATGGTGAAAAACTGAAAGCATTTCCACTAAGATCAGGAAGAAGACAGGGATGTCCACTCTCGCCACTCTTATTCAACATACTTTTGGAAGTCCTAGCCACAGCAATCAGAGAAGAAAATGAAAAGGAATCCAAATTGGAAAACAAGAAGTAAAACTGTCACTGTTTGCCGATGACATGATACTACACATAGAAAATCCTAAAGATGCCACCAGAAAACTCCTAGAACTAATCAATGAATTTGGTAAGGTTGCAGGATACAAAATTAATGCACAGAAATCTCAGGCATTCCTATACACCAACAATGAAAAATCAGAAAGAGAAATTAAGGAAACACTCCCTTTTCCCACTGCAACAAAAAGAATAAAATACCTAGGAATAAACCTGCCTAAGGAGGCAAAAGACTTGTACTCAGAAAACTATAAAAGACTGATGAAAGAAATCAAAGATGACATAAACAGGTGGGGAAATATACCATGTTCTTGGATTGGAAGAATCAACATTGTGAAAATGACTATACTACCCAAAGCAATCTACAGATTCAGTGCAATCCCTACCAAACTACCTATCAATGGTATTTTTCACAGAACTAGAACAAAAAATTTCACAATTTGTATGGAAACACAAAAGACCCCAAATAGCCAAAGCTATCTTGAGAAAGAAAAACAGAGCTGGAGGAATCAGGCTCCCTGATTTCAGACTATACTACAAAGCTACAGTAATCAAGACAGTATGTTACTGGCACAAAAACAGAAATATAGATCAATGGAACAGGATAGAAAGCCCAGAGATAAACCCATGCACACATGGTCAACTTATTTTTGATAAAGGAGGCAAGAATATACAATGGAGAAAACACAGCCTCTTCAATAAGTGGTGCTGGAAAAACTGGACAGCTACATGTAAAAGAATGAAATTAGAACACTCCCTAACACCATACACAAAAATAAATTCAAAATGGATTAAAGACCTAAATGTAAGGCCAGACACTATAAAACTCTTAGAGGAAAACATAGGCAGAACACTCTATGACATAAATCTCAGCAAGATCCTTTTTAACCCACCTCCTAGAGAAAGGGAAATAAAAACAAAAATAAACAAATGGGACCTAATGAAACTTAAAAGCTTTTGTACAGCAAAGGAAACCATAAACAAGATGAAAAGACAACCCTTAGAATGGGAGAAAATATTTGCAAATGAAGCAACTGACAAAGGATTAATCTCCAAAATTTGCAAGCAGCTCATGCAGCTCAAAATCAAAAAATCAAACAATCCAATCCAAAAATGGGCAGAAGATCTAACTAGACATTTCTCCAAAGTAGATATACAGATTGCCAACAAACACATGAAAGGATGCTCAACATCACTAATCATTAGAGAAATGCAAATCTAAACTACAATGAGGTATCACCTCACACCAGTCAGAATGGCCATCATCAAAAAATCTACAAACACTAAGTGCTGGAGAGGGTGTTGGGAAAAGGGAACCATCTTGCACTGTTGGTGGGAATGTAAATTGATACAGCCACTATGGAGAACAGTATGGAGGCCTTAAAAAACTGAAAATAGAACTACCATACGACCCAGCAATCCCACTACTGGGCATAAAGCCTGAGAAAACCATAATTCAAAAGGAGTCATGTACCCCAATGTTCATTGCAGCACTATTTACAATAGCCAGGTCATGGAAGCAACCTAAATGCCCATCGACAGACGAATGGATAAAGAAGTTGTGGTACATATATACAATGGAATATTACTCGCCATAAAAAGGAACGAAATTGAGTCATTTATTGAGACGTGGATGGATCTAGAGACTGTCATACAGAGTGAAGTAAGTCAGAAAGAGAAAAACAAATATCGTAAATTAACGCATGTATGTGGAACCTAGAAAAATGGTACAGATGAACTGGTTTGCAGGGCAGAAGTTGAGACACAGACATAGAGAACAAACGTATGGACACCAAGGGGGGAAAACCGCGGTGGGGTGGGGATGGTGGTGTGCTGAATTGGGCGATTGGGATTGACATGTATACACTGATGTGTATAAAACTGATGACTGATTAAAAAAAAAAAAAAAGAAAGCCCACGCTCAACAAAGAAGACCCAATGCAGCCAAAAAAAAAAAAAATACTATTATAAATCAAAAGCAAGGTGAGTTATAAGATGAAAAGGAGGCAAAAGTCAAAGAGATTTATAGCCAATCATTCTTTGATTTATTCTACAACTATTCAATGAAATTTTATGTGTTATGCTGGGGGCTCTTGACTTTGGGTGCTTCAGTATTACCTTTGGTGCTTTAAAAAAAATACAAATGCTTCAACCCAAAAAAAAAAAAAAAGGAGTCATGTACCACAATGTTCATTGCAGCTCTATTTACAATAGCCAGGACATGGAAGCCACCTAAGTGTCCATCGACAGATGAATGGGTAAAGAAGATGTGGCACATATATACAATGGAATATTACTCAGCCATAAAAAGAAACAAAATTGAGTTATTTGTAGTGAAGTGGATTGACCCAGAGTCTGTCATACAGAGTGAAGGAAGTCAAAAAGAGAAAAAAAAATACTGTATGCTAACACATATATATAGAACCAAAAAAAAGAAAAAGTGGTTCTGATGAACCTAGGGGCAGGACAGGAATAAAGACGCAGACGTAGAGAATGGACTTGAGGACACACTGAGGGGGAAGGGTAAGCTGGGACAAAGTGAGAGAGTGGCATGGACATATATACACTACCAAATGTAAAACAGATAGCTAGTGGGAAGCAGCTGCATAGCACAGGGAGATCAGCTTGGTGCTTTGTGACCACCTAGAGGGGTGGGATAGGGAGGGTGGGAGGGAGACGCAAGAGGGAGGAGATATGGGGATATATGTATATGTATAGCTGATTCACTTTGTTATACAGCAGAAACTAACACACCATTGTAAAGCAATTATACTCCAATAGCGATGTTAAAAATATATATATATAAAAAATAAATAAAAGGAAGAAAATGGACTTGAGGACATAGGCTGGGAGGGCGAAGCTGGGGCGAAGTGAGAGTAGCATCGACACATATACACTACGGAATGTAAAATAGTTGGCTGGTGGGAAGCAGCAGCATAGCACAGGGAGATCAGCTCGGGCTTTGCAATGACCTAGAGGGGTGGAATAGGGAGGATGGGAGGGAGGCTCAAGTGGGAAGGTTTATGCGGACAAGTGTATGCATATGGCTGATTCACTTTGTTTTGCAACAGAAACTAAGACAGTATTGTGAAGCAATCACACTCCAATAAAGTTCTTTAAAAATTTTTTTAAATTAATTAATTAAATAAATAAATAAATAAATAAATAAAACAGACTGTCAGAGTGGATTCGATAAAACAAAATTCAAATTTAAATATTTATCAGCACAACACTGGTTATTTATTTAGGACTGGATTTTCTTATTTAAAGTCTATCATATCTTTCACTTTTTATATATGATGACAAACTCTTTTCAAAGAAGTTGTACCAATTTATGTTCCCTACAGCAATATATGAGAATGCTTATTTTTTCATATCCTTGCAATCTTCTAATTTTGCCCATTCTGATGAGTGTATAGTTGCATATTATTGTGCTTTTAATTTGGATCTCCCTGGTGACTAATAAGTTTATGGGTCAATTCTTGTGAAGTGTTTGTTCAAATCTCTTTACCACTTTCATTTGGTTGACTGTCTTGAAAAACTGACTTTTAAGAGTTCTTTATATATATTCTGGATATGGGTCCTCTATTGGATTTACATGCTGCAAATATTTTCTGCTTATGCCTGCTTTTTTACTCTGATAATGGTATCTTTTGATGGACAGAAGCTTTACATTTCAATGTAGTCCAATTTATCAGCCTTTTCCTTTATTGCTAATGCTTTTTGTGTCTTTTTAAAGAAGCCCTTCCCTACTTTGAGGTCATGATGATATTCTCTTATGTTACTATCTAGAAGCTATAGTGTTGCTTTTCACATGAGATATACAATTTACTTAAATTTTCTTTTTTTATTTGTTTGCTTTATGTTTAACACAAGAGTCTAATATCAATTTTTCCATTTGTGTATACAATTGTATAGACATCATTAATTTAAAAGATTGTTCTTTACTCACCTTTACAACCTTTGTTGTAACACAGGTATGCACATATGTGTGGGTCTATTTTTGGACTATCTATTCAATTGATCTATTTCATTTATCTATTTGTCTTTCCTTGAGGCAGTGCCACATTGTCTTAATTACTGTTGCTTAATAATGTCTTAAAGTCCAGTAAACAAATTCTCTCATCTTGTCTGATTGCTGCAGATAGGACTTCCAATATTATGTTAAATAGAAGTAGGAAGAGTGGGCATCCTTGTCTTGTTCCTGACCTCTTAATAAATTTCCAAATTACAAATTTCCTATTTGTCTTACTTTATGCAATCTGTTATAATACAGATGGATGAATATAAAGCTGATATATTCTGTATCTGCTTTTCATATCCTTCGTTTTAAAAGTTCTCTTGATTTTAGATGCTCTTATGTAAATTTTTTTGAAAATTCTCTGCTAACTCAAAGTTAGATGTTAATGATTATGGGAAAAGAATTGCTTAAATTTTTTACCAACTAGGTTCTCTTGACCTAAAGGAAAAGCATGATTTTACTGAATGGTGTGGGCATTTTCTAGTTGCCTAAGTATGTATGGTCTCCATTTCCTCTCTGTTTTCAACTCTTTCTTCTATTCCCTATCAGTGTCATCTTCCTTGAAGAATTTGGACTGACAGGAGCTGAAGGAGGGAACAGAACGTCGCCCTCACTTGTGTTTCACAAACCGTCTCCTGAACACAGTGAGAAGTAACTGTGATGGTCGATGTTCAAGTGGAAGTTCAGTGCAGTTGTAGTGAACAAGGATGCAAAGGAATAAAATCATCATTGCCTCCATCAGTCTTTGATGTTCCCCACTATACTATGTTGATGAATGCCGTGTGACTCCCAAATTTGCCCTAACACCCTCACTGCCCTTTCTGTTTCTAATGGTATTGTGACACTCTTTAGGGGATCTTGACTTCATGCTTCTGTCAGACTGACCCTTTTCATAAATCCATGTTCATGCATATGACAGTACAATAGGCACTGTTAAATAGCTCAGATGACATATCAGAGAGATATTTTAAAAGGATTGTTAAAGGTAAGAAATATTATTATACACATAAGAGAGAATTCCACTGATCCACAGGACAGAAGTCCTAAAGGAAGCCAACCAAACCATGAATGCATTCTAACATTTAAAACTCAAAAGCTAATCCCATGTAAAATTTTAAATATGAGAAAATGTGATGGGAAGATTGAGAGGGCCTACTTTCATAGACAATAATACATGTATGAACCAGATTACACAGGGGTGAACACACACACATGCACACACATACCTCGTGCTCCTCACTTTCTACAAATTAGATTTTGAAAAGCAATTCACCAGTAAATCCTTTGTTTGTTAGGTCCAAAGTAACAACAGTGTGCAAGAGACTTTTGAAAATATTAGCAAGAAGATTTGATATTTTATTGTGCATCAGAATAGTGAAAAGACCCTAACCATATGAGCTTCTATTACACCACCACACACCATAGTAATGCAGGCTAGATGATGATTTTCTACTTGTGCCCCTTAGGTGATTCCTAATCTACCACTTGCTCATCATGCCATTCAAATACTGCACATTCCTTCAGGGCTAGGATGGTCCTACCCTTCTGTCAGCCCCCACTGCCAACAGACTAATACCCCTGGCTCTTGACAAAGCAAAAAACAAATGTTTAAAGGTATTTAGTCTCATGGGGAGTCATGAAATGCAGCCAACACACAACCATATATACAGTACATTAAAAACAGAACAAATGGGCAACTGCTCAGAGCCTCACCTAAGCAAAGCCATGAGTGATAGGTGAAGTCAAATATAATTTTGGAGAATGGATTTCAGGAGAATATATACTTTTAAAGGAACATTCTGTGAGAATTCTAAACATGAAAGCAAATGGGAAAAGAAACACAAGAAAAACATTGAATAATACATAGCAGATTCAAAGGGCCCTAAATATTAATGTCATTTGGGTTGTCACATATTCTACAGACATTGCTAATTAAAAGCATTTTTTCATTAGAAGTACCCAGGAAATTACCACACACAATATTTAACTTTTCCTTGTTGCAAATTTTGAAACTCTTGGAAAAGAATATGTTTCTTAACATAAAGCTGTAAAATTTTTAAAATTTACACCAAGGATATTTGCTTTTTTGTTGTTGTTGTTTCTTTTAGTTTAGTTTAAAACTAAAAATAATATACATATTCACATGATTTTTTAAAAGCAAATTGTCAAATATTATCAGTGGTATAATTTTGATTTGTAAAAATTTTTAAATAATATACAAATAATATGTTCTGCAAGGCTACAAAAGAAACTGCCAATAGTACTGCTCTCACAGTGGCCATTAAGCAGGATTTAATTACTAAAGAAGACACACAAGACCCAGAATAACAATGCTTAAAATTTTGTGGGTTTTTTGCAAGAAAAGGGTATAATAGAGGCTCCACATCATATGTCATCAGGGAAATGCAACTTAAAACAGTAAGATACCAGTACACACCTATTAGAATGGCCAAAATCCAGAACACTGACACCACCAAAGGCTGGTGAGGCTGTGAAGCAACAGGAACTCTCATTTATTGCTGGTGAGAATGCAAAATGGTACAGCCTCTTGGGAAGAGAGTTTGGTGGTTTCTTACAGGACTTTCTTACAAGACTCTTACCATACGCTTGTGCTCCTCAGTATTTACCTAAAAGAGTTAAAAACTTATGTGCACACAGAAACCTGCACATGGATATTTATAGCAGCTTTGTTCATAATTGCCAAAACTTGGAAGCAACCAAGATGTCTTCCAGTAGCTGAATGGATAAACCACAGTACACTTAGACAATGGGATATTATCCAGCGTTAAAAAGAAATGAACTATCAAGCCATGAAAAGACATGGAGGGAACTTAAATACATATTACCAAGTGAAAGGAGCCAATCTGAAAAGGCTGCATACTGTATGATTCCAATTACATGACGCTCTAGAAAAAGCAAAACTATGGAGACAGTAAAAAGATCAGCGGTTGCCAGGGGTTCAGAGGGAAAGAAGGATGAATAGGCATAGCACAGAGGACTTCTAGGGCAGTGAAAATACTCTGTATGATACTATAATGGTAGATACATGTCATTATACATTTGTCAAACCCATAGAGTGTACAACACCAAGAATGAACCCTAAGGTAAACCACATACTTTTGGTGATCATCGTCTGTCAATGTAGGTTCATCAACTGTAACAAATGTACCACTCTGGTGGGCAATGTTGATAATGGTGAGGCTATGCATGTGTGGGGCTGGAGTATATGGGACATAATTGTTCCTTCGATTTTTCTGTGAATCTGAAACTGCTCTTAAAGATGTCTTCATTTTTAAAAAATTGGGAGTCAAAAGTTTAAAAAAATCAAGTAGAACCAGTCTACAGGTCTACAAAATTCTGATATTCTTTGAATAAATGTACAATGCCAGGAATTTTTTTAAGTACAATATAGAAACAAAATTAAGTAAGGATATGCATCTCAGCAAAAGCTGCCTTGCAGCAAGGAATCCGGGGAGGCTAGATGTGGGTTCCTTTGCCCTCCCTCTCTAACAGTAGAGCCCTCCCTGGGTCTCACTGAAACCAGGTACAAATCATCAGTCTCATTGTTATTAACAAATAATGCTCACAAGCTGATACAAACCACTCCAAGACTCACTGGTCTATGTTCACAAAGTAACACTCTTCATCAGCGTGCTTCATGCCTTGACCGGGAGTCAATGTAGCACAGGAACATTTCTTATTTCAGTAGGATACATCATGCTAATTGCAGACCTACTGATTTAGCCTTCACAGTACAAGTAGTTTCTTTGCTGAAGAACAAATCAAGTGACTTGACCAGTGGAGTGATTTTGCTTTTCTTTTTATACTTTGTTGTTGCTTAGAGCTTGAGCACTCTAAGGAAGTATCTCCCTTTACAGAGACTGTTGACATGTGCATCAGCAGATATCATCCACTCTAAGTGAAACTGAAAATTAATTGTGGTGAATAAAATTTACACACAATTGTTACAAAAAATCTTGCCAGTGGAAGGCCAGACCCCTCTGTAACTTAGCGACCTCAAGAATAATTAAAAACAAGAAGGGAGAACCAAATTCCATTTTATCAACATTTAACTCCAGTCCTCTCTTTAAGAAAAATCATTCTCAGCACATCAGTAGAGCTTAGAAGCACCTTATAGCAGAACTTTTAACCCAGAATGCAATGAGGCGTCTCTAAAAAAGCTAATTATTTGCTCTGAATACTAACTACTGAACATAAGAACAATTAAGGCCCACTCGAAACTCTGACCCTGCCATCTCTCAATTCTTCCTTCATCCATAAACTGAAGCTCAAATTTAAAGCTGTAAATCCTAAACATATATACACTACTAAATATGAAATAGATAACCAACAAGGACTTACTGTATAGCACAGGGAACTATACTCAATATTTTATAATAACCTAAACGGGAAAGAAATTCAAAAAAGAATATACATGTATATGTATACTGAATCACTTTGCTATACACCTGAAACTAACACGACATTGTAAATCAACTACACTTCAATTTTTTTAAAAAAGTTGTAAATCTTATTATTAATAATAATGCTGCATTAGTGAGGAGAATTACATGTCCCAGTCTCTACCTCAGGGATAGTGGGGAGTTCAGAAGGAAGAGAGGTTAAAGATGAGAAGAAATAATAATTAAAAGGCGTACATAAAGGCCACCCTAATGTTTACCTACTGAATTCCACATACTAGTTATAGCTGAGAGGTGGTCATGAATTCAGCCAACTATAACAAACTGGATTTTTTTGAGTCAGTTAGGCAATTTTTGAGCATGTAATAAATGCCCAGCACTATCTTATCCTTGACCCTCAAGGAGCTTACAAACAAGCAGTGTCATCCAGGATCTTCAACTTGTCCTGTGCTCGTCTTGCACTCCAAACATCATGAGTTTGTGTTACTGTTAAAACACTGGTTTCAACCTGGGTCTCGGATCCTGGTTCAGTGTATAGAATATTTTGATATGGGATTACAAAAAACTGAGAGCCAATTTCTGATTTATTTTTGTCTCTTAGTTTGTTTACTTTTGAATTACTATGATTTGTAGCTGAGTAAAAAATAATGGCAGTTTAATGAGTTTAAGTTTCAGCTATTATTTTCCAGTTTGAGGTTCACAGTTTGGCTCTAAGTCTTTCTTAATCACTACATTGTTTTAAATTATCAAGGTACAATATTCACACACACACAAAAAAACTTTTTTGCAATATACACCTAATGACATCACTTGTTTAAAGCAAATTAGTCTTCTTGGAATATCTATAAATGCCTTAAGAAGAAAATAAAATTCTGAAACTACCTGCTTGGTGAAAAGAAGGAATTTTCTACATCTAATGAGAAGTTGGGGAGAGCATTAAATGGCTTGGCAAAATGATTATGAAAACTTTTCTCCAGTTGTAACAATTATTCCCACGCAGGACATACACTCTACTCTTACTGCATAGCTTTCAATTCACCTCTTTATTTCACACTAAAGAAAGTATAGCAGAATACTAGTGAATAAGTGTCATAACTAGAGACATTAATTATATAAGTAAATCTGTTACAAATTTTAACACACCAACAACTAAGAGTAACAATTATTTGCAACACAACTTGCATCTTGTCAAAACACACTGTGTCAAGACACCATGGCTGAGAGGTGCAGAAGACACAGTATTATCCAGGGCTGAACATGCCATAGACTTAAGCGGAATATAAGAATGCCTCTGGGAGGCATTTGGAGGGAGTGTTTGTGTTATGTTTAAGGTATAGGGTGATGATGGGTATGAACCAGTAGAGTAAAAGGAATCGAGGACAAAAGGGAAAGGAGGGAGAACCACAGAGGCAAAGTTTACACAACATGAAAAGAAATGGGATCCTCCAGGGCACAAGGGCGTGGTGGGCTTGACTTTGGTAGGAGCGTGGACACTCTAGGTAACAGCAAAGCAAAAAACAAGGTGCCAATAATGCAGGGAAGTGGACAGGGTTGGTGATGGGATTACAAAAAAGTTCCAGTCTGATCACTCCGCTTCTCTTGTTGAAGTACGAGAGGCAACTGCATCAGCACAGAATGAGAAAGGAAGAGGTAGACAGCAAATATACAAGGGGGATGTGGAAGCATTAGGCAGCACTGAGTACCCATTTGAGACTTGAGTCCCCTACTCTCTGTTCAGAGGGACTTGCCCATAGGTTGATATGTCATTGGATGGTCCCCAATTGATGGAGGCCTGGCAATGAGTCCTTTGTAATCATTTCCCTGCCCGTTAGAATGGAGACCTTTGTTACCTCCTGTTCCTCCACTTCTTCCTTTCCATCCTAGCTCTCCTCTGTCTCCCCTCTCCCACCTCTAGCATTTTAAACTCTTTGAAAGAAGAAAACAAAAAAGTACCCCCAGTGTACACATAATAAAAATTTTCTGATTCAGTTTTTCTTCTTCCTCCTATTCTTCTTCCTTTCCTTTCCCTTCCACGCTACTCTCTTCCTTTCCTAAAAATTTAATAAGAAAACAGTTAGGTGGCACAGAGCAAGAAGGGCATCGAAGCGCTAGACATCAACAGGAGAGGCAATCACGGTGGCCTAGAGAAGAGTGGCAAAGCCTAAGCAGGGTGAGAATGGCATTCACGCGTAGGTCATGGGTACACATTTTCTGGGAAACTTACATTTCGAATAAATTTAACATTTTCACATACAGTGGGGTGAATGTGAAAGGAAAGAGGAAGATAAACTCATGGCCGAAAACACAAATTCTAATGGAGAGCCTAAATAGCCTAATGATAGAGAGTACCTTTGGGGAAAATGATGCTAAGACTTGCTAACATGTAGCCGGAGATCCACACCTTCTCGAACACCCCAGCAGGTATTGGGAAGCCAGGCTCCTCAGGCACCTTGAAAGATCCCAAAAGAGCCAGAGGTTGTACATTAGTTTTCCACCCATTTGGAGAGATGCGAGGCAATTTCAGTGGTGCTACAGCCTGCACCTTCCTAACTAAATGTACTTGGAGCAAGAGGCAAATGGTCCAGGTCAAGATACCCCACTAACACAAAAGCGATGTTCTGAGACTATATGCTGAAAAGTTAAAGCATGCTGGACTTCTTGTGCAAAGGGAAGGGGCAGTGTGGGAGGGCAAGAAAGCATCTATCCTCAGACATGTCAACAGCAAACCTTTTTTGCTAAAAGAAGTCTCCATTCAAGATGAAACATAACTAAAAAACATCAAACTGCCCTCTGATTCCAGTATAACAGCTTGCCAGGAGCACAGTTTTCTCAAATTGTATCCATTTTTATGACTAAGTAGGGCACTTGGCAGCAGTTCTAAATGATTCCCAAGACTAAGCATAGTGGCTGTTCCTTCTGTGCAAAAGCGTCTTCCTTTAATGAAGCCACCACCGTATTCTTATAACGTTATGGCATCCCTCCATCCAAATTTACCCCCCACCAATAGGCCCTGAAGGCCCCAGGAAAGCTGCTACCTCATTCTGGAAATGTTAGTTCTCTACCTCAATGGTCCAGCAACTGAGTCACATGAGCAGTTACACTGACTGTCTGCTCTCCTCTCAATAAACAATCAGCATCCATTAGCAAGCAGCCTGGCTTTCACTCACTCCAAATGAATTAAATGATGCCGCAGAACTTAGGAAATAAAACAAGACTCAGTGTTTCACAGTCAAAATAACTTAGGGCACCTCATTAGTTCTCATCTATATATAATGCATCCAGATCTCAGATGGTGACTCTCAGCTCCAAACCTACCCCTCTACACTCAGCTTTGTGGTGCTGGGGCTGGGACTCTGCAAACCATCTTTCACGTCTGCCAGCTGGGTCTCTTGATGCTGCGAGTAATGGGTACTAGAGAGAGACTAGAGGCTGGAGGAGAGACAGACTTGCTTCTCTCTGTTTGCTCACTGTTCTGTTGAGGTCATCCAGCACAAATGCATCATTCCAACAGCAGCAGTTAGCTTCAGTAAGGGCTGATTCCAGTTTCCATTTTTTCCACACTCCAGGAACCAACCACCTTGTGCCACCTCAGAGGCACCAGGACCAGATCCACAGGGTCCTTCCTCTGAGCTTCTCTGTTCCAATAGCCTCAACCTCTGCTCCTTGCTCCCTGAGCTCCAGCAGCGAGAGCTGCTTCCTTCAGTTACTATCTCTGCATTGCCTCAACGTTCCCTTTTTTCTTTTCAGTCCTCTACTACCTGCTTATATTTTATATCCTTCTATTAGATTACTTCTGTGAAAATAACTATTTTAGAAAATAGAGTGCCTATTCTCCTCACCAAACCCTGCCTGATACAGTATGCGAGCTAATTTTTCTGCCCTGTAATTTGTCTACACAAACAAAAAAAAGGAAAGAAAGCAAAATTTGACACCTCGTGGAGCTTCACTAGCAGATGACTGTTTAATTTTTCAACCAACTAGCAAATACCCTCTCCCCCTTGTTGACAATGGCAGGAAACACATGGCAGATATCATGGCTAGATTTTCAATTGTTCTTTTCCTTGTTGTTGCCTGTTAATGTTTTGGAGTTAAATTATAATGCTGAAAATTTTATTAGTCAAAATTATTTATTTCACATAAAGGAAAAGTAATTCCATCTTGAGCAAGAAAACAGAGCTGTGGAAACTTCAAATGTTCCTGTATTCATCTCCTGTGGCTGCTGTAACAAATTACAACAAACTTGGGGGCTTAAAACAATAAAAATGTGTTCTCTCACGGATCCAGATGCCAGAGGTCTGGAATCAAGGTGTCAGCAGGAATGTGCTACCTCTGAAGGCTCTGTGGGAGAACCCGCTCTTTGCCTCTTCCAGTTTCTGCTGGCTATTGTCGTCCTTGGCATTCCTTGCCTTGTGCCTGCATCACTTCAATCTCTCTGCCTCTGGGATCACAGTGCCTCCCCCTCTTTGTGTGTCTTCTCTTTGCGTCTGTCTCAAAACTCCTCTGCCTGTCTCTTATAAGGATACGCATGATTACACTTAGAGCCCACTGAACAATGTATTGTACAGATAGTCCCTTCTTTCAAGTTCCTTAATTAATCAGTTATTTTACTATATAAGGTAATATTCACAGAATCTGGGAATTAGAATATGGACATGTCTTTTGGGGGGGTCACCATGTAGCCCACTCTAGTCAACCCTCAGTGACCCCTTTCTTCCTTTTATTGTCTTACTTTTGAAATGGGAATACCTATAGTTATTATACTATGTCTGTCCCACCATTGTATTTTGGAAACAGATAACTTGTTTTCTAGTTTCACAGGTCTACATATGGAAAGATATGTTGCTCCAAGGTGGATCATACCCAGAGTCTCACCTCTACCTTATTTAGATTATGTAGATTATTAGATCGGGAACTTTTTTAGCAATGATGTTTAAGTAAAATTTTTGGACTTGGAGTTGATGCTGAAATGGGTTGAGACGTCTGGGGATTTGGGGATGGGGTGAACACATTTTGCCTATGGGATGAACATGATTTGGTGGCAAACCAGAGGACAGAATACAGTCAGCTAAATTGGTCCCCAAAAAGATATGTCTACGTCCTAATCCCCAGAACCTGTGAATATTGCCTTAAATGGCAGAAGATGTGATTAATGATCTAGAGAGAAGGATCTTATTCCAAATTATCCAAGTGGATCCTAAATGCAATCACATCTATTCTTATAGGAAAAAGGCTGAGGTTTTGACTCAGACACATAGAGAAGCCACACAAAGAGAAGAAGCAACATGATCATGGAAGCACAGACTGGACTGACGCAGCTACAAGGCAAGGAACATCAGGGAATGTCAACAGCCACCAAAAGCTGGAAGAGGCAAGGAATGGATTCTCCCCTAGAGTGTTCAGAGACAGAACAGCCCTGCCAAGAACTTGATTTCAGACTTCTGGTCTCCAAAACTGTGAAAGAATACATTTTTATCATTTTTAGACAACAAGTTTGTGGTAATTAGTTAGAGCAGCTCCCGGAAATAATACAGTTCCCAAAAGATAACAAAGTAACAAAATGCAAAAAAGTGTTCTGATAACATCCTTAAACTAAATCCAGATTTGGAGAAAAAAAATTAACAGCCAAAGGATTTGTAGTTCTGCCTCCATGGCGGGGAGGGGAGAAAGTAAGTACAGAATCATTTGTCCTAGTTCAAATAGTTTTTTAAGTACAAAAGCTATTGCTGTTTAGTTGGATTTTTTTTTAATTGTTGAAGTTAAATGAGAGTTTCAAGAATCAAAAAGTGCTTAAAAAATTAGTACATCATTAAATTTATGGAGCTAATCAATTCCTCTTAATAATGACTCAGATTTTCCCCCCAAAAGACGTGTAGCTACAGTGACATTCATTTGGGTGATGTGTTTCTAAATATTATAGAATGCCAGGCTCTAGCAATTCAAATCATCCCAACGGTGTTTTCTGTTCACTACTATAGATTTTCAACCTGAAATCTTTCCAATCAGACAGTGCTTTTGCAAAATAAGTGAAAGAAATTGTAATATGGCTGTCTCCTTAATAAAAGAGAGGGGGAAAATTTTCTAGCATTTATCTTAATGTGTTCAACAATTTAAAATCCTCTAAAACTGTTTTTCTTTCATTCATCAAGCTCATTAGAAAAGTAATTTTCCTAAAGGCAAGAAAAACTGTAAAAGAAATAACAATTCACTTTACAGCCTCTTTCAACTTATGATACCTGTGTGTTTCAAAACTTTTTAAAGGATCTAGATATTATCATCCTGGGTTAGATCTAGAGATCATCTAACAACCAACCCAGTTTCCTGCCTTTCATAGGTTTCAAGGAATGTGCTTGCTAACCACAACTTTAAAGCATTCTAACATGTCAGAAATATCTTTGTTTCCCTAACTCATTAGATCTGTCAGCTGGAGAAGTAAATAGCCTAATTTTGCTTTCATTTTTTTTTTAATGCTGAGTGTTTCAAATATGGTATCAGGTAGGAATGAGTTAATTTAATATCGAGAAAAATATTTTCATGAAATGACAAATTATACTCTAAGAGTACCAGAGGTCATTGGCTTCCAAGGTCAATAGTAACTAGAAGCTCTGAAAGACCTTCTTGTTCTGTTACCACCTACCTCAGGCATACGGCACACTGGTCTTACAGGAAGTAGAAAAAATTTCAAGGTACCCTCCCCCACCAACAGGTAAACAAACAGACAGACTACCAGACTTGAGCTTTAGACAATGGGAAGGGGATAGTTAGGAGCTTAGAGGTCTAAGCAAAACTGCCGAGGGCCATGGATGGAAATACCTGGGGGCAGCTGGCAGAGGTGGGGAGTTGGTACCTCAGCTGCTGGGTGTGTCAGTAAATAGGCACCAGCATGGCCACAGCCAGATTGGACCAGCAGACTAGGAAAAGGCAAAGTCACCCAGAGTAACCACAAGCCCCATGATACAGCTGCACGTTAATTCTTGAACAGAGTAAGCTGAACCTGAGACTTATTCCAATATCAAACACTTAATGAGGAGTAGGATATTTGCATGGTCTTAATGTCTCCTCACAGACTGTTTATTGGTTGCAGGGGCTGGGTGGAGTGTAATTATACTGCAGATAAATCAAGTGATCAAAATTATCATCACCTATGAGGGACAGAAGGATATGTGCAACCTCTGTATGTGAGACCCTGAGAAGGATGTATCACCTATCCAGGATCATAGAAAAGAATTAGAAAATGTTTTTAAGGCAGTATTTAAAATAGCACCAAAAGCTATAAAATACATTACAAATGATGGGTTATAAAACTTTAGTGAAAACACTGAAGTAGACCTAAATAAATGGAAATCTATCTCATGTTTGCAGAGGTATCATATAAATGTCAGTTTCTATATCATAAAAATGTCAAGTTTTTATATCATAAAAATGTCAGTTTTCCCCAAATTGATTTATAAATTTAATGCATCTCCAATCAAAATTCCAATGGGGTTTTTCACAGAATTAGAAAAATTGGTCATAAAATTTCTCTGGAAGATCAAAGAGCCAAGAATAATACTTCAGAAGAAAAGGAAGGAAATTTGCCCCACCATATATATAGACTCATTATAATGCTATACTAAAAAGGCAATATGGCATTAGCATAAGGAAAGAAAAACTGACCAATGGAAAAGAATAGAAACCAAAAATAAGCCCACACCATATATTGAATTTTGATGGGCAGTAGAGGTAACATGGTCAATCAGCGGAGAAAGAAAAAACTAGGCAACAAAAGAAGCTAAAAAAAAAAAGGTTATTCATATAAAAAATTTAAAAGCGATCTTTACCTCATCCCAAACGTAAAAGTCATATAACATTAATGTTGAAAGCAAAACTTTGAAACTAGAAGATAATAAAAGTTAATAATTTTCTGCCCTTGAGGTATGAAAGGACAGCTTCAACAAGACAGAAAATTCCCAAATTGTAAAAAAAAAAAAAAAAAAAACTGATAAACTTGATTATATTAATATTAGATCTTATATTCATAAAAGACACCTTAATAAAAGAAAAAGTCAAGCTAAAACCTGGAAAAAAATGTTAACAACACATAAACCTGACAAAGGATTAGTATTAAAATATATAAAGGATCTCTAGAAACCAATAAGGAAAAACACAAAACATATAAATAAGCAAAAGAGGGACTTCCCTGGTGGTGCAGTGGTTAATAATCCACCTGCCAATGGAGGGGACACGGGTTCAATCCCTGGTCCGGGAAGATCCCACATGCCACAGAGCAACTGAGCCTGCGAGCCACAATTACTGAGCCCACGTGCCACAACTACTGAAGCCTGCACGTCTAGAGCCTGTGCTCCACAACAAGAGAAGCCACCACAATGAGAAGCCCGCGCACCACAACAAAGAGTAGCCCCTGCTCGCCACAACTAGAGAAAGCCCACGTGCAGCAATGAAGACCCAATGCAGCCAAAAAAAAATTAAATTAAAAAAAATTTTTTAAATAAGCAAAAGATATAAACAGGTGTTTATAGAAGAAACACCTATTGAGAATAAACATAGGCATAATGAAACATCTTTTTAAACACATTTGATTGGAGAAAAAACAAAACAAGAAATCGGACAATATGAAATATTGTAAACAATGGAGATTGGTGTGATTTCTTTACATTTCTGGAGGTACAGCAACTTTGAAAAACAATTTGCATTATGTTATAAAGTCACATATAATGATATTCTGTAACCCAGTAATTTTCACAAGAGAGAGGTTGGCTAATAGGCATAAACACAGTGTTCATAATGTTAAAATACTGGAAAAACATGTAAAATACCCATCAATAAACAAATAGATAAACTGTGGTATGTATCATAATATAATGTTATACAAAAGTAAGAATGAATAAAATACAACTACAGGCAACAACATGAATGAATGACAAAGTAGAGGGTCAACATGGCAATGTCCCAGAAAGCAATGTAGAATGGTAAAGTTATTACAGCTTCTATTATTACTCTGTTACTAAAGTAAACTGAACAATATATTGCTTAGGCATATAAATATATGGGGTAAATACATTTCATGAAAAGCAAAAGATAACAAAATTTAGGATAGCATGCATGTCTGTGGAAATGCAACTAGAGTAGCACACAGAAATAAATGTAAGTTACTGATAAATTTCTAGTTCTTCATTAGCAGTGATTTTCAGGACAGGGGGCGAGAGAGTGTCATACATAGACTATCCATGATAATGTGTCACCAACCAAGCACTGTTATAATTAATAAAATTTTGTTCACCTGAGATCTTTTTTTAAGTCCTATAAAGTTCCCACAACATTCAGGGTACTCTATTCAACTCTTCAAGATAAATTGTTTTAAAAGAGTCATTTGCTTTTTTCCTATTTCTTTTAGAATTCATATTGTTATTTATTGGTAAGGGGAAGAAGAAAGAGAATAGAGAGTGAATGGGCAAATAAAGAGATATCTCCAAGTCTTCCCTGATGCTTCTGTTGCTGAGAGAATATAGTAGTCACTGGAACCTAGGCATTTTCCTATATTACACTCATAACTACATCTATTTGAGAACAAGCTAGAGAAGGTTCACATGTTGTCATAACCCATAATTTTGCTCAGATGTAAATGTGAATAATACGTATAGTACTTCTCAAATTGTAGTGTGCATGAGAAGCACTCAAAGTGTTTGGAAAAAATGCAGAGACTCTGAATCAGTAGAACTGATGTGGGGTCAGGGAAACTACACTTTTCACCAGCCTTCAGGTGATTCTGTACAATTTGAGAAACACTATGATAAAGAGCTAGTGAGCTCAGAGGTAAATGCCTCTCAACATAGCTATGTAGTCTTTTCCTCATCAACGAATTCCACAGCTATATTATTAGTTGGGAATTTGAACTTTTCAAATGGTCCTACAACATCCTGGTGCCTGTCAAGAGATGACTGTAAATCTAAATCTAAAAGTCTGCATCTCACTCCTACCCAGTTATACCTCATCCAAACATGAGCATCTTAGGAATCATTTTAAGCTCATTAGAAAGCATAAAGAAGCAATGCAGAAAAGTGGCAAATCTCACTGAATACAGAGTGAGGAACACTTTCTGTTTCTGCGATTTAATTTCTCTCCCCATTCCTCCAGTGGGGCAGCCTAGCGCCATCTTGGTAACTACTGAGATTTCCCCACCGTTCACAGCAGCAGGGCTGCCTGGACCTTGTACACTCTTATCCCCACCACATGCAGACTTGAAGGTCTTGGCCAAACACAATATACACTGTCAGACTCTGTTAAAATTCCATCTGGCAGCGACGCCATCCAAGCAGTCCCAGCACTACCCTAGGCCATGGCTCCCAGCTTTGCATTTCAAGTTCAGGTTAGGCACCCATCTCTATACCACCAAAACTCCTAAGAAGCAAGCTTTCCTGGCCATTTCTTGCAAAAACACACCAAGGTATTGTTTTCAGGGAATAAACAAGGTCTGGTGCATTGCACTTTTGATAAATGGAAGAGTAAGTACTCCATGCTTTCTACATCTTTAACTGTGTGTTTCTAATATCTTACATTCCTCATTGACTACAATTGGTTCTTTTCTTTCTTTTATCAGGCATATTCTAAAAATTAAACTGTCTCGAGGCATTTGGCTCAGAGTATCTATACACTTACTGGTATAATTTTTCGTAAATAAAATGTACCAGAACACATGTGGTTGGGGCATCATCGATGACTGTCCTACATTATGGGTTCCAAATTTGTTTATTAGGCCCCCTCAATACACATGTAGAGGACTCTCACCCATCACCTTCCCATTGGGTATTTTTTCTTAGGTTTACATGGGCCCTAAGGCTAAGAGGAGATGTACACATGGGAAAAATCATATGGAAACTGAGCAAGTCTTAGGCAATGACAGAGGTTGCTCCTGTTGAGGGGGTACCAAAGGAGGTACTGGCTTCCAACAAAGTGAAAGCTTCACCATCTGCTATCTAAAAGAACTGTTGTCATTCATATGTGTAGGCGAAGGTGAGCTGCCTCTGAGGAAATCTGGGAAGTCAGTTGACCCAGTTCCCACATAGATCCTGGATGTGCAAACATGCCCCTCCTTGCATGTTATGGACTGAATTCTGTTTCCCAAAATTTGTATGTTGAAGTTCTGAGGTACCCCCTAATATCTCAGAATGTGACTGTATTTAGAGACAGGGTCTTTAAAGAGGTAATTAAGGTAAAGTGAGGTCATATGGGTGGGCCTTAATACAATCTGACTGGTGTCCTTACAAAAAGAAAAGCTTTGGACACTGACATGTACATGCACAAGGACCATGTGAGGACACAGTAAGAAGGCGGCCATCTGTAAGCCAAGGAAAGACCACAGAAGAAACTAACCCTGTCAACACCTTGATCTTGGACTACCAACCTCCAGAACTGTGATAATTAATTTCTGTTATTTAAGCGACCCAGACTGTGCTATTTTGTTATGGCAGCCCCAGCAGACTAATACAATGTCCAGTAAACCCTTGGGCTCTTCTGAGTAGCAGCTACTTTCTCTTTTTGGGGCAACTTCTCCAACACCAGCTCCTTACTCCTACCCACTACACGCATCTTGTAATCTCCTTTCATCAACTTCTTCGCTCTTTCCTCACTACTTGTATTACTTTCTTAGGGTTGCCATTAATAAAATAATATAGGGCTTCCCCGGTGGCGCAGTGGTTGAGAATCTACCTGCCAATGCAGGGGACACGGGTTCAATCCCTGGTCTGGGAAGATCCCACATGCCGCAGAGCAACTAAGCTCGTGTGCCACAACTACTGAGCCTGTGCTCTAGAGCCCGTGAGCCACAACTACTGAGCCCTCATGCCACAACTACTGAAGCCCGCAGGCCTAGAGCCCGTGCTCCACAATGAGAGAAGCCACTGCAATGAGAAGCCCGTGCACCGCAACGAAGAGTAGCCCCCGCTCGCCTCAACTAGAGAAAGTCCGCACGCAGCAACGAAGACCCAACACAGCCAAAAATAAATAAATAAATAAATAAAATTTTAAAAATAAATAAATAAAATAAAATAAAATAATACAAACTGGGTGGCTTAAAACAGGGAAATTTATTCTCTCACAGTTCTGGAAGCTAGAAGTTCAAAGTCAAGGTGTCATCAGGGTGATGCTCCCTTTGAGACTCTGGGTAAATACTGCCTTGCCTCTTCTGAGCTTTTGGAGGCAGCTGCTGTTAACCTGACATTTCTCCAGCAAAGATGGGTCTGTTTAAGATCAGCAGAGAATGGCAACCTGCAGTCTGCAACCATGGTGAGCCCTGCATGGCAAGGGAAGGGGAACACTTTTATAGAGAGGAAAAGGAACTTGGGAGGGCTGTAGTAAACAAAGAGTCCATGGCTTTTCATTGGCTGAGTCCTTCCAGGGAAGAAGAGGAGTCTTCCTGTGGGGCTCTGCTATCATCACAGGGTGAGAGAGCTCCACCTGCTGGTCTCCCAACTGTATTTAATTGAGGTTTCTGTCATTTTTTTACACTGGCAATCCTTGGCACTTCGTGGCTTGCATCTGCATCACTCCAATCTTTGCAGCTGTCGTCACATGGAGTTCCCCTGTGTTTCTCTATCTTCTGGTAGTATTTTCCTCCTCTTGTTAGAACATCAGTCATATTGGATTTAGGACCCACCCTAATAACCTCATTTTAATTTGATTACATTTGCAAAGACCCTGTTTCCAAACAAGATCATGTTCACACATACCAGAGTTTAGGACTTCAACATACCTTTTTGGAGGACACAATTCAACCCACAACACCACTCAACTCGGGAAAAATTTAGATTTTCAGTCTCAAAAACCCCATCTCCTTTCATGTTTCTGATCAAAATGCTTTGTGCCATGAATTTCCTTCCTTCCGCCTCCTCTCCAATAGCCCCCACGTTTTTCTAATGCTTTCAGGACTTCTAAAAAATAGTAACCCCCACCAACTCTAGCAGAGCTGGGTTTGTTTGTTTGTTTTCATCTCTTTTGTTCAATGCTCTATCCCCAGCATCCAGATCTGTGCTTGGCACTTAAAAGGGTCCATAAACATCTCTTGAATAAACAAATGGCTACAAAGACTCGTCAAACACTTCACTGTCTGACTTGCCTCATACCTGCTCTTGGGCAAAAAGCCCAGTGCCAGCTAATTCCTTAAATATGAGGATGGGAAAGTAGAAAATATTAGAAGAAGAAAATCTTAATAACTAAAAAATTTATCCAGTTACATGCTACAATAGCCAAAGGATATATTTCCAAAATAAACCAAAATCACGTATCAATAGGCAACTCAAATGATTTACTAATGTGTTAAAACAAGTTATAGTCTTTTTTCTTAGATGTGAGATAGGAATTTTAAATATGTGCTGTCTCATTTAATATTAAGACTTAGAGGCTTTTCAGAAAGTCATTAGAGAAATCATTAACTAGATACCTCTGAATAGCTAAAGTTGGCCTCCTGAAATATGTCAGCCTACAATAAAGATATACTTGATGCTGGAATAATCTGACTCAGTGGTTGAATTCTGTACAACATGTATTATAGCTTAGAACTGAGAAAAGAGAATAATCTTATTTTCAAAAATCACTTTAGCAGGCATAATGTCAAATTAAAGACGCAGGGGTAAGTGTTAACAAAAAATACAGAGAAATCTTCAGCTGTAAGGAACAAACAAACAAACACAGCCCGCCAGAACTCTTCCTTCAATAGCTGAGCACACTGGCAAGTCAACACCTTCCCCCAATGGGCGTGGTCCTCCTTCCCAAGGTTTTCTGCCTCACCCAGGTTCCTCACTGCTGCCACCTCCATTAGTTACCAGTACTAGAAATTATCCTATTCTATGTATTACTTTATGCATTCTCTATGTATTCATCTGTCTCATCTGGAGATGAGGAAGTGTCTTTTTCACTGCTGAATGTCTAATGCTTTAAATCATACCTAACACATAGTAGTTGCTCAGTAAATCTTTGTCAACAGATTGACTAAAATATTCAGTAGAATGTTTCTTAACATGGAAATCATGGACCCAAAAGAGATTAATAGAAGACTTTTAAGAATATCTCATCCAAAGAAAGAATGAAAATCTGAATTGTTTGCACATAGTGGGCTACAAGCTATATGATAAATGAAGTGAGATACAGTTCAAAGAGTAATTTGAACACAGTATTATTTGAAAATTGCAATTCTTAGAATAGAAACGGTGGAATAGGGGAAGGGCCCTGTGGAGCCTTTAAAGTTTCATAGGGAGGGACTTCCTTGGTGGTGCAGTGGTTAAGACTCCACGCTCCCAATGCAGGGGGCCCGGGTTTGATCCCTGGTCAGGGAACTGGATCCCACATGCATGCCACAACTAGGAGTTCCCATGCCACAACTAAGGAGCCCACATGCCACAACTAAGGAGCCCACCTGTCACGACTAAGACCTCGTGCAACCAAATAAATAATAAATAAATAAATATTTTTTTTAAAAAAAGTTTCATAGGGAAAGAATCTGGGAGTCACTTATTTTTCAAATACTGAAAGGTCTATGCTAAAATATTTTTATGTACCCAAGTCACCACATTTATTTTCTTTATATAACAACAACAACAACAAAGACCTGCAGGTTTTATGGAGCATAGTGAAATGCCAATATTTTTGCCATTTTACAGATGAGGAAACCAAAAGTTTAGAAAATAAATAACTGCTTAAAGTCACAAAACTAGTAAGTGGAAGAATTGGGCTTTGGACCCAGAAGATGCAAGGTAGAAAGATTAATGAAGATCTCAAAGACACTCCATGGTCACTTCTGACTCTGGTGTTCAAGAAAGTCAATATGACTCAAGAGAAAATCATCTCCCCTCCCCCAACATCTGAATTTGGGTTTGGGCTTATTACCAATTACTACAATTCCCATATTATTGCTCATAATTTTTCTAGCTCTTTTATATAGGAGGATCTCAAAGCACTTTTAGTCATTGTAAACGATCAAATGTTAACATTTATACTTGCTGTCAGATTATAAATCAGTTTACTACAATTACCTATATCTCCACTGAACTGTTGAAAAATTACATTATGCATTATTAAATAATATCTCTCAACTTGATACTTTCTAAATTAAGCAGTGGCCTTTCTTCATGCTGCAACATAATGCACTCTTATCTTTTGAAAGACCAGAAGAAGGAAAGGACATTTTATGCCACTCTAGAAAAATAAACACACACAAAAAATTTAAATAAATAAATAAGAAAAGCTGTGGGAGAAATGAATATACAAAGTAAGCAGTAGTAGAAGGAGACAATAACTTTTTTTCAGGGGATATAGCAAAGAACATCCAGTAAGAATGGAATATACTCGTATTAGATACATCAAATGCATAGCCTCAGATTGTCTCCATCTCACCTGTCCTCTGGGAATTCAGCCTGCTTCACTAAGCTACCACCTCATAGGCCAACTCAAAGACCCAGAACGCTGGATGGTTCAGCCACCTGCAGCTGACAAAGCCTGTACAGTCATCCCTCCATCAGTGTGAGAGACTGGTTCCAGAACACCACATGGATACCAAAATCCACAGATACTCAAGTCCCTATACAAAATGGCGTCATATTTGCATATAACCTACACACATCCTCCCTTACAGTTTAAAACATCTCTAGATTACTCATAATACCTAATACAATGTAAATGCTGTATAAAAACAATGTAGATGTTATGTAAATAGTTGCCTGCACACAAATTCAAGTTTTCCTTTTTGAAACTTTCTGGAATTTTTTTCCCAAATATTCCACGGATGCAGAACCTATGGATATGGAGGGCTGACCGTAGTCTGATTCATGAAGTACCAGCTACAGGACAACAAGTCTAGATTCTGAAGCTTCACAACCTAATGACATAACCCAAATATGAAGGGGTGTCAACTCCCCATATAGTTTACTTTGACCAAGAAGAGACTGGAGATGGCAGGGAACCTGGAGACAAATTTTCTTTTCATTTCCCCCTACAGAGGACCATTTGGGGATACAGTGCTTCTAAACATCCTGCCAGGAGACCTCTTGTGTGGCTGGAAGACCACCTGTATCCCTTTGTGAAACAAAAGATAAACTCAGTAATGCACCACCTTATGTTTGCTTTCTTCCTTCTTTACCTAACTTCCCCTTTTTCTCACTCTCACTGCCCTGGAATTGGATTACCAATGAAGCTTTAGCACCTAAGCTTTGCCCCAGGCTCTGTTTTCCGAGGACTCTAAAAACAGTCCAATGTACTATTTGAAAGTTGTCAATGCACAAGGTATAAAACTAGGTTTATAATGATCCTTCTAATTAGTAGAAAATATAAATACGTACATGATAAACAGGGATCATGCTGCTTATTCATAAAGCCCAGCACACTTTTTGTGCTCAATACATAAGTCAACTACAAATACCCATCAACATTAGCATTTTAGTAGCATACCATGGTGGGGGGGGGAAGTATGTTTACATGAGGCTATTTTTCCCATCTTTGAAAAAAAAGAACATAATTACAAGTCCAATTTACACCAACAGCATTTTTTCTTATGAGGAAAAGTAATGCAACCAATTACCCAAGGTACCTATCTAAAATTTAATCACCATTTTCAAGTAAAATCTAGAAAAATAGTGCTACACATCCCTTAAAATCCATCGGCGCCCAGCAAACCCTGGACTTCATCCAGCTGCCTCCTGTTATCTAGTCACCAACCTTTAAACTGAGAATAACCAGCTGAATTTCAAAACTGAATTATGCAAGCTTGATTTCCTCCGCTTGCCTCTCATGAAAGGACATAATAGTGGAAATGGCCTGGTAGAGCTGGTAGGAACAGTCAGGTGAACGCAGCATACTGCCATCAATCTCATTGTTTCAGGAGGCAATGGGCGTGGTGGGCACAATCAGGCTTAACAGAGAAGAAAAATGATTTCAGCTACGGCCACCGAGGAACGAGGCAGCAATTTTGCACCAGGAAGTGAATGTACTTTTTTGTGGGGCCACGCTGTTCCCTGACCAGGGATCAAACTTGGGCCCCCAGGCATTGGAAGCTCAGAGTCCTAACCACTGGACTGCCAGGGAATTCCCTGAATGTACTTTCTTGATAAAAATCTCCAAGGAAATCGGAAATTATAAGTAAAGAGATTAAGAGAAGAGACGCTAAGAGAAACCCTTGACTTTTCTCTAACCACCGTGAATTTCACCAGGACAAACTCTTCAAGCCATGAGGGTTACAATGAGGATTGCCAGGTATAAGAGCCATTTCAATAAGAGGTTTACTGATGATCTGGAAGATTTTTAAAGACAAGAAAATGAAAATAATTGCTCCTGTGGTACAAACTGTTTGTTGAGCTTTGAAGTCTTCCTCTTTGATGCATTTTGGCCAGTAGCAATTAAAACCAAATGTGGGTTAACAGCACAAGAGATAAATAAGTATATGTCCTGAAAAAATAGAAGACATAGTCAGTACTTATCCCTGGATTTGTCTCGGAAAGCTAAAAGGCAGAATCCTTCCTATTGAGAGAGTCTTAGCATTATTAATACAAGGTAAGACTAATATATAAATCAATTCCCCCCCCCAAAAAAAAGCAGCTCAGTAACTATGCAATTCCATTTACTTTTGTTGGTACTTGAAAGCTAGTCTCTTTAATTCTATGTCAGACATTCCATTCATGATTTGGAAAAAAAATTTTATATTAATTTATTTTATTTATTTTCTTTTTGGCTGTGTTGGGTCTTTGTTGCTGCGCGTGGGCTTTTCTCTAGCTGCTGCGAGCAGGGGATACTCTTTGTTGTGGTGTGCGGGCTTCTCACTGAGATGGCTTCCCTTGTTGTGGAGCACAGGCTCTAGGCACATGGGCTTCAGTAGTTGTAGCTCGCGGGCTCTAGAGTGCAGGCTCAGTAGTTGTGGCACACAGGCTTAGTTGCTCCGCGGACCAGGGCTCGAACCCGTATCCCCTGCACTGGCAAGCAGATTCTTAGCCACTGCGCCACCAGGGAAGCCCCAGAAGATTCTTTATCTTTAAGGCTTTTCCTTCAGTGTCACATCTACTATCCTCTAGCCGCACATCCTATCTGTGGTCATCTTCTCTCCTAGGATAAACTTATTCTTACTAAGCTGCACCTATTCCTACCTTCTTCTCATGGTAACATTAGCAATGGGATGTATGTCAAGATCTGTAAGGATTTCCAACCATCAAGAAGAGATGATCTTTTAATGATAGTGCCATTCCCAGACCTTTCTCTTGCTTCATCAGAACTGAAATATTTTGTTTCCTTTTTCTTTGAGGTCTTGCCTCATTTCCAGTTACAGTGGGTTATGATAGATGAGATGAATTAACTTTTGTCTAATTCTAGCTAATATATTATCCTTCCTAGAGAAACTAATAGTCTAACCATTTTTTTTAAACATCTTTATTGAAGTATAATTGCCTTACAATAGTGTGTTAGCTTCTGCTTTATAACAAAGTGAATCAGTTATACATATACAATATGTTCCCATTTCTCTTCCCTCTTGCATCTCCCTCCCTCCCACCCTCCCCATCCCACCCCTCTAGGTGGTCACAAAGCACCGAGCTGATCTCCCTGTGCTGTGCGGCTGCTTCCCACTAGTTATCTATTTTACATTTGGTAGTGTATATATGTCCATGACACTCTCTTACCCTGTCACATCTCACCCCACCCCCTCCCCATATCCTCAAGTCCATTCTCTAGTAGGTCTGTGTCTTTATTCCCGTCTTGCCACTAGGTTCTTCATGGCCTTTTTTTTTTTTTTCCCTTAGATTCCATATATATGTGTTAGCATACTGTATTTGTTTTTCTCTTTCTGACTTACTTCACTCTGTATGACAGACTCTAACTCCATCCACCTCATTACAAATACCTCCATTTCATTTCTTTTTATGGCTGAGTAATATTCCATTGTATATATGTGCCACATCTTCTTCATCCATTCATCTGTCGATGGACATTTAGGTTGCTTCCATGTCCTGGCTATTGTAAATAGAGCTGCAATGAACATTTTGGTACATGACTCTTTTTGACCTATGGTTTTCTCAGGGTATATGCCCAGTAGTGGGATTGCTGGGTCGTATGGTAGTTCTATTTGTAGTTTTTTAAGGAACCTCCATACTGTTCTCCATAGTGGCTGTATCAATTTACATTCCCACCAACAGTGCAAGAGTGTTCCCTTTCCTCCACACCCTCTCCAGCATTTATTGTTTCTAGATTTTTTGATGATGGCCATTCTGACCGGTGTGAGATGATATCTCATTGTAGTTTTGATTTGCATTTCTCTAATGATTAATGATGTTGAGCATTCTTTCATGTGTCTGTAGGCCATCTGTATATCTTCTTTGGAGAAATGTCTATTTAGATCTTCTGCCCATTTTTGGATTGGGTTGTTCGTTTTTTTGTTATTGAGCTGCATGAGCTGCTTGTAAATCTTGGAGATTAATCCTTTGTCAGTTGCTTCATTTGCAAATATTTTCTCCCATTCTGAGGGTTGTCTTTTGGTCTTGTTTATGGTTTCCTTTGCTGTGCAAAAGCTTTGAAGTTTCATTAGGTCCCATTTGTTTATTTGTGTTCCTATTTCCATTTCTCTGGGAGCTGGGTCAAAAAGAATCTTGCTGTGATGTATGTCATAGAGTGTTCTGCCTATGTTTTCCTCTAAGAGTTTGATAGTGTCTGCCCTTACACTTAGGTCTTTAATCCATTTTGAGTTTATTTTTGAGCACGGTGTCAGGGAGTGTTCTAATTTCATACTTTTACATGTTCCTGTCCAATTTTCCCAGCACCACTTATTGAAGAGGCTGTCTTTTCTCCACTGTATATGCTTGCCTCCTTTATCAAAGATAAGTTGACCATATGTGTGTGGGTTTATCTCTGGGCTTTCTATCCTGTTCCATTGATCTATATTTCTGTTTTTGTGCCAGTACCAAACTGTCTTGATTACTGAAGCTTTGTAATATAGTCTGAAGTCAGGGAGCCTGATTCCCCCAGCTCCATTTTTCGTTCTCAAGATGGCTTTGGCTATTCGGGGTCTTTTGTGTTTCCATACAAATTGTGAAATTTTTTGTTCTAGTTCTGTGAAAAATGCCAGTGGTAGTTTGATAGGGATTGCATTGAATCTGTAGATTGCTTTGGGTAGTAGAGTCATTTTCACAATGTTGATTCTTCCAATCCAGGAACATGGTATATCTCTCCATCTATTTGTATCATCTTTAATTTCTTTCATCAGTGTCTTATAATTTTCTGCATACAGGTCTTTTGTCTCCTTAGGTAGGTTTATTCCTAGATATTTTATTCTTTTTGTTGCAATGGTAAATGGGAGTGTTTTCTTAATTTCACTTTCAGATTTTTCGTCATTAGTGTATAGAAATGCAAGAGATTTCTGTGCATTAATTTTGTATCCTGCTACTTTACCAAATTCATTGATTAGCTCTAGGAGTTTTCTGGTAGCATCTTTAGGATTCTCTATGTATAGTATCATGTCATCTGCAAATAGTGACAGCTTTACTTCTTCTTTTCCGATTTGGATTCCTTTTATTTCTTTGTCTTCTCTGATTGCTGTGGCTAGGACTTCCAGAACTATGTTGAATAATAGTGGTGAGAGTGGGCAACCTTGTCTTGTTCCTGATCTTAGTGGAAATGGTTTCAGTTTTTCACCATTGAGGACAATGTTGGCTGTGGGTTTGTCATATATGGCCTTTATTATGTTGAGGAAAGTTCCCTCTATGCCTACTTTCTGCAGGGCTTTTATCATAAATGGGTGTTGAATTTTGTCGAAAGCTTTCTCTGCATCTATTGAGATGATCATATGGTTTTTCTCCTTCAATTTGTTAATATGGTGTATCACATTGATTGATTTGCGTATATTGAAGAATCCTTGCATTCCTGGGATAAACCCCACTTGATCATGGTGTATGATCCTTTTAATGTGCTGTTGGATTCTGTTTGCTAGTATTTTGTTGAGGATTTTTGCATCTATGTTCATCAGTGATATTGGCCTGTAGTTTTCTTTCTTTGTGACATCTTTGTCTGGTTTTGGTATCAGGGTGATGGTGGCCTCGTAGAATGAGTTGGGGAGTGTTCCTCCCTCTGCAATATTTTGGAAGAGTTTGAGAAGGATAGGTGTTAGCTCTTCTCTAAATGTTTGATAGAATTCACCTGTGAAGCCATCTGGTCCTGGGCTTTTGTTTGTTGGAAGGTTTTTAATCACAGTTTCAATTTCAGTGCTTGTGATTGGTCTGTTCATATTTTCTATTTCTTCCTGGTTCAGTCTCGGCAGTTTGTGCATTTCTAAGAATCTGTCCATTTCTTCCAGGTTGTCCATTTTATTGGCATAGAGTTGCTTGTAGTAATCTCTCATGATCGTTTGTATTTCTGCAGTGTCAGTGGTTACTTCTCCTTTTTCATTTCTAATTCTATTGATCTGGGTCTTCTCCCTTTTTTTCTTGATGAGTCTGGCTAATGGTTTATCAATTTTGTTTATCTTCTCAAAGAACCAGCTTTTAGTTTCATTGATTTTTGCTATTGTTTCCTTCATTTCTTTTTCATTTATTTCTGACCTGATCTTTATAATTTCTTTCCTTCTGCTGGCTTTGGGGTTTTTTTGTTCTTCTTTCTCTAATTGCTTTAGGTGCAAGGTTAGGTTGTTTATTCAAGATGTTTCCTGTTTCTTGAGGTAGGCTTGTATTCCTATAAACCTCCCTCTTAGCACTGCTTTTGCTGCGTCCCATAGGTTTTGGGTCGTCGTGTCTCCGTTGTCATTTGTTTCTAGGTATTTTTTGATTTCCCCTTTGATTTCTTCAGTAATCACTTCGTTATTAAGTAATGTATTGTGTAGCCTCCATGTGTTTGTATTTTTTACAGATCTTTTCCTGTAATTAACCATTTTAAAGACAAATATTTTCATCACTATGGAATGCAGACAGGAGGAAATTTTTGGTCAGGGGCCCTTTCTGTTCTTCTCCAAATTATAAAACATGGAAGATTACCCAGCTGACCTACTCACGGTGTCAGTCCTAGGTTAGAGAAACAATTTAATTAATAGCCTCAGCAATTTCAACAGCCATGTAATGGATTTCTAGGGTCAGACTCTGGAACTCAAGTATCCACCCAGTTATAAAAGCAAATGACTGTACAGTTACAGCATAGCTGCTTTTATTGCCAAGGCTGTTATACATAAATAGAATTCAATACATATTTTGTCCCCCTCGAATTGCCATCACATTGCTAAAGAGCAAGAACATTCAGACCAGAAAACTGAGTTATTTTTTACAAGTAAAGTTAAGTAGACAGCAGCTGCAGGATTAATACATTCCCTTGATTTATTTTTTATTTACAGATGCACATTTTCATTAGCTGGGATTTGAACAGAATGGATTTTTATAACAAAAGCAATAGCAGTCCAATTCTGACTTTTATACACAGATGGGTTTCTCGCCGTCTCCTTGGACAGTTTTGAGTGTATCTTCTTCCAGCACAACCCAGATGCATCTATTTGTAATGTTCGGCTTGCAGCCTAGAGGCAGAGTACCTAATTTCCCTCCCTAATCTGCAGAGCAAATCTCAGATGCAATGTGTTTTCTGTATAGATGCAAGGAAGTCCTGGAGAGTTGGGCTGGAAATGCAAACAAAAGTTTTTTTCCCCCTTCCTCCTATGAAAATTAAGGCATTTCCTGCCTCTGTGATGATTTCTTTAGTTATCTATCTATATTTGCTACAATGATTTCCTAAATGGCTTTAGGCTGTATTACTTCCCCTTGCCTTAGAAAACAATCAAATTTGTGTTGCAAGTATCCCAGGCTGACTGTTCTGTTTGATCGCAGTTATTAGACTACCCTCTAATGCTCTGAAATGGTTACTGTTTTAGACTTGCAACTGCAATAGTTATAAATAACCACAGATTCTCAAAATTCCTTATGTGTGGTACACATGCTCACTGACCAGTCTTATTTGTGTTGGTGCCCGAGAAATGTTTGCTTACTGAATAAAGGCACTGTAGATGTGGCAGAGAACTTGACCGCCTCTCATCGCACAGCCCTGTCATAGTTTTAGGAATGGTGCTGCTAGGACACCTTCAGGGGCTCTGGTTTAGAATGTTACTCAATTTTCTAACTGTGTTACAGTAGCAATACAGTATCCCATACTGTTAAGAAACATCTGATGTGGTGCTACTGAACTAGCCAAGGCAGTAAATAGGCATCAAAACAATGGATGGTGGATATCCGGAGTGCTGGATGGAGACAACAGCACCCAAAGTCTTTGTGACTTCAGGACTACAGATCGCAGAGGGCATCGGAACCCTGACCCCAAGATGCGTGCTCCCCCTTTTTCCTCATGCTTATTCCCTACTAGGCTGTCAGAGAGAACAAAGGAAGTGAAAGAACTAGAATGGCAGGTTAAGACTTGCCCACTCCATACTTTTATCCATATCTCTGTGCCTAAAAAATTAGGGAACTTCGTTGAAAAGAAAGACAAGAACTACAATATTAGCCAAGCGACCAGGAGATTACATTTGCAAGCCTCCTAGCCCATTGTCTCAGGCACAGCTTGTCACTTTCCCCTGCCACATGCCTGTCCACATGTATGGATGAGTGGATTATCACTAGGCAAAGACAAATTCGTTTCAAATCTGAAACTATAAAATGTTTGTTTGCTGGATTACATTTCCCTGTTGTTTTACCAGCAGGGTGACTTGGAAAAGTAAAATAGCATTGGCCCTTTCTATGCCAAATTCAGAAAAAGAGTTAAAATGATGCTCGCCAACACTGATGGTGGTCCTTACGCCAACAAACCTGAGTGAGCAATACACTTTTTAAACTACAGTGGTGAGAAAGAAAACTCAGTTCCCTATCCAAAGTGTATTGCACAGCCAGAAGTCCCACCACCTCAAGTTTTACACATGCTTCCAGGTAAAGATGGCTGCACCCAATTTCCACCCAGAGTGTACTTGCTAACCGTTCATCTGATTTCTTGAAACCTTAAGTATCATAATACCAATCTCAGTTTCAAGAACCTGAGTGGCTAAGTTACAATGTAAAGGTCCCTTCTTATCGAATCCTGTGGAAATCATTGTCTCTGAACTTTACCTTTATTTTAGATGCAGTATTTGTTGTGTGGACTTTATAGTCAGTGTTCGGTGCCCACGTTTTATTTGTCCAATTTTTTACCTTAGCATGAGTTCTTCTGAGATTCACCTCTGCTTAGCTGAGGCAATCATAGAATAAAAACAAATACATAAATAAAAAGGACTTTTTTTCATAGAAATACTGACACAACCTTAACTGGAATGGAGAGAGTCATGCAGCCATAAGAATAAAAGTAGCAAATGTTAGCAATCTGCTTCATAGCAGGAAATAAAATGTATTTTAGTAAAAACATGAGCACTGCTCCAACTGTAATTTTTCACACAGCTGTGATAAAAGAACAATAAAAGTGATAAGGCATAACAACTCCTGAGTAAACACACATATAAAATAAAGTGGAAGCTCAGATCTAAAGTGCTTTGTTTTACTTGTAGATGCTCAACATACCATGGCTGATGCTTTAATTTTTTTTTTTAACACCTATCAATTTTGTTCACTTGCACACTGTATTGGATGCTAGAGGCTTCCAACAAATATGTTGCATTAAGAAATATTCTCCCTCAGCCTGTGCATTTGACATCTTGTCACTTTGTAACACTACATACTTTTGAATAGATATCATATCTATTGCCTCTTGATAAGAAAAAAATAGCAAAAGCAGTACCAATGAATATTTTGTATAGAAAACATGTTTTTTTCCTTCCCTTAGAAATTATGTAATGCTGTCCCTGCCTCTTAAAAATCTGAGTCTTTCCCAAGGTAACAGAACACTTCTTTAATCATTAGAACAAATGGATGTTTGCCCAACAATGAGAACAGTTATTTTCTAAAATAGAAACATTCCTTCTAGAATGTTCTTGGGGCAAATAAATGATGTGTAAAGCACGTAAACAACAAAATGTACTCAGAACAAGAAAGATGACAATATTTTCCTAAGTATTCATCACGATGTCTATAAAATACTCTATGGCCTTTGGATCAAGGCATGGTTAAAGAACAGAGATAAGTCCCAAACTGATTATTTCTCCCTTTGAATAAATAGCTGCTCTCCCACTGACATTAAGTCTGTGAACTCATACACCCAGTAGCCATAAAACACATGCAAACCTGTGGCTCTCATCTAATTTCCTTTACCCTAGACCTGGTACACAATATTTATTCATTCATTCTTTTTTTTTTTTTTAACAAACATATATCAAAGCACTTCCAATGGGCAAAGGACTGTAGAGACCTATGACCACCCGTATTGTTGTGGCAGAGCTACCTGTTCAACAAAGATCTGGGTTCCTATCCCATAGTGTCTGGGGAAGCATCTTCTAGCCAGATGCTATATTTCCTGGACTTTCTTTGCATCTGGCCATGGCCAGGTGACTACAGAGTATAAACAGAAGAGAAGTATAAACTCTTTGGGACCAACCCGGTTAAGAAGCAAACGTTCTCTCTCTAGTCTCTCTTGGCCTTACTTGGCATCCTTGGAAGCCACATGTTGCAGAGGGCAGTGCCTGAGATCAAAAGAGCCTGGTTGCCAAATCACCACACAGAAGACTGCCTGCCAGAGACCACACTGAAATTTTATAAGAGTAAGAATAAACTTCAGCTGTGTTAAACTCTTTTGATCTGGGAGTTATCTGTTATGATAATTAACACAATCATATATAAGAATCTTTTTCTCAGGAACTTACCTTTAATAAGGGAGATGACTACTTCAAATCTTTTTGGAGAAAAAAATCAGACACATTTATATAAGATAATAAGGATGATAAGGCAAGTAACCCCCAATTATACTTTAGAATATCATCAGCATAGTGAGAAAGGGATCTGGGTTTCAAAAAACAGCAGGATCAGTTAAATCTACAGTTATTGGAAAAGGCCTCATGGAGAAAGAGGCCTTTTAACTTGATTTCAAAGGATGGATAGCAGTGTGACAAGTAAGAAACGAAGCTGAAAGGCATTTCAGGCTGAGGGAACTGTGTGATCAGGCAGGGAGGAAATACAGTGCAACGATTTGGGAATGGCGAGTGTCTGCATAAAGGATTATAGCCTGCCCAGAAGCAACCATGAAATGGTGAAACAGAACCTCCCAAGTTGCTATAGTTCAGAACTTACTGATAACCTGAGATGTGAACTATAAAACCATGGCTTTGGCACTGTGGAGGGATCAACATGTATTGGAGGAGGGTCATTTCATCTTAAGTTTTTCTCTTCTTTCCAAAAATCCAGGTGCTAGAATGTCTCTATTACCATTGTAGACAATGAGAGAGTGATACGAGGATTTCAACGACCTGAGAGGTCACAGAACAGAGAGGGACAAAAAGCACATACCCAGTGAGCACCACTGTAAAAATGCAAATAATTGCTCCAGAAATTGACACTTCTCAAGAAGCAAGATGAGACAGAAATCCTCCAATCCCCAAAATGCATGCATCTGTAGCGCTGTCAGCAATAATTGGGCAAATAATGCTATACTGATTAATTACAAAGCTTTCTTCAACTTTATGAATGAGATTAAAAACTCTGATTTTAAAATTCAAAGAACTGATAAATAAATTCTTTCCGAGATTGACATAGTTCAAAAAGAGTGACTAGAAAACCTAGATGATGAGAGAAGGGAATAATTATGGCTAAGGAGCTCCCCAACCTTATTTTGAAGGGATTGAAAATTAAGATCAGGAAAAGAATTTGGAAGATGGCAGAGGACTAGGACGTGGAGATCACCTTCCTCCCCACAAATACATCAAAAATATATCTACATGTGGAACAACTCCTACAGAACACCTACTGAACGCTGGCAGAAGACCTCAGACTTCCCAAAAGGCAAGAAAATCCCCACGTACCTGGGTAGGGCAAAAGAAAAAAGGAAAAACAGAAACAAAAGAATAGGGAAGGGACCGCACCTCTGGGAGGGAGCTGTGAAGGAGGAAAAGTTTCCACACACTAGGAAGCCCCTTCACTGGTGGAGACTGCGGGTGGCAGAGGGGGAAGCTTCAGAGCCACAGAGGAGAGTGCAGCAACAGGGGTGCCGAGGGCAAAGCGGAGAGATTCCCACACAGAGGACTGGTGCTGACCAGCACTCACCAGCCCGAGAGGCTTGTTTGCTCACCCACTAGGGCGGGTAGGGGCTGGGAGCTGAGACTCTGGCTTTGGAGGTCAGATCCCAGGGAGAGGACTGGGGTTGGCTGCATGAACACAGCCTGAAGGGGGCTAGTGTGTCACAGCTAGCTGGAAGGGAGTCCGGGTAAAAGTCTGGACCTTACTAAGAGGCAGGAGACCATTGTTTCAGAGTGCACAAGGAGAGGGGATTCCTTCCCCGTCTGCCCACAGAAGGCAAAGCACCGCCTAAACAAGCTCCAGAAATGGGCGCGAGGCACGGCTATCACCTCGGACAACAGAGACGGGCATGAAACGCTAACGCTGCTGCTACAGCCACCAAGAATCCTGTGTGCAAGCACAGGTCACTATCCACACACACCCCTGGGAGCCTGTGCAGCCCACCACTGCCAGGGTCCCGTGATCCAGGGACAACTTCCCCAGGAGAACACACGGAACGCCTCAGGCTGTTGCAACGTCACTCCAGCCTCTGCCACCACAGGATCGCCCTGCATTCCAATTATAACTACCATACCCCTCCCTCCCCCCAGCATGAGTGAGCCAGAGCCCCCTAATAAGCCGATGCTTCAGCCCCATACTGATGGGTGGGAACAAAAGCCTGAGGACAACCTACATGCAGAGGTGGGGCCAAAACCAAAGCTGAATCCCAGGAGCTGTGTGAACAAAAAAGAGAAAGGGAAATTCCTCCATGCAGCCTCAGGAGCAGCGGATTAAATCTCCACAATCAACTTGAGGTACCCTGCATCTGTGGAATACCTGAATAGACAATAAATCAACCCAAAATTGAGGCGGTGGACTTTGGGAGCAACTGTAGATTTGGAGTTTGCTGTCTGCGACTGACTTGTTTCTGATTTTTATTTTAGTATAGTTATTAGCACTTGTTATCACTGGTGGATTTGTTTATTGGTTTGGTTATTCTCTTCTTTTTTTAAATTATTTTTTATTTTTTTATTTTAATAACTTTTTTATTTTAATTATTTTATTTTATTTATTATTTTTTTTCTTTCTTTTTTTCTCCCTTTTCTTCTGAGCCATGTGGCTGACAGGGTCTTGGAACTCCAGCCTGGTGTCAGGCCTGAGCCTCTGAGGTGGGAGAGCTGAGTTCAGGACATTGGACCACCAGAGACCTCCCGGCCCCATGTAATATCAAACGGCGAAAGCTCTCCCAGAGATCTCCATCTCAGCACTAAGACCCAGCTCCACCCAATGGCCAGCAAGCTCCAGTGCTGGATGCCCCATGCCAAACAACTAGCAAGACAGGAACACAACCCCACCCATTAGCAGAGAGGCTGCCTAAAATCATAACATGGTCACAGACACCCCAAAACACACCATCGAATGCAGTCATGCCCACCAGAAAGACAAGATCCAGCCTCAGCCACCAGAACACAGGCACCAGTCCCCTGCACCAGGAAGCCTAAACAAGCCACTGTACCAACCTTACCGACTGGAGGCAGACACAAAAAACAATGGGAACTACGAACCTGCAGCCAGCAAAAAGGAGATCCCAAATACAGTAAGTTAAGCAAAAGGAGAACACAGAGAAATACGCAACAGATGAAGGAGCAAGGTAAAAAACAACCAGAACAAACAAATGAAGAGGAAATAGGAGTCTACCTGAAAAAGAATTCAGAGTAATGTTAGTAAAGATACCCAAAATCTTGGAAATAGAATGGAGAAAATACAAGAAACGTTTAACAAGGACTTAGAAGAACTAAAGAGCAAACAAGCAATGATGAACAACACAATAAATGCAATTAAAAATTCTCTAGAAGGAATCAATAGCAGAATAACTGAGGCTGAAGAACAGATAACTGACCTGGAAGATAAAATAGTGGAAATGACTACCACAGACCACAATAAAGAAAAAAGAATGAAAAGAATTGAGGACAGTCTCAAAGACCTCTGGGAAAATATTAAACGTAGCAACATTCAAATTATAGGGGTCCCAGAAGAAGAAGAGAAAAAGAAAGGGTCTGAGAAAATATTTGAAGGGATTGTAGTTGAAAACGTCCCTAATATGGGAAAGGAAATAGTCAATCAGGACCAGGAAGCAGAGAGAGTCCCATACAGGATAAATCCAAGGAAAAACACGACAAGACACATACTAATCAAACTATCAAAAATTAAATACAAAGAAAAAATGTTAAAAGCAGCAAGGGAAAAGCAACAAATAACATACAAGGGAAACCCCATAAGGTTAACAGCTGATCTTTCAGCAGAAACTCTGCAAGCCAGAAGGGAGAGGCAGGACATATTTAGAGTGATGAAAGGGAAAAACCTACAACCAAGATTACTCTAGCCAGCAAGGATTTCAATCAGATTAAACAGAGAAATTAAAACCTTTACAGACAAGCAAAAATTAAGAGAATTCAGCACCACCAAACCAGCTTTACAACCAATGCTAAAGGAACTTCTCTAGGCAGGAAACACAAGAGAAGGAAAAGACCTACAAAACCAAACCCAAAACAATTAAGAAAATGGTAATAGGAACATACATATCAATAATTACCTTAAATGTAGATGGGATAAATGCTCCAACCAAAAGACATACACTGGCTGAATGGATACAAAAACAAGACCCGTATATATGCTCTCTACAGGAGACCCACTTCAGACCTAGGGACACATACAAACTGAAAGTGAGGGGACAGAAAAAGATATTCCATGCAAATGGAAATCAAAAGAAAACTGGAGTAGCAATTCTCATATCAGACAAAATAGACTTTAACACAAAGACTATTACAAGAGACAAGGAAGGACACACATAATGATCAAGGGATCAATCCAAGAAGAAGATATAACAGTTGTAAATATTTCTGTACCCAATACAGAAGGCAAATATTAACAGCCAAAGAAGAGGAAATTGACAGTAACATAATCAGAGTAGGGGACTTTAACACCCCACTTTCACCAATGGACATATCATCCAAAATGAAAATAAATAAGGAAACACAAGCTTTAAATGATACATTAAATAAGATGGGTTTAATTGATATTTATAGGACATTCCTTCCAAAAACAACCCAATACACTTTCTTCTCAAGTGCTCATGAAACATTCTCCAGGCTAGATCATATCTTGGGTCACAAATCAAGCCTTGGTTATTTAAGATAATTGAAATTGTATCAAGGATCTTTTCTGGCCACAACACTCTGAGATTAGAAATCAGTTACAGGAAAAAAACTGTAAAAAATACAAACATGTGGAGGCTAAACAATATGCTACTAAATAACCAAGAGATCACTGAAGAAATCAAAGAGGAAATCAAAAAATACCTAGAAACAAATGACAATGAAAAAACAATGACTGAAAACCTACGGGATACAGCAAAAGCAGTTCTAAGAGGGAAGTTTATAGCAAATCGATCCTACCTCAAGAAACAAGAAAAATCTCAAATAACCTAACCTTTCACCTAAAGCAATTAGAGAAAGAACAAAAAAAACCCCCAAAGTTAGTAGAAGGAAAGATGTCAAAAATATCAGATCAGAAATAAGTGAAAAAGAAATGAAGGAAATGATAGCAAAGATCAATAAAACTAAAAGCTGGTTCTTTGAGAAGATAAACAAAATTGATAAACCACTAGCCAGACTCATCAAGAAAAAAGGGAGAAGACTCAAAACAACAGAATTAGAAATGGAAAAGAAGAAATAACAACTGATACTGCAGAAATACAAAAAATCATGAAGGATTACTACAAGCAACTATATGCCAATAAAATGGACAACCTGGAAGAAATAGACAAATTCTTAGAAAAGCACAACCTTCTGAAACTGAACCAGGAAGAAATAGAAAATATAAACAGACCAATCACTAGCAATGAAATTGAAACTGTGATTAAAAATATTCCAACAAACAAAAGCCCAGGACCAGATGGCTTCACAGGTGAATTCTATCAAACATTTAGAGAAGAGCTACCACCTATCCTTCTCAAACTTTTCCAAGATATAGCAGAGGGAGGAACACTCCCAAACTCATACTACGAGGCCACCAGCACCCTGATACCAAAACCAGACAAAGATGTCACAAAAAAAAGAAACCTACAGACCAATATCACTGATGAACATAGATGCAAAAATCCTGAACAAAAATACCAGCAAACAGAATCCAACAGCACATTAAAAAGATCACACACAATGATCAAGTGGGATTTATCCCAGGAATGCAAGGATTCCTCACTATATGCAAATCAATCAATGTGATACACCATATAAATGAAAAAAGCTTTCAAAAAAATTCAACACCCATTTATGATAAAAACTCTCCAGAAAGTAGGCATAGAGGGAACTTACCTCAACATAATAAAGGCCATTTATGAAAAACCCACAGCCTACATTGTTCTCAATGGTGAAAAACTGAAAGCATTTCCTCTAAAATCAGGAACAAGACAAGGATGCCCACTCTCACCACTATTATTCAACATTGTTTTGGAAGTTTTAGCCACAGCAATCAGAGAAGAAAAAGAAATAAAAGGAATCCAAATCAGAAAAGAAGAAGTAAAGCTGTCACTGTTTGCAGATGACATGATACCATACATAGAGAATCCTAAAGATGTTACCTGAAAACTACTAGAGCTAATCAATGAATTTGGTAAAGTAGCAGGATACAAAATTAATGCACAGAAATCTCTTGCATTCCTATACACTAATGATAAAAAATCTGAAAGAGAAATTAAGGAAACACTCCCATTTACCACTGTGACAAAAAAGAATAAAATACCTAGGAATAAACCTACCTAAGGAGACAAAAACCCTGTATGCAGGAATCTATAAGACACTGATGAAAGAAATTAAACATGATACAAACAGATGGAGAGATATACCATGTTCTTGGATTGGAAGAATCAACATTGTGAAAATGACTATACTACCCAAAGCAATCTACAGAGTCAATGAAATCCCTATCAAACTACCAATGGCATTTTTAACAGACCTAGAACAAAAAATTTCACAATTTGTATGGAAACACAAAAGACCCCGAATAGTCAAAGCAATCTTGAGAAAGAAAAACGGAACTGGAGGAATCAGACTCCCTGACTTCAGACTATACTGCAAAGCTACAGTAATCGAGACAGTATGGTACTGGCACAAAAACAGAAATATAGATCAATGGAACAGGATAGGATGCCCAGAAATAAACCCATGCACATATGGTCACCTTATCTTTGATAAAGGAGGCAAGAATATATAATGGAGAAAAGACAACCTCTTCAATAAGTGGTGCTGGGAAAACTGGACTGATACATGTAAAAGAATGAAATTAGAACACTCCCTAACATCATACACAAAAATAAACTCAAAATGGATTAAAGACCTAAATGTAAGGCCAGACACTCTAAAACTCTTAGAGGAAAACATAGGCAGAACACTCTTTGACATAAATCACAGCAAGATCCTTTTTGACCCACCTCCTAGAGAAAGGGAATTAAAAACAAAAATAAACAAATGGGACCTAATGAAACTTAAAAGCTTTTGCACAGCAAAGGAAACCATACAAGATGAAAAGACAACCCTCAGAATGGGAGAAAATATTTGCAAAAGAAACAACTGACAAAGGATTAATCTCCAAAATATACAAGCAGCTCAGGCAGCTCAATATCAAAAAAACAAACAACCCAATCCAAAAATGGGAAGAAGATCTATATAGACTTTTCTCCAAAGAAGTTATACACATTGCCAACAAACACATGAAAGGATGCTCAACATCACTAATCATTAGAGAAATGCAAATCAGAACTACAATGAGGTATCACCTCACACTGGTCAGAATGGCCATCATCAAAAAATCTACAAACAATAAATGCTGGAGAGGGTGTGGAGAAAAGGGAACCCTCCTGCACTGTTGGTGGGAATGTAAATTGATACAGCCACTATGGAGAACAGTATGGAGGTTCCTTAAAAAACTAAAAATAGAACTACCATATGACCCAGCAATCCCACTACTGGGCATATACCGTGAGAAAACCATAATTCAGAAAGAGTCATATACCACACAATGTTCACTGCAGCTCTATTTACAATAGCCAGGACATGGAAGCCACCTAAGTGTCCATTGATAGATGAATGGATAAAGAAGATGTGGTGCATATATACAATGGAATATTACTCAGCCATAAAAAGAAACGAAATTGAGTTATTTGTAGTGAAGTGGATGGACCCAGAGTCTGTCATACAGAGTGAAGGAAGTCAGAAAGAGAAAAACAAATACCATATACTAACACATATATATGGAATCTAAAAAAAAAAAAAAAAAAAGGTTCTGAAGAACCTAGGGGCAGGACAGGAATAAAGACGCAGACATAGAGAATGGACTTGAGGACATGGGGAGGGGGAAGGGTAAGCTGGGACAAAGTGAGAGAGTAGCATTGACATATATACACTACCAAATGAAAAACAGATAGCTAGTGGGAAGCAGCAGCATAGCACAAGGAGATCAGCTCAGTGTTTTGTGACCACATAGAGGGGTGGAATAGCAAGGGTGTGAGGGAGACGCAAGAGGGAGGGGATATGGGGATATATGTATGCATATAGCTGATTCACTTTGTTATACAGCAGAAACTAATACAACATTGTAAAGCAATTATACTCCAATAAAGATTTAAGAAAAAAAAAAAGAATGCACATAAAAAGAAAAAAAGAAAATTAAGATCAGAACCCTACTATACAATAATTATTCTTCAATGTTTCTTTATGCTTGTGTTGATAATTTAGAAAACTATGAATAATTTTCATTCCACAGTATAAACACTCATTCTTTACAATGGTTCTTTTAGGAATTTTTTAATTGACAAATGAAAGATTATTGAACAAATGATGTTTATCTAGAAAACACACCTGCACTACATTTTAGTTTACATGTAGAATTGCCCATTTATAGACAAATGTCCATTGGCAAATAACTTTACTTCTCTGCAAAAGCCCAGATATGTTTTGCCTACAAAAAGAGAGAATATTCTTTCTTCAAGGCCCATTTTGTCAAGGGTGCAGAAGAGACCCACTTTTATGGACTGAATGTTTGTGTCCCACCAAGGTTCATATGTTGAAACTCTATCTCTCATATGATAGTGTTAGGAGGTAGGGCCTTTGGAAGGTAATTAGAAACAGATGAGGTCATGAGGGAAAAGTCCCCATAAATAGGATTAGTGCCCTTATAGGAGTCAGGAGAGAACTGGCTTCCAACCTGTGCTCTCCGCAATGCGAGGACACTCTGAGAAGTCAGCAGTCTGCAACCTGGAAGAGGGTTCTCACCAGAACTCGACCACGCCGACACCCTGATCTCAGACTTGCAGCCTCCAGAACTGTGAGAAATAAATTCCTGCTGTTTATAAGCCGCCCAGTCTTTGGTGTTTTGTTATAGCGGCCGGAACTAAGACACCTATCCAAATTTAAACCAGTTCCTACTGCCTCCTCTTTAGAAGTTTGAACACAGAGTCTGACTCTATAAAAAGAAAAATGTTTCCTTTCTTCTGTTTGCCTGTTTAAAGACATGCATAGGGCTTCCCTGGTGGCGCAGTGGTTGAGAGTCTGCCTGCTAATGCAGGGGACACGGGTTCGAGCCCTGGTCTGGGAAGATCCCACATGCCACGGAGCAACTGGGCCCGTGAGCCACAGCTACTGAGCCTGCGCGTCTGGAGCCTGTGCCCCGCAGCGGGAGGGGCCGCGATGGTGAGGGGCCCGCGCACCGCGATGAAGAGCGGTCCCCGCACCGCGATGAAGAGTGGCCCCCACTTGCCGTAACCAGAGAAAGCCCTCGCACGAACCGAAGACCCAACACAGCCAAAAATAAATAAATAAAAATAAATAAAGTAGCTATAAAATTTAAAAAAAAAAAAAAAAAAAAAGACATGCATAGTTTTCAAACTTTTTTTACAAACATTAGGTGTCCTAATGTTCTGTGTCGTCTGTTCAGCTTCTCTTGGGCTAGGGAATAGAGGTCAGAGGCTCATTTCCAAGAGAGCACTGTGTGAAAAAAAGAAAACTGTGAAGAAAAGGTGTGGAGTGAGCAAATGAAGCAAGCTTAACAGTTTCCTTCAACAGCTTGCCAGCAGCTCCGTGTGCCCAGGACTGACCATGCCAGTCCCAAGTGCATCCTTCCTTGCTGTCCCCACTTCTTTTCCTATTATCTTGCTTCTTCCCACCCTGTACTACAATAATTTACAAGAAGAGAAGTTTGCATAAATGTATTTATGCTCTAAAAAGAAATTTTCATTTAAATTGATGCGAACGTCAAAGGAAGACAAAAATATCCCCTTTCTACGCAGATGAGTAGCTCTTTTTCCTCTTAAAATATTTTTTCAGAAAATCTAAAATATGTGAGGCTGGAGATTCTTTTAGATAGCAAAGAAAGGAGATGTACTCTGTGCATGAATAAGGAAATTTTTCTGAAACCTCACTTCTTTCTATAATGGAAAGCAGTTGGAAAACAAATTAGCACAATGCATTTTCTGAAGAACATTTTCCTTGAAAAAAAAAATAATAACTTAATTCAAAGACCTAAGCCTGAATCAAATTTTCTCTTTGATAATCTCTAATTTCACAGGCTTCCCTGGGCCTTCTCTCCTATCTGAACCACCTTCCCAGGTTCATCCTCCATGGCATCATGAGAGGGGACTACATAAAAATATAGCCTTTATAGCACCATTCCCTGGTTAAATTAATTCAACGGTACCTAACGCCAGCTTTAGGAAAGCATACAACTCACGTCATTATCTCTTTTCTTTTTAACTTGCCAACCTCATTTGCTCTCTCTGACCTCCTTATACTCCAGCAGTAATGACTTACTTTGATCCATATTAACATACCATAGCATTTCATGCGCACCATTAATTTGTTCATTCTCTTTGCTTTGAGTGGAAAGAGGCTTTCTTCCTCTGTTTACTTGGTGAGCTCCTATTGATCTTCCAAACCCTTTGTATCAGTCAGAGTTGAATTTGGGAAACAGAATTCACTCTGGGTATGTCAGACAGGAAGGCATTTAATGCAGGGAATGAAATGCCAAGGAAACTGTTGAAAGGATTAGAGGAACACAAGTCAGGGCCACCAATAAGCTTTCAGGTCACAACACTGCAGGTATGATCCAGAAATTGGGAGCTGCTGCTGACAGTCAGAGGTCAGAAAGCTACAAGAACTACTGCCTATGTCACAGCTGCCCCCACAGTCAAGGGTGATGAGTTGGCAGTGAAACAAGGAGTCTGATCACTATAAAAAACAATGTTTGCTGGATCTTTGTATGTCAGCTGCCATCACTGCCAAAGGAAAAATGACTCCATTCTCTCCTGCTTTGCAAATTTTTCACTAGAGCATTTCACTATACTTTTTAGCCTTCCAACCGCTATAGGGTATAGGGACATTGAAGAGGAGGAAATAGGTGTTGAGTATCAGGAATTGTATCCTCTGTCAAGCCCTTCTTTGGACCCTCCACCCCTAAGAGTCTTGGTTAATCATTCCCTCCACCATATTACCTCTGTTTTTTACTAAGCATGTTCTTCTATTATCTTAGTAGTCCTACCATATTACAAAATTTGGGGAAACATATATAGTTCATATATTATAAATACCTGATAATTATTTTATTCATCTTGTTTAAATCCCAAGTGCCTAGCATAGTCTCTGGCACATAATATGTCTCCATATTTTATTTCAAATATTATTAAGTAGCACTTTAATTTACAAAAAATATTAACTTTGAAAAGTGAGATTTTCAGTTTCAGTCTCCTCTTCAGTAGACTCAAAAAATACAGAGTTGGAAAGTGGTGACATTGAACTCTCTTGAGATTTCAGTAAATTCTCCTTTTCATAGAAGAATAATGTCTTAGGATGTTATTCAATTAAAAGACAAATTTGAGGATGCATTGGTTCTAGTAGATATTCTACTCATTGTACTGTCCAGTGATCAATTTGCTCTTCCCAACAGAGGATAGAAAATCAGGCATTTTATTGCACTTATTTCAATTATATTTCATTTATGCATTGGGTTAAATAACCTCTGGACATGCTTATAAGCCTCACAAGTAAAAACACAGCAAGCAATTAGAATTTATGTTCTAATATAGATTAAGTATCAAAAGAATATTCAAATAAGATTCAGAATATATTTTTATATTCCACTCACAATAATTTCTTTATTAGAGTGTGGTGGGTAAGGAAGAATGTCTATGTCTAGCTTCTCACACCTCTGGAGCGGGGCAGATCGACTTTCACAATGCAGCCTATGTAAAGTCCTGTGATTCTAAAACACAAGTCATAGATTAAACAAAAAAATCCTAAAGACATACAATATTCCTCTGGACTCCATACAAACACCCAGTTGTCCACTGGAGGCTTGATTTAAGGGAAAACTAAGATATAATAAAACTAGCAATGCTTTTTTAAATACTAAGCTAGAAATGTTTTACATAAAATTATGTCACATACTAAGAGAATATTATATGGCCCAAGATGAATTTACCTTTTAGTTTCACTTAAATTCAGTAATAAGAATCAAAAGTAAAATGAGACTACTCTAGAGAAAAATTAAGAGCAGACACTACAGTTATCAGTAAAGAAATTAACTGCAGAGGATATAACTTTCTTCATTAGTTCTTAGGTAATTTTAAGTGCTTCCCTTGACCTTTACAAATGAAGGCAATGAGCTACCTAGAGCTTGTGCTGAGAATACAAAGAAGCAGAATTCATCAGTATTATGGTCTAGATGTTTGTGTCCACCCAAAATTCATATATTGAAACCCTAACCCCCAGTGTGGCTGTATTTGGAGATAGGGCCTCTAAAGAAGTAATTAAGGTTAAATGAGGTCATGGGGGCAGTGGGGTGGGGGAGGGGAGAGGCTGATCTGATTGGATTAGTGTCCTTATAAGAAGAGACACCAGAGAGCTCAATCTCTCTCTTCCTGCGTCACAGAGGAACAGCCATATGAGGACACAGTAAGAAGGCAGCCATCTGCAAGCCAGGAAGAGAGTCCTCTTCAAAACCAACTAAGCAGACACCATGATCTCAAACTTCCAGCTTCCAGAACTGTCATAACATACATTTCTGTTGTTTAAAACAGCCAGTCTGTGGTATTTGGTTATGGCAGCTTAAGCAGACTAATACAATCAGCAAGCCAACTAAGATCCTTCCCCACTCCTGCTGTCACCTACACACATATCATACCTTCACTGAAAAGCTGAAGGCCTCGGTGACAGCATAGGAAAAGCAGGTGAAAAGTACTAAAGTTCTTGCACACTGCTATTAAGGAAAGTACCAAACACATACTTTCTCCCTCTGACATTTCTCACTTAAGGCTACTCCTGATGTAGATATTTATATGGATAAAATTAATGTTACACTGATTTCACATGCATAAGAATGTTGCAGTAAGACCACCACAGTGTGATTTAGCCACCCAGGAAAACCCGGGGCCATACACCTTTGTTTGGAGCACTGGATCACAAAAATAGAAATGGGATTCTAGGTTCATGAGAACACAAATCCCACCACATATTTGTAATTATTTTCTGTATATAATGTGTTTAAAATTGTTCTAAATCTTGGCATTGGAATTGATAATAAGAAGTAACACCTTTCAAGTCATTTAATTATAAGCTAAACCTAAGAGGTAGAAACATTCTCACCATTAATCAAATTAATACTTGAAGGCATTAGACCCACCATTTCCTGGAAAAAGAGTAATTTTGGTGTAACTAGTTAAGGCTATATCCCAATTAAATTGGTTTCCACACCCTGTCTACCTTCTGTCAAATTTTTGGCCACTTATAAGGACTGCTCTCAGACCTAAGCTATGATCTAAAGTTTAAAACTCTAAATTCAGAAATACCTTTAAATGATCATAAATATTGTGCTGGTTATAAAGCTCTTATCTCTCAGCTCCAAATCTATACTGCTATACTCTTGTAATCCTGAGGCTAAGATTGTGAAAACCACTTTTGCCCTTTGTCAGCTTGCTCCCTGTTTGGTGCAGCCAGTAGTGGTATTCTCTGGGAGAGACTGGAAGGCAGGAGAAGGGGAAAGGGAATTATTCCTTCCTGTTCCTCTCTCTGTTATCTAGTACTGGCTCTTCATCCCAACAGCAGCCATTGGCATTCCTGGAACTAGCTTCATTGCACCCTTCTCAGACGACCAGCAGTACGTGGGTCATGACCCCTGTTCAGTAATCTGAGCCCCAATGTACAGAGTCTGTACTCTTCTAGATTTGGAAAATCCTAACCTTTTTTTGTATGCTCCAGCCATTTGGATGGTAGCTACTTTCGACAGTTGTTATGGCTGGACTTTCTCATTTTGCTCTTTCAGCTTTACTTAACCAATCCCCTAGATTAGACTTTCTTTGTTGAAATACCTAGTGTGGTTCCTGTTTTCCTGACTGGGCCTTCACCAATACATATATGGAAAATGACATTTAAATTTTAGGAAGGTGCACTCAAGTAAAACTTATTTCACATTCCAACTACATTATCCAATACCCAAAACTATCTCAAGCACAAATGGATTATGTACATAAAAGACTACTTTCCTTTAGAATCATATTTTGCCTATACAGTTCAAACAAGCATAGGTCTGGGGAGTTTCTAGACAGAGGTGGAACTAAACCATATATTTCATTCAGTACATGAAACAGTTAACTCTGGTGGCAATGCCTTAAAAAAAGAGTAAAAGCAAAGGAGACTTTTTCTTTTGATTTTTGACGTTGACTAGTTTTTTTATTGAGCATTTTTCTTCTGCATTTTACCTTTTTAGAACTTCATGCTCTTGAGGCAGTTTTCTGTTTTCTTACACGGTTATTGAAAGGATTACCCGCACTTGTCATGTTAATTGCCTGACACAGTCTCTGGCACACAGTAGGGAACCAATAGCAGGCAGACATTCACTGACCAATACTGGCCTCAAGTTTCTCCTCTCTGAGATGGCGAAAATAATGAACTACTATGGTTCAAGCCATGCAGCAGTCTGGTCCAGGTCTTCTTTGTATTGACTGTTCATGCCTTCACGAACGTAACACAAGCTTATGCTTTGACCCACATAGTGCAGGAGAACACTGGGGTCATCCTACAGAACACGGGTCATGCCACCAAAAGTGGTTTCAAACTAAAATAACAAACCTTTTATTTATATTTATCAAACACAGTGGAAAAGAAAGAGGATCTTATCAACATCTTTTTTATCACCTGCCCCACAACAACAACAAAAAAACTTCTTCCAGAAGTGTCTGTCTAGTTTCCCTTTTCTTCCTGATTCTCCATCACAAAATCTCAAATACTGACTGTCCAACATAACCCACTTTGGAAAGCCTAGGTGGGGAAAAAATTGAGCAAGTCAAGCCAGAATTTATTTGAAGTGAGTGGGGAGAAGAAATTCAAGGAACTTATACCAGATAACTTACATCCTTCTGTTCTTGTTAACCCTGCGTAGGTTGCATGGTGCTAAAGTTCTCTGCTTCTGTAGATTGAGGGTTCCAAATGCATCTGTCCCTTACAACAGTGATATCCTCTCTGCAGAAGCAACATTTTTCTAGCACTAACAAGACAGAATGGGGATTTAGAACTTATTTTTGCGAAGAAAGTTACATCTGTTTAGAGTGGTAGCTTCCATTTGGGTGGCCCCATGGCACCTCCATGTACCACTGTAACATCTTCTGCCATCTTCCCAGGCAGTAAGTCACGAAAGATACTACTGTTTATTCACCTCACACTCAGCATCCTGTGAGCCACATTAGCTTAAATACACAGACTTAAGAATCAGGAGACAGAGTTATAATTCATTTTTTGTCAACAAATTCATGATAATTTGTAGGAAACGGTATTCGTGCTCAGTTTCACCATGAAGACTAAAAACGGAAAAAATTGCCTCTTCCACCTTTCACTAAATCACATATGTGAAATATCTAAGATATACACAATATGAAAAACAGAGTGCACATACATTAAGTAGTCATTGGTTTCTTGCTTGAAATATAAGGCGAAAGTATATGGAACGTAAAGTATGGTAGAAAGAGTAAAATTCGTAGCTGTTGAGGCGAAATAAGCAACATCATTCCCAAGAGAAATGAACATGTCGAATAACCAAGAAAGAGGGCAGAGACATTATTACAGCAAGAAAAGGGGAGAAAGCACTGAAACTAAAATGTTGAATGCAAAGACACCTAGGAATAATGAAGAGGAAAAGGTTCTAATGCAGCATTGCCAGAGTAGGAGGTTTAACAGCTTTCTGTCATTTTAATTTTAACCTTTTATTGAATTACCTGTAGAAAGTTCTTATCCCAAAACAGATAAAAATAATTTGTACACAAATCAAACCCATGGCAGTCTATGTCACCACCTCCAAATTCTGAGAGTCAATCTCTCCTTTTAAGAAAGAAACACAAAATGCATCACAGCTCCTTCTGATAATCTCATACATTGGGTCATTTTTATTTTACTTTATTTTACTCTGTTTTGTTTTCATGTGACAGTCTCTCACCAAAATTAATCACAGGACATTGTCCAGGTATATTTTAGTTCTCTCTGAAGGGATGAAACAGCCAACCCATAATAAGGCTTGGTCAAGGCCAAGCATAGCCACAAATGCTATGGCATACTTTGGAAAGCCACCTCAATCCTTGTCATTGCTCACAGACAGTGATAAAGTACAAAAACACCGCTACCTGAGTAATAGCTAGTTACTGCATCACTCTTTACTGCAGGATGTTGTCCTTCATCAGTGTCAGTCCCAAATCAATTGGTTAGGACACAGCCCCAGTTATAAGCCCCCTTTTGCTTTCTGATTCAATGTATTACAACAATTCTGTTTGTTTGTTTGCTCCTCCACCTTGATTTGCAAGATAGAACTGCAAAAATCAGTTGGAAACTTCAACTTACGCACAACTAGCTGAAAATCATTTCTTTGATGCTGATGTAGTGTCAGTGAAAATGATGTTTTAAAAAAAAAAAAAAACTACTACTCACTTCAGAGAAAAAAGAAATACCCTCAAGAGCTATGTTCAAGTACAATAGAAAGGTTGAATTATTGAAATTCTTTTGTAGATAACCTGAGAGATAGTGGAAGAATATTTATAAATCGGGCCTTAGAAAAGTGCTAATAAACTCAGCACTGTCTCACAGTGCACGAATATGAAAGTCTAATTTTTAAAAGGAAAAATAAAAGTACTGAGAGCTTATTAACGACAGTAAGAGGCAATACTGGTACTTAGAATTTAACAAACCAAAGGCAAATCCAAGCCTTGAAATCCATCCCAGGCAATAACCATCAATTGGTTAAGAAAGGCATCACCAAAGTTCTAGACCCATGTCAGAGGCACGCCACAAAGGGATACCCATTGTCCAACTGCCACTCTCCCTAAATCCCTTCCTCAACTCCTACTGCAGCCTATGCCACAACGTGAGGGTCCTGTTGGTTGGTATCACCATTATCTACCTAGGATTGATTCTGAGTCAACAAAATTTTATACAGGAGATTCCTGCAGACCGATTTCACTGAAGAACATTACTCCAGTTGAGTTACAAGTAGAAAAGATGCTTTTATTCATTCTGTATGATGCCAAACAAGAAAGAGAGCAACGCTGAGTCCAGGAAACCACAGCTAGGATAGGGAAACATTGCCACTGAGTAAAATACTATGGCAGGAAAATTTTGAACATCTGAATTTTTGTTCCTCCCCCTATCTTTTCCCCTTCCCCTTCCCCAACTCAAAGAGAAAGTGGAGCCTGTACTTCTTTACCTCAGGGAAGATATGTGGCATGGATTCGTTGAAAAAAGTAAGACCAACGGAGAAAAGAGAAACTTACAGGAATTGGTAGAACTGTCTCTGAAACTAACAAAAAAGGTTCTCCAAACTGGGAAAAAAGAGAAGTCAGGGGATGTCTCCAGAGATGGAAACCTGTTCACCGTTCACTAAAAATGTGGCAGGACCTCAGAGGGAAAGGCTAGTTGGTACAGGTTGTGGGGTCCAGTCTTGGTACAAAAGAACGGAGAAAAGAGGAGAGGAACTCATCTCCTGTGCCAACTGTGGCAACAGCGGTCATCCAACCTGTTTCAAGTTTCCCACCCGAACTCATGGAAAGAAGTGAGGGCTTTATGGCGGCAGCACCTCAAGGTGAAACCATGCAGCTCCTGTCAAGATCAGGGCAAAAATGCAGATAACATGTTCTTTCATGACTCCTGTGACCGAGATTTTTCACATGGAGTGTAGTGATCCGCCGCTCACTGGGATGCCAAAAGGCGTGTGGCCGTGTCAAATATGTCAACCTAGGGGAAAAGGACAAACATTTCTACAGAAGGTGGCACAGAGAAAATGGCACTATACTAATCCATTAGGACATTAAAAAAAAAAAAGCAGGTTAAAGAAACAAAACATGGTGTCAAAAGTTGCCTTCAGCAAAGTTCAAACAGGCCCTGGAAGGGGTCAGACACATAATATCACTCTCTCCAGCCAATCAGCATCGTCAGAAAGATATTTAGACTGAATAGGCAGCTTGGACGTCCACCGAGATGCCAGCGTTCCCTTGAAGTTCAACAAGAAAAGGAAAGGCCTCATAGATGGCCTGAGCAAATTCTGTGCCCCTTCCCCTGATGGTCAGAAACCTGGAGAGGGAATGGTACACTACTCTAAGCAACAGAGAATCAGGAAAAGGGGCAACAGAAAATCAAGAACATCAGATTGGCCCACAGACAATCAGGATGACAGGAATGGCAAACAAGAAAGGGAGGAATGGCTTTTGGGGAGTCAGGAAATCATGACTGAGAAAAATATGGTATTGTTTTGTGATATCCAAGAACAAGCACTGCAGGTAAAGTTGGATATTCAGATTGGACAATCAAACAATTGCTCATGGATGAGAAACAGAGGATTAATTATATTGTGGGTAAAGCAGTAGCAGCAATTTATCTATCTAATCTGATCTGCGAATCAGTGTGTGTTGTGCGTATACAAAGTTCTGCTGGTTAAGGTGTTCCTTTCAAACCCATGATAACTGCTTTGGTTTTGCAAATAAACTCACTGCCTTGACTACCAGTATTAAATGAGCTTGGTTTCTTTATTTTCTGTCTTATAAGTTCAGTAAATGTGTTTCTCAGTTAAAAAAACAAAAATTATGGCAGGACCTCAGATGGGAAAGCCAACTGGTACAGGTTGTGGGGTAAGGTGCCATACCTGAGAGCATCATACACCAAGGTGGGCACTGAAGCAGGAGAGAAGTGGAGGGGAAGGCAGGAAGGACTCAGTAGATGGAGATAATACGTTCTCTGTTAGCACACAGGTGAAAAACCAATATAGTCACAATTATCCTTCACAAAGCCTTTAATTGCCCAATAGGTCCAGTCTGCAAACATAATCTCTCAGTAAATCCAATTCAGACAGCTTGGGACTTCCCTGGTGGTGCAGTGCTTAAGAATCCACCTGCTACTGTAGGGGACACGGGTTCCAGCCCTGGTCCGGGAAGATCACACATGCCTCGGAGCAACTAAGCCCATGCACCACAACTACTAAGCCCGCACTCTAGAGCCTGTGAGCCACAACTACTGAGCCCATGTGCCACAACTACTGAAGCCTGCGTGCCTAGAGCCCGTGCTCCACAACAAGAGAAGCCACCGCAATGAGAAGCCCGTGCACTGCAACAAAGAGTAGCCCCCGCTCACCACAACTAGAGAAAAGCCCGTGCACAGCAATGACAACCCGATGCAGCCAAAAAGAAATAAACAGATAAATTAAAAACAAACAAACAAACAAACAAACAAATCAGATAGCTTTCTTCCAACACTGGAACAGATCATGGTTTCTTCCACTGAGCCCCAGATTAAGGACCTGGACTGCAGCAAGGGGTAATGTTGTACAAAAAACACGCATCCAATGCACACTCAGCTCATCTAGGTGCTCACACTTGGGAAACTGAAACTGAATGATGAAGCAGCAGAAATACAACCTCCATTTCACTCTCACTCCTAGTGTCACCTTCTTGAGTTCCACAGAATTGAGAAGAATGGTTTATCTCACCTTTTCTCTGACAACAGAGAGTTGAATTTTAATGAATTACATGAAAGACTCCAACTGGATTAAAAGATAAATCCAGTAAGCAAGAACCTCAGTGGGGAGAAAATTTCCCCAATAACCTATGTTATCGTAAGGTTATTATGGGATATGCAGAATCATGGGTCATGTTTTTGTGCAGAAAGTAGAGAAGAAGGTTGAGAATTTGGAAGTGATTACATCACAGAGACAGAATATGTTAAGAAGGGAATGAGCTTTAGAGCTAAACTGACTTAAGGTCAAATGGTAGATCTCAGTTCCCCTGTGTTCCATATGTGATTTAGGTGAGTTACTTAATCTCTTCGTTCCTCACTTACCTTATCTGTGACAATGAAATAATGGGGCAGAGGGGCCAGAGTGGGAAGGGGGATGCAGACCAGTAACAAATTTGAAAATACACATACTAAACAAAATTGATAAACCGTTAGCCAGACTCATCAAGAAAAAAAGGGAGAAGACTCAAATCAATAGAATTAGAAATGAAAAAGGAGAAGTAACAACTGACACTGCAGAAATACAAAGGATCATGAGAGTTCTACAAGCAACTATATGCCAATAAAATGGACAACCTAGAAGGAATGGACAAATTCTTAGAAAAGCATAACCTTCCAAGAATGAACCAGGAAGAAATAGAAAATATAAACAGACCAATCAATTTCACTGACATTGAAACTAGATTAAAAATCTTCCAACAAACAAAAGCCTGGGACCAGATGGCTTCACAGGGGAATTCTATCAAACACTTAGAGAGGAGTAAACACCTATCCTTCTCAAACTCTTCCAAAATTTAGCAGAGGGAGGAACACTCCCAATCTCATTCTATGAGGCCACCATCACCCTGATACCAAAACCAGACAAAGATGTCACAAAGAAAGAAAACTACAGGCCAATATCACTGATGAACATAGATGCAAAAATCCTCAATAAAATACTAGCAAACAGCATCCAACAGCACACTGAAAGGATCATACACCATGATCAAGTGGGGTTTATCCCAGGGATGCAAGGATTCTTCAATATATGCAAATCAATCAATGTGCTAAACCATATTAACAAATTGAAGGAGAAAAACCATATGATCATCTCAATAGATGCAGAAAACGATTTCGACAAAATTCAACACCCATTTATGATAAAAACCCTCCATCATTTATTATGTTTGATGAACTCAATGAAAACCATGAGAGGGGTGCTCTTATTCTTTCCTCGCCCTTCCATAATGTATTTACTGTTTGCACAGCCATCATTCAATTTTCAGAGAAGCTCACCGCCTTCTCCTGCTGATTAAATTCCTGTTTGGTTTCACTGCCAAGCCTGTCGGATTAAATTAACAAATTCTGTTTGCTTAGTGGGAATGACCTGAACCAGCCTTCAGCTTGTACAAAATAATAATCTCTTCAATGATATATTGATTCAATGATCTTTATCTTCTCCAGATGACATGATACTATACATAGAGAATCTCAAAGATGCTACCAGAAAACTACTAGAGCTAATCAATGATTTGGTAAAGTAGCAGGATACAAAATTAATGCACAGAAATCTCTTGTATTCCTATACATTAATGATGAAAAATCTGAAAGAGAATTTAAGGAAACACTCCCATTTACCATTGCAACAAAAAGAATAAAATATCTAGGAATAAACTTACCTAAGGAGACAAAAGACCTATATGCAGGAATCTATAAGACACTGATGAAAGAAATTAAAGATGATACAAACAGATGGAGAGATATACCATGTTCTTGGATTGGAAGAATCAACATTGTGAAAATGACTATATTACCCAAAGCAATCTACAGATTCAATGAAATCCCTGTCAAACTACCAATGGCATTTTTCACAGGACTAGAACAAAAAATTTCACAATTTGTATGGAAACAAAAAAGACCCCAAATAGCCAAAGCAATCTTGAGAAACAAAAATGGAGCTGGAGGAATCCAACTGCCTGACTTCAGACGATACTACAATGCTACAGTAATCAAGACAGTATTGTACTGGCACAAAAACAGAAATATAGATCAATGGAACAGGATAGAAAGCCCAGAGATAAACCCATAAACATATGGTCACCTTATTTTTGATAAAGGAGGCAAGAATATACAATGGAGAAAAGACAGCGTCTTCAATAAGTGGTGCTGGGAAAACTGGACAGCTACATGTAAAAGAATGAAATTAGAACACTCCCTAACATCATACACAAAAATAAACTCAAAATGGATTACAGACCTAAATGTAAGGCCAGACACTATAAAACTCTTCAGAGGAAAACATAGGCAGAACACTCTCTGACATAAATCACAGCAAGATCCTTTTTGATCCACCTCCTAGAGAAATGGAAATAAAAACAAAAATAAACAAATGGGACCTAATGAAACTTAAAACTTTGCTTTTGCACAGCAAAGGAAAACATAAACAAGACGAAAAGACACCCCTCAGAATGGGAGAAAATATTTGAAATTGAAGAAACTGACAAAGGATTAATCTCCAAAATTTACAAGCAGCTCATGCAGCTCAATATCAGAAAAACAAAAAACTCGATACAAAAATGGGCAGAAGACCTAAATAGACATTTCTCCAAAGAAGATATACAGATTGCCAACAAACACATGAAAGCATGCTCAACATCATTAATCATTAGAGAAATGCAAATCCAAACTACAATGAGGTAACACCTCACACTGGTCAGAATGGCCGTCATCAAAAAATCTACAAACAATAAGTGCTGGAGAGGGTGTTGGGAAAAGGGAACCCTCTTGCACTGTTGGTGGGAATGTAAATTGATACAGCCACTATGGAGAACAGTATGGAGGTTCCTTAAAAAACTAAAAATAGAACTACCATATGACCCAGCTATCCCACTACTGGGCATATACCCTGAGAAAACCATAATGCAGAAAGAGTCATGTACCACAATGTTCATTGCAGCACTATTTAAAATAGCCAGGACATGGAAGCCTAAGTGTCCATCGACAGATGAATGGATAAAGAAGATGTGGCACATATATACAATGGAATATTACTCAGCCATAAAAAGAAATGAAATTGAGTTATTTGTAGTGAGGTGGATGGACCTAGAGTCTGCCATACAGAGTAAAGTAAGTCAGAAAGAGAAAATCAAATACCGTATGCTAACACATACATATGGAAATCTTAAAAAAAAAAAAAAATTGGTTCTGAAGAATCCGGGGCAGGACAGGAATAAAGACGTAGAGAATGGACTTGAGGACATGGGGAGGGGGAAGGGTAAGCTGGGATGAAGTGAGAGAGTGGCATGGACATATATACACTACCAAATGTAAAACAGCTAGCTAGTGGGAAGCAGCCATATTAGCACAGGGAGATCAGCTGGGTGCTTTGTGACCACATAGAGGGGAGGGATAAGGAGGGTGTGAGGGAGATGCAAGAAGGAGGAGATATGGGGATATATGTATATGTATAGCTGCTTCACTTTGTTATAAAGCAGAAACTAAGACAACATTGTAAATCAATTATACTCTAATAAAGGTGTTAAAAAAAAAAGAAAATACACAAACTATATACCATAGCTTAATCCCTGGAATGTATCAACTGTTGATGTTTTTCCACACTACTCTCCCCTCAGCAACTATTTCACTGCTATTCTTTTTTTATTGAAATTCAGAGAATGTCATTTTAATTTTCTAATGCTTGCTATAATGCTTGCAATGGCTTAGGCTCCATGTAAAATTTATAAAATCTTGTTATACTTTCAAGTCATGTTATATCAAAATTTTTAATTCATTTTCTTCAAAAACTTCTCAAAACCTCTTAGCTGGTAGCTATAAAGCAAATAAAAGAGGCATGGAAGAAAGTAATTCAATAAAAATTGGATTTACTTTTAAAAAAGAAAGGTTTTAATCTTCCTTAATTGGCCCTTAGATGTAGATAATTTCCAAGGACATTTTATAGACTAAAAGATCACAATAAAGTCTTTCCTTAGAGTAATCAAGATTTGGTGATCCTTTAGAAGAACAGGAATCATTAAAAACAGCAAAGGAGATGTGGAAGATCAAGGTCTCCAATATATTAAAATAAGCAATGAAGGCCTACAGATTCCAGCAAGCGGAAGATAACATTTTCACTGCACATTTCTTTAAAAGAAGATAAATGATTCCAAATAAACCATTTCTAGGACTGCAACAGACTTAATGTTACTTTTACTAGAAAGTTAAAATTTATAGTTTTCCAGTCTCTCACCTTAAATACTTTTTTTAGGCTGCAAGGTTAGAAAATGAAGGATTAAGTGTCTCATATTCCAAGACAGCAGCTGACTTTTCAGTGTCTCATCTCAATGTGTCAGCGCTCTGATGCCAGCGTGAAGGCTTGTTAGCACAGAGACTAATACAGAGACAAGGCTAAGATGTAACATTAGGTATTTTAGTTCAACATTAATTGCTTTAATCATCCTCAAAAGTAAGAGCATTTTTAAAGGATGTATATTGTTGCCAAAGGATAAATAAAACTGACTTACTCCTTCCTCAATTCCTTGCACTTAAATGAAATTACCATCAAAGCTTATTCAGAATCTTTCCCACTTCCTGTTATCACAGAGTTTTCAACTTCGCCTTGTCCTTCTTTCTTTCCTTCTCATTTCAGTCTCTACTCTACTTTATTTACACAGGTTCTCCTTATTTCTAGTCTAGTCTCCTTGAAACCCTGTTTTGAAAGCATAACCTTTTGGAAGTCTCATGTTGAATAGGGCATGTAAGTATACAGTATATCCAAAACAAACAAAAAAAAAAACTGTCTCAATGGTGTTTTTTCTCTCTAGCTATGAAAACACAGTGTTTTCATTAAACCAGTAAATTCATTATCTCATGGAACCTCAATAAACAAATGTCAACTGGTGTTTCCCAAGAGTGACTAACAAAAATAAATCATGTGATAAGTGGCCAAAAAAGACATGGAAGATAATTTTAATGCTCAATTATTAAAAGTAAGGGATAAACTTATTTAGAAACTCTAGAAGAAGGTTCTCTAGCTTCATGGAAAACTAGACCAAGAGATAATGAGATAATGAAGGACCATGTTATGTTAAGCTATTGAGAAGAAAGAGAATGATTGGAAAAAATCAGGAACTACTATTTCAAAGGTATGTAGTAAGAGGATAGATTGAAAATCTTAGCTTTAGGGGAAAAGGAGTGATACTTTTTCATAATTTTCTGTCTAAAATGGACAGTTAGATACATGCTCATTTGTTTCTAGCACAGTTTTTATACTGTCTTGAATCACTTATCTCCATATTTCATCACCCAAAGGAACAGAATATACTCTTTTTTATGTGTCTACACTTGCACCGTCATCTCTTCACAGTTATCATTTATACAGTGTATGTCATTTATACAGTGGTAGACTGTATAAATCATAATAAATGTATAATATGATAAATCATAATAGTAATAGTAATAGGAATACCATACCATTGCATGATAAAAAATACAATAACTTGAAAGTTAGAAAATGTGCCTAATGAGCTTATTGGTCTGGCTGAAGAGATCACTAGTCAGCATGTCGAAAGTCAGAACATCGAGTGTTTCTAATTTCACATAACAAGTCAGTGGGGGAGAAAAAAGAAAGAATGTAAGAAGGAACTTATTGTTTGCAAGCAGAATTTAAAGAAAGTTTCTAGGTTGGAAAATAAGCCTATTTCTTATCCCCAGGCTATCCAGTTGGCAAAAGATTCCAAAATTAAGAAATAGCCTCAAGCAAAGATCAAATCAAAGGTGTGGGTATAAAACGCTTTCTTTGACCTCAGAAAGATGGAACCTGATAGACTCTCTCAGATAGACAAAGAACTTCTAACAACATTAAGGGCACTGACCCACAACATGCTGACACACAGAAATAGAGATCTGTCTGAAAAAGAATTATGGTGTGACTTGGCGGGGTTGGGGGTGGGGGGTAAACCCTGATAAGATTTATAGGAAATACACAGTTTTTAAGACAGTTGTAGTAGCAAAAGCATCTCCTGCTTGTACTAAAAAGGACTAAGTAATTCAAATGAAAAGGGACTAATGGGCTTCCAGCTTTTTATGGGCAAGAAGCAGGCTGAGAAAACAACTCAGCTACAAACACAGACTATTTCTTGTAAGAAAGAAAAGATCTCACAGGATTGAACCAAGAGCTGAGAACAATGGACTAGGGAATCAATTCACTGGTGTTAACCTAGTCTCTAATCAAGGAACATTCTTGGCTGCTGAAATAGAGAAAATGGGCAACATGTCCTTAGTTAGATTTCAGAATTTCCATGGGCAGATGACTGCTGTGTGTTTCCATTCTTCACCTTTTTGAATGCAAATGTCTACTGCAGCTATCCTTGTCCAGTCTTACCACTGTATGTTGTGTACAGAGTTAAAAAATACTTATTCTCTTATTCCACATATTTCTGTGTCAAGAAGAGTCATAACCAAGGAGCTGCACTGAACAAATCTCACCTACATCTGGACTTGATTTAGATGTGAAATCCTGGCTTCAAGGATGATATAAGACTTCTGTGGGAGGAGTGAGTGTATTTTCACGTGGAAGAGATGTGAATTATTGTTGCCAGAGAGCAGATTATGGTAGGTTGTAGCAAAGATGGCTACAAAAATTCCTCAAACCTCTGTATGCATGTCCCTTTGTAATGTGACTTTGTTGATCCTCCCAACTAGAGATGGAGTTTATTTTCCCAACCCATGAGTCTGGGCAGGCCTAGTGGGAGCTCCAAATCCTAAGCATCAAGAGATTTTCCAGCTTCTTTTCTTGCCCTCTTGGAATGCTGCCCTGAGATTGCCACAAAGAAGCCCAGTATAGTCAATTAGAGGATAAGAGACCACATGGAGCAGAAATGAGTCATCTCAACTAAGACCCCTAGCCAACCAGCTGATAGCCAGTAGCAACTGCCAGACATGTCAGTGAAGCCACCTTATACTATGTAGTCCCACTAGAAATATAGAATGTAGCCATATGAGTGAACCCAAGAGAGATCAGCAGAAGAACCACCCAGCTGAGCCCAGCCCAAAATATTTACCCACAAAGGGAAAAATGACTATTGCTTCAGGTGGTTTCTTACACAGTAATAAATGATGCAGTGAGTACCATTATTTCCTAATTTTCTAATACACTCCAGATTGTAAATATTCTGTCCTGTTATTACATGATAATGTCAAATAGATAGATGCCTTTTTGTTGTTATTGGAAATATGGTCCTATAAGAAAGTACTAAAATGTGTGTTACAGTGATGGCTGACCTGAATGAACACTGCTCACCTTTTAGAAGGGCAAATGTTATTATAATCTAGTATTAAAATAAAGTCCTTTTAATCCTGAACACAGCTAGCTTTGCTTCCAGGGATGCAAATCAAAAGGAGAGGGAGAATATTCAAATTCAAATCCCTTCTCTCTACAGAGGTGTTGTAGATACTACTCAGGGACATTTAAGTCCAATAAATTCCTTGAACATTGTCTCATGGCCACTCTTCCTGCCACATGCACCCATGAAAAGGCATAGACACATAAAAGATAAAGTGAGGAGAGGAGTGAGAAAACTGTAGATTAAGGGACAAAGATGAATAACTGTTATAATGACACACTGAACAATCACATTTCTGTAATATATTTTTGTTTGAATTGCTTCCCTGCTAGACCTCCCCTTTGGGAGACGCTGTGTAATTTTTCTGGTTATGTGATAGAAGCAAGATGAAAGATAAGTCACAAGCTCCTGTGGCTTAAAATATAATGGTTGAAAATTGGTGGGTTATTTTTAAAGGGTTTTTTTCCTTCTGTTTGAGAAAGAAAGGCAGAACTATACTCACCAGTCCCACCCCCGTCCTTCTCCAAAATAAAAGGTCAAATTGCCTCTTCTCTGTTTTTAAAGACATTGCTTAAAAAAAAAATTCTGATGCAAATGCATAATGACTGTTAATATAATGGCCTAAATAGCACCCTCCTCCACTCCTTCTCTACAATGAAAAGCAAAAGATCTAAAATTTCTTAAAATAAAGTATATTCAGATGCTGAAGAAACCAACTTTAAAAATCATCTATAATTGAGTATCTATAATTGCAAAAACTGTCACTGTAATATCATATACTTCATGGAATAGTCATTTGGATTATGTGATCATTTATTTTAACTCCCACTCTCCTTGGAATAGATAAAATTCAAGAATTTATACATCCAGAATCTCATCTCTTAGGATCACTCATTCTACCAAATTTAGAACTTATTTAAATATTGATTATAAATTTAAATTAAATTATTCTAAACCTTCTAGATTAATTTAGCCCTGGTAGCACCTCTGTTCAAATATATAAATTATTTGAGGGCTTTTTTCTTAGTATACATGCTAGACATATGCAAAGATTTTTTTTTCCTTTAATGAAAAGCTAAAATCATAGACTCAGTTCTAAAAAGGGACCATAGTTAAACTTAACTATATATGAGAAAACTAAAGGTCAGAGAGCTAAAATAATATGCCTGAAAATAGCAGGGCTTATTAGTGGTGATGCTTGTTTAAGAATCAGGTTTCCTGGACCCTCAGGCCAGTGATCTCCCCCACTTTACCACGTGGACTCACACAGGGCTTTGGGTCTGCTGTGGATGGGAGGCCCTGGCTTTCCCCAATACTGAATCCAGGAGCTGACACGCCTAAGCACAGAACTTCGATCATCTTTCGGCCTCAGCCCTATCCCCCCCCCTTTTTAAAATAAATTTATTTACTTATTTATTTATTTTTAGTTGTGTTGGGTCTTCGTTTCTGTGCGAGGGCTTTCTCTAGTTGCGGCAAGCGGGGGCCACTCTTCATTGCGGTGCGCGGACCTCTCACTATCGCGGCCTCTCTTGTTGCGGAGCACAGGCTCCAGACGCGCAGGCTCAGTAATTGTGGCTCATGGGCCTAGTTGCCCCGCGGCATGTGGGATCTTCCCAGACCAGGGCTCGAACCCGTGTCCCCTGCATTGGCAGGCAGATACTCAACCACCGCGCCACCAGGTAAGCCCCCACCCGCTGACTTTCCCCCCACCCCCCCCCACCCCCGACTTCTTAATTCAGATTCTCTGGGGATACGCAGAGCACCAGCAAGCAATTTTTAAAAGTGCCCCCAGGAGATTCTAATATGCAGCCAGGGCTGAGAACCACTGAAGTAGTTTATCACCCTCATTCTTTTAAATGGCTTAGGCTACCAGGCTGGCGGTCCCAGCCTCACTTCCCAGTGTTTCTGGCTCTCTTTGGCCCTTCGATACCCTAGACATCAAGAACCTAATTCTGAGAGCCTAGACTCTTGGAAAGGGATAAATAAAAAAGAGAAGCTAGAGAATATGAAAGTACATGGTCTCAGCGACATGTTATTGTCAGCAACACATCTTACAGACACATGAGAACTAACACTAGAAAACCATACAAAGAAAACTCAGTTTAGCTATATAAAAGTAGTATTTCCTACAGGCATTAGTTTAAACAGCTAACCAAGTTTGCAATAATATGTATCAGACTGTTGATTGGTTCATTTCATTATATTACTCAACCACTCTCCTAAAGTCATGGTCATCCGTTGAGCAGCTCATGAAATTAGAGGCAGCATGGCTTAAATAGATTCTTAGACATTATGGCAATGGAGAGAAACAGAGGTAGAAATTTTCATATAAAAAAGGTCTAAATCAGTCAGAATCCAGTTTAGCCAGACCACAACAACTATTAGCAATCCAAGCGTCAATTTAATCATCTGACCCTCAATTCCAACCCAGGCCTCAAGAAGCAAAGCTAAATCTGGGTTATTCTGAACCTCAGAGGTGAAAAAGATAAAATTTACTTGTTGGAATAAGATTATAAGCAAGGATGGCTTCCTTGTCTCTTGCAACTCTTGCAGCCATGGTGGATTAACTGAAAATCCTGTGGACTGAGCCGGCAGGACATTGACACTTCCAGGGGAAGCATGAACATAGCTCGGCCAGCAGCAGTGCCACGTGCTTCAGTCTGCCTCCTTGCACAGCTAGAACTGACTTGGGTCAAATGTTAATTAAAATCATATTTAATACTAAATATCAGATATTCTAAATCTGAACGACCTAATCAAGAAAGGCCATATCTATGAAGTTGCTTGACTCAGAAGAGTCCAATACTCCAGAAACAAGCATGTTCCTTAAGCCTTAAACAGGTCTAAAAAAGAAAAAGTTAAAGTTTGTCTGGTTTTATCTTAATGTTCTCGCTGAAGGCATATTTTATGGAACTGATTGTTTTGTTTTTCTGCCTCTGTCACCAATTCTTCTCCACTACATTAAATCCCACACTTGGCAAACACGAGTTAATTAAGCATTATATTACAGAGTATCAATATAAACGTTTCAGCTGCTCCTCCTAAACCTCTATGGCATAATTACTATGGCCCTGAAGGAGAAATGAATTTACATTGTTAACAGAAATACTTAGAAACAAACATATTTAAATGGTTAACCATCAGTACTAAAAGTACAAATTAAAGGAAGCAATAGCTAAATCATAACATTAACATTTAGATGGTCCAGCGAGGTAATGTGAAAAGAGAATACTATATATATGTCTTGCCATTTCAGTCATACTGAAAGAGCTTTTCAAATAACCTCATTTGCTTTCACTCCAAGAACCAAATACGAGTGTTGTCAACATTACTCTTTACCTTCTTCCAGGCTAATCATGAATATCATCAAGAAAGCATTTCTTCCAGCTCATCAAGCTCCCGCCCTTCAATAGATGAAGACAACTTCACAAGCATCAACAAACAGAGCCAATATAAAATAATATCAGGGTTGAAATTACAGGGCTGCAAGTGACTTTCAGCTATTATACGGGGCATTCTCCTCCTCTGATATAATCATTTAAACCAGTGGTTCTCAACTTTGGCTGCACATTGAAATCATCTGAGAAGCTTTTTAAAATTCTGCTGCCCAGCCCTAAACCCCAGAAATTCTAATTTAATTGGTCTGGAGTACAGCCCGAATGTCAAGTGGTTTAAAAGCTCTCCGGGTGATTTTAATGTGCAGCCAAGTGTCAAAGCCCATCAAACAAAGACCACCAAGAAAACACCTGTAGTCAATCAAGAAAAGTCAGGTTTACTTAGCTTGCTGCTGTATGGGAGACCCTTATGAAAATCTCGGGAAGTTGGAAGAGCTTCAAACTGGGTGATTTTAAGGAAAGCTGAGGGAAGCAGGAGACCATTCTGGATTGGATGACATCAAGAAATGGGGGAAATTCAGTGATTCGGTATTTCAATTATCTTCATCCAACAGGCAGAAAGATTAGAGCTGAGCCATCATTGCTAAAGAATCGAGATCACTCAGAAGGCAAGGTTCTTAGCAATGAGAGCAGGGTGTTAATCATTTTCAGGGTTAAGGTGTTGGCCTACTCATTGCCCCGTTCTAAACATGGTGTATTTATGTTTTTTGGCAAACACTGTGGTCTGGTTTTTCAGTAAGGCCAATTTTCCCTTTCTCTGTTTATTTAATAGGACCTGTTTTCACATTCTCACAAGGTTGAAAACCACTGATTTAAACAAACTTAAAAACCCAGCTGAATATGAGTGCTATCCGGTTGTAATATCTGTCATTCTTTTGAGTTCCAGGGTTAAAATTAGCTGATCTAGTTTATTAAATGTGCATTTGATTGCTCCCCAATTTTTCCAAGTAAAACCTTCCCAAAGCTGGACCTCCCCAGATAATACTCTCTGTTCCCATTCCCTAGATAAAGTATCCAGTTATGATCACAAGTTTAATTTGCAAAAGAATGCATGCTACATTCTAAAGAAAAATCTTATATGGAATAGCCCATTTTGATAGCATCACCATTAAAACACTAGTTCTGCTGTATTACAAAGTCATGTTCTATTTATTCTATTTTCAGTGGAAGCCAATGTTAATTTTTCACAATTACTAACGCAGCGCTGCCTTGGTATGGCACTACACAGGAAGGATAGGGATTCTTTACAGAAGTGTTTTTCACACTATTTTGATGATTCACCTAATGTTCTGTTTATAAGAAATCAGAATAGTGACAACCATTTATGCTTTAAGCCAAGAATGAATATATATGAATATATATATGAATACTTATACTTATATATATGAATACTTATATATGTGAATACTTATTCATATATATATGAATATATATATGAATACTTCTATTGTATTCAATAGAAATTGGGGTTATTTAACTCTTCTTGGGTAATATGGAATATTTACTTTCTCTCTTGGGAAACCCATGTAACCATAAACTAGATTTCATGTCTCTCTGAAAATAAGGCTGTTTCACTCTGTTTTACATGTATCAGTAGAGGAAGTCACATTACAAGAGTCAGAAAATATATTAACCTCTGATGGTATATCCAGAGTGTCAGTTACTCATAGGAAACTCCACTCAGGGCCGCCTAATATCATCCATATTATCTACTCCTCTAAGCTACACAGAGATGGGACAAAAGTTTTCCTCACCTAGACTGAGTTATTTCTACTGCTGGATCCTAAGGGAGCCTGGAAACGGCACCATTGTTTCCCTACTTGAGCTCTGAACCAGCTAAGAAAACCAAAAATTAAGGCAGAAAGATATTTAAAACCTTTATAACCAAACGATGCCATGTCACAGGTTGAATTCTCCAAGTGCAGACACTGAGATAGAATTTGAGTTCAAGGTGTATATAAGGGATTAAAGGAAGGGGAGGAAGCAGGATTGAGCAGAGGAAAAAGTCACACTGTGATGCAGACCCAAAGGCCAACCTGGCAGGAAACTGTGGAGTAAATATTGCCCATGAGAGTCATCCCAGAGTGGGTTGAAAGATCTGGGTCTTTAAACGCCCTCCTAGCTCACTCACCAAATGTGGGCTTCCCTGGGAAGAGCATGGCTGTGAGCAAGGCATCTGGCTCCACGCAGCTGAGGCAGACCCTAAAAGAACAGGCAGCTGGAGGCACTCTGCCCATTGCCCCCTTCACAGCTGGACAGCAAGTCCTTCCTCGCAGGGGCTCTGGGGAGCACATCTTCATGTCTACCCCAGACCAAGTTGGAGAGCGTGGCTAAGACGCTTAGCAACAATAGACTTCCCAATAGGACATCCAGACACAGACAGCACTAACTAATCACAGACCTCGTTTACAGAATGAAAACTGAGAACTCCTAGTACAGAGATACTGACCCAGAATATGCAATTTTCACTAGCAGCTGGCCTTTAAAGAAGAAATAAAGGAAGAGACTGAGCTTTGTATGCCCATCTCTGCTCCCACATTCACCAAAAAAGAGGGAGTTGGGAACGGAGATATAGAGACAGGCCAGAGATGATGTGCTAATGGTGACCCTCTACACGAAACGAGGTGAGCAGTCCCCTCTGTCCTCCACCAATTGAGTCACAGAACTTGACAGTCAGTTAAAGGCAGTACAGCTAGGCTTATTAAACTTTTTAGGTCTCTGGATTATAATAATAACTCAAAATGCTCATGTATATAGTAATCATTTTTCTCCATACTTATATTATTCCATTTGAAAGGTTGGTGACTGGGGAGTTGGTTTGAGGAATTGGAGTTTGAATGTTTATTCTTGTAGTTGCATGTAAAAGAACAGGTTTATTTACCAAGTCCTAAATAACATTAATATTTTTTTAGATTTTCTGTACTCTTTTCTGTGTTAATGCAAAAGTCACAGAGGAAGTTTTAATCACTCAGTGACAAAGTGATATATGCTGCAAGTGGCAATTCCCAGCAGCCAGACTGCTCACCCTCATTCCCCTTTCAAGCACGTACCTCTTGACACTAACAGCATGATGCCACAGAAGGGAGGCTGCCTTGTTAGCTACTTAGGATAGAAAGCACCAAGGAACTCGGATCCGGAAGTCCCAGTAAGACCCAGAGAGCACAGGAAGCAAATGCAACCATGGAGACCCCACTTCTTCAGCAAAATGTTGAAGGTAACTCCAGCCGTGACCACAAGGTGCAAACCACAGATTTTTATAGCAGGAGCATTGATCTGTCAAAGGCATGCCAGTCTTTTCTTAGCCAGCCAGCCAGTTTCTTTTATGTAGTTGGCTAGTCCTTCTTCTATGAGAATATGATAATGGAATGTTGCTAAGGAACTGTATTTTTAAAACAACGGTCACCTGTTTCATCAGGTAGATTTGATGTCATGGAGATTTACTCCTGACAAGATTATATGACAGGCCGCTCATTTCTACTCAAGCAACTGAGACAAGACAGTCTTTGAGAACTCATTCTAGACTGATGATTGAAAGACCACCCTAAGACCATTTCCTAAAACCAGCCATCTGGAATAGCTGCCTGAAATAGGTAGAGCCTAGCCAAGTTAAGGAAAACACATATCTAAGTTGATCTGCCTGAGTTTTCCTGAACCTACACTTTGAACAGTGTTTTACGATGTGTGGTCCTATGACCACCTACTACACAAACACTCCAAGAAGTTGCTAAGAATGTGGATGGCTAGAGACCCCACACTTAGTGAAGGAGACTATCTATGGGGTGTGACCCAAGAGGCTGCATGTTCAACAAGCTCACCAGCTTGTTGATTCTAATGCACACTAGGGTTTGAGAAACCCTGTTAGAAATTTAACTCTGGAACAAGGTCAGAGACATAGTCCAGAATTCAAGCTCAAAGGAAAAATTCTACAAAATTCATTTGACCTTTATTTGGGAATAGTATTTTTCACAAGAGAAAAACTACAACTCTTATTCATTCAGTAAATATCTTATGCTCCTGCCACATCCAGACCCTGTGCTAAATACAGTAGATTCGAAATAAAATGCATAGAATATTATAAGAATGGGTCTAGTAGTGCCACACATTATAACTCCTTTCACACTGAATTCAGATCTTACAATATGCATATCACTAGGAATTAAAACGAGAATTCAGAAAAGAATTAAACTTCTGCTCAAGTGGAGCTATCCTAAGAAAAGACAAACATTAAAAAGTGTACATAGGGTATGATTACATGAATCTAGTTCTTTTTAGGGAAAAGAGCGGTGTGGAGGATGGAGAGACAAGCACATGACTATTTTAAAATAAAAAGATCTCTTAAAATAAGAGATCAGAGCTTAGAGATGATTCCCATCCCAACTGGAGTCAGTTCTTTATACTAGGATCAGAGAGTCGATGAACTTTTGATCTGTCCCTTCTTTCTTTGGAAGCGTAGATCTAAAAGCTGTTATCAAACAAGACTATGAAGACAGGATAAAAGAATAATATATGAATTATGATTGATTTTCCATAAAGTATCCACGAACTCAGCTGAAACATTAAAACTGCTCCACACATACCACCTGCTATGGTCTGAGTGTTTGTGTCCCCCCCAAATTCATATGTTGAGATCCTAATGCCCATTGTGATGGTATTAGCAGACGAGGCCTTTGGGAGGTGATTAGGTCATGAGGGCAGAGCCATCATAAATGAAATTAATACCCATATATAAGAGACCCCAGAGAGCTCCCTTGCCTCCTGCCACCATGTGAGGACACAAGAAGGTTCTGAGCCAGGAAGAGGCCCCTCACTCAATCACACTGGCACCTTGATCTTGGACTTTCCAAACTCCAGAACTGTGAGAAATAAATTTCTGTTGTTTATAAGCCTCCCAGCCTATGGTATTTTGTTATATCAGCCCAAAAGGACTAAGACATTACCAGAACAGACTAGAAAATTCCTCCTTGCTTGCTACAATAAGCTAAACTTGCTCAAGATTGAGCACACGAGAGTTTCTATAAAGCTTTATGCAAACATGGTTATGCTATGAGAAACAACTTAAATATAGCTCCATTTGACCCTCATAGCTTTTGTTTACAAAAAGATTTTACAAAGTATTTGTATTTATAAACTTTGTCCTATGATCAAATAAAATCTAATTAGATGGTTTTATCAACATCTCGCCAAAGTCAAAATAAAGAAAAGCATGCAATGAAGAAAACTGGAAAGAATATATTATGTTAAAATTAAATGGTGGAACTATGGTTGATTTTCCTGCATTTCCTGGACGTTTAAAAATGAGAATATATTACTTTATAGTGAAAACATTTAAAATTAATTTCTTAGGGAGTTTTTTATGACAATAGAATTTTTTAAGTAAAAATAAGTCTACAAGTTACTGCTGTCAAACCTGAGTTTGTGGGCCTGACGCACAGTGAGGCCAAACCAACCAAAATGTCAGAGTTTGGAGCAGAGAAAGGTTTATTAGTTGAGGAGGTACCAACCCAGAAGATGGGTGACCTAGACTCATCTGAAATCCATCTTGCTGGCTGGCCGGGGTGCAAGGTTTTTAAAAACAAAAAAGGTAAAGGGGAGGGTGTCTTTGTGGTCTCAGCTTCCTGATAAGACCTCATTTGCAGACAACCCAGCACCATCTTGTGCCGCTGCATCATTGGTGATTGTGATTGATCTGTGTGTTCCCGCAAAGCAAACTAGTAAATCATGGTCTTGTGATCCCTCCCTTCTTTCTAGGAGAGAGCAAAAGCAACGGTTGAGGCATTTTATTATTTACTTAGAGCCTTCGTAATGGTTCAGGAGTTTCAGTTCTTAATTGATTCTCCCAGTGCCATCAATTTTAAGTGGCTTGGGGCCAGCTGGTTGAAACCACAGGACATTATCTCAACAGTTTGGGGTCATAAACCAAGACATTAGTTTAAGCTAACAATCATGAAAAAGATTGTGCTGGGTTTGCTTTTCCTTTGTTTCTGTGTTCCCTCACTTTCCTAGTTAGTAACTATTTGAATCTGCTCTTTGGAACTCCAGGAACATCTAGGAGACTAAAGCCTTTTTTACAAACAAGAGGCAGGCAGAGGACATGGCGTGTGAAGTGGGGGGGACCCCCATAGGGTCCTGATCAGTTACATTAAGAGTCTTCAGTGGTCATTGTTTCTTTTTACCTTTATTCCCTTTCTTCTTTTCTAAAAATGTGTTTTAACCTGCAGGCCAGATCGTCTCTATTCTTTATTTTCTAACATTTATAAGCCTCAACATTTTTGCTATAAGACAAAGTTCTGACTTTCCTTTTTCTTTTTTATTACAAGCCCATAAATTCTAACCACAGCTGTCCAGTCCACCTCCCATTATTCTCAATAATCTTGACTAACTGACTTTGAAAGCATATTGCTTTAGCACATTAACTTTCGCTGGGGCACCTTCTATCCACACCTGACTCTCCTACCCTGCAATTTTACATCTATTCTAACTATCAGTTTTCTAGGTAATAAATTATACATGACATCTGTCTTGTCCTAGTTTTTAAAATCCCTGTAGCCTCCTAAAAGTCTTTTTTAATGTCCTTATCCTCAAGTCCAGGCCATCTCTGGTATTTCCTTTATGTGATAATTTTCTGATTATCTTTTCTTTAATCTTTGCCTTTATGCCCTACTCCACTACCTTCATCAGCATTTCTTTCCAGTAGCTTTTTTTTTTTAATCCCTTTTTTGTTTCTTAAATTCTTCTTCTTTGTGGCTCACTCCACCAAGCCTTGGGCTAGTGAAATGTGAACGCTTCTAATTCACCAAAATTGCAACCCTTCTACTTACTTAAAATTTTAAATTTAAATTCCCTGGTGGCACAGTGGATAAGACTCCGAGCTCCCAATGCAGGGGGCCCAGGTTCGACCCCTGGTCAGGGAACTAGATCCCACATGCATGCCACAACTAAGAGTTCTCATGCCACAACTAAGGAGCCCACATGCTGCAACTAAGGAGCTAGAATCTGCCATGCATCACACCCAGTTCCTGCCAGGAATAAAGGACCACTCCCACCAAGTCCCTCAGAATGTTGCCTTGATTGGAACATGCCATATTGTCATTTCTTGTTTTTTTTTCATTTATTTTTCCCTCTAAACCTTGAAATACAAATGGAGGAGAAAGGGTTCCTATTCGTGCCTGTAACATCAGTATTTATCACAGCAACTAGCACGGGGCAAATGCTGAATAATTATCTATTAGATAGATATAGGATCCACTTTTCACAACACATGAATTCAGAAGCAGGTAAGGGAACCCAGATGTCTTCAACTAAGCCAAACATAAAGAGATTTGATAAAATGTAAAACACAAAAGCATACAAAAAAACAAGCCCAATTTTTTTTACTATTAAATTCAACAGACATAAAATTACTCATTCAAAATGCTGTAAGAGTTTCTAACCACTTACTTTCGATTTTTGTACTTATCATGGGCTAATGACAGTTTGCCATCCAGAGATCACACTTTGAGTAGCGCTGCACTGAGGCACAGGACAGCCAGGACCTGCTCAGCATCCGTCCATGAAATTCAGGAGGTGAACACCTCATGGGGTGACCTTCAACCACTAGGAGATAAGAGCTGACAGATAAGGTCCTGAGACAGGTCGTGCATCTCTTCCAATGGTCCCATGGGATGGAGCAACAGCCACCCACAGCCATGGCTCACTTTATAGTGCATCTTCCTTCCTGCTTTGCTGACCCTGTACCTGCCAATTCTACTCCCTAGGATAATGATCCCCAATAAAGCACTCACTTTAGCTTTTACCTGAAAATCTGCTTTCTGGGAAGCCCAGAAAACAAAAGTCAACATACTCTTTGCAACTCACCTAAAGTCAGGGGGAAACACAGGGCACAGAACGTGCAAAATTCATTATCCTCCCTCTAATGCTGCACGTAGCTGTGCTTCTATTGGTTTCCTCTTCCCCTACCTTTTCGTCGGCCTGCTGCAGCTGCTACAGATTTAATCACCTAACCTGTGAGAAATCCCTCTATTCAACCTCAAGTCCAGGCACTATGTTTTCTTCGTCCTGAGATAAACCATTCAGTCACACGCAAGGCTCATTTGATCCCTACAATTGACCCTTAAAATTGGCTAGTGTGGTGAATAGGACACTTATCATAATCCTTGTGGATGAGGAAACTGAGAAACAGAAAGGGTAAGTGATTTGTCCAAGGACAGTCAATAATTTTGTGACAGAGTGATGAATAAAGCTCAATTACACTGTTTCCTTTTCATGTGTTTTTACATCACTTTATATTCTGACAAGAGCAGGCAGATTTTCCTGGCCAAGGTGGCCAAGTGGCTAATATTTCAACAGATAAACGAATATGCTGGTAAAAATATCAGTTACTTGCAGAGAGAGGTCATGAATTCCCCCTTAGACAATGTATTACTTTGAACACAGTCGGTACCCCATAAATGTATGATAAATGAAAGAATAAATAAATGTATAATCAATCTAAACTTGGTATTTCTACAATCTACAAGGCTTTAAAATTATTCTGCTAGAATAAAATCACACACAGATTTCAAGCATACAGACACCTAGAATCCCCTGGATCAAAGGAGATTGTTTTAGTTTAAAGAAAGTGCAAAGTTTAAAACACACACATACATACACACACACATACATACACACACACACACATTCCCTCAGTCAACAATCAACATGACGGGTAGATTGGACTCATTTCAGAATAATGGTACAAACCTACAAAGTAAATTTCACACTAAATCTCCATCAGTACATGTGCATTCATTATAAGTAAATGTATCAAAAAGCCTGAAGGCTTGAGAAATGCCATCTGTAAAAATTATCTAACACTGGCCTTTTAAAGTCTTCTGGAAATTCTGAGTATGCAATTGACACCAGAATACATAAGCAAACAGTGCAAGCGTGTATGCACCCAAATTGGGAGCATAACTAGTCATCTAGTGAGTAGATGAAAATGTCATTCCCTAGGATAAGTACAGTTTCATGGGCAATTGATAGTGTATGCCAGCTCTATGAATGCATTTTCACATGGTGACTTGAAGGACCCTGAAACTATAAAGGCAAAGAACATAATGCTGCTTGAACCAGAGTGTGATCATTCTGACTTGAAATTACTTGAAAGGAAAAGTGATATTACACACCAAATAAGTAAAAAGAAAAAATATATACATAGAAGTTAAAATCTTGCTAGGAAAACAATAGGTAAAGTTGTACAGAATTATAGCAAACCCTCCAAAACTGCACTGTCCAATACTGTAGGTATCAGTCTCATGTGGGTATTGAGATATGGTTGTGCAACTGAGAACTTAATGTTTAATTTTATTTAATTTTAATTAATGTAAAGTTACATTTAATTCTAATTAATTTTAAATTACATTTAATTTAATTAATTTAATTTGAATTTAAAAAACCAATTCTCGATACAGTTATTAGAAAACTTTTATATGTATTTGGAACAACTTTGGTGTGTGAATTTATTTTTTCAACTAGAAATTCCATGAAACCTAAATAAGTATTCAGTGTTTTTCTGGTGAAAATTTAGTGTCCAAATGAAGGTTTGCTGATCCACTCAGTTGTTAGCTACTTGCAGAACACGTCAAAGGCAAGTGAATAATTAACAGTTTCTCAAGCACAGCATACCCTACTAAGTACTTCCTTAGATTCAGAAATAACTAAAACCATGACAATTAAATACCAACTGCATAAAAATTTCCCCCTCAAAAATAACAAAACAGTGCAGATAAACAAGAAAATGTCTTGAAAGAAACTAGCTATATCTTTCATTGTCTTGGATTAGATATCAGAATGAGTATCAAAATATCAAGAAATTACCAGGGTTTTCAACATTATTAAGTCACACAATTAAATTGGACATGAGTTCAAAATGCAGCAAGCCAAGTCATAATGATAGAGCAGTCAACCACACCATTACTCAAAACCTTAAAACACGTTACCAGGTAACGTTACCACGTTACCATCAATGTTGCCATCAAATGTGTACTAATATTTGTAAACAGAGTCCATATCAAATAATAAGCTTTAATTTTCTTTTCATTTGAACTGAGGCAACACTTACTCAAAACCAACAAACACTTTTTTTAAGATTCCACTTTAAGTATTTCTCAAAACTAACTATTTGTAGGATAATACACAAAATTCTAGACTTAATTGCTAACTACATTGCAGTAGATGGCAACTACCACGAAGTTTGAAAGAAAAATTAAGATAAAAGCTTAAAAGTGTTGTCCAGAACATAGAACCTAGCTTCATATACACCATCATAAATAAACATGATTTGGAATGTTCTTTGAGTGCAGGTAGTAGGGCATTAAGCATAATTAAATTCACATATTTTGAGCATCATTATGAAAGTTTAGAAGCAAAACCTTTATACAGAAGAGCCACATACCCAAGCTGAAATAATGCGTTCAGTTCTGTTTGCTGTTGACATGTCGAGACAGATATAAGAAACCAAAAAGAGATAAGAAGTTCAACCAACATAGCCAAAACTAGAGGGAAAAATCAGAGATTAGACACCTCCAGGTAAAAAGGTAAGAGATGATTAGAATGTTTCAAAGTCTATTTGTAAAATACTAATAAACAGTAAACACCATTTTGTTTAAAAAATACATTTTAAGCCAATTAGATAATTCATTCATTCAATAAATATTTACCAAGGACCCACTTCATCTTAGACACTGTAAAAGGCAGGCCCCAGCACAGAGATGAGAAAGGCAAAGCAACCGCCTTCAAAATGGCCACAGTATGGGAAGAACAACATAACAATTACAACAGAATGCAGTAAATATTTTAATATAAAGCATGGCCATCTTGTCTGGAAACAGATATTATTTTATATGTATTTGAATATTTTATTGATAAATGTTTATGTATATTGCCTGTGCTTCCAGACTTTAAGGCCACCCTTGTATATGTACTAGGTGCTATGGGACCACTAGGAAGGATGTTCACAGCTTGAGGAGGGAAAAAGGGAAAATGTCAGGGAATATTTTACAAAGGATATAATGCTTGAACTCAAGGATGATAGAGGGATTTGGGAAATAGACAATGGAGGGAACATTTCCTGATTGAAAGGACGATATAACGACAGAGATAAAAGAATGTACCAAGCATCTGGGAACTGGCTAGAAGTTATATTCTGTATAGCCTGAGCAAAGACTGGGTACACTGACATTTCCTGCCTGCTGTCTTTAGTAGAATCACCATTTCTTTTTCTGTGCAATTTTGTTCCAATTAACTTAAAGGTGTAAAAAATTTAGAAAATAATGAAATAAAGAAAAATACTAATTACCCATATTTCTACCACCCAGAAATAATCACTTTTGGTTACTTTTCTATGAATATAAATATTTTTATGGATGGATGGAGAGAGATATATATATAAAGCCCACTAAAATTAATGGCTAACATTTATGTCATCCTTACCTATGCCAGGCCCTATTCCAAGCACTTTACATGTATTTATTCAATCAACCTTATGAAATAGGTTTCATTACCCATTTTATAAAGGAGAATAACAGTGAATTTAGGTAACTTTCCCAAGATTCCACAACCAGTATTTGGCAGAGACCCTGTTAGAAGTCTACCAAACTCAGGAGTCTTATTTTATCTCTTGCTTCCCTCAGATCTGTGTGCTTCAGGCACATTTACCTTCTTTTCATTCCTGGATTATCCCCAGTACATTTCCACCCCAGAATCTTAGAACATGCTGTGTCCTCAGCCTAGACAGTTTTTTAAACAGATCATAGAAATCAATATCCTGAGCTTTAATATCATACAGACTTAGATTTATATCTCAGTCCAGCTATCTACTAGTTTATATATGATCGTGATGGTCAGTTTTATGTGTCAACTGAGCCAGATTAAATCAAACTAGGGGTTGCTGTGAAAGTATATTGTAGATGTGATTAAAGTCTATAATCAGTTTACTTTAATAAAGAAGATTATTCTAGATAATCTCAGTGAGCCAGCTTCAATTAATTGAAAAGCCTTAAGAGCAGAACTGAGGTTTCCTCAAGGAACAAGAAATTCTGCTTATGGACTGCAGCTTCAGCCAATGCCCAAAAGTTCTGGCCTGTCCTTCCTGATGGTCTCCCTACAGAGATTTAGGACTTGCCTTGCCAATCCCTGCAATCTATCTAATCTGTGTATGAATACACATGTATATACACACATATAAATCCTATTGGATCTGTTTCTCTGATGAAATTCTGATCTGAGACAAATTATCTCTCTGGGTCTCAATTTCCTCATGTGGGAAATGGGGATAGAGTTAGTACATAGCTCATATAGTGCCTGTAAGAACTGAATGAAATACTATGTTTAAACACTTAGCACAGTGGCTGACTTGTGATAAATTAATTTTTCATCAATGTTGCCATCAAATGTGTACTAATATTTGTAAACAGAGTCCATATCAAATAATAAGCTTTAATTTTCTTTTCATTTGAACTGAGGCAACTCCCTTAAATATTAATAAGACATTTATCATCAAGACTTTGCCATGCAACAGAGCACGATTCAATTCTATTCTCATGGAAAAAAAGAACAAATGTCCATCAGAGTGGAATGGAAAAATTATGAAACTACTCCATTGGTACAGTTGGAAAATGGAATACAATACAGCAATGAGAACAAATTACTACTGACAACAAGTTGGATGAATTGTGCATACTGAGTGAGAGAGTCACAACAAAGTACATACTGTACAATTTTATTCATATATAAAGTATAAAAGCAGACAAAGCTAGTCTATGATGAAGGAAGTCAGAATAGTGGTTAATTGGGGAGGTCAGGAGAGAAGTCACTGGGAGGGAACAGAAGGGGGCTTCTAAGATGCTGGGAATGTCTTTTTATCTCTTGATCTGGGAGCTTTTTACACAGGTGTCTTGCTTTGAGAACGTTAATTAATGAGTACACTTAAGATTTGTGTGCATTACTTTCAGTATGTTATTCTTCAATAAATAATTTATTAAAATTTTTTACTTTCACTTCCAAAGAAGAAACCACTTCTTCATAATTTGAAAGAGAAACTATCCTTAGAAAAAGGAGCTCAGGTAACCTTTTTTTTCTATGTAAATTAAATCATGTCACCTCAGATTAAACTACATCAATGGTTTTCCATTGCATTCAAAGTAAAATCTAATCTCCTTACATTGTCTTCAAGGTCCTGGCAACCCCTCCACTCTCACATCCTGCTCGCTCTCTCCTTGCCCACCGAGCCTGGTCATTTCCCAGGACACGCTGAGTTCTTTCCCCATCTCAGGGCCTTTGCTCTTTCTGTGTCCCCAACAGAACGTTCTTCCTTGGGTCCCCATGTTGCTGGCTCCAGCCCATCTTCTTAAATATCACTTTCCCAGAGATGCCTTCCTGCCCCCTTCATTTAAAAACACTTTGCCTTTCTCTGCTTATTTCCTTAATATTATTGACCACAGTCTGTATTCATTTTGTGGTACTGTTGTTCTGTTTATATTCTGACCCACAGCGGTTGCTCAAAAAATATACAGTGAATAAAAGACTGCATCCAATCAACCCATAAACACCACTGAGGCAAAGCAGTGGGCATGTGCTTTAATAATTTTATGACTTCCTTCCCATCTCAAAGCTTTTCTGGGTATTAATTTTTCCCAGAATTTATCTGAGGAGTGTGGTGAAGAGTACTAGACACAGACAGTATCGTTGTCGTTAATCACAGACATTCCTGGGAGTAGCCAGGATTGAAGGTCAGGTCTTCTGTCCTTACTACACTTTGACCTTTAGAAAGGATGGTGGGGTCTAAATAACACCTTGTATGGGTACCTTGGATGCCTACAAGCATCCAGTGTCTTTCCTTTACTATGCAGATACAGTCTGCATGACAAACATTAACAGGGGATAAACAGATAATTTTGTGGCGTAGTGAGGAGACTGAGAGCCATATTTCCTGGGTTTGAAGCCTCCTGCTCTACTCCTTATCAACAGTTCCCTTGAAAAACATAACAACTTTTTTTGATCCCCGGTTTTGTCAGCGATAAAGTGGAGCTAATATAGCAACATGCATTTCTCAGGACTGTTATGGAAAGCAGATGAGCAAATCTATGTGAAAAGCACTTTGCAAACTTTCTGTACACTGTACACTGTAAGTTGTCAGACTTATTTCAATGTAAGCGTTTCCCCTTGCCTAAGCATAATTTGTATCCTTCATTTCTGCTTGGAATGCAATTATGGCAAGCTAGATAAATGGAAAGGTTTAATCATCACATAATGGGGCACATTAACGTGACAAGGATGGTTATGCTGCCACAATTACTGTACCTTATGTTGGTTTCATCCCGGTGCCAATCAGGCCTTTTATATTCATGACTTTGTGTGTGTATATGTATGTGTTTCATAAATTTATCTTTTATACCATTAAATACTATTTGCCAAAATGAAACAGACTCTGACAAATTTATTTATCTGTGGGATATCAAATTATTCATACTTTGCCTGTAAGAGTAAACTACCTGTTTTTCAGTTTCTAAATACTTTCATATATTTAATAAATGATAAAGATCAGGTCATCACCTACACTGTCTATTCATATCTCAGCAGAAGACAGCACTTGAATTAAGTTCTGCACTCCCTCTCCCAGCTATGGCTTTGACTTTAGCAGGAATTTTGTCAGGAAGATTCTCTGCTCATCTTTTTCTTTTGATTATAATATAATAAGAACTAGGATTGGAGACTAATGCTTGATTAGTCTGGAACCATGTAAGTTGTAAAGACATCCATATTTATGGAATTTACTATATAATTAAATGTTAATTATAAGCCATAGTCAAATTCTGAAGTCTATTATTTTACCTCTATAACATAATTTACATACCTGTAGAATTTAGTCCATTTCTAACTGAAATTTTATTTACTTGAGGGAATTTTGCATCAATGTAAGTTTTTGCCTTTGCAAGCAGAAAGAAGGAAGGAAGGAAGGAAGGAAGGAAGGAAGGAAGGAAGGAAGGAAGGAAGGGAGGGAGGGAGGGAGGGAGGGAAGGAGGGGGGGAGGAAGTGTAAAGCGCCAGGAAAGCTAAACATTGTACAAAAAAGCCATGGTTTATGCAGCCACTGAAATCAGTGGCTTCAAGGAAAAGAAAATAATCGATTCTAAAAAGTATAGAGAATAAGAAAGAAGCTAGAAGATGTTAGCAATATGGTAAAGAGACACATTCTTTTTCATCCATCAGGGGGAAAAAAACGGAATCAGTTTCTCCAGGAATAATAGTAAAAATGATACAGGCAACACAGTTCAGACATGAAACTAATTCAAATGTGACACGATTTCGAGCAGCCAATAATAGAACATATGACAGGAGAATGTAAAGGTTATCAAGCTTGACTATGAAAAACTAAAAGTACAACTTCCAGAAACTAGGAAATGGAGGCAGAAGGAAGGCTAGACACAGAGACACCTTTATCTTACAAATTGAGGCAAGAGGAACTGTTTACAGTGCATGAAAGCAGACGACTTAAGCAACTTGCTTAAACTTATAAGTGTACCAAACAGAATCTTTTTAAGATACAGCTGTTGTGAGGAGGTGGAAAGAAAGATGGAAATTTTTCCACCTTACAGACTAAATGGACTAAAGACTCGTGTAGCATAGCAATAGATAATTCAGAAGTTGACAAATCAAGAAAGAGCAATACAGCATCATATCTGAAGATACAGACAATGGCAGTTACCACTAAAGGGGTTAACACAGTTAAAAATGTTCATCTCTAGTGACATGGACTGAGGGTGGCGTAGATCAAGAGAATATCACCTTTTCCTATAGGCCCTCTTACACTATTTAGTTTGAAATTTGTGTGTGTAACCTCTGTTTAGCAGCTACCCAGAAGATATGGTCACCTGGATGTCCTATAGCTTTGCTCACACTTAAAATCTCCATGTTGAATTCATCATCATCATTCCCCAACAAGCATGTGCCTCCTATTACATTCTTTTTAATCATTCAATAACTCATTCATTTATTCATTCATTCAAAAATTGAGTGCCTACTTTGAAGCACTGGAGGTACAATGATGGCAGAATAGACATGGAGGGAAACAGACACACACACACATACACACTGACTGACTGACAATTAAAATTATTTCAAGTTATCATAAGTGTTTTTAAAAAGGGTCTGAAAAAAAAAAGGGTCTGGAGATAGAATAACAAGGATGGTCTATCTTTAACTAGGATGTGGAAGGAGGTCTCTCAGAGGTGACATGTAAGCTGAGACCCAAAGAAGTGACAAGCCACGTGTAATGGAAATTTGTCATATTTGGTGCTACTTAATACCTTTTGAATACACTTCCTATGTTTGAGGAATTTCCTATTTCATGAGTAAAGAAATGAACACTCAGTCCTACTGAAGAACAATAGCATTCTGCAAGAATCTATTGCAATTAAGCGAAAGGAGTCAGTAACAAAAGACCACATACTATATGATTCCATTTATACAAGATGCCCATAATAAGTATATCTATAAGGAAATAAAGTACACTGGTGGTTGCCTAGTACACAAGGAGAAGGGTGGGGCTGGGGAAAGAGAACAGGGAATGACTGCTAATGGGTACAGGATTCTCTGTGATGATGAAAGTGTTCTAAACTTAAATTGAGGTGATGGCCGCACAACTCTTTGAATATACTAAATCTGTGACATGGGTAGACACATACCCCACAAACCTTCATAGGGTTTTGTGTGTGCGTGTGTGTGTGTGTGTATGTGGTCATCACTGGCTTAACGAATATCGGATAAGATTTGTGGAGAAGTATTTCCCTGGGAAAGGAACAGAGTTAACCATGTGATTAGACATTTAGCATTAAGGATTATGCTGTGCCTGTGTTGAGCACCAGAGGAACTAATAAAGGAAACTTTGTGTACATTAATCAATTGATTGTGATATGTAGAGCCCTCCAAAGGGCAGGGGTGCAGGCAAAGAGCCCCACTTACCTAAGCTAAGGTGCTGGCAGTAGACATGAAGAGAAGTGGAAAGACTCTAGAAATATTTTGAACTATTTAGACTTGACAGGACTCAATGACAGGTCAGACAGGAGAAGATGAGGCAAAAGCTATTAACGCCTACCCAGTTATGAATCTCCCCCACATCCTGGAAGAAGAAAAAGAAGAGAAGGAGGAAGATAAGAAGAAAGAGGAGAAGGAGGAAAAAGAGGAGAAGGGACATAGAAGAGAAATTATATTAGAATGATTTTGTTGACTCTTAGAGCAGCCAAGAGCTTCCTGGCCCCCTCCCCAACCCCAGTGGCTGAATGATGACTTGCCTAAGTTAATCAGCTTTCAAATTCCCCTAAATGAGAACTGATTTAGATATTGGCATACAATATAAAATTTTCATTGACAAAAATATATATAAGGGAATATCTTCTGGGAGATCTTCTGCTATAATTTTCCTTATTCATAAAGAAAAGAGGAAACAGTACTTTGCTGGGAAAACTATCCTTAACATATCTAGATAAGATTGATTACTTCTTCTTTGTGTCCTTAGGTTCTATTTTTTATGTCTACTACAGCTCATTTAGCACTTACCTATTTACATGTTTGGCTCTTTTTATCAAGCTGTAAACCTCTCAAATGCATAGATGATATATCATTTGTCTTCATTACCCTCAGTTTCTAGAACACATATATGCTTCTGGCACACAGTAGCTTTTATTAAATATTTGTTGGATAGTGTTTATATAAGGTTTAAAATTAAGATTAAATATTATGTGCTGCCTTGATACCTGGTGAAATCTGGAGGGACTCGAAGGCCTAACCACAAGTTCCCCTTCCCACTCTGCTCCTGTGCATAAGGTCCTTGAGCTAAACAACCCTCTTTATCAAATGAACCAGGCACAGTTCCTGCTTATCCCTGAGCAGCAAGTTTCAGCTCTCTGCCAGTCTGTGGAATTCTTCAAACAAGCCAAAGACACCTTCTCACTGCAATCAGGAGGCACCTCACCCTCTTGGTACTACAAAGCCTGCCACCCACAGTCCCTGGTTTTTCACTCTGGTCCTGAGTACAACCCCTATAAAGCCCTGTGTGACAAAGCCCTGTCCTTTTCTATCAGATTGTGGATATGTGTATATCTTCCTATCTGGCGGTTGGTGCTGGCTTTCATATGGGCCTCAACCTCCCTGTGTTTTTCCATCCTTGGGAAGGCTAGTCCAGGATTCCTCATAACACATCACTAATTCCAAGAGTTGTCAATATCATCTGTCCAGTGTTGGGTTTTGGGTGTTCAGCCATCCCTATAAACCTAAGGCACGAATCCCTCCCTCACCAACAGGGTGAAAAGGAGGTGATTCTGTTTTCTACTTATCTCAAATTTTAGTCAGATTATGTGGATAAAGAACACTGGTAGACAACACATGCATTTTACCAACGGACAATCTTCAGTGAAGTTCACTACAGAAATAAAGCCTTTTTCAAACGGCACTTGGTTAATGAGACTACTAACCACCACAATCCTTTTGGTCTCAATTCAACTTTGTTTTGGAAGGAATCATTACACCTGTCTCTATCAAGTCAGTTTAATTCTAACTTGATTTCTCATCAGAAATGAAAACATTACACAGAAGGTCTTCCTCTGTGCTGAAAATTAGTCTGCTGACTGGGAGCAGAGCTTGCCCACAACACCTTAGATATCTTGAGTTTGGAGATCAGCAACGGCTCTCACAAAGACCACCTGCCAGAGAACAAGACTAAGTGGTTTGTACTTCTGATTAAAATACACATTACAGAAGGGCTTCCCTTTGTTGTAAAAAATGCAACTTCTTTAAAAATTTGAATATTTTTTCTTCTCTTCACCTCTGGGTTTAACAGTGCCTCCCACAGATTAAGGAGTCTTAAAGACTTAAAAATAAAGGCAGAAAAGTGAAGCTCACTGTATCCTGTCAGCATGGTTCTCTCATCAGAGAGAAAAGGGTTAAGCACCAAGGTTGACCTCCCCAAAGTTAAAAGCAGTCATAGGTTTTAATGAAATTATCTTACTTTAGAAAATGGGAAAGTCTTTACAAAGGTACCTATTCAGCTGTAAATTATTATAATTTTTCACCTTATGATTCTGATCTTATTGTATTTTCACATTTTGTAGTTTGCAACATTATTGGCTTCTGCCTTTCTCTATGATTTGATACTCTAAACTTGCTTTCGTGTATTTAGTGTAGATGAACACACATTATTGGCCAATAAGGCAGGTGAATAAGCTACTACAGGTGTTGTGAGGTAAGCTTTTCAGGAAAGGTGATCACAGTATAGTACAAAGTCAGACTTTAACTTCTATAGCACGTAGGCTATGTCTTCTCTCCTATCCTAATTTATTAACAAACTCAGATAATAATCACAACAACTAGCATCACTGAACATGAACTACGTGCCAGGCACTGTGGTAAGCAATTTTTTATGTCTAGGTTCATTTAATACTCTCAGCAGCTCCACGAGGGACCCATCATCCAGCCACAGAGTTTTGGGAAAAGGGAACTTTTCCCCTGTTTAAATGCTACTTCTGAATTTTTATACCAGCGTGATTGACAATAAATACAGTAGCCACATTTGAGTCTTCACCCTCCCACAAGAAAGTAACTTAATAATGAAAATATGAGCACAATGAAAAGCAGATAAGTTACAAACTTTTCACTTTACAAAAAATTTAAGAATTTTTTATAAAATTAAACATATATTCACGAGATGACCCAGGAATTCTATTCCTAAGTACTTATCTCCCGAAAATTAAAACACAGCCATACAAGCACGTGTACACAAATGTTCATGAAAGCTTTAGTTATTATAGAGGCAAAAACTGGAAACATCCCAAAATCTATCAACAGGTGAATGAATAGGCAAACTGGTATGTTCAAACAGTGGAATACTAATAGCAATTAAAAGGAACAAACTACTGGTAAATATAAAACCATGGATGATCCTCAAAAGTATACCGAGCCAAAAAAAAAAGAAAATCAGACATAAAAGAGTACATATTATACACATTTTACACAAGATTCTAAGGTAAGTAAAACTAATCTATTATGACAGAAAGCAGATCAGTGGTTTCCTGGGACAGGATGTAAGGAGGAATGATTACAATGGGACACAAGGAAACTTTTTGGACTACTGGAAATATTCTATATCTTAATTTGGATACAGTTGATTACTCATGTGTATCCAATTATTAAGACATACTAAACAATTAAAATAAATGCCTTTCCTTATATATTAAACTAAACCTTAATAAACTGATTAAAAGATTGCCAGAAAAGTTCATTTAAATAGTAATTTCCTTTCCCTCAGTTCTTATATATTTTTAACTACTCGGTGAGCGGTAAGGCAAAAAAACAAAGTATTAGCAACCACAGACAAGTAAAATCATTCTGATCTGGAATGAAGATAATTTCTGAATTATGTACAATTCCACATAATTCAAAAATAATTTATTCAACATTATACAAATATATGTATTGTGTATCCTATTTCCATCTCAGTGGAATTAGTTTAAACCTTGTTCACTACTGTAGACTCATTGGAAAGAATGAGTCTTCCTCCTTTCCCAAGAAAGTAAGGCCTCTGTTCTTGAGATCTGGACTTTCTATCTGGGGTAGGCGGTGGGGGGGGGGGGGGGGGGATGTAGGGAAATGGGAAGAGGCAGGGAGATAGTGTTAACAGAGGTTTTTATGTTTCTCAGAGAGATGTTATCTAGATATTTGTTCATTTGTTCCTAAACTGGCCTTTATTTTTTTTCTAAGCTATGGGACAAGAGTCACAAATTCAAATACTTACAAAGAGTTAGGCAGGAAATGTTAAGGAGTGAAACAGACTTATGCAAGATGATATGGAATGATGGAGATGGTGATGAACTGGACAGCACATGCTACATTTCATTCATTCATTCAACAAATATTTAATGAGGACCTACTATTTGCCAGGCACTACTCTAGGCACTGAAACCTAAGCAGGAACAGAACAGACAATTCTCAATAAAAAATGTAGCTTAAATTCTAATGGAGGAAAACTGACAATAAATAAATGAAGAACTAAACAAAAACACATCATATGTTAAAGCTACAGGTGAAAGGGATAAGGAGTGAAAGCAGAAGTTTAAATAAGTTTATCAGGGAAGTTCTCTCTGATAGAGTGACCTTTGAACAGAGACCTGAGGAAGAAAAGAGCAAGCCATCTGGATACGGGGGTGAGAGGGAGATCATTCCAAGAGAGGAAACAAGAGGCCCCAGAGCAGAAGCGCAATCAGATCACTGAAGAAACGGCAAGGCTATCGGAGGAGCTGGAGTGGAGGGAGGAAGGGGCCTGGGGCAGGGAGAGGAGGGCCTGTTATTGTAGAATGTTTCAAAGCCTCCGTCGCAACCACGCTCTGGCCTTGAAACCTTTGTTTTTACTGTGAGATGGAGAGCCCCTGGAGGGTTAAAGCAGGGAAGTGGCGTGATCTGACCACTGCAGCTGTGTGAACAATAGACTGTAGAGGAGGCTGCGGGGGGAGGGGTTGACCACAAGCCAGGAGAGAGGATGATGGCCTAGAGAAGAATGGCTTCTGTAGAACTGGTGGGAAGTAGTCAGAATCTGAGTATATTTTTCAAGATTGAGCCGTCCATGACTGCCGATGGCTTGGAGATGAGGTGAGACAGAAGAAGAGGAGTTGAGGAAGCTCCCTCACCCTGAAGGCCCCTGCATAAAGATTCAGCATGAGCGATGCCTCACACAGGTGACAGTCGGTTGAGACAAACTGATGAAAATGGCACCTCCTCATTCAGCAGCAGCTTCTGTGCGCTCAAAGACTATGAGGGTACAGTTCACGGTAGATGTTAACCCTAGGCTTCCCATCAAGGAATAACTTATCTCAAGACTCAATCAGGCCGTCGTCACTGGAAGTCATCCCTGCTAAGGCTTGTTCTTCTCAATTTGGAGGTAAGTTCACTCAAGACTGTATTAAGCATCTCATAGGGGGAAGACTTTTATCTCAAAAACAAATGGACCATGGTGAAGTATCCAGTGTCTCTGTTAACACTGCTCACAACATAACTGCTCAAAACCTGCCTCTTCAGCCAACTAATAACCAGAATCAGGGCAACTTCCTTTCCTACTTTCCTAAGCAAGTATAGGCAAGGATCAGAGGTGAGGTCAAGGGGGACCACCCAAGACAGCATTTACCAGGGCTTTGGGGTGCACAATCTACAAAAGTCTAGCCCCAACGAGAACCCTGACAGTATACTAGACATGGTGTCCCAAGATAGAACACTCATCTAGTACCAATTCTCTTGGATATATGGGCACCTTGTATGAAAAGAATTAGTTCTAGTTACAAAGTTCCTTCTGTGGTGCCTGGTAATATGCTGTAAGAGCATATGGGAAAACTCAAATTTTAGAATTGGGTAATGTGGCATACATTTACATGATTGAAGGCTTACCTGACTAAAAAAGTTATGATGGTAGGGTTCCCATAATTAGTGTTAGAATATAGGAGGGGCTTCCCTGGTGGTGCAGTAGTTAAGAATCCGCCTGCCAATGCAGGGGACACGGGTTAGAGCCCTGGTCCAGGAAGATCCCACATGCCACAGAGCAACTAAGCCTGTGTGCCACAACTACTGAGCCTGCGCTCTAGAGCCCACGAGCCACAACTACTGAGCCCATGTGCCACAACTACTGAAGCCTGCACACCTAGAGCCCATGCTCAGCAACAAGAGAAGCCACCGCAATGAGAAGCCCGTGCACCACAATGACAAGTAGCCCCCGCTCGCCACAACTAGAGAAAGCCCACACGCAGCAACAAAGACCCAACGCAGCCAAAAATAAATAATTAAAAAAAAAAAAAAAAGAATATAGGAGTGCCTCTGGATTCTGAGCCAAATGTGGAAGTATTTTCAGGTTGAGGAATAAAGCAAGCATTCATGATGCCCAAATACAGGAAGAGAAGCATGAGTTCTACAAGAAGGAAAATGTGACAATCCTGGCAGACTCTACCTTTCCACCTGACCTAGGAAACAAGCTTATTCTCCCATCTTTCTCTTGACCTCAAATTGTCAGTAAGTGCTTTCCTCCCATTTTTCCATCCATTCTGTGCTGCCAGCGGCTCTAGCTATAATCTTTTTCTTTCTCAGGCCCCTATCAGGGAGACAATAGCACCTTGGCACCAGTAGGACCCAGGTTCCCCCTCACTGCTAACCCACAGTATAGGATTTCCCATCCCTTGCATAACCCACAGTCTGGGGAAAAGTATTGGCTGGACAAGACAATTATCTGCTTCCAATCTAAAGGTGTTCATCCCTGGTTATGAGGTACCTTCCTCACTGTAATCAAGGTTAATAACAACTCCCATAGTCATCCAAAGCCTCTCATAAACTGTCTAAGCAATTCTGGAGAAAAATACATTTTAAACTTTGAAGGTAACTAAATTGTATCTGAATTAGCATTTGAATGAACTGGGCCCACATCTAGGGCAGCTACATCTAACCCCTCATGTCCCCACTTTGTCAGTCACTGTTAGGAAATCAGTCTCTTGCTGTTCTATGTTGCTATGTGCACTGTATTCCCCTGCCTATGCCCTCTTCCTAGAGGCAATCTCTGGGTTTGTTTGACTCCCATGATTGCTTCAGCTAGGAATAGAGTCCTGCTTTTGTAAGGATAGCATGTGAATTCCTAGTTGATCTTTTAACATTGCATTTACATGACACCTGTTTTCAGAATGTAATAAGGTAGATGGAAAACCCAGGCAACATTATGTATTTTTTCCCAGTCCTAGATGTCTCTGGCCATGACATGAGTCCCCCTAGTCACTGATGGTGATGCTGGAACACACACTTGTGATTGGTTAGAGACACAATAGTGGTGTCTGCTGCCACTCCAAATCATAAGTTGGCGTCCATTGTGATCAAGACATATTATTTACTCAGGCTTATAGATAAGGATCCAATATAGTCCACTTGTCAACTGTATGCTGCATATCTTCCCCACATTGGTATCATAGAAGATGCTGGCCTTGTAGGCATATAGGGCTGTGGCTACCATGATTTCACTTTTTAATCAATCTTATTTTTAAATTAATAATTTAACTTCACCAGCTAAATTGGGAAAGTAAAATAGTAAAATTTGTATTATTTATTTTACAACCTAATTTAAGGATGGCAAAACAAACTTTGCCACTGGACTTTTTTTTCCAGAAAAGATTCACCTTTTCTGAATATGGCAGTAATAGCAAACTAAATGACAATGATAGTTTTACTCGGAAGTCTGATCCCTCATACACTGAACTCAGTTTTGTACTTGTGTCTTTATGTTTTGTATGTAAATGCAGCTTCAGTTTTGATGGCTTCATTGCTTCCTTAACCTCTGTATCACAGCAACATAACACGCTACGATTTCAGCACTTCTCCCCCCTTGTCAGTGGTTTCAAGCTCACATCAACATAAACTTCCAGCAACACTTCAGATTGTGACATAATACCCCCTGGATGTAACGTCTATGTTAAATTTTTTTCTCTTCTTATGTTTTAATTCTGTCCGGTAACCACTATAAGCACGCTAATATAGCACTGATGGATATTGCTGAGTTCTTTCAAAAAACACAACTGTGTTTTTTTAAATTCAAAATAGAGTAATTGAAAGAGCACTCTAGTATGGCAGACTTCATAAACCTGAAGTCTTTAGCATTCATAAATTCCAAAAAGACTACTCCCTGATTTCTGGGCAATGATTTTAAGGGAATCTCACTCATATTTAGACATATAATATATGTGATGCTACCCAACCATTCAGCAGAGTCTAAAACAAACAGAAGCACAGTCCCTATTGCCTTGCATAGCGGGTACCTGAGCAAGAGCCACCGCACACCTGCTCCTTGGCTTTTTGGCCCAGCTTCACTCTGACTGATTTCCAGCCCCAGAACGGCTGACATGCAGGCGTCCTGCCAGTGACAGGAATTAGAAGAAATTCCATCCTTCACTCTAGCCAGAACATTTTTCCTTTTCCCATCACCAGTTGGCTGCCAAAAGTTTTGGCTTGTAGCTGGCGTCTGACAGTATTTTCAAGTTCTGAAGATACGTAGAGAAGAGCATCACCTCGTGAAGAGTGATTTAAAGAACAGAAACAGGTACTGAATAATTCAATCTGTCTCTTTGTCCTTCAGAGAACTCTTCCCAACATCCTCCACCATGACCCGTCCAATCTTTTTCCCAAGAGAAAAGAATGTCTCACTGCAACACTTATTTCACCTTTCTTTAACTGCTTACATAAACTTAGCTTTCCAATGAACTGTTGACACAGTACTCAAAACGCAATCAATGTGATTTTTAGTAGACAGTAGAGGTGTCTTCATGACTAAGATAAAAAAGCTAAAGAAAATGAAGCATATTTTCAAGACTAAAATAATGTGATGCAGTGTCACAAAGAGTGGAACAGTAAGATGTTTACAAAACTTTTAATAAATGTATTCTTTATACAAAAAAGGCAGTTTAAGTAGGTCATGTGGAATTAACAACTCCTCAAAGCTTCCGGAGTTCACATCTTGGAAATACTTACAGGTAACTTCTGAAACTAACCATTGGTTAAATGGAATCAAAATAAATAAAAAATAGTACAATGCAATTGTTTTTGTAATTGAAAATTGTCTCTGCAAATGTGCACTGAGGACCCCAGAAGATATCCATCCAGCTTATACAGCTTACAATTTAGACTGTGATTATCCAAGAATGCCACAAATAAGTAGCTTTTCTGAGGCATTTCTGCATACTACTGCATTAGGAAATGCTATTTATTTTGACAATCATTTCCTCAGAGTTCTGTCTGAAATCTTTATTTGAACTCCCCTTTTTTTTCCTATGTATCTTACTGCCACCTTGTGGTTAAAATGTTTTTCTTTCTTTTTTCTTTACACGTGTGTGTCTGTGTGTGTATGTATGTGGATGTCATTTCAATGAAAATGTAAATTTCTGCTCCAGAGTAACTTTTAGTGATACTACCCATAGGCTACCAATGGTAGCCACTTTATATCAAACAACCCTCTTCCTTTTTTATCTCTAAATTAAACTACAAGTCTTTAAGTGAACCATATTTCCAAACACACTTGCTTATCTATGTTTTTAAAAGGTTTTCCTCTAAATCCTGATATCATTCCACAAAATAATCATAGAATGAGACAGAACATGACTCTGGATCTATATATACAAAGACAAAAAAAAGACTGAGGCCATCATTCACATAGCTTAGAGGAGAAAATGGTAACTTTAAGACCAGTAAGAGTCTTCAGCCTTATTTAAATGCTGCAGGGTATGGGGTCCCACTATTAGCATATAAGATCTTTGACAAAATACCAAGAAGGCCAGAGGCAAATCAGAGAATCAAACAAGAGTCAGATAGTCAAATTCTCTAGGAGTTAGCTTCTTTCTACTCAATGTGAACCCCAAACCTGGAGCTTCAGCGGCATCTGAGAGCTTGTTAGAAACTCAGAGTTTCAGGGCCAGCTGCAGACCTATGAATCATAACATCTGCATTTTAACAGGATTCCCAGGTGATTCGTATGCACAGTACAGTTTAGAAGTACTGCTCTATCCCTTGTGCTCAAGACAAGATGTTGCTTAGACTGACTGAATCTGTTACCTCTAAAGATCTAGCAGATATGGTCAATAAACTTCATGTGCCTAAAGCCTTCAGAATGTGGTCAGTTTTTTCAAATTTCCTACCCACTTGTGCCGAGAACTGCCCATATATAAGTACAAAGAGTTGCTATAAAAGATTCATCAGGGACTACAATCTCTGTTTTGATAAGTAAATTAACACCGGACACAAGAGAAAGGCATATGATGATGCTGGCTTTCAGTTTTCCTTTAGTTTTTCTTTTTTTAATGGGAGGAGAGAGCTTTTTAATTTACAAAGAGCAATGGAACAATGAAGACTTGCAACTGCTATTAGGCCCTGTCTATTCGGTGCAAGTAAAGTCAGAATGTTTTCTTAAACTATTAGTTATTCATTCATCATTTCAAAAACATTTATTGCCCACCTCTTTTCCATTAGTTGCCATGCCAGGCATTTTCAAAGGCATGATGTGATGAATAGCAGTAGACTCACAATTAGTCTTATCTCTGCCCTGACTAGCTGTATTAGTCAGTGTTCTACAGAGAAACAGAACCAACAGGATATACATAAATATATAAAGGTATTTGTTATAAGGAATCAGCTTACACAATTATAGAGGCTTAGAAGTCCCATGATCTGCCAGTTGCAAGATGGAGACCCAGGAAAGCCTTTGGTATAGTCCAGTCCAAGTTCAAAGGCCTGAGAACCAGGAATGCCAATGATGTAAGCCCCGGTCCAAGGGCAGAGGACCAATGTCTGGGCTCAAGAGACAGGAAGAAAGAGCAAATTCTTCCCTTCCTCTGCCTTTTTGTTTTATTCAGCCATCAACAGATTGGATAATGCCCATTCACACTGGGGAAGGCCATCTCCTTTACTCCTCATCTGGGAACACCCTCACAGACACACCCAAAATTATGTTTAGCCAAATACCTGTGCACCCCATGATCTAGTCAAGTTGACACATAAAATCAACGATCACACTAGCTTGTTCTGAACAACTTACTTTATGTCTCTCTGGAACTACTGAGCTTTGTACAATTAGAGTGTGGGGCATAAATGCTATTTGATAGACATAAAAAAACAATTTAAAGCTCTGTGTTTCTCTGGCCATTAGCTCTGTTCCTGCCCAACATTAAACCAAGCCAACAGAACATATATCTATACTTGAGAACCAAACTCAGAAAATAAGCAATATAGGCAACATAAAAAGCAAATGTAGAGAACGGAAATATTATGGAGAATCAGCCACCAAAACATGTGTCCGCTTAGCAGTCTCCACACTTTAAATAGAGAGCAGGACCTAAACACGGAGAAAGTGAAGAAAGTTCTACGTCTACTTACTGGCACTTCATAAGTATAGATCAAAGACAACTCACCTGCATTATATAGTATCACACATTACAAATTTTGACCCACAACGGTTCTGTACATCCAAAGTGCAACTCAAAAGGAAGACGTTTTTTCTGTCAATGTCAATATAAAAGCTTTTCCATTTCAAAAGCAGCACTTTAGACTCCCACAGTCCCCAAACCCAGACAATGTCCTAGCCTTCTCTAAAAGTCAGGAGTTCTGAGGACTAAATGGCATTGCACTGGATTTAAAATTACCGAATTCCTGGTCAAGCTACTTACTCTGAGGAAGGAAGAAGTGCATCATTGGTCTAGCTAGCAGAGGAAGCATGAAACTATTCTAACTAGAAAGTTGTATCTGAATACCTCAACTAAACCAATAAAAGTGGGATATTTTTATATTAAAAATGGAATCATTCTGCTACTATTTTGATCCATTTAGGCTTGTACTTATACGTACAGGCAAGTTTACTTGAATTCATATTCTTTAAGCTGAGTTCAGCAAAAGCAAGAATTTTTCGTGTCTCCATTATATTTGTTCAACTGAATTTTCACCCTTTTTAACCAGTCATTTTGTCTCTATATAGACACAGCCAAGCAGAACTTCAATTTTCACTTAACGTTTTGCTTGTTGTATTTGATTACAGCGTCACATAAATGTTGGACTTGCCATCAAATGACATTCCTGCTCCCTTGCTGTTAGGTCATTTTTCGTCTATCGTAAGACACCAGAAGTGGCCTCTATCAAAGGTCTTCAAAGACACTTTACAAAGAAAATTTCCTTTCCAATTCCATGGTTTAATATTTTATGAACTGAAGTATGATCTTATGACCTAAAGCATAAAGCTCTGAAATCACTTGCTTTACTATATAAATGTATTGGTTACAAAAATTCTCCCAACCTCATTTTGAATCCAGCTGTTATAACTGACTTGATGACCTCCTGTGGTAATAAACTCCACAGACTGAATAAAGGTAATCTGGGAAGCATTTCGGTCTACTGTATTACTTTTACTTACTGAGGCTGGTGTGAACAAGGGAGAGAAGAACAAGGGCTCAAGTTTTTTAGAAGAGAAAATTGAACTAATTACTTTCCAGTGACTATAGCTAATAACTGTAGAACACCATACTAAGTATCATTCTTCTCTGTGTTTTTATTAATTGAGAAAATTCATTATATAAAAAAGGACGGTTATCAGCTCCTACTGTATGTTAATTACTTCCTTTCAAAAACACATACTAAAATATATCAAGTGCATTTTTAACCTGGAATATAATTTAGGTTGGGCGTTGTTTTTTGTTTTTTTTTGTTTTTTTTTGGCTGTGTTGGGTCCTCGTTTCTGTGTGAGGGCTTTCTCCAGTTGCGGCGAGTGGGGGCCACTCCTCATAGCGGTGCGCGGGCCTCTCACTATCGCGGCCTCTCTTGTCGCGGAGCAGAGGCTCCAGACGCTCAGGCTCAGTAGTTGTGGCTCACGGGCCCAGTTGCTCCGCGGCATGTGGGATCTTCCCAGACCAGGGCTCGAACCCGTGTCCCCTGCATTGGCAGGCAGATTCTCAACCACTGCGCCACCAGGGAAGCCCCTGGGCGTTGGTTTAAGATATACACATCTTTCAACTTGTCCGTCTACTTTGGCTTTTACCTTGGCAACACAAGCATCAGATGTGTAGCTCACAAAATTTTCTATTTTGTTCTTTATTATTAAAAGTACTTTTTCCCATATTGTTTGTCCAAAATATAATTTTTAAGATATGCAATCTTATACCTAAAAAGGGATCAAGGATTTGCTCTTGATTCTTCCACCAAAAAAAGTAAAACTGGGGGGAAAGAAAGCAAGTATAAGAATAATTTAGATCCAAAATCCTTTTACTGAAAAATGAAATAATGCAACAGGACAGCCTGAGTTAATTTAATTTCTTGTCTACATTGATCAAATCCATAGCAAAAAGTGTTGATTTCTGTTCTAATTGGCCCATGTAGACACAATTAAAAGTAGCCTTCTTGTAAATCTCCGTCTCCTTACTCTTCTCTTTGATCTCCAGTGGGAAAAATTAAAATACCCTATAATTCTGCTGAATTTCTCTTCCATGTAACTTCAGACATTCCACAATATCACTCATTAATCTTGATCATATTACTTCAGGTAAATAATGGGAAAATATCACTATGTGCCTTCATGAACATGTGTTAAAACACAGAAAAAGGTAATTAACTTGCCAGAAGTCATACAACCAGTCAGCCTGAACCACATCCATTGCCTCCTGTCTCCTAAGGTCTCATGTTCCACATTCTTTGCTGGGCCTCACTGCTCCCTGACTCCACATGGGGAAGTGAGCCTCTCCTACACTTAGGAAACCTAAGCAATTTTATGATTCAGCTTTGGTTTTCATTTTATCATTGTGCTTTTTCTTTTAAGATTTGTATAGCTGCATGTTTGGGTTGGAGGGTTGTTTTTTTTTTAACTTTGAGGTGTGAGTTTTTTCACCTCTAAAAAAAGTTTTCCAACAGTGCTCTCTCAATTCATCAATGAGTCAAAAAAAGTGCTTTGTTTTCTTCTATTTTATATCAATGCAAAACATTGAAATCCAGCCATCAGTTTGGAATGCTACTCATAACTCTGAGATTCTGTTATTCTGTGGCTATTTCTTAAATAGATTCTATTTGCCTAGAATTATAGTAGGCACTGAATTGTGGAATATAATGAAGGAAGAAAATATTTGTGACTCTTACTATATTAGGTGAGGGAGTCAGAAAAGGCTATCTGGGGAGTACCAGGAAAGAGGTTTGAATAAATGGGGGGATCGGGATAGATTATGAATGATCTTAGTAATGAGTCTGAGGGGTTCCAACTTGATTGGTAACTTTGGACAAAAAGTTAACAAAATCATTCCCCTTCTGCATGAGATGCTAACCCTCAATTAACATGCTATCACTATTCCTCTGATAACCTAATAAAGGTAGAATGTTCACTATATTATTGCATAACAGTGCTTACAGCAAAAATGAGCCTGAACCAGGAGGAAATATAAATGAACTATAAAGAACTAGTGTAGATGCCATATTTTGGATTTCCCTGAATGCGGTGACTATTTTAACTGATATGTCCTTGCAAGGACCCTGGAAGCTATGACTGTGGGGTTATTGCAAGAGCAAATTGCACCTGTAGGGCATAAGACTTCTCGACCAGACAGCTCCCTTGCCCCTGAGCTTTTGGGTTGCTACAACTGCCTTTGAAGAGGAAGACCTCCTGCTGCCCTATGGCAATCTGTGTCTGGCTCCTTTTGAGTAGGCTGGTGTTAACGTAGCCTCTGATGGCCAAAGTGAATCTGAATGTTTAGTTGGGCCTAAGAAGACCACGTAGGGCATGTTGTAATAACCAATGCAGATCGACCATAGTTTCTTGTGTGGGAGGATGACATAAAAGCACTGGATGAGATGGGTGTTAGAGGCAAAAGTGGTGGTAAGATCCATTGTAAATTAGGGAGAAGAGGGTTGGGATGCACGGTTGATTAAAGCAAAGAAATACTAGAGGCATGGAGTAGAATTAGGTGGCCCTTAAGGTGTTGAGGGCCTAGATCAGGGTGGTGGTCAGAGAGAAAAAAATACAACAAAAAGGACAAATCTAAGAGATAGCTTGAAGAAAAAATAACTTGATAACAGATAAAATAAAAATATAGAAACAGAAATTATGAAGAAGGATTCCAACATTTCTAACCTGAAAAATGAGCATAACGGAGAGGTCACTGACAGAGAAAGACAAGTAAAGAGGGAGCATTACTGTACTTATGAAGAATTGACTGATGTCAGTTCCTGTCTTTATGATAATGGCAGAGGCACAACTGTAGCTACTGTATGGACAGGACTATGGTAGATCTTGGCTACAGACATACCCATCTTTGTAAATGGTGGTGAAACCACGAAAGTGGATGAGGACTTCAAGATATTAACTGCATAGACAGAAGAACCAGGGCTTAAGCTTTTAATATTGGAGGAATTCCCAGAATTAAGGGGTAGAAAAAAGAACTAGCAAAAAAATAAAAAAACATAGAAGTAGGAAATGAGCAGTAATGCACATGGAAAATAAAGGAGGGAAAGATTTGTCATAGTTATCAGAGAGGTCAAAAAAGATACATAGAGGGGCTTCCCTGGTGGCACAGTGGTTGAGAATCTGCCTGCCAGTGCAGGGGACACGGGTTCGAGCCCTGGTCTGGGAAGATCCCACATGCCGCGGAGCAACTGGGCCCGTGAGCCACAACTACTGAGCCTGCGCGTCTGGAGCCTGTGCTCCGCAACAAGAGAGGCCGCGACAGTGAGAGGCCTGCGCACCGCGATGAAGAGTGGCCCCCGTTCACCGCAACTAGAGAAAGCCCTCGCACAGAAACGAAGACCCAACACAGCCAAAAATAAAAATAAATAAATAAATTTATAAAAAATAAATAAGTAAATAAATAAAATTTTTAAAAAAAGATACATAGAAAGAAATCAATAGGGACCTTTGAAAAAGAAAAGCCAATACTATAGAATAGAAGTAACATGTTAAGGAGTTAAGAGGTCATGAGATGAAGAAAATTAAAACCACCTATGGCGATCACTCACTTCCAAGTTATTTGGCAGGAAAAGAGAGAGAAATAGGATGGTAGCTAAGAGAAACAACAGGATAGTGCAAAGTTCAGTTGAGTATATGATAGAATCATATTTGAAAGCCAATTCATAGAAATAAGTAAACTATTAGTGAGAGATTGGGCAATCATCAATCATTTGAGCAATCAGAAAAAAACACTTATTGAGGACTACTGTAAATCAAGCAATGCACTAGATGCTGGAGGTTCACAAATATGACATCATTACATCCCCAAGTAGCTCACAGCTGGATAGGAAGATAGGCAATATAATATATATATAAATAATGTGGCAAGTACTGCCTATGAAAAGAGGCAACCTAGCCTGGAGGGCTGGGGCAAGGCTTTGCATAGGAGATGACATTAAAAGTGAGTTCACAGAGATAGGAGTTGAACTGACGAATGAAAGTGGACCATGTTGGCAGGGAACACAGTGTGTGCAAAAGAACAAGGGCATGGAAAAGCTGGCAACTTTGGAAAACAGCAATACTTTTGTATGCGTGGCACATACGATGGAAATTAGGGAATCAAAATAGATGAGACCCTTAATTAATGGTCCTCATAGACTAGAGAGCCTGATGTTCTTCTGAAAGCAATGGAGGTTAATTGAAGGATGCAGAGCAGAGGATTAATAAGGCCTTTAAGAGAGGCTTTCAGTGAACGCTGTAGTAGCTTCCTATTGCTGCTATAACAAATGACCTCAAACTTAGTAGTTTAAAGCAACACAAATCCATTATCTTACAGTTATGGAGGTCAGAAATCCAGAACACCAGACACTGGGGCTATAGGTGCCGCTGCAGTGGGCTGCCTGGGGCTCGCCTTCCCTCCGCTGCCTCCGCCGAGGCCGGGACGCTGCTGGTGGCGGCGGCGCTGGTGGGCGGCTGGACTGCCGTCTACGTGACACACTTGGCGCTGAAAGTGACGGCGTCGGGTCGAAGGCGCAAGCCCAAGGGACCCAGGGTCCGGGCGCAAGGCCCGAGGCCTCTTCTCTTCCCCCGCCTGCACTGGAGGCGGGCGGCCGGTTCCCGCGTGCGGCCTGCCGCTGGGCGCCGGGCGCCGGGCCCGTGGAGTAAATTAAGCAGAGCCGGTCGCAGGCGGGCTATGGCCGGTCCCACCCGGGAGGCAGGCGCCGCCAGAGGGCTCGGAGGGCCAGGGCGCTGCCAAACCCCGCTCCGCACCTGGGAGGAAAATCAAATGTCCGCCTGGAAAGGCATTGTTTGCCTTCGTTGTCCGCCTTCGCTGTTGGCCTTCGTTGTCTTTAAGGCCGCAGCCCTCCAGAGACTCTGGTATTGGAAAGAATCGAAATCAAGTTGGGATGTAGATCAGTGGTCTCAAACTTTAAAGTGCATACCATCATCTGCGGTTCCGGCTGAAACGCACATTCTGATTCCGCAGGTGGGGGGCGGGGCGGGGGGAGGGGCACTTAAGAGTCTGCATTTCTAACCAGTTCCCAAGGGCTAGCGAGGCTGCTTGTCTACAGACCATACTTCAAAGTAGCATACTCAAGTAGCAAGGATTTAGATAACTAGTTTCTGACTACTAGAATTCTAATTTGTACCCTAGACCCCGATTCATCACACTAACCCCCCTTAAAGCACCACACACACACACACACACACACACACACACACGCAGCCCGGACACGCACACACCCTGGGTGCACAGTCCATTCTTAAGTCATTTGGGAAGTGTAGCAGATATTATGAACAACTGTCTGACCACATGCTTCAAGCAGCCTTTTAAAATTGCGTATTGGGGGTGGGGGTATTGCATGCATGGAATAAAATCATATAAATTCTCAAATGTTCAATAAAAATTCCAATTATGACTAGTAAGACTTTCATGTTATGAATACTGTTTTAAATAGAACACTGTGGTTTAGTATTGTGTGTTTTAGGTTTAATAGTAAAATGAAATAATACTTACCCTGCTTTGTTGCATTTAAACTTGCAAAGTGAGATTATAGGGTGGAATCCTTAGAACAAGGGCTGCGTTCTGCACTTCCTAGCCATTGTAACCCTGGGCAAGTTACTCTCTGTACCTCCATTTCTTCATCTTTAAAATAGGGGTAATAATCGTAAAGATCTCCTGAGATTATAGAAAGGATTACTTTAATTCATCTACAGAGAACCTTGCTACTCAACCTGAGATTCCAGGACCAGCAGCACTCGCATCATCTGGGAGCTTGTCAGAAATGTAGAATCTCAGGCCTCATTCCTGACCCACAGAATCCGAATCTGCTTCCTCGTAAGATCCCCAGGTGCCTCCTCTGCACATACTTGGCACGGTGCTTAGCATGTCATGAGCAGTACAGGCCACTGCTTGTTTAAATAGTGCTTTGATTGTTTGGAAAATGTCTCGTTGAGTCCTTCTCACATCTCATCACTCTGACACTTAATACTTCTACCTGCCACTTCCATATTTAAGGACCCTTGTGACTACATTGGGTCCACCCCAGATAATCCAAAATAATCTCCCCATCTCAAAATCCTCAATTTAATCACATCTGCAAAGTCCCTTTTGCCTCATAAAGTAACATATTCACAGGTCCCAAGGATTAGGATATGGACATCTTTGAGAGACCATTTTTCTGGTCCATCACAAGTGGCATGATTTTATATTTTTTTATTCCCTTTAATATCTGGCTTAACCAAAGGCAACTAGATTTTCTGCATTCAATCTACTGCAACATCATACATCAAGTAGCCTCTGGAAAATTCTACATACACTTGAGAGAGAATGGAAGTGAAGAAGGGAAATAATATTTAAGTATTATAATAAAAATAATTTTGATCTCATTAACTGCCTGAAAGGGTCTCAAAAACTCAGGGATCCCAAGCCACACTTTGAAATCGAGCTGAATTAGCACTTTACAGGCCACAAGAATCTGAGCATTACATAACTTAGCTGAGTAATTTACAGAACTGTTGCAGCAGGATGGAAGACATTATTATTATCTCTTCTGAGAATGATTTTTTTTCACTTTGAATGTAAAGTTAAAATTATAAATATTTAACTGCCCACTATTGCTGGCTATTTATACTGAAAAATACATGCTGTATATATATTCTCACCAAATCTATTACATTTGTACCAATCAGGAAATATCTCCCTCCTAAATCCTATATGTATTTTCTCAATTCTTTTCAAAGCACTCTGTGTAGAAAGGCTTTTGAGAAATCTACAGTTTGAAAACTAGGTAAAATGAGTACACCACTGTATAAGAAAACAACTGAAATCACAGGTATTTTTAATGGTTTCCTTGAAATACTCAACCCTAAAAATATGAGTGAAACTCAGAAGGCAAAGCTCTGGATGAGAGAGAGAATGTACAAGAAGGCAGGGCATCTTGGTGGAATATGCATTTGCCAGTGATAATGGGAAAAACAAAGGCCATTATCATTTTTCCCAAATCCAATTCAAAGGACTAGCAAAAGAGAAAACATCAATTCAGAATCTCTCACAATCCCAAAGACCTCTCTGCCTTAATGTATGAAATGATATAAGCGTAAGAGTCCCAGAAGATTATATATTAGTCAAAAGATCACATTTAGAAAATAAAGCATTATTTGCAAAACTAACTACTGGACATACTAATTAAAAATGTCACTTGACTTTCATTCCCTGATGTAATCTGTTACCCTTTCTATCTATTAGAAATACCAAAAAAAAAAAAAAAAAAAAAAAGATGAAAAACAACAAAATTAAGACTGATAGTCAACCTATTGCCAGAAACCAGAACTTTTCCATAACTATACCTTACCAATATCACTGATCAAACTTATTGAGAAACACAATTTATGACACATGAATTGTGGACATTGTATTTTGAAGCAGCCAGAGTTGTGGATCTTAACTCTGCCTTCAGTTTATCTTTCTGCAGACACAGACCAGATCTCAATTCCAACTGCAATAAACAGCAGCTCAAAAACAGAGAAGGAAGCCCTATGTTGTCATATGCCTCTGCGCTAATGTAAACCCCACTAGTAAAGTACTTCAGGTAGAAATAAATAAAAAGCCCAGGCAGCTATACAGGTCCTGCATTGCTTCCTAGTGTTAAATTTTTTAAGCAGAAATGGTAAGAGAATAACCCACACTTCATTCAACCAGCAAAGATAGATGACTGCTGAACACTGGGAATTAGAACTACACAGCCACCCTGTTTCTGGGGGGAATTTATGTGGACTTCAACTAACATCACATTAGCAGATTGTAATCCAAACACTGTGACTGTTTATAAACATCCTATATAGAAAGAACTCTCTTCATTTCAGAGATGGTAGAGAAAGCACAGTCTTTCAATCCACATGGAATGCGTTTTAATCCTAGCTTCTGCACTCTAAGCCTCAGCTTCTTCACCCATTAAATGGAAATAATAATCAATGACATATAAAAATATCCAGCACAGTGTCTAAGCTGGAGTGGGCACTCAATAAAAGACAGCTATGATGATCAGAAACAATAAAGGGAGGACAATTAGAAAATAGCTTAAGCAAAAATAATGAAGATCAAGTAAAAAAGTATCAACACAACATACGAAAAGGTAAAGCATACCTCTAAATATTATTAACTACAGGAATTGGAGGAAAATGTTTAAATACGATTCCACTTTCTCAAACAAATTAAAAGGCACAACCGCTAAGAAAAAGAAACAGAAATCCAAGGGGACAACAAAATGGAGTTAAAAATAAAGATAGCCAAAAGGGATCTGAAGGATAAAATTTAAATGTTAGTATTAAAGGACTATTAAGACAAAAATAGAAATAAAACATTATTTTAGTTATAATAAAAATTGCAGAATTGAAACTGAGGAAAATAGAATAAGTGATAAGTGCAAATTTGAAATGATCTCACAAAAAGCAGAGGGAGAAAGTTAAGAAATAAAAGGATGAGAGTGAAAGGAAGGAAAATGGAGATTAAAACTAAAATTGATTTTTCTGAAAAAGAAATAAGAATTATTAGATCAGATGCAATTTATCAAAGGTGAGATTGAAGAAAACTTCCCTAAGCTAAGCCCAACCAACATATAAAGAACACATAGCACCTGGATACCCTTTTTGAGGAAGTTACTCAAGAAAGTATTCCAACTATATGGAAATAAGACCAGAATGAGGATTTCAAGAGAGAAAAGATGAAAATTGGTGTTGAATGAAGACCTTACTGCAGGCTTAAGCTACTATAAATTATACATAATACAAAAAAATGTGCCTGCGAACCAGAGAGTGAACAAAAGTAGACAGATCCTGGTAGGGAGCACGTTAAAGGAGAGAGAAAAGGGGAGCTGTAGGAAGTAAATTCCTTGATTTTGTGATGTTTACACTCAAACTAAGTGCAGTTTACATACACATTGGAATCAGCAGGTAAGGGCACAAGAGGAAAAATGCAGTCCTTCTTATATAAACATACATGTTTAGAAAGTGAAAATACTTTCTGGCTAGGTCTCACTGACCAGGATGAAGTTATCTCTGATCCAGAACACATTCCAAACTAAAATATATTAGTGTAATATTTAATACATAGGCAATATGATTTTAACTCTCTCAAAGGGAATGTAATTACAATAATAATTTGTGGGATATTCCTACCCAAAAAGGACACTGCTTTTTCTTTCTTTATCTTGAGATAAAATAAGCAGAAATTTAGGAAATCACCTATACAGTTATAATTTTACATTTTTAGTTATTATTTTTAACCAGAAAGAGCATAATTATTCTTCAATTTAGTTTATAGTCAAAATATTACAACTAAATGTTCAGTGACCATCCATGGTCAGGGATTCAGAGATTATGGCCACAAAAAAATCACCAAGAAAATGTCAAGCAACGTCCCTGTCTCCAGAGAAGTTTCTTCTGAGATTATATTTACCATAATGTTCCAGCATTACAGGCATTTTTTAAGTTACATTTCCTTACAGCTCAAGCAAATAAAGGAAATGTTTAACATATGAGGCATAATTAGATTTCCTAAGATGTTCTATCAGAGGTAAGGTAAGTATGTAAAAATCAAATTGCTTTTTTTAAAACATTATAGTAAAATCACAATGTTTTATAAGCAACATTTAAAGAAGTAAACCACTTTATAATATGACAGATATAATAAAAAAATCCTTAAGACTATATAAAACCATTTATTTTCCACTTACAATGTCCCATTTCCTTGCATCATCAGATATAAGCATTTATCACTAAAAGCAGTTTTAAATCATTTTATGAACAATTTATCTGAAGTATAAAGTGATATAATTATCTTTTCAGTACATTTTGCAATAAAGTGAACCGTTTTTATGGTTTCCTGGAGATAAAAAGAAAACATTCACGTTAGAACATTTTACCTGATTTATTATAATGGAAGATTATATAAACCAAAAAACTAATCTAATAAATCAAGTCCAATCATGAAATTCTATAGAAATATGATGTTAAAGAGGAAAACCATTCATGCTATTTCATGTGCTTTGAAGAACTACATTTCATTACTTTGGGGAAAAACTACTTTTGCGTTGGTAAATATTTTCCCCCAAATTGCAGTTGTTCGTTTGTCTGTTCTTACCTATAACCTGGGTTTCTCTCTTCGGCAGCTGAAGTGATGTCACAGCAAAGAGGACAGCTGTGGCAGAAAATTATAAGGAAAATTTCAACAGCACTGTGGTCCACCAGTGGCACAGACCTTCCAACACACTTATACACAAAGATTTATATGCAGATCTAAAGAATCATTCTGTGCCAAGAATGCATCCCCATAGTATTCTCCACTGTTATTACTGGTACAGTAGTGGAGAATTGCTCTAAAGGAGCAATTAAAAGGGAGAAAAACATTCTAAAATCTGTTAATAATATACAACATTGCTTAATATACATTGTAGCACAGTAGAACTATCTGAGATGCTCTTAAAACAATACAGATACCTAAACCCCACCCCAGACTTACCAAATGAAAATTTCTGATGTGGTTCCCATATATTTGCATTTTTTTTCACTTTTTTCACTTGTTCTGATTTGCATCCACTGGGAACCCTCCAATATACAAGATTACTCCAATACAAATCCAATGCTCAAGAAACCCATCAAAGTGTCAAGTGACATTTACTTACAGTTTTTATTTTTTGTCATTTCATGGTTACTATATATTTTAACTTGTGTAAGAATATTCTTATCTCCTTGACAGAGGCTGAAAAGTTAAAACCAAAATGTTTAGCTTCATTCTAATTCCTTGGGTAAGCATTACTTCACAGACAAAAATCCAAAACAACAAAACTGAATTCAAAATGGAATATTTTATATCTTCTTTGTATATTTTGAATCTGAAATATGGCTTTTTTTTTTTTTTTTTTACCTGCATTGGGTCTCATCATCCACTTTGAATATGGTGGCATAGTGTCCAATTTTTCCTTTCCCCCTCTTGGAAATCCCAAAAAGTAACAAGGAAAACAAGAGTAGAAATGGAAATTCTTTGTTTAGCTACATCAAAAAGACAGCTAAAAAGAACCCCTATAAACGTAAATAAATTTCCTTTAAAGCAGACCAAACAAATGAAATGCTATTGTTAAAAGATACAATGCAAGAAAAAAATACAACAGTTCTGAATCCATACATCAAAGGGCAGACCACTCTCCAGGAAAAAAAAAAAAAAAACTCAAACAATCAACATCAGTTCATAGATCTGTAAAGCTGTAAAAATTCAAAAATAAAGAAGGAATATATTGGAAATACAAGGGGAAAAAAGATCAAGTCATCCACTGGGAAAAAACAAAATCACTCTCAATTTGTTTTTGAGATGGGCTCAAACATCTCCTTAGTAACATTCAACATTTAACAAGGCTAGGGACTTCGCTGGTGGCGCAATGATTAAGAATCCGCCTGCCAATGCAGGGTACATGGGTTTGATCCTTGGTCCGCGAAGATCCCACAGGCCATGGAGCAACTAAGCTCATATGCCACAACTACTGAGCCTGTGCTCTAGGGCCCGCGAGCCACAACTACTGAGCCCGAGTGCTGTAACTACTGAAGCACGCAGGCCTAGAGCCCGTGCTCCACAAGAAGAGAAGCCACCGGAAAGAGAACCCCGCGCACTGCAACAAAGAGCAGCCCCTGCTCGCCGCAACTAGAGAAAAGCCCGCATGCAGCAACGAAGACCCAATGCAGCCAAAAATAAAAATAAAAAAATAAAAAGCATTTAACAAGGCTAGTGGAGCAATTATAAAAATTGTAACCCAAGATATAAATATGGCCAAATGTTTGTTTGAAAATAAAGGCAACATTCAACTGATTTTAACATGGAGAAAAATCTCATTTCCCATTCCCAAATTCTTTCTATGTGGAGGGAGCACTATTAGTACAACATTCTTCCACAAAGTCACAACCTCCTCGTTCTCTCCGGAGAACTGCCTTAGCTTCTTATCAATGCAGTGGAATTAAGATCTTGACATCCTGTCCCAGCCCCTTCCTCTCTACCATTGCTCTGGATAGTTGCCTGAGTACAGAGAATATAAGATCTCAGCCATTCTCAACCATGTATCATACTATAACACAGCATGAGATGGTTCCTGCCTACTTGCCACACTCATTTTACTCCATACTCTACCCTTTTCCTCTGATCCTTCTCCTCTCTAAAAACTTTTTAAAAATAAATTTAAAAAAGAAACCATACATTAGGTCTAGTACAGCATTCCTTAATGTGAGCATTTTTGAGATTTTGGGAGGGATAATTCTTCATGCATTACAGGACTTTATATCCTGTTCCCTACCCACTAAACACCAGAAGTACTTCCTAGAAATACAAAGGACTCTTGTGTAAAAGAAAAGGTGCTGACGTTCCCTATGCCTCAGATGGCCCTGCTGCATTATTCTTTATCCCGTAAACACCCCAGCCTCATGCCTTCTGGGAGCCAGATTTGAGATCTGTTCTCCTGTCTTCTCCTTGGCTGCCTTGTGAATAAGCCCTGTCTTTGCTGCAAACCTCAGATGTCTCAGCGTTTTGGCTTCCTGTGTTTCTGACAAAGGGAACCTGGCTTGGATAGATCACCCAGCAAAGAAAATCCAAGATACCAGTCAGATTTTTACCACAGTTGTCTATGCTGTGTGGCTGACAGGGTCTTGGTGCTCTGGCCGATTGTCAGGCCAGAGCCTCTGAGGTGGGAGAGCGAGTTCAGGACGTTGGACTACCAGAGACCTCCTGGCCCCACATAATATCAATCGGCAAGAGCTCTCCCAGAGATCTCAGTCTCAACATTAAGACCCAGCTCCACTCAATGACAACCAAGCTCCAGTGCTAGACACCCCATGCCAAACAACTAGCAAGACAGGAACACAACCCCACCCATTAGCAGAGAGGTTGCCTAAAATCATACTAAGTTCACAGACACCACAATACACACCACCGGACGCGGTCCTGCCCACAAGAAAGACAAGATCCAGCTTCATCCACCAGAACTCAAAACACCAGTCCCCTCCACCAGGAAGCCTACACAACCCACTGAACCAACCATACCCACTGGGGGCAGACACCAAAAGCAACGGGAACTAGGAACTTGCAGCCAGAGAAAAGGAGACCCCAAACACAGTAAGTTAAGCAAAATGGGAAGACAGAGAAATATGCAGCAGATGAAAGAGCAAGGTAAAAACCCACCAGATGAAACAAATGAAGAGGAAATAGGCAGTCTACCTGAAAAAGAATTCAGAGTAATGATAGTAAAGATGATCCAAAATCTTGGAAATAGAATGGAGAAAACACAAGAAACGTTTAACAAGGACCTAGAAGAACTAAAGAGCAAAAAAATAATGATGAACAACACAATAAATGAAGTTTAAAATTCTCTAGAAGGAATCAATAGCAGAATAACTGAGGCAGAAGAACAGATAAGTGACCTGGAAGATAAAATAGTGGAAATAACCACCACAGAGCAGAATAAAGAAAAAAGAATGAAAAGAATTGAGGACAGTCTCAGACCTCTGGGACAACATTAAATGCACCAACATTCGAATTATAGGGGCCCCAGAAGAAGAAGAGAAAAAGAAAGGGACTGAGAAAATATTTGAAGAGATTATAGCTGAAAACTTCCCTAATATGGGAAAGGAAATAGTCAAGTCCAGGAAGCGCAGAGAGTCCCATACAGGATAAATCCAAGGAGAAACACACCAAGACATATTAATCAAACAGTCAAAAATTAAATACAAGGAAAAAATATGAAAAGCAACAAGGGAAAAGCAACAAATAACATACAAGGGAATCTCCATAAGGTTAACAGCTGATCTTTCAGCAGAAACTCTGCAAGCCAGAAAGGAGTGTCGGGACATATTTAAAGTGCTGAAAGGGAAAAACCTACAACCAAGATTACTCTACCCAGCAAGGATCTCATTCAGATTTGATGGAAAAAGTAAAATCTTTACAGACAAGAAAAGCTAAGAGAATTCAGCACCACCAAACCAGCTTTACAACAAATGCTAAAGGGACTTCTCTAGGCAGGAAGCACAAGAGAAGGAAAAGACCTACAGTAACAAACCCAAAACAATTAAGAAAATGATAATAGGAACCTACATATCAATAACTACCTTACATGTACATGGATTAAATGCTACAACCAAAAAACATAGACTGGCTGAATGGATTAACAAACCAGACCCATATATATGCTGTCTACAAGAGACCTACTTCAGACCTAGGGACACATACAGACTGAAGGTGAGGGAATGGAAAAAGATATTCCATGCAAACGGAAATCAAAAGAAAGCTGGAGTTGCAATTCTCATATCAGACAAAATAGACTTTAAAATAAAGACTATTACAAGAGACAAAGAAGGACACTATATAATGATCATAGGATCAATCCAAGAAAAAGATATAACAATTGTAAATATTTATGCACCCAACATAGGAGCACCTCAATACATAAGGCAAATGCTAACAGCCATAAGAGGGGAAATCAACAGTAACACAACAATAGTAGGGGACTTTAACAACCCACTTTCAACAATGGACAGATCAACCAAAATGAAAATAAATAAGGAGACACAAGCTTTAAATGATACATTAAATAAGATGGGCTTAATTGATATTTATAGGACATTCCATCCATAAACAACAGAATACACTCTCTTCTCAAGTGCTCATGGAACATTCTCCATGCTAGATCATATCTTGGGTCACAAATCAAGCCTTGGTAAATGTAAGAAAAGTGAAATCATATCAAGTATCTTTTCTGACCACAACACTATGAGACTAGGTATCAATTACAGGAAAAAAACTGTAAAAAATGCAAACATATGGAGGCTAAACAACATGCTACTAAATAACCAAGAGATCACTGAAGAAATCAAAGAGGAAGTCAAAAAATAGCTAGAAACAAATGACAATGGAAACACAATGACCCAAAACCTATGGGATGTAGCAAAAGCAGTTCTAAGAGGGAAGTTTATAACAATACAATCCTACCTCAAGAAACAGGAAACAACTCAAATAAAAAACCTAACCTTACACCTAAAGCAATTAGAGAAAGAACAAACAAACCCCAAAGTTAGCAGAAGGAAAGAAATCATAAAGATCAGATCAGAAATAAATGAAAAAGAAATGAAAGAAACAATAGCAAAGATCAATAAAACTAAAAGCTGGTTCTTTGTAAACAAACTGATAAACGATTAGCCAGACTCATCAAGAAAAAAAGGGAGAAGACTCAAATCAATAGAATTAGAAGTGAAAAATGAGAAGTAACAACTGACACTGCAGAAATACAAAGGATCATGAGAGATTACTACAAGCAACCACATGCCAATAAAATGGACAACCTGGAAGAAATGGACAAATTCTTAGAAAAGCACAACCTTCTGAGACTAAACGAGGAAGAAATAGAAAATATAAACAGACCAATCACAAGCACTGAAACTGAAACTGTCATTAAAAATCTTCCAACAAAAAAAAGCCCAGGACCAAATGGCTTCACAGGCAAATTCTATCAAACATTTAAAGAGCTAACACCTATCTTTCTCAAACTCTTCCAAAATATAGCAGAGGGAGGAAGACTCCCAAACTCATTCTACGAGGCCACCATCACCCTGATACCAAAACCAGACAAAGATATTACACAAAAAGAAAACTACAGGCCAATATCACTGATGAACATAGATGCAAAAATCCTCAACAAAATACTAGCAAACAGAATCCAGCAGCACATTAAAAGGATCATACACCATGATCAAGTAGAGTTTACCCCAGGAATGCAAGGATTCTTCAATATACACAAATCAATCCATGTGATATACCATAGTAACAAATTGAAGGAGAAAAACCATATGATCATTTCAATAGATGCAGAAAAAACTTTTGACAAAATTCCACACCCATTTATAATAAAAACTCTCCAGAAGGTTGGCAGAGAGGGAACCTACCTCAACATAATAAAGGCCATATATGACAAACCCACAGCCAACATCATTCTCAATGGTGAAAAACTGAAACCATTTCCACTATGATCAGGAACAAGACAAGGTTGCCCACTCTCACCACTATTATTTTTTGGAAGATTTGGAAGCTTTAGCCACAGCAATCAGAGAAGAAAAAGAAATAAAAGGAATCCAAATCAGAAAAGAAGTAAAACTGTCACTGTTTGCAGATGACATGACACTACACATAGAGAATCCTAAAGATGCTACCAGAAAACTACTAGAGCTAATCAATGTATTTGGTAAAGTTGCAGGATACAAAATTAATTCACAGAAATCTCTTGCATTCCTATACACTAATGATGAAAAATCTGAAAGAGAAATTAAGGAAACGCTCTCATTTACCATTGCAACAAAAAGAATAAAATACCTAGGAATAAACGTACCTAAGGAGACAAAAGACCTGTATGCAGAAAACTATAAGACACTAATGAAAGAAATTAAAGATGATACAAACAGATGGAGAGATATACCATGTTCTTGGATTGGAAGAATCAACATTGTGAAAATGACTATACTACCCAAAGCAATCTACACATCCAATGCAATCCCTATCAAACTACCATTGGCATTTTTCACAGAACTAAAACAAGAAATTTCACAATTTGTATGGAAACACAAAAGACCCTGAATAGCCAAAGCAATCTTGAGAAACAAAAATGGAGCTGGAGGAGTCAGGCGGACGTCAGACTATACTACAGTAATCAAAACAGTATGGTACTGGCACAGAAACAGAAATATAGATCAATGGAATAGGATAGAAAGCCCAGAGATAAACCCACACACATATGGTCACCTTATCTTTGATAAAGGAGGCAAGAATATACAATGGAGAAAAGACAGCCTCTTCACTAAGTGGTGCTGGGAAAACTGGACAGCTACATGTAAAAGAATGAAATTAGAACACTCCCTAACACCATACACAAAAATAAACTCAAAATGGATTAAAGAGCTAAATGTAAGGCCAGACACTATAAAACTCTTAGAGGAAAACATAGACAGAACACTCTATGACAAAAATCACAGCAAGATCCTTTTTGACCCCCCTCCTAGAGAAAGGGAAATAAAAACAAAAATAAACAAATGGGACCTAATGAAACTTAAAATCTTTTGCACAGCAAAGGAAACCATAAACAAGACAAAAAGACAGCCCTCAGAATGGGAGAAAATATTTGCAAATGAAGCAACTGACAGAGGATTAATCTCCAAAATATAAAAACAGCTCATGCAGCTCAATATCAAAAAAACAAACAACCCAATCCAAAAATGGGCAGAAGACCTAAATAGACATTTCTCCAAAGAAGATATACAGACGGCCAACAAACACATGAAAGGATGCTCAACATCACTGATCATTAGAGAAATGCAAATCAAAACTACAATGAGGTATCACCTCACACTGGTCAGAAAGGCCATCATCAAAAAATCAACAAACAATAAATACTGGAGCAGGCATGGAGAAAAGGGACCCCTCTTGCACTGTTGGTGGGAAAGTAAATTGATACAGCCACTATGGAGAACAGTATGGAGGTTCCTTAAAAAACTACAAATAGAACTACCATACGACCCAGCAATCCCACTACTGGGCATATACCCTGAGAAAACCATAATTCAAAAAGAGTCATGTACCAAAATGTTCATTGCAGCTCTATTTACAATAGCCAGGACATCAAAGCAACCTAAGTGTCCATCGACAGATGAATGGATAAAGAAGATGTGGCAATATATACAATGCAATATTACTGAGCCATAAAAAGAAATGAAATTGAGTTATTTGTAGTGAGGTGGATGGACCCAGAGTCTGTCATACAGAGTAAAGTAAGTCAGAAAGAGAAAAACAAATACTGTATGCTAACACATATATATGGCATCTAAAAAAAAAAAATAGTTCTGAAGAACTTAGATGCAGGATAGGAATAAAGACACAGACGTAGAGAATGGACTTGAGGACACAGGGAGGGGGAAGGGTAAGCTGAGACGAAGTGAGAGAGTGGCATTGACCTATATACACTACCAAATGTAAAAGAGAAAGCTAGTGGGAAGCAGCCGCATAGCACAGGGAGATCAGCTCGGTGTTTTGTAACCACCTAGAAGGGTGGGATCAGGAAGGTGGGAGGGAGACCCAAGAGGGAGGGAATTTGGGGATATATGTATAGTATAGCTGATTCACTTTGTTTTACAGCAGTAACTAACACAACAATGTAAAGCAATTATACCTCAATAAAAATGTTATAAAAAAAAAGGTGCTGACCTTCTCACCAAGGAGAAATGCCACTTAAAACTACAATGAGATGCCATTTTTACCTTATCAGGATGGCAAGAATTATAAAGTGTGATCATATATTGTGTGAGGGAAAAAAGCTCTTTCATATATTATTGATGGAATAATTAATTGTTATCATCTCTATGATGAGAAATTTATCAATATCTATCAAAATTACAAAAGCACGTAGCCTTGACCCAGTAAATTTGCTTCTAGAAATTATTTAATAGATATAGCTGCATAGGAGCAAAATGGTGTATGTACATGGTTATTCATTGCAGCATTGTTTATAAAGACAAAAGAATGGAAGGGACCTGCATTTACATCAAAAGCGGTCTATTTAAATAATTTATGGTGTATCTATACATTGGACTATTATGTAGCAGTGGAAAAGAATTAAGTTTGACTTTATGTGCTAATATGGAAGCTTTTCAGTATATATTATACTGATGGGGAAAAAAAAGGAAATTGCAGAAGAAAATCTACAGTATGATACCACTTATGCAAAAAATGTATGTGTGTATTTATGCAAATAGAGAGGAAAAGATCTGGTTAAACAAAAAAAAAAGTACTTCCTGGTTATTGGGACAACCTAAGTTGCCTATTCAACCTATAGGGAAGAACTACCCCCACCCCACTCTGTTGCTGACTTGAAGAAAAGGTCCTTTCACAGAAGAGTCACCCTCTGGCCTGCTCATGACCTGGACTGATATACCTGTCTAAATCTTGTGTTTGGTATTAGTAAGCCCATCTTAGCCCTTCTTGCCTATAGATAATAATAAATAATGGCTAACATTTACTGAGTGCATACTATCCCAAGCACAATTCTAAGCATTTTAAATGTACAGAACATAAATTAAATACTACCATTTTCCCCATTGCCTAGTAGACGCACAAAGAGATCATGATCCTATCACTAAGTAAATGGGCAGGGAACACTGAAAAAAAGAGTCAGATATAGGAGAGTTAAATATTACATGCAGATTACATTTTATGATGCAACCAGGAAATGGCTTTAAACTCAGGTAATATTTTACTAAGTACAGACCAAGAAAGCCCTTGACCTCTACAAAACAAGTACTATGGACTAAATGTTTGTTTCCCACAAAATTCATCTGTTAAAGTCCTAATCCCCAGTGTGATGGTATTAGGAGGTGGGGCCTTTGGAAGGTAATTAGGTTCAGGTGAAGTCATGAGGGTAGAGCCCCTATGATGGGATTAGTGCCCTTATAAGAAGAGGAAGAGACCAGAGAGCACTTCTCACTTCTCTCTCCCTTCCTCTCTCTCCCTTCTCCAACCGTGTATCTTGTATGTAAAGATACATAGCAAGAAAGCAGTTGTCTACAAACCAGGAAGAGGGCTTTTACCAGACACTGAATCCATAGGCACCTTGATCTTGGACTGCCCAGCCTCCAGGACTGTGAGAAATAAATGTTTGTGGTTTAAGCCATTCAGTCTATGGTGTTTTGCTATAGCAGCAAGAACTGACTATGACAGCTAGTGAAGGAGCATGAGAAAGAGAAAACGTGAAAGTCGCAGAGTGTATGGTGTCCTGCAAACCAAGCGAAGAAAGTTTTTCAAGGATGAAAGATAAACCATGTTAAAACCTGCCAATAAGTCAAGTAACACGAGGACTGAGAATTAATGACTGGTGATGTGGAGGTTACAATGACCTTGAGAAAACAGTTTCAATAGAATTGTCTGTGTGTGTGAAGGGGGCAAAAGTATGATTAGTGGGCCCATAAGACAACTGGGCAGAATATAAACAACTCTTTTTGTGGAATTTTGCTATAACAGAGAGCAGAAAAATGGGGCAGTAGTTGACAGCAGGAGTGGGGGTCAAGAGAGGTATTTTTTTTTAAGACAGAAGAAATAATAGCATGGTTTTTTAATAGCATATTTTTATGCTGATAGGGATGATCTGGTTGAGGTGGAAAAAATGATGATGGAGGAGAGAAAGGGAGAATAGGTGGAGTGAAGTCCTTAAACAGGCAAGAGGTAGGTACATAAAGGAAGAACTTGGGGACTTCCCTGGTGGTCCGGTGGTTAAGACTTTGCCTTCCAATGCAGGGGGTGTGGGTTCGATCCCTGGTTGGGGAGCTTAGATCCCACATGCCTCGCAGCCAAAAAGCCAAAACATAAAAAACCAGAAATTCAGTAAATACTTTAAAAATTGTCCACATCGGGCTTCCCTGGTGGCGCAGTGGTTAAGAATCCGCCTGCCAATGCAGGGGACACAGGTTCCAGCACTGGTACGGGAAGATCCCACATGCCATGGAGCAACTAAGCCCATGTGCCACAAGTACTGAGCCTGCGCTCTAGAGCCCGCGAGCCACAACTACTGAAGCCCACGTGCCTAGAGCCCATGCTCCACAACAAGAGAAGCCACCACAGTGAAAAGCCCACGCACCGCAACAAAGAGTAGCCCCCACTCGCTGCAACTAGAAGAAAGCCCGTGCGCAGCAACAAAGACCCAACGCAGCCAAAAATAAATACATAAAACATTAAAAAAAATTTTTTTTTAAAAAGGAAGAGGTTGGACTTAGATTGGAACACAGATAGTTCACTAGCGGTACCTTAAGAAGAGACAAAGTATATAAAACTGATGCTTGTAGGTAGGTAAATCAGATGGGGGGCTTGTGAAAATCCTCCTCTGCTTGTTTTCTTTTCTCAATGAAATATGAAGTAATTTATAACTAGAAGTGAGGCTAAGGATAGAGGTAATACAAGTTCAAAGTGTCCAAAATTGAACTCCTCACTTCCCACCACTGTATTAGAATTTGTTATGTAACAAACTACCGCAAAACATGCTAGCTTAAGAATTGTGTCCCCCAAAAAGAGACTGTTGATGTCCTAACCTCCAGGACCTATGAATATGACCTTATTTGGAAACATATTTTTGCAAATGTTTTAGTTAAAACATTTACTCCAGTAACTACTGCTATTGAGTATAAGAAGTTCATACGAAGACACAGAGAAACATACAAGAAGGCCATGTGGTGATGGAGACACAGTTGAGGGTGATTTCTTGCTATATGCCAAGGAATGCCAAGAATTGCCAGCAGCCACCAGAAACTCTTACTAGAGTTAGAAAAGGATTCTTCCCTAAAGCACTAAGAGGGAGCATAGCCCTGCATATGCCCCAATTTTAGACCTCTAGCCTCCTGTGGAGGAATAAATTTCTGTTTTAAGTCACCCAGTGACTTAAACTCATGATTTTGTGTGTCAGCTGTGTAGTTCTTCTAGTCTAGGCCAGCTTGCCTGGTATCTGCTGAGCTTTCTTATGACCTGTCTGGACATCTGGCAGCTGGATGATCTCATGCATCTGTGGTCCGTTGGCCTCTCCCGCATGTCTGGAGGATGGCAGGCTGTCGGCCAAGATGCCTCAAATTTCAAGGGGTGAAGAAAGAGTGTTGATGCAATGTCACATTGTAAAGGAGTTCATGCAAGGGGGAAAAGAAGTTGTGGCCATTTTTATAATCTATCACAACACCTAAATCTGATCTACCTGAAGCCTTCTCCAACTCCATGGACAGCAACTCCATTCTTCCATGTATTCAGCCCAAAACCTTGTAGCCATCTTTGACTACTTTCTATCTCTCACATGCAAATGCAAACTACCAGCTAAGCCTATAGGCTCTAACTTTAAAATATATCCAGAATCTACCATTTCTCATTACCTTTACTACTAGCACCCTAGGCTAAGCCAGTATCATCTCTCACCCGGATTACTACAATAAATTCCCAACAAGACTCTCTGCTTCTACTTTCACCTTCCTACCATCTATTATTCTCAACACAACTGCCATAGTGATACTTTTAAAACGTAAGTCAGATCACATCAGTCTTCTGCTTAAAACCCTGAAAGATCCCCATTTTACTCAGAATAAAAGCTTACATTCTTGAAATGTTTCATGAGGCCTCACACAATCTGGCTTCCCTTTTCCTCCCTAACCTTATCACCTCCTGTTTTAGTCACTTAGGCTACCATAACAAAAATACCATAGGCTGAGTGGCTTATAAACAACAGAAATGTATTTCTCACAGTTCTGGAGGCTGGAAAGTCCAAGATCAAGTTTCCATCAGATTAAGTATCTAGGCAGGGCTCAATTCCTGGTTCATAAATGGCCATCTTCTTGCGCTAACCTCACATGGAGAAAGGGGAGGTATCTCTCTGAGGTCTCTACTCCTATTCATGAGTGCTCCACCTTCAGGACCTAATCACCTCCCAAAGACCTCACCTCATAATACCATCACATTGGTTGTTAAGATTTAACATATGAATTGTGGGGGCAAAAATAAATATTCAGTCTACAGCATTCTACTCCTGGCCCCCCAAAATTCAGTCCCTTCTCACGTGCAAAATATATTCATTTCATCCCAACAGCCCGCAAAAGTCTTAACTCATTCCAGGATCAACTCAAAAGTCTAATCTAGATATCATCTAAATCAGATATTATAAGCAGATAGGGTAGGGAGTCCCTGGAGAAAAAGAACCAGGCATGGCTTTCTTGACATAAGAGAAGCCATTTTTGGCCAAAGCCATTTTTTGTTATCTAAGCCTGGCCACAATGCTTGCCCTTGAACAGGTCTCAGTGATTAATCATCTTAAGGGAATGCAAGAACAAAGGAAAAGCGGTCAAGAAACAATAGTTAGGTAATAAAACAGAGTCCTAATTCCTCCTCAAGGGATATACATAACAATCTGATACATATCTTTGAGTTTTGCAGGAACTAAGGCCTCCACGCAGGTGGAGGATGGTAACTAAATGCCGAGATCTCAGACTGCTTGGAACCTAAGAGTGAAGATGCTGACATTTTCTGACCCTCATGACTTCAATCAACTAAAGCTTGGATTCTGACAACCTTTGCCCCAATTCTATGCTGGATTTTCTTCTGCTCAAGCCCCTTCATGAATATGCATATACCACCCAAACCCCTTCATGAATATGCATGTACCCTTAGCTTAAAACTTCCCACTTTTGCTGTTTGGGAAGACACTGCTTTGGGCAAGATCCTCAGTGTTCTCCTTACTTGCAGCAAGTAATAAATCCTTCTTTCTCCCACTCTTTGGCTTGGTTGTGCCTTTTGGCTTCACACCCACCAAGAGACGAACCCAGTTTTCCAGTAACAATATGGGTGAGACTAAAATTATGATTCATCCTGAGGCAAATTGCTCTCCAGTAATCACACAAGTTAGGTACTTCTAAAATACAGTGGTTGGACAGGCATAGGATAGACATTCCCATTCCAAAAGGGAGGAATCAGAAAGAAGAAAGGAGTGACAGGTCCCGAGCAAGTCCAAAATGCAACAGGGCAAATGCCATTAGAACTTAAGGCTCAAGAATAATCCTCTTTGGCTCAATGATCTGCCTCCCAGGTACACTGGGGTGGAGGTCTTGCCTTCTGAACACATTGGAGCAGAGAATCCCACCTTCTAGATTGATTGAGGCCTGATCCTACACCTTTGGTTGACCCTGCCCCCCACGGTGTTCCTCTCCCTGGGCCCTTCCCTCCAGATTTCTGAGGCTAGGGTCCCAAACTTGTAACTCTGCTGGGAACTCCTGTCCTTTGAAATCTAGGTAAAGGCAGCCATGTCCCCATGGCTTTGCTGGGCACAGCCCAGGCCACTCCAGGGTCCACCAGAGTGGCACCTGGGGCAACTGAGGAACCAGAGCACCAAAGTGTAGAAATGAAGCCCCAAGATGTGAGGGGGTGCCAGGCCACATGAACCAAAATCCCGAAGGTGCCAGCGGCCACTCCTTTGAAACCACTCTGCCTCCCAGGCCTTTGAAGGCCCTTCCCCCACAGACACCCCCCTCACCTGTGATGAGCACGAGAGCTCTGATGATCTCTGAATTGCCTTCAGAATCATTCTTCCATTTTCGTGGACAGCAGCTCCTAGCTTCTGTTGAGATGGTTGAGCCATACCAATCTTATCAAATGGTAATTTGGCCACACCCTTAGTACTCTCTTCCAACCGTGCTTTCTCATTTTGTGCAATATGAATAGGCCAAGAATTTCCAAATCTTTAAGTCCTGCTTCTCTTTTGATTAACAACTCTGTCTTTAAACCATTTCTCTCTTCTCACATTTTATTGTAAGCCGTCAAGAGGAGCCACGCTGCTCCTTCAACACTATCAATACTGAAACTATTAGAAATAACTCCAGCTAAATATCCAGTTTCATCATTTCCAAGTTCTACCCTTCAGAAAGCACTAGAACATGAACAAAATTCAGCCAAGTTCTTTGTCACTTCAGAACAGGGATGGCCTCTTCTCTCTTGTCCAATAACATGTTCCTCATTTCCATCAGAGATCACATTACAATGGCCTTTACATGCATATTTCTATCAACATTCTGTTCAGGATGACTTAGGTATTCTCTAAGAAGATTTAGGCTTTCACTACATCTCTCCTTTTTCTTTCTAAGTTCTCATCAGAATCGGCCTTAACGATCCATTCACAGCAATGTAGGCTTTTTCTAGCATGCACTTTAAAACTTCTCCAGCCTCTACCCAAAGCCATTTTCACATTTTTAGGTATCTATTACAGCAGCACCTACCAGTCAGTATGAATTTTCCGTCCTTGTCTGTTCAGGCTGCCATAACAAAAATACTATAGACTGGGTGGCTTATAAACAACAGAAATGTACTTCTTACATTTCTGGAGACTGGAAGTCCAAAATCAAGGTGCCGGCAGATACAGTGTCTGATGAGGGCCATTTTCCTGGTTCTTAGATGGCTGTCTTCTCACTGTGTCCTCACATGACAGAAGCGGTCTCTCCTTTCCCCAACACCCCACCTCGCAGTAACTTCACATTGGGCATTAAGATTTAACATATGAATTTTGGGAAGACACAACTTTAATTCTATAGCACCTCTTCTCCCCCTCATGCGCTCCATTCCAGCCACTCTAGTCTCCTCATTGCCCTTTGTACAAGCCACATATTAGGGACTCTGTTTTAATTACTCTCTCCACCTAGAACACTCTTGCCCCATATCTGTTTACTAACTCCCTCATCTCCCTCAAGTCTTTGTTCAAACCAAGGACCTTACCTGGACCACTCTATTTAATACTCTAACATGTTCTCCCCTACCCAGAACTCCAATCCCACTTACCCTGCTCTCATTTCTCTCTTTCCATAGCACTTAAAACCTCCTAAACATTTATTGATTTGTTAGTTTCATTGGGTATTGTCTATTTCACCAACTAAAGTACAAGTTCCATGAAGGCATAAATCTCTGTCAGTTTTGATCACTAATGTTTCCCAATGTCAGGATAAATTGTCAAAGTATTGGAAAAGAGCAAGAGATTTAACTTTCACTGGAATGCTGGACATGGTCTAGTAAACCCTCTGGGGATTTTCAGATTCCATAGAGATGTGAACCTTTGGTTGTCTTTGATTGATTCTGTAGGGATAGAAGTTAACGTATTAAAAAACTAATAGTGGGACTTCCCAGGTGGTCCAGTGGTAAAGAATCCGCCTTACAATGCAGGGGACGCAGGTTAGATTCCCTGGTCGGGGAACTAAGATCCCACATGCCGTGGGGCAACTAAGTCCACACACCACAACTACTGAGCTCACACACCTCAACTAGAGAGCCTGCATGCCGCAAACTACAGAGCCCACACGCCCTGGAGCCTGCGTGCCACAATTAGAGAAAACCTGCACACCACAACTAGAGAGAGAAAACCTGCACACCACAACTAGAGAGAGAAAACCTGCACACCACAACTAGAGAGAAGCCTGCATGCCACAACAAAGAGCCATGCCCCACAACGAAAGATTCCACATACTTCAACAAAGATCCCGCGTGCCGAAACTAAGACCTGACACAGCCAAAAATAGCCACAAATAAATTAAATAAATAAATAAATAAAATAAATCTTAAAAAAAAAAAAACCTAATAGCAACTCAAGTGTCTCCTTCTACGAAAATGCAAATGATTGCTGTTCACAGCAATGCAAATGTATTTTGTACACTACTTCTTATTGGTTTCAATGTTAATGAGTTAAGTAAAATATTTGAACATGTTTATATTTTATTTCTATTAAATATCATATTTTCACCTTTTTGAAAATTATCCTTTAGTACTTTTGCAAATCACCCACTGAGATGCCCAGCTGGACTGACCTGATGGAGCCAGGGAAACTGTGCTGCCAGAGAAGTGAACTTCATGGGCTGTTTAAACACAGGCACATCTTTTCTTGGCTTCTATAATGAATCCTCAGGGACAATAGAAGCTAATTTCGCTGATGGTTTCTCTAAGATTTTTGTTTCCTCTCTACTGAATTGTGTTTTGTTTTTGTTTCTGGTTTGTACACAGTCAAGTTATTTCTCATTGGCAGCAGCCATGACTGGGAATTTGGTTTATAGTCTAACTACTTGGTGAATTCTCTCCATGGATGATGGTGGTATGTTTTCTGTTAAGTGAGAATTAAGAATCTGATTTGTTAGTCTATTCTGTTTACTTGTCTCTCTCTATTTGTGAATACAAACCAATTCAGAATTCATACCCACTGAGAAGAAGAAAGCTCTTTGAGATCTGGACCAGAGAGTTTTTGTTTTTCTCTGTTTATTTGTGAACATTGGCTGAAGTTGTACAAGTTAGGTTATGAGCTATCCATATCTGGGTATATCTATATGTCTATAATTGAGAAACGCCTTGACCTCTTATTATTAGGGTACAAGATGTTTTCCTACCTCCAAATATATTAATAATTTAGATCCTAGGACTTCCCTGGTGGCGCAATGGTTAATAATCCGCCTGTCATTGCAGGGGACACGGGTTCAAACCCTGGTCCAGGAAGATCCCACATGCCGCGGAGCAACTAAACCCGTGAGCCGCAACTACTGAGCCTGTGTGCCACAACTACTGAAGCCCGCGTGCCTAGAGCCCATGCTCTGCAACAAGAGAAGCCACCGCAATGAGAAGCCCTGAGAAGCCCACGCACTGCAATGAAGAGTAGCCCCCACTCACCGCAACTAGAGAAAGTCCGCACGTAGCAAAGAAGACCCAACCCAGACAAATAAATAAATAAATAAACTTATAGAAAAAAGTAATAATTTAGATCCTAATGTCTCTTAATTTAAAGGAGTTTCATTCTAATTAGTTTATACAGATAGCTGTCAAGATCATCTAAGCAACCATCATTTCTAATAGTCCCGTAATTCACAAAACAATGAGGATATTGAACATCTAGCAATTTTAATGTGCTGGACATTTAAGGAAAAAAATTCCTGTTATGGACACTGCTAGCTCAAAAATAGTTTAAAAATCCAAGATCACATAAGATCACATAACTAAGGTTTAATTATATGGGTTTAATATGTTTGTTTGTTTGTATTTTTAACGACGCTATGTCTGCTCTCTAATTTATCAGAGTTAAGTATAAAACAAGTGCACATTTTATATTTCTTCTATGTTTATTTTACATCAACTGCATATATTTTCTTTTTACCTTTTGACCCCCTTCACGCATTTCCCTCACCCCTGACTCCCCAACCTCTGGCAACCACCAATCTGTTCTCCATATTTAGGAGCTTCTTTTGTTTGTTTGTTTGTCTGTTTTTAAGGTTCCACATGTAAGAGAAATCATATGGTATTTGTCTTTGACTTATTTCACTTAGCATAACACCTTCAAGGTCCATTAATTTGTCACAAATGGCAAATTTCATTCTTTCTTTTTTATGGCTGAATAATATTCCATTGTGTATATATACCACAATTTCTTTATCCATTCATCCATTCAGCAACATTTTATTTTTTATAAGACTTAGATTTTTCCTCATGAAAAAACTATTTAATATGAACTTCCTAACATCACTCCTACATTGTTTAAAATTATGAAAAATATATTAAACTAATTTGAAACATTCTGACAAACTTTTTATATCAACAGGAATTATGATTTGTAATGGGTCCACTTAAAGATAATTTCTAAGATCTTTAGTTAACTTAAAACCTTGAGACAATATTAAAATAATTTAATTAAGAGATAATTCTCAGATACCTACCTAATTTCTAAGTAAGATAATATACTGAAACCTTGGTTACTAACCATAATTTTAAGTTTATATACTACTAATTTTTATTTTATAAGCTATAGAGTGATTGTATCTTTATGTCATACTAATGGACATGTTCATTCTGGGTATTTTAACATGTAAAGGTATTGTGTGTGGCTAAGAAAGTTGTGTGATGTATATTGCTAGTCATAGTCTGCTGAAATGCTTGTATTAACAGTTTTCAGTTAGCTACCTCTCAGCTTTCTCTGTGCAATGGGAATTAATTATCTTGATTAAAGCTTATAATGTCACAGGTAGTTGAGACTACACTATGCAAGAGTGATTGAGAACTACAACTGAGCAAGTGTTTCTATTGTTCAAGAGAAGAAAAAGAGTTGTTTTGTCCTAAAATAGAATGTCAGTTTGTCCCAGACTATGAAAAAACATAGTAAAAGGAAAAGTTGAAGCAAGTGAATTTTATTTGCTTGGTTTATATCACCTGAGTTTGGAGGGAAAAAAATATAAAATGTATTAAACTTTTAGCAAATTTTGCTCAGTTTTGATGGGCTTGTTTCCTGGCACTTTCATCTACACTTTGAAAGATGATTCTTTAGCTTTCATAAATCTGTCTAAATGGCAGAAATTCTGTTTCTTACCAGAATAATTTTCTGTTTTTTATGTTGGCATGTACACTTGGTTAATTTAAAAAACAAAAACAAAACACTGGGAACAAAAGTTTTCTCACTTGTGAAAGAGCTAAGTTTCCTTAAACTCCAGTTATTTTCTTTTACGTTTATTTTAATATATTTTATTTTTGCTTTGATTAAATGAAAAATCAAGTGTTGTTTCTCAGGAACCCATAATCTTATGTTTAAAAATTGACAAAATCTCCTCTGACAACTCTTCATTGTGCCTTCCCATGATCATATGATCACAAATACCATATGATTATTTTACATTTAGAAAAAATAAATTAAACTTTCAGGATATCTTTTTTTTTAATCCCAGACTTTATTACAAGGTTATGAACTTGGGCTTACTTGAGGATATGGGGAGGGGGAAGGGTAAGATGTGACAAAGAGAGAGAGTGGCATGGACATATATACACTACCAAACATAAAATGGATACCTAGTGGGAAACAGCCGCATAGCACAGGGAGATCAGCTCGGTGCTTTGTGACCACCTAGAGGGGTGGGATAGGGAGGGCGGGAGGGAGGGAGATGCAAGAGGGAAGAGATATGGGAACATATGTATATGTATAACTGATCCACTTTGTTACAAAGCAGAAACTAACACACCATTGTAAAGCAATTATACTCCAATAAAGATGTTAAAAAAAAAAAATCTGACTGAGCTGTGAAGACCTGTTGTTAGTACTATAAGGCAGGTACTATGTGTTTGTTTATTTCTGGTCAGGAAGGGAATTAACTGGGCTCTCATCCTGGCTCTGTCTCCAACCAGTACTTTTCTTGCTTATTAACTGAGGAGGGGAGGGTGCTGAACAAGATGTTTGCTGTGGTTCTTTTCGGCACTAAACATCTATAATGCAGTGATATTTTTTTATGTGCTCAACAAATTTTTGTTACTGAACTTTCATCAGCATTTCACCCAACAACTGATTTGTCTGCTTACCATCTAATCCAACAAGTCGCTGTGTCTACAACAGACCGCCTTCCTCACAGCCACTACAGGACAAAGGAAAAGCTCCCATCTGGACGGCCTTAACTTGGGGTCAGTTAGTCCTATTTCAGTCACCTGGGGCCACAGCGGCAGGAGGAAGCATGAGGCTGAAGCTGAGGAAGGGGCTCTCTCTGTACAGCTGTGGAGAATTGCTCTCGCTCCCCAGAGACACCTTGTCAGTTGATGCCAAATGGCCCTACTGCCTTTGGGAAGCTTTAGAGGTAAATACAGTTCAAGTAGGGAAATAATTTACCATAAATAATAACAATAAGCTGACAATAGTACTTAAGCATTAACCTGAACCTATTATCTATTAGGCATTATGCAAAGTGCTTTACATGTACTATCATATGTAATTCTACCAATAACTCTTGGAAATAGAAAAGACTATTACTCCTGCTTTACTGAGTAAGGAACTGAGGCTTAGAGGGAAGTAAAGTCCATAACGGCAGTGTGATGCCCAACAGGTCACTTCAGAACTTCTGGCTGAAGTGTCTTCTTCATGCCTAAAAGCAGGAGGTTGGCCTGGGGCAGTATTTTACAAGGTGTGGTGTACAGACTACTCTCTCCAATCACCTGGGTGCTTGTTACAATGCAGACTCCTGGCTCCACCCCAGATATACAAAATCAGGATCCATAGGGGTAAGGCCCAGGAATCTATGTGTTTAACAAAACCCCAGGTGCTTCTTAAACACCAAGTATATGACTGCTAAATCTCACAGAGCTCTAATATGATGACCTGTGGTTTCCTTTTGTGAGAGACGCTTTAAGAATGCAGGCTTTTCTCTTTAATTGTACCCCAGGTTAACCACAAACGTTTGGTTTTATATATGATCTAACATCTACAAAGTCCTCCCAGGAAAACTGGCCTCAGGGGGGGAAAGGAAGGTCACTTCCTGGCAAGCTAGGAACCTTAGCAAATTTTGGAGACCTAAAGAAGAAATTCACTCAAATTTATAGGTACTGAAAGGAAGCAGAATCTGTCACCGCAAAATATGCCTCTTTGGCATAAGGATTATTTTAGGTTGGTTATTTTTAAGAAACAACAGACACAGGAGAAGCTCTGAAAACCAAGTAGAAGTTAACCTTTTGTGAGAGAAATTTACATTTATAATGGAAACCTCCATTTGTAAGGGTGTCTCTTATCAATGGAAAAGGCAGCAACTTAAATCTGCATAACAACCCCATACGCTTGTTTACTTTGCCTGACAACCTCCTATACCTGGTTCCCCTTTCCTTCTGCCCCCAACATCTTCTTTTGTCTTTAGCTGAAAATGGTATTTAAGGTGATAGCTTGGGCCATTTTGGGGAGTTACTCAGTTTTCCTGGGACTGTCCCACCTACACAGGAGGTACATGTTATTAAACTTCTGTTTTTCTCCAATTAATCTGCCTTTTATTGCAGGAAGGTCTCACCAAGAACCTCAAAAGGGTTTTTTGTTTGTTTGTTTCCCTCCCTTACAGTCCTCTAGGTGAAATCTGATGGAGAGTTTCTTGGACTTTGTTTCCTCATCCTGGGTTAGAATAAAAAATAACAGATCCTTTCAAAGGTCCAATCTAAGATCCATTATAAAAACTTCGAAATCAAAGTGACTTCTGTGGCCTCTGTAGTTTCATAATATTTACAGGATCTAAACAGACAAAGCAAACTCAACAAGGCCTATATGGATAAGTAATAGTCTTCCAGCACCCTATGTCAATAATCAGGCAAAACCTAATGAGACCACATTTTATGTGATCAAAATAATTTATGATCACAAGTGGGGAAGGGTGAGACTATCAGACAAATTGCCCAGACTTGGAAAAACAGTAAAAGAGATTACTGGGTGTCCTTCCAGTGGAATGTTGGTCATTTGTCTAGTAGATTCTCCAGGGGGAGAATCTGTCTGATCCCATGGGGATGTGAACCTTTGATTGTCTTTGATTGACTAGACTATTTTTAAAACTTTTCAGAGATAGAAGTTAACTTGTAGAAAACTGAAAAGTAATATAAATGTTTCCAGCCTGTAGTAATTCAAATTATTCTTTTTCCTAGAAATGCAAATAAATTTTGACTAATAGAATATAAATTTCTGCAAATCAAATTCTCTTTGAATCAGTTTTAACACGTCACTGATTCCCTCTGTGAAAGGAAAACCAAAATGGAGTCAGTATTGCTAGGAGAGCCCTCTAAAACAGAGCAGGAGGCCACTGAGGAAATGGGACTATGGACATCTCAGCCAGGATGGAATCTGAACTTTTGGCCACTTATTGTCTTAAAACAGGCATCCAGAACCTCTGCACAATGTTCCAGAAACTCAAGATACTCATCAGACTCTTGCCCTAAATCACTCATGACAGCCTATCTCTCAAGGACAAATATTTCTTTTTTGCATCAGAGCCAGTCAAAATTCTTACTAGACAACATTAACAACCTTGTAGCTTTTGCCTTTATAAGCCCCTGACTCTTTCTCTTCCCCAGAACACTCTTTTAGTTTTACCTGAATCTGTCTCCCAAACTGCAATTCCTAAGACCCCAAATAAAACTCTTTGTTCTTTGCAGCCTCTATACTGATTATTATTTGTTGCCTCATTAAAGAGTTAATTTAAATCTTTGGCAGGTGTTCATTTTATATTTCTATGAGCATCATAATTTTAGGTTTTTGAAAATTATACTTTATCACCATGAATCTAGAAGTTATGTAAATTAAAGGACAGTAAGAGAGAAATACATTTTCACAGAATTGAATCATGGCTAGCAATCATAATAATAGCTACTATTTATTAAAAGTCTAATGTGTACCAAACACTATACTGATGCCAATGCTTTAGTTATCATTCCAACGACCCTGCATTATTACTATTCCCACATTTTAGATGAGGAAACATATTCAAAACCATCAAGTGAGTTGCCCGAGATCACAGAACTGGTCATTAAAATCCAGGTTTCAAACCCAGGTCTGGATGATTTCTGTTTCCAATAGCAGTGCTACCAGCCAATCTGTTAATCTCTCTGGATGTGAGTCTCTCACCTTTTATCAAATGGCAGCCCTTTAAGGTCCTGCATGTTTTTAATCACAGTAAATTTCCCAGCTACAAGCCTTAATTCCACTCAAGTGATTTCCTTCTCTGCGTACATATTCAATATATCAAAAGGTGAACTTTTAATTTGATAAGTCAAGAGATAAAAATAATACAGCACAGCACTAATTAAAGTAATTGAAGAAAATCAGCAAAAGTAATTAATAAAGCATCCAGTTAAAACACTTATGCACCCCATTGTGAATGGGGCACGTTTCAAACAGGAAATAAATGAGAGGGGAGCCACAATAAAAGAAATTAATGAGCCTTTTGAACATTATAAGTGATAAGTTGAAGCTCAAGTAAAATGGGAATGCAAATTAAATGTAAAGAGTGGGGCTTCCCTGGTGGTGCAGTGGTTGGGAGTCCGCCTGCCAATGCAGGGGACACGGGTTCGAGCCCTGGTCTGGGAGGATCCCACATGCTGCGGAGCGGCTGGGCCCGTGAGCCACAACTACTGAGCCTGCGTGTCTGGAGCCTGTGCTCCGCAGCGGGAGAGGCCACGATAGTGAGAGGCCCGCGCACCGCGATGAAGAGTGGCCCCCGCTTGCCACAACTGGAGAAAGCCCTCGCGCAGAAACGAAGACCCAACACAGCCAAAATAAATAAATAAATAAATAAATAAATTAATTAATTAATTTAAAAAAATGTAAAGAGTTTTATGAGCTAGAAATTATGTGGTCCAAAAACAAGGTAGGCAAGAATGAAAGGTTGGACGAGTCTAAACCCAGAGAAGACTAGCTTCAGTGGCGATGAGAGATGGCTTCCAGACAAGGGTCCCTAGAATGAGTCTCCACAAAGTGATGCAGAGGACAGAGTCAATCTACCCAGAAAAACTTGGGTCCTCAAACCCACTATAGTATAACTGAAACCATGCACCTAAGATTGGGACTTGAACCCACGTGCCTGGGACTCGAACCTGGCCAAAACCCACAGTCTTCCAACTGAGATCACACACCTGGTTTCAGGACTTAATGAAGCTCAGGTTCTTGATGTCTCATCACAGAAAGAATTCAGTGAGAGACAAAGTGATAGGTAAGAAGTGGATTTTTTTTAATATAAATTTATTTATTTTATTTATTTATTTTTGGCTGTGTTGGGTCTTCGTTGCTGCACGCAGGCTTTCTCTAGTTGTGGCGAGTGAGGGCTACTCTTCGTTGCAGTGTGCGGGCTTCTCATTGCAGTGGCTTCTCTTGTTGAGGAGCACAGGCTCTAGGGGCATGGGTTTCAGTAGTTGTGGCTCGTGGACTCAGTAGCTGTGGCACACAGGCTTAGTTGCTCTGCAGCATGTGGGATCTTCCCGGCCCAGGGCTCGAACCCGTGTCCCCTGAATTGGCAGGCATATTCTTAACCACTGCACCACCAGGGAAGCCCAAAAAGTGGATTTATTTAGAGAGAAACACACTCCACAGACAGAGTGTGGGCCATCTCAGAAGGTGAGAAAGGCACCAGGGTATGGGGTTGTCAGTTTTTATAGGGGTGGGTAATTTCATAGGCTAATGAGTGGGAGGAGTATTCCAGCTATTTCAGGAAGGAGCAGGGATTTTCAGGAATTGGGCCACCACCCACTTTTTGATCCTTATGGTCGGTCTTGGAACTGTCATGGCACCTGTGGATGTGTCATTTAGCTTGCTGATGTGTTACAGTGAGCATATACTGAGGCTCAAGGTCTAGTGGAAGTCGACTTGTCTGCCATCTTGAACCCATTTGGTTCTAATCAGTTTATGTCATGTCCTCAGGCTATGTCATTCTTTCAAAGGTTGTGCCCTGCCCCCTTCCCTCCTGTTTCATAACTGCCCAACTCATCACTTCACTGTGCCTGCATAAGACAGCCAGACGGTATGACACACTACAGGCGTCAGCGGCAGCTGAACATCAGAAAGAAAACACATACACAACACACACAAAGAGGCCTGGTAATCACATGTTTAAAACTTCTACCTAGATAATCCCCTGCAAACCTAAAGTATCTAAATTGGGGAAGCCAATAAAGCAATACTTTCCTTTGTTGTCTTTTCATTGGGAACTTAGATACAACCTCAATCTGGCTTAACTTTTTCTGAAGCTGATCCAATTTCAGATGATATAAAGAAAGGGCCTCTCCATTTGCTTCATCCCTGAGACCATGTGATTATAGCTTGGAACTTCAAGTCAGAGATACTGGCTTTCCCTCTGGTTTCACTTACCAGCTCTGTGACCTTGAGCAAATTACTTATGTATTCTAAGTCTTGGTTAGGTGAAGTAAAAGACTGAAATAATACCTATCTCATTAGGTTGTGGTGAGAACTAAATGTAATAACATATTAAGTACCTGCCACGTGCCTGCCACAAAGAACTTGCTCAACAAATATTCTGATTTCTTTCTCTCCTTCCTTGTAAAGTGTTTGGGAAATGATTCCAGGCTTCCTTACCTCATTTTAAATATTCTATTCTAAAGACAAGTTATGCCTACTGAGGTTTTTTCCCAATAGAATTAAGTTACTGGAAACAAAGTTCTGTAGAATTGAGAACACCCCCAACTTTTTCATGTCATGGCACATTTAGAAAGTAATAATATTTCTACGGCACAATGGGACACACAGACAAAACTGATCTCAGCCAGAGGCAACAGGCTTATAGCTCTGTCCCTTCTACAAGCCACTTGCTATCACAAAGATGAGGTAGTCTGTATTTCAGCTCACTTGAAACCCACTTAAAGCACATAAATGAGTCACAGTGTAGGCAGACAGGCTAAGGAGTCCCTGGAGGAAGAGAACCAGACATGGCTTTCTTGACATCAGAGAAGCCATTATAGGCCTAAGCCTGGCCACAATGCTTGCCCTGAAGAGGAATAGGCCGGCCCCTTCATGAATATGCATACACACTTGCCCCTTTAACCTAAGGGTGGTTGTGAGTATTCATCAACCCTTAGGTTAAAACTTCCCCAATTTTGTTATTCAAAGAGACACTGCTTTGGGAAACATCCCTGGGCTTCTCCTTGCTTTCTGCAAGTAATAAATCCTTCCTTCTCCTGCTCTTTGGCTTGGTTGTGTCTTGTGGCTCAACACCCACCAAGAGGCAAACCCAGTTTTTGGGTAATGACAGCTCACTTATTAGGACTCTCAAAGTGTGGTACCCAGACCAGCAGCAGGAGCCCCCTGGGAATCTGTTAGAAATGCAGTCTTCTCCCCAGCCCACTCTCAACGAATCAGAAATTCTGGAATTGGAGTTCAGAGACCTGTTTTTTGTGTTTTTTTAAATAAATTTATTTATTTATTTATTTATTTTTGGCTGTCTTGGGTCTTCGTTTCTGTGCGAGGGCTTTCTCTAGTTGCGGTGAGCGGGGGCCACTCTTCATCACGGTGCGCGGGCCTCTCACTATCGCGGCCTCTCTTGTTGCGGAGCACAGGCTCCAGACGCACAGGCTCAGTAGTTGTGGCTCACGGGCTCAGTTGCTACGCGGCATGTGGGATCTTCCCAGACCAGGGCTCGAACCCGTGTCCCCTGCATTGGCAGGCAGATTCTCAACCACTGCGCCACCAGGGAGGCCCCAGAGACCTGTTTTAACAAACCCTTCATGTGATTCTGATGGACACTTTGGAAGTTTGAGAACTACTGCTTTATATGGATCTCTGAAGTTCTTAAATAACAAAGAACATTTTCCATTTTATTGCACATACCAGTTCTTTAAATGTTACCATTTTAGTGATACATGTGACCCTGAGGAAGGATCTACTCTCTGATGACCTTGAAGGAGAGCAGAATTTGTCACCCCAAAATGTGCATAAGGATTATTTTAGGCTGATTATTTAAAAACAAAACAAAACAAAACAAAACAGCAAAAAAGAGATAAGCTCTGAAAACCAAGTTAAAGTTACACTTTGGTAAGAGAAATTTACATTTATAAGGGGAATCTCCATTCATAAGGGTGTTTCCTCCTCAGTACCAGGAAGAGGAGGATGACTAAATCTACAGACACTCTTATCACTGGAGAAGGCAACTTAAATCTGCATAGTAAGCATACCCTTGTTTACTGTGCTTTGTCTGAAAACCTGGCTCTCCCTCACCCAACATCTTTTGCTTTCAGCTGCAAATGGCATTTAAGGTGATGGCTTGGGCCATTTTGGGGGGGGGGACGTTCCTCAGTTTTCCGGGGTATCTCCTTTGTATACAAGAGGAATACATGTTATTAAATGTCTGTGTTTTTCTCCTGTTAATCTGTCTTTTATTACATGGGGCAGAGGAAGGTCTCAGCCAAGGACCTAGAAGGGTAGCGGGAAAATTCTTTTTTCTCCCCCACCACATCTCCCCACATATGCATAGTACACTTCAAGACCACATGGTAGGATTATGTCACCCTTACAGCCCAGCAGCAAAGTGTCACCTCGGGTCTGGAGAGCCAGTATTTTCCAGGGAGAGGGATAAGCGAAATAAAAAAGAGTCAGAGCGGAAAATATTTAATTCTTGGAAAACCTTTCCAGAGGGCCTTAGGTCCTATGCTGCCCCCTGGAACCTATTTCCTTGAGCAACTATGTAACCAGATGTTTTGTTAAAGACATTCTTGCCTAAAAGGTGAATGAAATTTTTTACTTGGGTTTTAGGAGGGGAGGCCTTGACCTTTCCTACTCCATTTCATTATGAAAATTAAAGTTAAATAGCCTAATGGAGAAGAGGGAGATTTATTTCATATTTAATAATTAAAGTCATCAAGATGATCAACTGAAATTGTGTAGTGCATTAGGTAGCAAATGTGAAAAAGAATTGTTCTTCAGATTAAAGTGCCATTTTTATTATAAAGTAAGCATTTTGAAAAAGGACTTTTACAATTCAAATAGCTTCTCTCTTATCCCCTTATGGCCACAAAAATGAGAGACTTGTCCTTTTGTTGTGAATAATTTCCAAATGAAAGAGTCACAGTAGGGGTGAGAATAGCAGAGCTCCAAAAGAGAAGATTGGTTCATCTTTTGACATTTTGGTTTCTTGTGTATTTATTAAAAATTATAGCATTGTAGTGGAATAGGTTTTAACAAATGTCAACCTCAAGCATTTCCACATTTTAAAAAAACCAATTTCACACGTCAGCTGATTCTCTACTCCTCCAGTCCTGGTACAAGCTGGGTGCACTCAGGAGCCTCCACTGAACTTTTCATCAAAGAAGATTTTATGCCTCCCATTGTTCCAGTTAAAGATTTTTCTTCTGTGTTACACTACTTTATATCTCATGCATTCTTTTCCTCTCACAAATGAATGTTACTCGTTTCAATTTTGCTATTTTATACTTAATTAGAACTTTACAATATTCTTTTCCGAAAAAAATCTTCTAAATTTCATAATGTTCTCTACCAATAGTCTTTAAATTAGCCACAGTCAATAAATAATTTACTCCCCTAAATTTTTTGCAGGGTATAGTAATCTGAAAAGGGTTTTTGTTTGTTTGCTTGTTCTGTTGTTTTTAATTTAAATGTGAAATTGAAAGTGTTGGGGAGGAAGAGAGTTTCCTCTGCCCTTTCTAGGTTCTTCTGGCTGGTCTAAATTAAATTGACATGAGACAGATTAACAGGAGAAAATCAAATGAGAGTTTAATAACATGAATACATGGGAGAGACCCAGGAAAAACTCAACACACCAAAATAGCTGAAACCTCCTTAAATACCATCTTTAGCCAAAGACAAAAGAGGATGTTGGAGGTAGTGGTTTGGGACTTGGAAGGGGAGGAAGGCCACTGACATGGAGAGGGAGAAGCAAATGTTCAGTAAACGGATGTTTGCTGGGCCACACAGACACAATGGGACACAGAGAGGAGGTGTTTTTGTTTTTAATTTATTTTATTAATTTATTTATTTTTGGCTGAGTTGGGTCTTTGTTGCTGCACGTGAGTTTTCTCTAGTTGCAGCAAGCGGGGCTACTCTTTTTTTCTTTTTTTCTTTGGTTGCATTGAGTCTTCATTGCGGTATGCGGGCTTCTCTTTGCAGTGGCTTCTCTTATTGCGGAGCACAGGCTCTAGGTGTGCGGGTTTCAGTAGTTGTGGCACGTGAGCTTCAGTAGTTGTGGCTCATGGGTTCTAGAGCACAGGCTCAGCAGTTGTGGCACACGGGCTTAGTTGCTCCACGGCATGTGGGATCTTCCCGGACCAGGGATCGAACACGTATCCCCTGCACTGGCAGGTGGATTCTTAACCACTGTGCCACCAGGGAAGCCCCAGAGAGGAGTTTTAACAAACAGATTTAGCTAATTTCCTCCCTGTCTACACACCTAGTTTATACTACAGTTATCTGTGGTGATGGCTCCCTTCCTGGGACAGGGCCTCTATCTTCATTCTTTATGCAGTTAGGGGGAAGGTTGAAGTTTCTTCCTGAGTCTTTTGGGCCTTGATTGTTTTCAGCTTGAAATAATCCACATGACAAAGAGACATTTTGAGGTGGCAAATTCTGCCCCCCACAAAAGTTTATGGTGTTATATCTCTGTCCTTCATACACAAAATGATGTCATTATTGTTGGATCTCAAAAGATATGATTTATTTATTTATAATAATTTTCATTACTTTGTTTTGTTTCTATGTTTTCTGTTTGCTTGTTTGTTTGTTGTCTGTATGTTAATTGTCATCACTGCCAAAGAAATGACTTTAAAATGCTGGATGGGAGTCTGCCACGTAGTTCTTGGACTGTGCAGTTTATCAGAATAAACATAAAGGATAGTAGCCTTCCTTTGGTGATTTTACTGAGAAGTTCTAATTTGCATAGCAGCAGGTGACAAAACGTAGTGGTTTTGAAATAGAAATTCCTGGGTTCTAATTCTAGTTCTACCTCTTACGTGAGTTGAATGACAATGAAGAAAAATACTTAATTTCCAGTGCATGGCATATAGCAAGGCTGATAGCAACTAAAAAAATTATTTTTAGAGTGTTTGTCTGAGACATATCACCCATTGACCTGCAGAGTGATGCAGCTGATCTGCCTGGCAGACAATTATCTCATTTTTTTCCTCATCACTCAGAAACTGCATTCTAGGTTAAAACTGAAAAAAAAAAAATTATAAAGCTATCCTTCCCCAATTAGAAAGAACTATTGTTAAATCAAGAATATAAGGGAAGCCATGTTCCACTGCCAGAAGGATGGTAGTGTTAAAACAGGGGAGAATACTTATTTTCATCTGTATTTTTAGAATCAATTTCTTAAAGAGGTGCACAAAAGATTTTGTTTTTAAATTAACACAGCACTGTGGTCACAGATGTTTTTCAAATTATAATTTAATATAAATTTCTTGAAAGAGAAAAAATTAAAAAGAAGAAAAATTAAATAAAGACAAAGGGAATAAGGAAGGGGAGAGAGAAAGAGAAAAAAGAAAGAAGGAAGGAAGAAACAAAGCGTTTCATGTCATTGGTTAAAAGGAACTTAGATTATAGTCAGAATTTAAAGCGAACTAAACCAATGTTTCCAAAACACCTAAAATGCCAAGCCAAGAACTCACATTGGTAGTTTAACTCTGTATACTAGCATAGTAAAGGCTCTGAAAAGTTCTGCAATAAAGAATATTGTCCAGATTGTTTTGGCCTAGGATTTCCAAAACTTCTTTAATCATGGAACCCTTTTTTCCTTGGAATATCTCTAAACACTTTGCTGAACTAGCTTTCTAAATAAGACAATTTGGAGACTGCTGATCTAAGCTAATCTTTGGGTATATCTGAAAACCTAGGGCCAAGCCTTTAAATATGTGAGTTCCCAGAGGTCTATCATACTTGGAGCCGCATTATCTGTCTTCATATGTTGTAGCCCAAACAGACTCTATGCCATTGACTAATTATGTTAGATACTCGCACAGTTTTGTTTACATGGTCCCTGTTCTATTAATCAAAACCCTGGCTATCCTTAAGACTCACCTAAAATATCTTTCCTAATCCTCCTGAATGAAATTAATTTCATTCTCTAGGATCGATCCCACAATACTGTGGAGTTTGATTCTATTACAGACTTTGACTCCTGAAATTTTCTTTTCAGAATTAGATCATAAACATACATATTAAATAAAATAATATAGCTCTTATACTGCCTTGTATAATTACATATAATTTGCCTCCAAAACTAGGCTTAAAATCCTCTTGAATCTTTAAATCTTCCATTAAATTCTACAGAATGCTTTACACAGAATAGACACGCAAATGTATTTCCCATTTGAATTAAATGATGACCCAGAATCACCACAGATTATTTGAAGCTAGTTTAGGAAAGAGGAAATTGAATTTGTTTCCAATATTCCTGTCATCCTCCATCTAGACCCACACTTACTAAGATTAAACTTCTTAAGACAAGAAGATAAAACAACATAGTTTACCCTCGGACATTAAAATATCATGGAGAAAAATCCATCTGTAGTTTAACGATTTCTGTGAACTAGGTCATATGCACTGTATTAGCACATAATTTGGGCATTTCAATACAGCCAGTGAAGATTGTAGTGCAGCTAACAAATGCATTTAAATAAATGTAAAAAGTCAGTGTGCATAATTCAAATCCAAAATACATTAAGAGTGGGTTTTATTGGCCTGTATCATCAGGAGAATTTCCTTTCCACTTAGTTTACTTGCACTGACACATCTTTAAGGAAATAAATCTACAGATAATGCTTTACTTTACATGGAGCCATGGAGGGAATTCTACATTTCTCATAAATTTCCTTTACTGTTTTAAATTCCATTTCATAAAAATATTTCCCTATAAACTAGAGTTAAAACTTTGGGGCTTCCCTGGTGGCGCAGTGGTTGAGAATCTGCCTGCCAATGCAGGGGACACGGGTTCGAGCCCTGGTCTGGGAGGATCCCACATGCCACGGAGCGACTAGGCCCGTGAGCTACAATTGCTGAGCCTGCGTGTCTGGAGCCTGTGCTCCGCAACAAGAGAGGCCGCGAGAGTGAGAGGCCCGCGCACTGCAATGAAGAGTGGCCCCCACTTGCCGCAACTAGAGAAAGCCCTCGCACAGAAATGAAGACCCAACACAGCCATGAATAAATAAAATTTAAAAAAATAATAAAGCAAATAATTAAAAAAAAACAAAAACAAAAACAAAAAAAACTTTGGTGAGATGGAATCTAACCAAAGAGTTCTTAAACTCTATAGCCTTTCAACAGACATAAATTACAGGAACTGGAGAGCTCTCCTAACTTCTTGAAGAACTTTTTTTTTTTAATGACATTTATTGTTTTCTTTCTAATTTTGCAAGCATTCTTGTACAAGAATGAAAACTGTATAGGCACACCTCACTTTATTGCACTTCACTTTATTGATCTTTGCAAATATTACATTTTTTACAAATTAAAGGTTTGTGGCAACCCTGAATCGAGCAAGTCCATCAGTGCCATTTTTTCCAATAGCATTTGCTTACTTCATGTTTCTGTGTCACATTTCGGTAATTCTCACAATATTTCAAACTTCTTCATTTCTATTATTACTGATCTGTGATGAACGATCTTTGATGTTACTATTACAAAAAGATAATGACTTGTTGAAGGCTCAGATGGTAGTTAGCATTTTTCAACAATAAAGTATTTTTTAATCAACGTATGCCCATTGCTTTTTTTGACATAATGCTATTGCACACTTAATGGACTACAGTATGATGTAAACATAACTTTTATATGCACTGGGAAACCAAAAAATTTGTGGGACTTGCTTTATCATGATATTCATTTTATTGTGGTGGTCTAGAACTGAACCTGCAATATCTCTGAGGTATGCGTATGTATCCACATTGGTATCTTTTTTTCACAGGCTTGGTGAAAATAATTTGAACAACACAGTTATTGCTAATGACAGTTCATTACATGAATTCTAAGTTCTCTAGGATTAAATTCGTTCACTTAATCCTCACAACAATCTCATCAGGCAGGTACTATTATTATCCCCATTTTATAGATGAGAAAATTGAGGTACATAAGCTGGGTTAACTTGCCCCAGATCAAATAGTTAGTGAGTGACAGACGTGGTACTGGAACCCAAGTAGTCTGGCTCCAGAATAAATGTTTTCAATTATTACACTATACAACCTCTTTTGAAAGCATGAGCAAGAAAGTCAGTCATCTTAAATCCCAGCATGGAGAGATGATATAATTAACATCTTATTAAGTACTCTTTCAAGTATGTCTTTGGATATATTTGCACTTCCAGGATGGCTTCTTCACTCACACGTCTGGCACCTTGACCTCTCTTTACACATGGCACCTCGTCCTTTAGGGCATCGGGGTTGTCAGACTTCTTACATGCTGGCTTAGGATTCCAAGAGGAAGTGTTCCAAAAGAAGAAAGCGGAAGCTGCCACTCTCTTTCACCCTAACCCTGGAAACTGCTGGAACTTTAATTCTACTTTGTTCTGTCGGTCAAAGCAATCATAGAGCCTGTCCGGATCCAAGGGGAGGGTTCATAGATGTCCACATCTTGATGGGAGGGGTGTCAAGAAATTCTTGGTCTCTTATCTGCCACACCACAATTAATATATTTTAAGCATTCTTTCAAGCGTGTCTTTAGACATATAGCTGCGTATACTATAAATTTTAAATAAATGGAATAATGTGACATGCTATTTTTGTGCATTCCTTTCTTTAAATGGTTTTCTCCTCCCCAATACGTGCTTCATTTCCCCAACCAGGTAAGCAACATTTACAAACTTTCTTCAGCCAGGTAACCAATGTTAAAATCCTTTTCTGCGTCATATAATCGTATGTTTCACACACACACACACACACACACACACACACACATACACACACACACCCCTTCATTTAGTAATATAAAAGTTGACAAAGACTCTTTCCTTGACCAAACTTTGGTTAGGCTTCTCTAAGCCCTCTTCTCAAAGAGACTTTTACCTTGAGCTTCAGGGTCTGTCCTGTTGGACCTGCATCACCCAGTTTTAGCAAGAATCCTGCTCGGCCAGCTTAGAGCACATACACACACTTGATATGTGATCACTGTAATATCTGATCACATTCCTCGACCCCCATCTCCAATATCTGACCACCCTGGCCTACCTTCAGCAAGAATCCTATCAAGTTGGTTCAGCCAGAACGCACCCCCTTACCCCTAATGTTTCCCCTTAGTAATTTTCCATCCATTAACCCCCACCCTGCTCCTTGGCTATAAATCCCCATTTGTTCATGCTGTATTTGGAATTGAGCCCATTTCTTTACTGAGGTCTCCTTTCCCCTACTGCAATCGTTCCTGAATAAAATCTGTTTTTACTGCTTTAACTACTGACCAACTCTGGTTTTTCTCTAACACAATACATCAGAAATCACTCCAAGTTGCATGGAAAGAAGTTAACATACTTTTTATTGGATGTATATCTATGCTATTAACCTATCAAAATGTATTCAACCATTCCCTCTAAAGATAGAAAGTGATATCCCAGAAAATTATGAAAGGAAAAGTGCCAATGGGAAAAAACAAAATGGTGGATGAAACACATATATTTACTCCTGCTCTTTCCTAAAGGCTTACTAAAATGAATTCACAGGAAATTTATTATAAATCACAAACCCACAATGACAGGGAGAATGGAAGAGTACATAATAGCAACAAAATTTTGGAAGCTGGAAAGCAGATGGATGTTTTGTAAATCATGTATCAGATCTGAGAAAATGAAATCCTGTTGGTGTTGAAGAAAGCCAAAAACAGGGGCGGAGTCAACATGGCAGCGTTGGAAGATGCTGAGTTAGCATCTCCCCACAACTAGGGCTCCTGCCAGCCGCTGGTGGAGGACCCTGATGCCCAAGGAGATGGGAGGAACCCCCAAGTGAACTGGTAGGATGTGGGGGGACTGAAGGGGGAGGAAAAGTGGAGGCCAGACAGGATTGGGGCCCCTGAGTCCCGGGAGATCAGAGAGGCAGGCAGGCGGGGCCCTCTGGGATCAGAGGAGTAGGAGAGGAGAGGAGGGCATTTGCCCAGCCCACTCGAGCCCAGAAAGCCTGCTGGGCTCCCAGAGGAGGTCCCCTGCCCTCTGAGACCAGGGGTGGGGGCATGCCTGGGCCCCTTCTGTTCCTTGAGCCTAAGCCCCACCCCTCACAGCCCCCAGGGCCTTTTCCAGCCCTGTGGGTCCTAAGCACTGGCCCTGCCCACCACCCAAATCTCACCCTTGCTTAGGCTCTGCCCTCCACAGCCAAGGCCTTCCCCCCACCTCCGTTTTCTTTTCTTTTTTTTTCTTTTTTCTTTTCCCTCCTCCTCTTTTTTACTATTGTGCTACTGTTGTACCCTCTGGTTGTTGATTCATTTATATTTTTATTTTTGTATTCTTTCTAACATATCTGTTAGTTTCCTAGTCTAATTTTATTTTTTACTTTGTTATTGTTCTCTCTCTTTTTTCTTTTTTTTTTTTTTGCCACCCCACATGGCTTGCAGGATCTTGGTTCACAAGCCAGGGGGTCAGGCCAAAGCTCCTGCAGTGGGAGCTCTGAGTCTGAACCACTGGACTAACAGAGAACCTCAGACCATGGGGAATATTCATCGGAGTGAGGTCTCAAGGAGGTCCTCATCACAGCACCAAGACCCAGCTCTACCCAACAGCCTACAAACTCCAATGTTGGAAGCCTCAGGCCAAACAACCAGTAAGTCAGGAACACAATCCCACTCATTAAAAAAAAAAAAAAAGAGACGGCAAAATAAATATGTCACAGATGAAGAAGAAATAGGCAATCTACCTGAAAAAGAATTCAGAGTAATGATAGTAAAGATGATCCAGAATCTCAGAAATAGAATGGAGGCACAGATTGAGAAAATACAAGAAATGTTTAACAAAGATCTAGAAGAACTAAAGAACAAACAAACAGATGAACAACACAATAACTAAAATGAAAAATTCACTAGAAGGAATCAATAACAGGATAACTGGGCTTCCTTGGTGGCGCAGTGGTTGAGAATCTGCCTGCCAATGCAGGGCACACGGGTTCGAGCCCTGGTCTGGGAAGATCCCACATGCCACGGAGCAACTAGGCCCATGAGCCACAACTACTGAGCCTGCGCATCTGGAGCCTGTGCTCCGCAACAAGAGAGGCAGCAATAGTGAGAGGCCCGCGCACTGTGATGAAGAGTGGCCCCCACTTGCCGCAACTAGAGAAAGCCCTCGCACAGAAACGAAGACCCAACACAGCCAAAAATTAATTAATTTACAAAAAAAATAGAATAACTGAGGCAGACGAACGAATAAGTGAGCTGGGAGACAAAATGGTGGAAACAACTGCTGAGGAGCAGAATAAAGAAAAAAGAATGAAAAAAATTGAAGACAATCTCAGAGACCTCTGGGACAACACTAAACACACCAACATTCGAATTATACGGAGTCCCAGGAGAAGAAGAAAAAAAGAAAGGGTCTGACAAAATATTTGAAGAGATTATAGTTGAAAATTTCCCTAACATGGGAAAGGAAATAGTCACCCAAGTCCAGGAAGCACAGAGACTCCCATATAGGAGAAACCCTAGGAGAAACACACCAAGATACATATTAATCAAACTAACAAAAATTAAATTCAAAGAAAAAATATTAAAAGCAGCAAGGGAAAGATAAAAAATAACATACAAAGGAATCCCCATAAGGTTATCTGCTGATTTTTCAGCAGAAACTCTGCAGGCCAGAAGGGAGTGGCAGGATATACTTAAAGTGATGAAAGAGAAAAACCTACAACCAAGATTACTCTACCCAGCAAGGATCTCATTCAGATTCGGTAGAGAACTCAAAAGCTTTTCAGACAAGCAAAAGCTAAGAGAATTCAGCACCACCAAACCAGCTTTACAACAAATGCTAAAGAAGCTTCTCTAGGCAGGAAACACAAGCAAAGAAAAAGACCCACAAAAACAAACCCAAAACAATTAAGAAAATGGTAATAGGAACATACATATCGGTGATAACCTTGAACGTAAATGGATTAAATGCCCCAACCAAAAGACACAGGCTTGCTGAATGGATACAAAAACAAGACCCATATATATGCTGTCTACAAGAGACCCATTTCAGACCTAGGGACACATACAGACTGAAAGTGAAGGGATGGAAAAAGATATTCCATGCAAATGGAAATCAAAAGAAAGCTGGAGCAGCAATACTCATATCAGATAAAATAGACATTAAAATAAAGACTGTTAAAAGAGATAAGGAGGAACACTATATAATGATCACGGGATCAATGCAAGAATAAGATATAAAAATTATAAACGTTTATGCACCCAACATAGGAGCACCTCAATACATAAGGCGAATGCTAACAACCATGAAAGGAGAAATCGACAGTAACACAATAATAGTAGGGGACTTTAACACCCCACTTACACCAATGGACAGATCATCCAAACAGCAAATAAATAAGGAAACACAAGCTTTAAATGACACAATAGACCAGATAGATTTAATTGATATTTATAGAACATTCCACCCAAAAGTGGCAGAATACACTTTCTTCTCAAATGCACATGGAACATTCTCCAGGATAGATCACATCTTGGGTCACAAATCAAGTCTCAGAAAATTTAAGAAAATTGATATCGTATCAAGCATCTTTTCTGACCACAACGCTATGAGATTGGAAATCAGTTACAGGAAAAAAACTGTAAAAAACACAAACACATGGAGGCTAAACAGTGCACTACTAAAAAACCAAGAGATCACTAAAGAAATCAAAGAAGAAATAAAAAAAAAAAAGAAACAAATGACAATGAAAACATGACAACCCAAAACCTATGGGACGCAGCAAAAGCATTTCTAAGAGGGAAGTTTATAGCAATTCAATCTCACCTCAAGAAACAAGAAAAACCTCAACTAAACAATCTAACCCTACACTTAAAACAACTAGAAAAAGAAGAACAAAGAAAACCCAAAATAAGTAGAAGGAAAGAAATCATAAAGATCAGAGCAGAAATAAATGAAATAGAAATGAAGAAAACAATAGCAAAGATCAATAAAACTAAAAGCTGGCTCTTTGAGAAGATAAACAAAATTGATAAACCCTTAGCCAGACTCATCAAGAAGAAAAGGGAGAGGATGCAAATCAATAAAATTAGAAATGAAAAAGGAGAAATTATAACTGACACTGCAGAAATACAAAGGATTATAAGAGACAAACAACTATACAAACAATTATATGCCAATAAAATGGACAACCACGAAGAATGGACAAATTCTTGGAAAGGTACAATTTTCCAAGACTGAACCAGGAAGAATTAGAAAATGTTAACAGACCTATCACAAGTAATGAAATTGAAACCGCAATTAAAAATCTTCCAACAAATAAAAATCCAGGACCAGTGAGTTCTATCAAATATTTAGAGAAGAGCTAACACCGATCCTTCTCAAACTCTTTCAAAAAATGCTGAGGGAGAAACACTCCCAAATTCATTCTATGAAGCCACCATCACCATGATACCAAAACCAGGAAAAGATATCACAAAAAAGAAAATTATAGACCAATATCACTGATGAACATAGATGCAAAAATCCTGAACAAAATACTAGCAAACAGAATCCAACAACACATTAAAAGGATCATACACCATGATCAAGTGGGATCTAGCCCACGTATGTAAGGATTCTTCAATATACACAAATCGATCAATGTGATACACCACATTAACAAATTAAGGAATAAAAACCATATGATCATTTCAATAGATGAAGAAAAAGCTTTTGACAAAACTCAACACCCATTTATGATAAAAACTCTCCAGAGAATGGGCATAGAGGGAACCTACCTCAACATAATAAAGGCTGTATATGACAAACTCACAGCCAGCATCATACTCACTGGTGAAAAACTGAAAGCATTTCCACTAAGATCAGGAACAAGACAAGGATATCCACTCTCGCCACTCTTATTCAACATAGTTTTAGAAGTCCTAGCCATGTCAATCAGAGAAGAAAAAGAAAAAAAAGGAATACAAATTGGAAAAGAAGAAGTGAAACTGTCACTGTTTGCAGATGACATGATACTATACATAGAGAATCCTAAAACTGCTACCAGAAAACTACTAGAGCTAATCAATGAATTTGGTAAAGTAGAAGGATACAAAATTAATGCACAGAAATCTCTGGCATTCCTATACACCAACAATGAAAAATCAGAAAGAGAAATTAAGGAAACACTCCCATTTACCATTGCAACAAAAAGAATAAAATACCTAGGAATAAACCTGCCTAAGGAGGCGAAAGGCTTGTACTCAGAAAACTATAAAACACTGATGAAAGAAATCAAAGACGACATAAACAGATGGAGAAATATACCATGTTCTTGGATTGGAAGAATCAACATTGTGAAAATGACTATACTACCCAAAGCAAACTACAGATTCAGTGCATTCCCTATCAAACTACCAATGGCATTTTTCACAGAATTAAAACAAAAAAATTTGCAATTCATATGGAAACACAAAAGACACTGAATAGCCAAAGCAACTTTGAGAAAGAAAAATGGAGCTGGAGGGATCAGGCTCCCCGACTTCAAACTATACCACAAAGCTACACTAATCAAGACAGTATGGTACTGGCAGAAAAACAGAAATATAGATCAATGGTACAGGACTGAATGCCCAGAGATAAACCCATGCACATATGGATACCTAATTTACGACAAAGGAGGCAAGAACATACAATAGAGAAAAGACAGCCTCTTCAATAAGTGGTGCTGGGAAAACTGGACAGCTACATGTAAAAGAATGAAATTAGAACACTCCCTAACACCATACACAAAAATAAACTCCAGATGGAATAAAGACATAAATGTAAGACCAGACACTATAAAACTCTTAGAGGAAAACATAGGAAAAACACTTTTTGACATAAACCATAGCAAGGTCTTTTTGACCCACCTCCTAGAGTAATGGAAATAAAAACAAAAATAAACAAATGGGACTTAATTAAACTTCAAAGCTTTTGCACAGCAAAGGAGACCATAAACAAGACAAAAAGACAACCCTCAGAATGGGAGAAAATATTTGCAAATGAAATAACAGACAAGGGATTAATCTCCAAAATATACAAATAGCTTATGGAGCTCAATATCAAAAAAAAAACAACCCAGTTAAAAAATGGGTGGAAGACCTAAATAGACATTTCACCAAGGAAGACATACAGATGGCCAAGAGGCACATGAAAAGATGCTCAACATCACTAATTATTAGAGAAATGCAAATCAAAACCACAATGAGGTATCACCTCACACCAGTGAGAATGGCCATTATCAAAAAATCTAGAAACAATAAATGCTGGAAAGGGTGTGGTGAAAAGAGAACCCTCCTGCACTGTTGGTGGGAAAGTAAATTGATACAACCACTATGGAGAACAGTATGGAGGTTCCTTAAAAAACTAAAAATAGAATTACCATACGACCCAGCAATCCCCCTACTGGGCATATACCCTGAGAAAACCATAATTCAAAAACAGTCATGTACCAAAATGTTCATTGCAGCTCTATTTACAATAGCCAGGACATGGAAGCAACCTAAGTGTCCATCGACAGATGAATGGATGAAGAAGATGTGGCGCATATATACAATGGAATATTACTCAGCCATAAAAAGAAGTGAAATTGAGTTATTTGTAGTGAGGTGGATGGACCTAGAGTCTGTCATACAGAGTGAAGTAAGTCAGAAAGATAAAAACAAATACCGTATGCTAACGCATATATATGGAATCTAGTTCCAGGGCAGGAATAAAGATGTAGACATAGAGAATGGACTTGAAGACACAGGGAGGGGGAAGGGTAAGCTGGGACGAAGTGAGAGAGTATCAATGACATATATACGCTACCAAATGTAAAATAGTTAGCTAGTGGGAAGCAGCTGCATAGCAGAGAGAGATCAGCTCAGTGCTTCGCAATGACCTAGAGGGGTTGGATAGGGAGGGTGGTAGGGAAGCTCAAGAGGGAGGGGATATGGGGACATATGTATGCATATGGCTGGTTCACTTTGATGTACAACAGAAACTAACACAATATTGTGAAGGAATTATACTCCAATAAAGATCTATTAAAAAAAAAAGAAAGCAAGCCGAAAACAAACTAATTATCACTGTAATATCCCCAAAAGAATCAAAATTGGTGATAACACGTACCTCTGGAAGAAGAGTTGAATGGGAGCCTAGAGTAAAGAGTATTGATTGAAAGTCTATTTAAGAAACAGGGGAGGTGACATCAACATGGCAACATAGGTCATTTCCAACCTCAGTCCCCCTCACAAGAAGACCAACTACTGACTATGCATGGACTAGACACCATCAGGAGAATCCCAGAACCTGGGGGTGAGGCTGAAGAACCTCCCTGAGCGACAGAGGTCAACAAGGACCACATTAGCAGGGTAAGAGGTGCAGTTTAACCTCGACCGCGTTGCCCCTCCCCCAGGCCGGCACAGCATCACACCAAGAGGCCCCCCTGGGCCTATGGTCTCTCCAGTGGCCAAAGAGAGTGTAAGGTGGATATCTCACTGCCCCAGCGTTTTGGAACACTTCTCAGGAGGCCCACTTGGGTCTCGCCTCACAAGGATCACTGCAACCATCTGCAGGGTTAGACCAGTGGGGATCCGATGGAGACGGAGAAGGGCAATGGGGCTCACAGCAACCAGCACTCAGACCCTGGAGGACCACATTCCTCTGGCAGCTGCCCCTGAGCAGAGACCCTAGCCAGCAACTCTATCCATCAGCAGAGCCGAACTAGTGGCCCTGTCTGGCCAAGGGAAGTTGATTGGCAATTCTGCTTGACCTGGATCCCCAGCCTATGGGCTGCACCTGTCCTGAAGCCTATTCTATGGCCCTGCTCAGGTAGGGAAGCAAATTCCCAGCCCCTCCCCAATTGCTGAGTATAGCCCCCAGTCCCACCTGAGCATGAAGCCTAGCCAGAGACACTGGGCAGCCGTGAAGCCCATCCCGCAGCCCCATTCAGGCAGGGGACCAAGCCAGCAGCCTTGCCCAATCATTGAGCATAGCCTCTGGCCCCACATAACCAGGGACTCTGAACAGTGATACTGGGCGGCCTCAGAGCCCAGCCTACACCATCACCCATCAGTTGAGCCTAGCCTACAGCCCTACCTGATTGCTGACACAGTCAGAAGCTTCACCAGGAAGACAGCACAGCCAGTGACCCCACCCAGTTACAGAGCGTAGTCTGTGGTCCCATCTGACCAGAGAGCCTTGACAGCAGCACAGCCCAACTGACCAAAGAGCACAGTCTCCAGCCTCACCCAATTACAGGATAAAGCTGGGAAGTCCTGCCTGACCAGAGAGCCTGGCCAGTGAACTCATCCAACAGCAGAGCACAACCAGCGACCTACCTGCTTACAAAGCCCAGCCTATCTGATCCAGCAATTCCACTTCTGGGTAAATATCTGAAGGAAATAAAATCACGATCTTGAAGAGATATCTGCACTCCCATGTTCATTGCAGCATTATTTACAATAACCAAGACATGTAAACAGCCCAAGTGTCCATGGATGGATGAGTAAAGAAAATATGGTACATATATATATGTGCATAATATATATATACAAGGGGCTATTATTCAGCCATAAAAAGGAAGGAAATCCTGCCATTTATAACAGTATGGGTGGACCTTGAGAGCATTAGGCTAAGCGAAATAAGTCAAACAGAGAAAAACAGACACAGTATGATCTCACTTATATGTGGAATCTAAAAAAGCTGAACTCACAGAAACAGAGTAGGTTAGTGGTTCCCAGGGACAAGGAGGTGAGGGGGGGTCTAATGTACAGCACGGCGACTATACTCAACAATACGCTATTGTTTATTTGAAAGTAGTTAAGGAAGTAGACCTTAAAGTTCTCATCGTAAAGAAAAAAAAAGGTAACTATGTGAGGTGAAGGATATATTAAACAGATCTCACCTCCAATCAGACAGGCAGGAAACTGCCCTTCTCCCACCTTAGCAGAAGACTGGAGGTTTAGCCTCTAAATGAGGTAAAACAAAAGGTGAGGCGATTGTTGCTACGCGTTCACCAAAGCCAGTTTCCTTTTCCTTCTGGGAACACAGGTAGGCTACATTCGCTCACAAAGAGGTGCACCCATGTGACTGAATCCCAGCCATTAGAACAGGGGGTGGGATGATGTGTTTCTCTCACTAAGACCTCCCACACGTTTTTCCCCTTTTGGCCAACCAGATGAAACAGATCCAGCATAAATGTCGAGGCCATAAAATTGAATTAACCTGGCTTCCTAAAGGGACATAAGACCAAAGATAAATATTGGATAATAACACTTACAGGTGGAATCTAAAAAAGCCAAACTCCTAGATCCAGTAACTAGAGTGGTGGTTAGCAGGCTGGGGGATAGGGAAAATGGGGAGAAGTTGGTCAAAGGGTACAAACTTACAATTAAAAGGTGAATAAGTTCTGGGGACTTGTGCAATGTGGTAGCCTGGTTTTCTCTTGAACTGTCTCTTTCTTGAATGGCAATAACTTGCTTTAGAATTGTCTGCATTTGAAGCCAATGCAAGGATTCTGAGAAGGCAGTGCCATTCAGGCAGTCAGTGCTCACACTTCTGCTCTCCAGGGCTTCGTTCCCGTCACTTTTATTGTCCTCCCCACATGGTATTGCAATTTCTCTGATTATAGGCCAGCTTTCCCCATTCAACTCCTCAAGGGTAGGGAAGAGAAGATGGTGATGTTGGAGAATGTCCCTTTGTTTCTCAACATGAGGACACAGGCTGAATGCAAGAGTTGGGAGAGAAAGGTCAGGTTTTTCTCAAGTGGCTCTTGTCTGAAAACACAAAGCTGTATCCATGTGGCTGTGTTGGACGGATAAATTTTGACCTAAACAAATAAATAACCTGGCTCCCTAAATAACCATATAGAAAGCTATAGGCTGAACATCACATTAGACTTTGGGTGAGCAAAGTGTCAAGTTTTACAGTATTAAATCATTATGATTTGGAAATTTGTTATAACAGCTAATGTTCTTTATTAAGATAAAGAATAACTTACACAAAGCCTATTACTCTGAAGTGGGGAGCTTTTACAACAAAAACAAAAACAAAAAACCTAAAATATGTGGGGTTGACATGGGGTTCAAGTAAACAATCATGAGAGTCTAGAAGGCTAGAGACCCCTGTAATGCCAGACAAAACATTTGATAAAACCACTGTCTGATAACTTGAAAGACAGGCCACTGCCTACAAGTCTGTAGCTCTAGGGAAAGTGGTTGGAAAGTGTTATATACTGGCTACTATTGCTGGCCTTCCGCGAAGTATTGCACGGAAGAGATTAGCTCAGGCAAAACTTTGTCTGGTTTTCAAGCAATAACAGAAGGGAATGAACAGAGTCAAAATGCTTTACAGGGTTAGAAAATCTGTTTCTTCTTTCCCCAAATATGAAGAGAGGAGATTTTAAAACACCTTAAGCAACAAAGTCCAATAAGACATTTCAGCTAGGCAAAGTGATTCAGCCTTGCAGCAGACATCAAAGTAAGGGTGCCACCTTCCCCACTGAGCCCTAACTCAAAGCATCCACCCCTAAGCTGAGAGATATGAGAGTAAAGAGACATACAGGGAAAGCTTAAGAATTATGTGTAGGGGAAATCTATGTGCATGGTAACCAACACATGGAGCTTGCTGAAAGTATATAAATAGATTGAAAACTATCAAAATTTTGGCGGAATTGCCAAAGAAATCATGAGGCTGGTTTAAAGAAGCCTGGTTTGGAAAAGTCTTAACACAGCCCTCAGGAAGGAAGGGACAATGGAAGATACACACACTCCCAGAAAAGGCATACTCACCAAAGTCTGTGTCTGATGTGAGCGTAAAGGGTAATGGATGAGAAAGAACCTCCCAGAAGGAGAGCCCAGGGCTGTGAGGAACACTGATCAAGGAAATTCCTCTCTGAAAGCAGAATCAGGGCCAAGCAAGGAATTTCTTCCACCTCCAGGTTAGAAAGCCTTTAGAATGCTTGCTTAACAGAATTTCAGAATCTGTGGACCAGAGATTGCTGTAAGTCTCCCATCCTTTTCTTTTCCCAGTAGAGTTTTCTTTGTGTTTATCCTGTCCCTGCTCCACCATCATTAAGCGGGTAGGGAGAGCAGATAACTTTCCTTCCTTGTTCACATGTCAATAGTTCACAAGTCCTCATAAAAGGACTGGAAATATCAAACTTGGAACTGGATACAGTGACCAGATGGGTTGTCTGCCTTGGGTGATATATTCTATACATAGCAGGAATATGAGACAGATCCTAAGTGCCAGCAGAGCAAACAATCACAAAAGTCTCTTGGATGCTCACAAAACCTTCCTGGGCACAAGCTAGACTACTTTTTTCTCAGCTTGCCTTCCATATAGGCGTGACAGTCTGTAACTGAGTTTGGCCAATAGGCTATGACTGTAATGATGCATCCCAGTTCTAGGCCTGGCCCGTTAAAACCTCCCAAGGTGACCCTCGCTCTCTTTTGCCCAGGTTCAGAGATGCCAGAGGAGGATTCCAAGCCCCTCGGGAATGGCAGAGCCACAAGACCAAACAAACAACAAAAAGACTGGGTCCTCATAGGACCATGAAAGCAGAACAAAGAAAACAGCAAGGAGGGGACCATCAGCAAATAGTGGAGAAAATTTTCCAGAACCAAACTCATTCTTAGTTTCTTCTTTCTGTTCTACAACTTCTACATTTCATTCAATAAATATGCACTTTTGTCATTGGAAGCCACAGTAAATATAATGTTTCAAAATAACATTATCATAGTTCCAATTTTTATCTTCACCCATATTGATGTGTGTATATGAGAGTGGGAGGGAAGGGCTAATATTTTTTTAAAGATATTTATTTGAATAGTGAAATGAACAAGCTCATTAGCAGCATTAAAAATGAACCAAGAAAATGGTAGAGCTACTCTATGTGTGGGACTACAAATGAAATTTTTCAATGTAATTTTAAAGGAAAGGATCCTTCCATCTTGGCAGCCTCTAAAATTTCAGAAACCATCCAATGAACTACTTTCTACTTGCTTATGTCCAGTAGCCATGTATGTAAAAGATAGATGCTAATATATCTACAAAAGTAAGATTTTCTCTAGGGAAAGCTCAGAAAGCATAACTCTATTGAAAATATATTAGCCCATAAAATCAAGTTACTGCTATTCATATTTGGGAGCTTACTGAGAAATAAGTCTCTATAAGGTTATATCATAAGTAAAGATAATAGAAAGCATCTTAAAGAGGTCACACATAAAAGGAGCCATAGTTCTCTCATAATGAGGAAAATATCACATTACATGTAGCCTTTCTAGGAAGAGATGCATTGAATGCACCATGAACTTGAGGATACTATGCCAAGGAGAACTAAGACTCCATGTAAGTTGTCCTTTTGATTTAAAGTTATAATACCTTGCCCTCTCTCAATTCCATATGACATTGTATTTCAGCAACTCAAGGCTCTAAAGCAAGCCCCTATATACAGACAAGGACTGTCTCAGTCTCGTGCTTGCAAATACCCTGATTAACCTAAAGCAATGTGAACAGTGGTAAAACAACACCAGAACCAAAGTCAGGAGTCCTGGATTCTCGTCCTGGAGCTGCCTCTAGTTGACCTTGAATAAGTCCCACAACTCATTTTTCTTTCCTGTAACATGGTTACATTAGATGATCTCTAAGTCTCCTGCCAGAAATCCTATGGCTTTCTGGCTGGTCGTAATCAGGACTGAGGAACTAACAGATTTTTCAGTCTCTGGATGCAACTAAGGGCCTCCCCTCCTTTGCCGCTCAGTACCTCAGTATTTTGTCTTCCTTCCTTTTTGTTGCCCTTTCTCTTCTCCTTCTGCCAATTCCCCACCTTCATTCAACACTACCATCCATTATTCTCCAGCAATAAGAGTAATGTTCACTGTGCCGTACACTTGACATTCATTATCTCATTTAATCCTGACAACTGCCTTATGAAAGAGGTAAAATTATTTTCTCATTTTACAGATCATGAGCCTGAGACTTAGACAGTTTTTCCTTCCCTCTACCTACGACCATTATATTCTAGTGCATGTAATAGAACAATCATTAAACACCTTGAATGAAGTCCTTGGCCACGATGACAAGAGTAAAAGGATGAAATAATCGATCTTCTCAGAATGTCTCAGCTCACTACTGCTGTTCATGATTCTCAAGCAAATCCTTTACGTAACGCTTGAGGTTGAAGTGGGGCTGCTAAAGTTGCTTTGGGAAAGGAGTGATCGCTCAAGCTGCTTTACTCCAGTAACTTTCATAGATCTCAGCTGTGCTTCAGCCATATCGGGAGTTTGGGTGTGATACATCCACCTTGATCAAGGACAAGATCTCCACACTCACGAAAACTAATAATCAACAGGTCAGGAACCAAAGACAAACATTCTGGGCACAGGGGCTCTCTTCCCTTTCTAATCAATTCACTTTAACTGCTCTTATTTCTCTATGCATATACTTTAAACTCACAAAGATGCTGTGAAAGTTAACCTATGAGAAGCATTATATATAAAGGGTAAAAAGGCTTTGTGTCCTTGAGCAGGTTATTTATATTTATCCTTTCTAAGCCCCAGTTACCTCATTTGCAAATGATAAAAGTACCTATTTTCAAAGGTTTTATAAGGATTAAATAAGATAATTTATACCACCTCACACCTGTTAGAATGGCTATTACCAAAAAAACGAGAAATAAGTGTTGGTGAGGATGTAGAGAAAAGGGAATGCTCATGCACTGTTGGTGGAAATATAAATTGGTGCAACTACTATGGAAAGAAAGTATGGATGTTCCTCAAAAAAATTAAAAATAGCACTACTGTATAATCCAGAAATTCCACTTCTGGGTATTTATCTGAAGAAAAAGAAAGCACTAATTCAAAAAGATATATGCACCCCCATGTTCATTGCAGCATTATCTACAATAGCCAAGATACAGAAACAACCTGTGTCCACTGACAGAAGAATGGATGAAGAAAATCTAATACACACACACACACACACACACACACACACACGGAATATTACTCAGCCATTACTCAGAATGAAATCTTGCCATTTGTGACATGGATGATCTTGAGGGCATTATGCTAAGTGAAATAAGTTGGACAGACAAAGACAAATACCAAATGATCTTTTATATGTGGAATCTAAAAAAAACAAAAAATGAAAAACAAAAAAAAATGAGCTCACAGATAAGAGAAATCAAATTGGTGGTTGCCAGAGGTGGGGGGATAGGAAGTACCCAAAATGGATGAAGGGCATTTAAAAATACAAACTTCCAGTTATGAAATAAATAATCCATGGTAATATAAAGTACAGCATGGTGACTAGAGTTAATAATACTGTATTATGTACTGCTGGAGAGATCGTAAAAGTTCTCATCACAAGAAAAAAAATTTTGTAACTATACTTGACAGTTGTTAACTAGACTTATTGTGGTGATCATTTTGCAATATATACAAATATCAAATCATTATGTTGCACACCTGAAATTGCTATAATGTTATATGACAATTATACCTCAATAAAGAGAAGATAATTTGTGTGAAATGCCTGATATTGTAAACACTCAATAAACATTAGGTACAGATGTAAACATAGATAAAAAGGATATTATACAAAGATGCAAGGACATATGTATAGAAGAGCAAATGCATGGATGATAGACAGATAGACAGAAAGATGAACACACACAGAAGTGAGTCTGAACGTACAGAATCTTTCTTTCCAGTGAGTTTGAGAAAGTCCTTAAAACAATGTAAGCAGAAAGCAGCAGCGCCAGAAGCCCTTGAACGGTGCATTTTTACTGAACAGGGCTCTGGCGCCACCTTGTGGCCACATAGCAGAGCAGCCCACCGCTGAATCCAGTTCCACAGAAGCTGTGAAATCTGACCTTTCCAAAGCCCCTCTTAAATACTGAAAAGATGAATAGTTTCCTTGATTGGAAAAACTGTTCCCTGTTTCAGACAGAAACAGTGCATAAAGCTTGTTCTGTCGTCCACAAACCTATCTCTGTGTTTTTTATTGATTTATCCCAACTAAGCACTCTCCCTGTGAAGGTATGTCCTTAAGGATTCTGCAGCTGCCAATCAATCGAGAGAGAAGCGTGTTACACAACTGACTAAAACATGATCAGAAAAGAGCTAGATGGAAGTGTGTAGACAGAAATGAGGGCTTTCAGGGGAAACTAACCCGAATACAGAAGAGGACTAAAGACAGACCTATACCAAGAGCTGAGTGGGAGAATTCAATTCAATAAATTTTCTTTGAGCTCCAGCTACTCTGAGTCATGCTCTCTCCTAAGGGCTAGAGATCTGAAGAAGGCTAACACCTTTAGGAGCTCGCCTAGGAGAAATCCTTCGGAAGTACTGAGGAATCACATCCAATACGCTGTGTTAGAAATCTTCTGCTTAACTCAAACAAGCAGTAGGTCCAGGGGAGGAAAACTATTAGATTTATAAAGCTAATTCCGGGACATAAATATGTTGCTAGACCAAAGGAAAATTTAATCCATATATGCTACTTCTGGTTTGGGAAAGAAAACAAAGTCTTTCCCTTTCTTTTCCCCAAAGAAAAATCTTTCACTCTTCTAAGGCCAAGTTCAAAACATTCATTCTTCCATTACATCTCCTCTCACCAACTGAGCCCAAATCAGTGCTCCAATGCTTCTGTGAATTTTAGGCACCCCAGCCCTTATTTTATTATTCAGTACTTGGTTCTGAGTGACTTTGCACTTTTTTCCCAATGAACTAAATTATTCATATACCTTGCCTCCCTATTTCTCGCAAATAAATATTGTACTCTTTGAAGGCAGGGAACAAGTCTTCGATTTTTGCGGTTTTGAAGTCCCTACCCTCCATCCCTTCAGCTGGTCTTGACTCCATGAATTATTTTATAGATGATAGATAGATAGACAGATGATGGATAGAGAGATCTTTCCCGTAAGATCATACAGAAAATCCCGAACGAACTTTTTGGCCAACCCAAAATATATACAACTTCTATATCCATTTATATGTTGACCAACACTTAGGTTGCTTCCATATCTTGGCTACTGTAAATAATTCTTCTGTGAACATCAGGGTGTATGTATCTTTTCATATTAGTGTTTTTGTTTTCTTCAGATATATATCCTGGAGTGGAATTGCTGGATCATATGGTAGTTTTAATTTTTGAGGAACCTCCATACTGATTTCCATAGTGGCTACACCAGTTTACATTTTGACAGTGTACTAGGGTTCCCTTTTCTCTACATCCTTATCAACATTTATTATTTGTTGTCTTTTTGACGACAGGCATTCTGACAGGTGTGAGGTGATATCTCACTGTGGTTTTGATTTGCATTTCTCTGATGATTAGTGATGTTGAGCATTTTTTCATGTGCCCAACAGACTCTTTTTTATTTCATATCTTATTTGACTTTTAATAGTACTTGACATTGTTGATCACTTGCCCCAACTTAAATTCTCCCCAAGGAACTCTTCACTCAATAGGTATTTATCAGCTTTTCACTATATATACTATGTTCTTACTAAGTCTGAGGAGTCAAATGGAAAGAAATGATCCCTGCCCTCCAGCAGTTTCCACTCTAGCAAAGAAGGCTGAATACACTATAAGGAGAATGCAGAGGAAGAAGTATCTGAGGCTCCTGGTTCTCCTACTGAACCTTTCCATGTTCCCCTTTGCCAACAACAAAGGTTTCTCTCACTATTGATCACATACCCTATTCATGTATACATCCCCAACATAGCATGTATACAGTATCCTCAGCTAATATCTCAAGATAATAAGGTGAGATTTGTCATTAGCTTTGCTGAATGTAAATTCACATTTCAAATAGTCTTCTGGATGGTTTCCTCAAAATTACTTCGTAATCAAACTGATAAAAGATTAAACTTGGAGTAAGAAAAAAATGCCAGCTGGCAAGGATATGGAGAAGAGGGAACCCTTATATATTGTTGGTGGGAATGTAAATTAGTACAGCCACTATGAAAACAGTATAAAAAAAAATTAAAAATAGAACTACCATATGATCCAGCAATTCCATTTCTGGGTATATACCTGAAGGAAATGAAATCACTATGCTGAAAAGATATCTGCACCTCTATGTTCACTGCATCATTATTTATGATAGCAAACATAGATGAATGGCTATGTGTCCACCAGTGGATGAATGGATAAAGGAAAAAAAATTTTTTTTCCATCATATTATTTCCAGGGGTAAAATCACATTCCACAAACATATACAAGTCTGTTCCACCAATCTCTAAATTACAAGAGATACAAAGATAAAAATGGCAAGGTCTCTGCTCTCTTAAAGCTCACAGTTTAATGAGGGTAAAAGAAACACATATAAAAATCTCCAATACAGGCTAATTCTGAAAAGTGGTGTAATATAATATCAAACAAGCTCGGGTATGGGCTAAGCTACTATAACAAAGGATACCAAGATAGAGTGGTTTAAAGAAGATACTTTTTTTCACCAATATGTATCGTTTGATATCGAGATGTGGGGAAAGGAGAAATTGCCTAGTTAAGTAATACTATGAAGGTGGTGAAATCTGTCCTCTTGGCTCCAATGCTTCTGTTTTTCCTTAAGGTATAACCCCTTCACAGCCTTCCAGTATCCATCTTCAACACCCTTATATTTCACTCTCTCTGTCAGAACATACTTTCAAAAAAGTACTGAATATTCAATGATAGTAGGATGTAAATAACTGGTAAGGCTTAATGTGATGCCATTTGCAGGTACCTTTTCATAGATTACAACAGATTTAAAGACAATAGGATATATTTTGTCACAGAATTTTGAGCATCATAATTAAGCAGTATTTGGGCAGAAATGGATCTGTGAGACTTGAAATAAACCACTAATTCTTAAAATCCGCCTAGAACAGATGTTGACTGTTAACTGTGTTGGTGAATAAGCAATAAAGGGCTTGAACTGGGGGGAAATATATGGAGGAATTTTTTAAAAACCTCCAGTCCCGGGGGTGGATTCTTTCTGCCCCCGACCACTTTCACCCACAGACATTGGGGGCTAACTGACCACATACTTTGAGCATTACTCTACCAGAAGATCTTGAACTAGTGAAGAGAATTTATCATATGAGACTAGTAGAATCAGAAAATTAGGCCAGTAGAGCTTTACCATGTCTGTGCTAAAACAATCATTTGGACAAAATATTTCCCCATGAACTTTAGGTAATTTCTGCCTCCTCTTAAAATAAGTTTGACCATTGTTACACAGTAAGAGGTAGACTTGGAAATACTGTTGAACATTGTTTGACTTACTGTGCCCTTAGGAGTTAGTTTGATTTCCGAAGGAGAAAAACTAAATACAGTTCCTGTCATCCACGTACAATTTACTATTGATCATTTTGATTAACTTTAACAGTATGATCATTTTTTATCTCTCACACCACTATACTCCATTTACCTCTTAAATGGCAGTCCCATCAAATTCTAAGATTAGGTTGCTTTTTGGTCAAGTAAAAGTATTCATGGATTCTAAATTGTTATATTTTCCCCATGACATGTTACTGTGAAATCACTAGTTTAGTATTTGACCCTAAATAAGATTGAAGAACTGTTTTTTTTTTGTTTTTTTTTTTTAAACCCACTTTTTTTTTTTTTTTTAAAGAAATTCACGTTCTTTTATTTATTTATTTATTTATTTATGGCTGTGTTGGGTCCTCGTCTCTGTGCGAGGGCTTTCTCTAGTTGTGGCAAGCGGGGACCACCCTTCATCGCGGTGCGCGGGCCTCTCACCATCGCGGCCTCTCTTGTTGCGGAGCACAGGCTCCAGACGCGCAGGCTCAGTAATTGTGGCTCACGGACCTAGTTGCTCCGCGGCATGTGGGATCTTCCCAGACCAGGGCTCGAACCCGTGTCCCCTGCATTGGCAGGCAGACTCTCAACCACTGCGCCACCAGGGAAGCCCTGAAGAACTGTTTTGTTAATATGCATTCTTGCTAGACTTTAAGTTTATTACAAAATATTCTGAATGATCCAAAGTGGTTAGTAACTCACAGTTGAATTCCTATTTTAAATTCCTCTAGTTCTCACAAGTCATACCAAAACTAGCAATCTGCTTTTCAACATTTGCAATAGCATAGCATTGTTTTCCACAAGCCATACTGGTTTTATAAAGTATGTGCTATAGAGGCTGACTCAGAGCATTTTCATATGCTTTGGCTTTGTATTTCTCAAAAAAAAAAAAGAAAATCTTTTCCTTCATCTCATACCGAAATCACAGATCACATATATGCAAAAATTGCAGAAATTTGGTCTGTAATACTAACTCCTGATAACTCAATCAAAGTTCTTTAATACTATGGTTTTTTAATCCAATGTTCTGTTGCCTTTATAAACTCTACAAACTAATTAGTAAATAACCTCACATTTTCAATCATTTTCCTTTGAAACATACTGTATTTATTCACCTCACTAAAAAACTGAACAAAAAAACTTTCGGAAGAAGTGTGGAAATAAAATTGTTGGTCTAATTATAAAGCAAAAGTATTTGGGGCTTGATTCCAAATGTTTTAATTAAACAGGAAAAGCAGTTTTAAGTGGAGCTTGCTACAATTAGCCAACTTATATTAATATAATATTAACTTCCTTGCCCTCATCACATGCAAAATAAATTATGAAAAAGTGAATGACCTTTGTTCTATCAAATCTTAAAGAATAAAATCATATTGTTTTGTTTGACGATTTAAGACCTATCATCATTTTTAAAATTCAACAATGCTTAGACACATTCAGCAATTTGTCTTAATTTTCATAATCTGTGCTATAAACACAAAGATTTTTTTTTCTAAAACTTTTAAAAATGATTATTTTCTAGTTTTGCTAGAAATTAAAAGTGTAAGATTCTATTTCTACCACAAGGCATCAGTCCATGGTAAATTAATCTTCAAAGGGTTTTAACATTACCCTGTGGACAGTCAATGACTACAGAAAATTACATATTAAAATATGAACAGTCCTAGGGGCTCTAGCTATGAATAAAAGACAATCAAGGAAAATGCAGTTGAGAGTTTATTTTCCTTTACTTTTCCTAATCAAATTAGTTCTGGGGATGTTATACACCAAATCCTCAGACGTTGCAATTCAGGTCTCAGACGCTCTACCCTGAGGCTGGTTCCAACTCAGAGGAGTAAATTCCCCGCTCACATTCGCTCTTTCTCCATACCCCTCATATTTTAAAAACAACCTTAAACTTTTAAATAGTGACAGTAACTCAACTTTAGGTTTGCAGTGCTTGATTGGGTTAGGGTATGGGAAGGTGGCTTTAATATCAGAGGCGGGGAAGGGAAGGAGCGAACGTCGGGTTTAAGGACTTATTCAGCTAGGGGACGGGGTTTGTGCGGTTTAAGATACAAGATTTCGACAATTTAGGGGGCAAAATAGATTCAGAGATTCAGATTCGGATTTGGAAATTGTAAATTACAGCCACTTCAAAGAGCTGCTGTGAAGTTTAAAATGAGTTAGCTAAGCTCTAAAGCTCTAAAATGAGTTAGCTAAGCGCTAAAGCTCTAAAATGAGTTAGCTACGTGCTAAAGCTCTAAAATGAGTTAGCTGAGCTCTCACAGGGTGATCTGAGAGTGCTTCAGCATCACCTGGGAACTGTTAGAAAATGCAGAATCTCAGGCCCCATCCCGGATCTACTAAACAGGAAACGTGGGCGAGGTGGAGGAGAGGGGGTTTGGAGGGAGGGGGGTGGACACGACAGATCGGTGTTTTAATAAGCCCTACAGGAAATACATGTTAGAGTTTGAGAACCACTGCTCTAAAGAACTGCACGAATGTTCATTAGTTGGGAGATAAAAGTAGGCGAGAAGAAGGACGGAAGGGAGGGAGGCAGGGAGGGAAAAGGAGGAGAGGAGAGGAGAGGAGAATATCGAGAGGATCGAGAGGGTGCAGAGCTGACCGCAGGCAGAGGACAGGGCTCTTTGAAAGAAAACCGGGAGCGGCCGGATGGCTACGTAGGGAAATCCTAGGTTCGGCTCTGGGACCTTCCCAGGACTGTCCAGCCAAGCAGGAGCCCTGCGGACGCCCGGCACCGGCAGGTGGCGCTGGACGGACAATTGACAAGGGGGCGGAGTCTGCCCAGGCAGAGCAGGCTCGCGCTCCCGAGGCTCGGGCGCCGAGCGGGGCTGGCACCTCCGGGCCGGTTCTGCGGCCGCGACTTACCGTCAGATCACGCCGAGAGACGGGTGAGTCCCTTGAATCGTTCTGGCTCGCCGCTTGCTCCCTGCCTCTCGGTGTCCCTGCGAGGCCGGGCACGGGCTCCCAGCATCGGGAGGAGTGTAGGGGGTTGCGAGCCCTCCCAGGACTGAAGCAGCGGCGCTTCGGGGCGAGCGCAGCTCAATTTGCCCCTTGCGCGCCGCTCTGGGACACGCTGCCTTCCAGCGAGCTCTCCGCGGAGCACACCGCTCCACTGTGGCTGGTCCAGGCGGCTGGGAGCCGGGGACTCAAAGGAAAGCCTTTTCTCTGGGGACTCAGGGGATATGATGAGTTATTAAGTTTGTCCTTAGGTTGGGTTCTGATGGCAAGTTTTCCAACTTGGCAAAATCGCCACGAGTTTGCATAGTATTGATGAATGATTGGTACTTACTACTTAAATTAAAATCGTGCAACTCGTCTTCAAGTTTCCTAGTAACAGAGAGTTTTCATTTTAAGTCCTTGGAACATTAGTCCGACTCTTTCAGGATCTCAGGATTCAGGTTCCCTCCAAATAGTCAATCAAGGCTTTATATGTGTCAGGTGTGAAATCCACTGTAAGTGGTTTGTAGACATAAAATGTACGAACACTTCCGAATTCTTGACTCTGTTCTTTCCGTAAAAAAAAAAAAAAAAAAAAAAAAAAAAAATCCTTATTGAATAAAAGGTCATTCGTTTAGCACAGAATGTTAAGCACAGGGAGGAAGCAATGCCTAACAACACAGCCCAGTAAAGAAAAACATCTCCCCTTCACATAGTTAAATGTGGTAAAGTAAGTTTGCAGTAAATAGTGTAGAAGATTTGGAAATGCAGTGCAACTGACCATGTATCCCAGTCATTGAGTGTCTTCATATTCTAAATTCTTCCACATAAACATAAGTCAGTTGGACTGTGTCAATATTTAGCAGGAACGTCAGGTCCTGGTCCAGCAAAATGCAACAGTCCCATCAGAAATAGGCTTTGCTTTTTAATGGAGACGAAAGAGAACTTTGGATCAAATTCTGGAGTTCCTAACATCTGAATACCGTGCTGTTTCCTGTTGTTTTTGTTGATGAAAAGATTTTATTGTAGAATTTAAATTATATATTTGGTTAATGTCTGAGGGAAACCAACATATTTTATTCGACTGCTATTTTGTTTTCTTGGCTTCAGGGTACCAGGTGGACTGTGGGTGACACAGTCAACAAGCTCCCTAACTGCCTGGGGTTTTTCCTTGGCTTTGCTCTTCAGTACGGTCTCCCTACCACGCGGACGAATGGTTGGATACCTCTCCAGGGCCACTCTGGCTTTTCACCCAGATTCTGTGCAGAGTGGCCCTCAATCGGCAAATACTACCAACTTGCTAGATGCTCCAGGACCAGGTCCTGAAGAGTAGCCCTCACCCTTCCCATGCCACCATCTGTCCATAAAACTTCGTCTTCCTTTCCGATGCATTGCGCTACCATGCAGTCAGTTCTTGAAATGTCTGCCTTCTCTCCTAGACTTTAAGCTTTTTGAAAGCAGAGTCTCCATCTCATTTAACTTTATATTCCCACTGCCTACCTGGTTGTTCACAGTATAGTTAATGACTTAATATTGAAAAAGTGTAGATTTGTATGTTAACATCTTTGCCATCCTGAAACTCACAGTTAACACATCTCCCAAGCATGGTGAATTATTTCTTGTGTTTGATTACAGTAAGTAAAACTTGTATTCCTAGTCATATACACACCCCCAAATTACTATATTAATAATGTTGGTTAAATCACCAAATGATTTGGAATAATACTTCTTAAGCAAATAGACTGTAAAACCCCTCCAGAGCAGACACGGAATCTCATTTCTCTTTTTCCTCCTCAATGTCTGTCATAGATTTGAGTCCATAGATACTTGAAGATCGGTATATGCTTTACTCGGAACTCTTTCAAATGCCAGTGATATACACCTTACTCAAACTAACTTAAGCAAAATAGGGATTGTATTGGCTTGTGTAACTGAAAAATTCAGGATCTGGTCTCAGAAACTCTAAATATTTAAATATGCCAGGACTCCTGTGTCTTTCCCCATTTCTTGCTTAGGCTTCTGTGTGTTGGCTTTCTTCTGTCCTTTTGAAGACATCTTCCTCCTTACAGCATGTAGAAGAAAGCATGGTAGGCTTCTATCATCCCAGTATAACAGAATATTAAAGACATCTTCTCTTTATCTTTCATTTCCAAATATAAACATCAGAGAAGGACTCTAATTGGTTCAACTAGAGTTGTGTGCCATCCCTAAGCCAATCAGTGTGATGAACACAATAGAGAACTGTCATTAGTCAAGACTGAGTCATATGCCCACTTCTGTGGCCAAAGGAGGGCATTTCTCTGGATGGAGGAAATGTTTCAGATCATAAAATAGTGGGAAAAGAATGTGGGCAGACCAAAACAAATACTCTCAGCATGAATATTGTGAAATTTTGAAATAAGTAACGTATGGAAAATGTTCTTAGAGCACTTAAACAAAGGCACATGTTGGCATTATGTAAAGATGACTCCTCTTTATTCTCTGTGAAGATCAAACCTTTAAAAGTTGGAGAATGTTTTAAGTGTTTTAAACTGCTAGAAACAACTTTCCACTTAATAAAGTATTACAGGTGGTCTAAAATTCAGAAACACTTGGAATGTTTCTGTCAATCAAATGGTTACATATCTAATCTGTTTTCTTACTGAATTTCATAAAGAATAAATTGGCAATTGTATTCCTCTGGAAATAAATTTAGAACTAATAAAACAGTGAATAATGTTGTGACATCATATGTTTCCCTTTCCTAAAAAATGTTACACCAAGCCCAAATGAGGATCTGTGGACAGTGTTAAGGAAAAGATTCTTTTATCTGGCAGGAACTGTGACAAAATAATTTCCACAGAGTTAACCAGGAGAGTGGGCATGTCAATGATTGAACACATCAACAACCCCACTGGAAATATGCTAGCAACGCATTGTCTTGCAAACAAAAACCAGCCTGTGACTCCAATGGGAAAATGGCTATCTTTTAAGACAAGCTTTCAGTCCTTTATGCTGCTGTCAGCGTTCACCTTACCAAGAGTGTCTATTCTGTTCATTTTCTGAAACTCAGAGTACATTTCCCCATAAAATCATTTCACCATTATTTCAGATTCCAGTGTCAACCCCAAAAGTCTATTAAACACAACTTCCTGAAGTATAATCTTACATCAGCAAACTCCAACCTCCATTGACAACATTGTTACTCTCAAAAAACCACATTCCTAATTCTATTTACCTTTGAGGGGAGTTGACTTTCCTCCAAATGAGCACCTGGAGTTAAAGTCTCCTAAAATAAAAGGCAACATCTGACCCTTTGAATTCCATATAGACACCTGGGTCATTCATTGCACTGATAGTTGGACAAAGAAAAACACTATTGACACAAGGGCACTTGTTTGAATTCTTACAGATTATAATGTGAGGTTAAATGAGTCAATCAGTCTATATTTTAAATTGCACTTTATCTGCCACTCTAGCCCTTATATGAGTAAATTTTTCATATTGCCCTATCAAACATTAATATCATAAATAGCATAGATGTGAAGAAGATAATTATTTTTATTTTCACAGGTGGCTGAGGCCATACTATTTTATAGAATTAATGGAGAGCAGACAAGACATCACAAACCAAGACGAACTTTGGAAAATGAAGCCCAGGAGAAATCTAGAAGAAGATGGTTATTTGGTAAAATAATAATATTAATTAATTAATTAATTAAAATCTATAAATAATTCAAATGCTGTTCTATATCTCCTAGTGTTATAAAAGTGATTTTCACCCTAGTCTGCTGATATCTTTACTCTGATTCCAGGCACTGATACTGTGATGTGTAAAGGGCAGTGTGGGCTATGAGAGGAGTTGTACCTTGACTGTCATGGACTTAGCTGAATAACCTTGAATAAGTCACTGAAAATCCTGGGTCTTGGTTTATCTACAAAGTGAGAGAGTTGGACCAGATCATCTCCAAAGCCCTTCCAATTCTTTCTAACATTCTGTGGGTCTAAGTTTTTTGAAAAAGTCATCAATGCCCATATAACAGTAGTTTTGTAAACTGTTTTTTTCGTAGGCTCCGTGGCAGCTTACTAAGAGATCATCAGGTTAATTGATGATTCACTGTTTAACCAAATAAATTCAACTTTGGAGTAAGAATCATTGTCACACTTCTGCCCCACATCAAGATTAAATGTTTCTTACTAAATTATTTGACTGAACAAATGGTGGAAAATTTTGCTTCCAAACTCTTTTTACCTTTCTAAGTGATCTCAACTACAGTTTTAACAGAAAGTATTTATTTTATCTTAATTATATTAATAGGAAAAATAAGGTAGTGCAAGTACATACTGTCTAAAATAAGTGTGCATAAAATAAAATCATTTTCATTTTTCAAGTGAACTGTCTTACTTCCTGTTCCATGATTCTTCACCCATAACCAGAAAATTGATATCCGTTGATTGTTTTAACATGCAGAGATGGCAGAAGCTGTATAATGCTCAACTTCCTTCTGAATAGAGTAATTGGAAAAAGCATTGGATGTAATAGTGATTTGTTACTGAAAGTAAAAGTCAAATGGCAAGAGGTCATTTTTAAACACTAAAAATTATAGAGAACTATGTGAATTAAAGTTACTCTGCATAAAATGAGGAAATTAACAAGATAATCACTAACATCATTCTGAGCATTAAAATGTTATGGGTCTACATATAGAGCTATAAGAAATTAGGAATAACATATTAGGTGAGAAAGTAAATTTGTTCATAGAGTAACACAATATGAAACAATCTGCTATAAGTTCTTATTTTGAGGTTTTTGGTTTTTTTTAATTTGCTGGTATATCAGTCAGTTGGGGAAGTGACATAATATTCAGTGCAAACTTCTTTTGAATTTTTGACTACCTAGAAATGCAACTGGGTAAAGAAATATAACTTTCTCAGGAAATAGATCATCCCTGTGGGATTTAACTACTTATATAGCCTTTGTACCGTTTTAATAGACTATTCGTCTATTAGTAATTATACAAATGAGATATTTTATGAATATGAGACTACATGATGGGGGGAGGGATAAGTTGGGAGATTGGGATTGTCATATACATACTACTATATATAAGATGGATAACTAATAAGAAACTACTGTATAGCACAGGGAACTCTACTCAATACTCTGTAATGACCTATATGGGAAAAGAATGTAAAAAAGAGTGGATATACATATACGTATAACTGATTCACTTTGCTGTACAGCAGAAACTAACACAACATTGTAAATCAACTATACTCCAATAAACATTAATTTAAAAAAAGACTACATGATGGAAATTACATATTTTTATCTAATAGTAATGACTATATTATTCCTGTTCCTTTGTACTTGAATGAATGGAGTTCGCAGAGAGTTGTCCAGTAACCAAAAGAAATTATAATACAAATACAACTATGACTACTTACAAGTGTTATTATTTTTACCAAAGATTTCTGGATTTTTTAAGTTTTTCAGTTTTTGTTTCCCAGTTGCATTATTTCATTCTTTTACACTTTCAAGATAGAAACACAATGGTCTGAGCTCTAGTGGAGGTATCTGAAGCATGTATTTCTATTGACTTAAAGAAAAATGAGTAACAGAAATTATGGAGAACCCCAAGTAAGGTAGGATAAGTAAGTGCACCTTTGATCATTGCCACATAGTCTATGCCACCTTCCACTAACCAGTATCCAAAAGCAAGGTTCAAAGTGTCCTTTTTTACTGATAAGTACAATGAGCAGTAAGTAATTAGTCTGAGAGACATCCCACTGTTTTGTTCAATTTTAAGATGTTTATTTTCTTTCCTTTGTAGAATAAGGATCCAAGAGAGACCAGTGCACCGAAAAGACCTGTGCTTTTGCACTTGCACCAAACAACCCATTGTGATGAATTTGATTGCCTCCCAGAGCTTCAGCACAAACAGGAACTCTTTCCAAAGTGGCGTTTGCCAATTAAAATCGCTGCTATCGTATCATCTCTGACTTTTCTTTACACTCTTCTGAGGGAAATAATTCACCCTTTTGTAACCTCCCATCAACAGTATTTTTATAAAATTCCAATCCTGGTCATCAACAAAGTCTTGCCAATGGTTTCCATCACCCTCTTGGCACTGGTTTATTTGCCAGGTGTGATAGCAGCGGTTGTGCAGCTTCATAATGGAACCAAGTATAAGAAATTTCCACATTGGTTGGATAGGTGGATGGTAACAAGAAAGCAATTTGGTCTTCTCAGTTTCTTTTTTGCTGTACTGCATGCAGTTTACAGCTTATCCTATCCAATGAGACGATCCTACAGATACAAGTTGCTAAACTGGGCATATCAACAGGTAGGATGACATTACTGACAATATCACTAAACTAAAAAGTCTAAGTCTCCTAACAAATTAACTGTTTCTTATTTTAATATCAGTACCCCAAACCTCTGTTGAAACCCTGTGTTGAGAAAGTAATGTGCTTTTTAAAATTTTTTATTATAACTCTTCACTGGGGCTTGGTTGTATAATTCTACTTTGAGGAATGTTTTCTAAGCTGAAAATAGTAAACTACAACTTTAACAACATAAACAAGTATTTTGTTCATGGACAGAGCCGCATTTCAATCTTCCACCACCCTCAGAAGATTTCTTTTTAATGCTAATTGTTCCTATTTTCTGCTTATTTACCATATATGCACACATATGACAATTCTAACCATCAAATAACTATTATATAAATTAATAAAACAGATTATATAAATGTTGCATTCAAGGAAAAAGATCAATAGCTCCTATGTCATTTCTCTTAGAGAAATGCAAAAATAAAGTCATAAATTTGTGGAGGCCCCTAGTTATCAGGTCCTCCATAGTACAGGGAGTGTAGAAGGAGGTTCTTATACTGGAAACAAGTGTTGTTTGCATTTTTTCCTTCCACTTTTCACCCTCTCTTAGGTCCAACAAAATAAAGAAGATGCCTGGATTGAGCATGATGTTTGGAGAATGGAAATTTATGTGTCTCTAGGAATTGTGGCACTTGCAATACTGGCTCTGTTGGCTGTGACATCTATTCCATCTGTGAGCGACTCTTTGACATGGAGAGAATTTCACTATATTCAGGTAAATTATATATATAAAAAAACTCTGGTCCCTCAGAGAGGTCAATCTTCTTTTTAAGCTTATAATATCCTCAAGTATATTGACTTTACCCCATAAAAAAATAACAGATGGTTTTCCAATAGCAAAGATCTCACACTTGTTCCAATTAAAAATGTGCTCTCTTATCATTTTTCCCTCTTGCTGATAAATAGGAGAGGTGTTTTCTAGACATATATAAGAGGCATCACTCAAAAATATGATTTCTAACATTTGAAGCTTGTTGGACAATTTGCTGTCTATCTAGCAACAACAAATGTGGTATTTTAGAAATTCAATATTGTTTTTAGTTCTCCAAAAGTAAAAAAAAAAAAAATTTGCCTATCCTCTGATTTGATTCATGCCTTTTAAGTTACACAGCTTTGTACTATCCTCCTTGAAATATGGAGTTTTATCTACCAAAGGTATTCTAATATCTAATTTTAAAAGCTTCTTTTTCCAAGTTACATTGTATGTAGCTTATTCACTTGAAGTTTCTCAGTATTCCTGGAATTCAAAACTGTCTCAGATTTACTGAGGTTAACTTCCTAGTGGTAGATTACACCCTAGAAAGAACAATGGGATCCATGTCTGACAAGATTCAAAGGACTAAACTTAATTCAGTCCTAAGCGCTGCCAAGATTTTTTAAATTATGTGCATAGCTTTAACTTTTATGGGTGGACATCTTTGGAAATTCCCACAAAGTCAGTTAATCCTCACTATCCTTTGTACACGTCCATGCATATACTCCAACAGACACCTTATCAGGACCTCTGATTAAGCTGGAAAGAATGTCTCCATCTGAATTATTTGAATGTGGTTTAGAGATGGTGCCACATTTTCCAGGCGCAATATTTGCTGATTTTGTAGGTTTAGCTTGGTAGCCATTGGAGTTGTCTGTTCCTCATTAAATAACTCTCTTCTTACATTGCTCTGCCTGTCACACATATGCTGTGCATCACTTTACAGATTTCATTACAAATTCAAGCGCTGTATCTTGACAACCCAACCCATTCCACTCTGTGTACAATACCTAGCCCATAATATGTATACAATACACATTTGGTAAATCAATCTTCAGCCAATTACTTATATTTTTCAATTAATAACCTAGCAGCTTTTCATTTACAATCCAAGAACTGGCTACTCTGTGATTTACCTTGGAGATTTATATCTGAAAATATAAACTTAGCTATTTGGTTGTATTCATTGGGGCTTACTGCTGAATAATTGTGACTTGGATTCATTCTGACAGTCTAGTGAACATTTCCTGTAAAGTGAATAGAAGTCAGAAGATATCTAGAAGAGCTATTGTCAGAATTCCATAAAACTACATAGGTGAACAATTCTTTTTAAGTAACTTTATCTGGACGGTGCCAAGTATCCCAATGCAAGCTGATATTTTCTTCACATCTCCATATCTCTGTGTTTTGTTAAAACATTGAAATAATTGTTGGTATTTTTCCACTTTATCAAAATGTTTGATTTTTTTTAACAAAGACCAAGGTCATTCACTTTAGTATTAATATACCAAAATCACAGTCAGTCACTTTAGTTGCCTTTGTAATTGATAAAGATCACCAATATCAAGTTGATTTTTGCACTGATCTTCAGTCAACCCACCAATATTTATTGAGCACCTAAAATGTGCTCAGCATTGTGTTGATTCTGCAGGGATCCTGTGATGAGTAAGACAGAGTCTCTGATTTTAGGTGTCTCTTGATAAGCAGAATTAAGGCAAATGCACAAGAGACAAAGCATCATAAAAGAAATGTCATAAGAGAGAAGAACAAGGTATGGAGAAAGGGAAGGCAATGTTATCGATTTTCTGAGACCAAAAGGAGAATGGTTGTGAATTTTCTCAACTTAGATAGTCTGGAGACAAAGGCATTACCCCCATGTAAAAAGAGTGGAAATATATGAGTGGCCATTGTCGAGAAACGTAATAGGAAAACAAATGGAGATGAATGGAAGACTTTCCAAGCAACAAAACAGATCTAGCTGCTATAGGATGGAATAAACTCTAAATGAACCAATCTCACCAAGATAATTTTTTTTTTCTTTTGCAGAGCAAACTAGGAATTGTTTCCCTTCTGCTGGGCACAATACATGCATTGATTTTTGCCTGGAATAAATGGGTAGATATAAAACAATTTGTATGGTATACACCTCCAAATTTTATGATAGCTGTTTTCCTTCCGATTGTTGTCCTGATATGCAAAGCCATACTACTCCTGCCATGCTTGAGAAAGAAGATACTGAAGATTAGACACGGTTGGGAAGATGTCACCAACATTAACAAAACTAAGATGTCTTCCCAGTTGTAGAATTGCTGTTTACACACATTTTTGTCCAATATTGATATATTTTATCATAAACACTTCAAATTTGTATTTGTTTAATAAAATGACCACTTGAGGATCTTAACCTATCTCTTTGTTTATGGGTGATGTTTGAAATAGGTGTATTTCCTTGCAGATTTGATTCAAAGCGAGAAGTTAAATAACCTTTAGCACATTCTCTATGTTCAGTAAAGCTGAGCATAAAAAATAATCATATATGATTTGTCAGACTACATAGCATTATAAATAATAAAAAGCCTTGAAATACCAGTCCTTGCTACTCCTTAAAACTTATCGTGAACCATGAAAGAAAGATATTATCTGATGGCCAATAGGCACATGAAAAAATGCTCAACATCGCTAATTATTAGAGAAATGCAAATCAAAACTACAATGAGGTACCACCTCACACCAGTCAGAATGGGCATCATTAAAAAGTCTACAAATAACAAATTCTGGAGAGGGTGTGGAGAAAAGGAAACCCTCCTACACTGTTGGTGGGAATATAAGTTGGTGCAGCCACTGTGGAAAACAGTATGGAGGTTCCTCAGAAAACTAAAAATAGAATTACCATATGATCCCGCAATTCCATTCCTGGGCATATATTTGGACAAAACTATAATTCAAAAAGATACATGCACCCCAGTGTTCATTGCAGCACTATTTACAATAGCCAAGACATGGAAACAACCTAAATGTCCATCAAGAGATGAATGGATAAAGAAGATGTGGTACATATATACAATGGGATACTACTCAGCCATAAAAAAGAACAAAATAATGCCATTTACAGCAACATGGATGCAACTAGAGATTATCATACTAAGTGAGGTAAGTCAAAAAGAGAAAGACAAACACCATATGATATCACTTATATGTGGAATCTAAAATATGACACAAATGAACCTATCTAGGAAACAGAAACAGAATCACAGACATAGAGAACAGACTACTAATTGCCGAGGGGGATGGGGTTGGAGAAGGGATGAAGTGGGAGGTTGGGGTTAGCAGATGTAAGCTTTTTTATATAGAATGGATAAATTAAAAGGTCCTACTGTATAGAACAGAGAACTACGTTCAATACCCTATGATAAACCGTAATGGAAAAGAATATGAAAAATATATATATATTATATAACTGAATCACTTTGCTGTACAGCAGTAATTAATACAACATTGTCAATCAACTATACTTCAATTTTTTTTTAAAGTTATTATTTGAATCTACCACACTAGTATATCCAATGTTTATGATTGTTGTTAAAGAACTTTCATTTTCCCGTAATGGAACACCCATCTAAAAAACACATGGATTATGACTAGTAAAGCAATAGAATAAGATCAGATACACATCCAGGCAAAATAAAACTCAGGTTTTCCAGGAGAAAAGGTAAATTCAGTTTTCTACATCTGAGTTATGTACAACTTGGTTGAACTTACCTTACTACATTGGCCAAAGCATACCATGAACCAGGTTATCAGCAAACTATACATCAACTATCAGGGCTTGCTAACCCAACCAACTATACTTCAGAGGTTTTCCATAATTAGCAAAACTAACTACAAACCTTGTCTTTTATACAGATAAATTATTTATTATGATTAAAGACAACAGAGCTAATACTAATGGTACAAATTAGGAAAAACAATTAGTACATTCACTGAGTGGAGTTCAGTTTTGTTACTTTTTGTTCTATTACAAAGGGTGATTATTCATTATTACATGGGGGCTAAGGAGCCTTCTGGAGTATAAATTTGAATTTTATACACTATTGGGAGTCAGACATATAGATACATGTCTGCAGATAGTGTTGAGGGTACACAACTGGAAATAGAGTAGACCAGCGGTCCCCAACCATTTTGGCATCAGGGACGGTTTTCGTAGAAGACAATTCTTCCATGGACCAGTTGGGGGTGGGGATGGTTCAGGTGGTAACGCGAGCGATGGGGAGCGATGGGGAGCGGCAGATGAAGCTTCACTCGCTCACCTCCTGCTGTGTGGCTGGGTTCCTGCTGGTCCGCAGCCCGGGGGTTGGGGACCCCTGGAGTAGACAATAGTGTCCTTGAGAAACAATTCACCAGAAGACAAAAAGGAATCTAGGGTTCTAGAATTGCAAATCAGATTCAGCAAGGAGACGTAACTATGGGACCACTTAACTAAGCTTGACACATGTCATACCATAGTCAACCAGCTCTGCTATGCAGCAGTCAAGTACCTGCATTCCCAACTGCATTGCAAGATGGCAAAATGTTAGCCTCTCCAGTTCTGAGAGGGAGAAATCGAGTTTCAACCTTCCTGGCACTAAGATATCATCGAGGCTGCAGCTTGGGAACAGGGTTCCAACCTGAAGTGGCACTTCAATGTAGAGACAACATCTGAGTTCTGGCTTGGTTACTGAAGTCCTGTCTCTGTTAGCCATGGTAATAAGTGACAACAGACCTATTCTGAAACACAGAATTCCCAGTGATAGGAGAAAGGGAGTCTACAAGGGCCTTAGAAGTAAAGCACAAAAACATCTAGATTCAATTTGTACTCAGGGGCTGTTGAAAACTAGACCATTCACTCTTTGTATCTTTTCTGAATTTTTAACAATGGTTGGGTAATATTGTTATGAGCAGAAGAAAACAATAAAAGTTGTCTTAAAAAGAATAGGGGCTCCCCTGGTGTCGCAGTGGTTGAGAATCTGCCTGCCAATGCAGGGGACACGGGTTCGAGGCCTGGTCTGGGAAGATCCCACATGCCGTGGAGCAACTGGGCCCGTGAGCCACAATTACTGAGCCTGCGCATCTGGAGCCTGTGCTCTGCAACAAGAGAGGCCGCGATGGTGAGAGGCCCGCACACCGTGATGAAGAGTGGCCCCCGCTCGCCACAACTAGAGAAAGCCCTCGCACAGAAACTAAGACCCAACACAGCCATAAATAAATAAATAAATAAATAAATTGAGAAAACAACAACAACAACAACAAAAAACTTTAAAAAAAAAAGAAAAAATATTATAGTCTAGTACAAGCTTAGATTTCCTGTTACTCAATGAAAATGTATAAAGCACCTCCCATATACCAGGCCCAGTGCTAGACAGAGGATATATCAAGATAGAAATGACCTAGTTCCTACTCACAGTCTCATAGGGAAGACAAATTTTAGTACAGCAATGAATTCTAGCTTACTGGTATCACTAAAGAGGGACTGACCAGCTCTGTTTAGAAGGGCAAAGTCAGGAAGCTGTGAGGTTGATCCAAAAAAAGAACTATTTGAGCTGGGGATTAAAGTATAAGTAGGTGTCCTTCAGCTAGAATGGGAAGATAGGTAGCATAGTGAGAAGCATGGAGGTGTAAAATGATGGGATGGAATGTATTGGCAGGACTAACATTCAGGAATAGAGCAGGTGAAGGAAATACCAGATTGGGTAGGGACACAGGCCAGACAGATCAACAAGTTCATTGTATGACATGAAACTAAATTTGGACTTTGTTCTCTAGGGAATAGGGAAGTCATTGAAAAACTTTAAATGGGGACTTAACATGATCATATTTGCAATTCAGAAAGATTTATCTATAGACTATCCAGGAGATAGATTTGATAGGGGCCGGGGGCAGTGGGAGCAGTGGTACAAAGGGTGAAGGCAAGTTGGAAGGCTGGAAGAATATCTAAGGAGACAACAGCAGTATCCCAGGACAGAGGCACTAAGTTCCCAAACAGAGGTTGTTGCAGAGGGGGTGGATAAAAGAGGAGAGCTAATGAAACATGGTAGGAATATTGAACTTCCAGGAACTCATGACCAATAGGCCATGAGAAGTGAGAAGAATGAAGGCATTTAGGATGGGACTTTTAGGATTCTATTAGCCTGAATGACTTAGAGAATGATGCCATTAAACAGGATAGGGAATTCTACAGGAGAAGCAGATTTTTAACCATAACAAAAACAGAATGAGTATTCTGTGCATTATATGCTGTTTACAAAACACAGTTGTTAAGGAATGCCATGTGTTTTTTTTTGTTTCAGCATACACAAATATAATTATGAAACACATATAGTTTGTGGCAGTGAAAAGAAAAAGGAAGGTATTTCTCTGCTCCTTTGATAAGGTGTTTTTTTAACACAGTCATGGAGAACAGTCACACAGGGTCTCCCTGGAGCACAAAGAACACCTAGAAAACCGCTGGCCAGGAGACCAGTGCCTTCCTTCCTCAAACAGAGCTTCCTTTCTGCTCAAAATTAAGGCTGCTGGGGTTTATTTTCTTTAAGCATTGCTCTATAGGGATCTTATAATCTTCAGTTAAAAAAAAAACTATGAAAATGAAGTCTTTTTATTATTTTAATAATGAGTTACATTTAATGTTGTTTTAAGACAATAAAAAAGAAATTTATGATTCTGATCTGATTTTCAGACCATAGACTTCTAAGGAAGCCTGTAAGAAATTATGGCCTATTAAGCATAGGATCTCTAAACTTAAACATTTGAATTAATAACAAAAATATGTAATTTTAATTGGTAACATTAATTCTAGAATTTTTTTCCAAGAAAATGAACAAGATATAATAGCTTCTTTTTCTAAAACTGGTCTTCAAGGTAAAAGTGTTAGAAATTTTCCAGCTTGGATTTAATATTAGGTTTTACTCAGTTATTAGAAGTTCTCCTTTTTTATGCCAGTTTTTCCAGATGTCTTCAAGAGGCACTTTGAAGAGGTAATAAGTTATTTGATCTCTTATTTGTTGAAAATAATCCTATGCTTGAATAAATTAATAAATCACTGACTTGTGACCATTACACATGACCTGAGGCTAAAGTCCACTACCTTCTTTTTCTCAGCTAATTCCATTACTTCAGCTGGTCAAGGAGGCCTCACATTTATTGCCAGTAAGTATGTGACATTCCCAGAATTATTAATGGATGCCCCTTTGAACTGTGCCAAGAACAAGTCAGTTCATGCAGCTATAGAATTATTGAACTGGAAGAGACTGATGAGATCACCTGAGCTCACTAATCCCTCACCCAGAGGCATGACCCCACTGAAATAAGGCTTCCTCAGCAAAATGTTTGTATTTAGAACAACACTGAAGAAAGAGAAAAAGGGAAAAGAGCATAGGTGCCAAAATAGTAATGATGAGAAAGCTGTTGATCTTCTTAGAAACAATGCCCCCTCCTGCACCTCGACTGAACCAGGGAGTGACTTACTGGACAAGGTTTTCTGAGAGTCAGAGAACCAGGAATTGAAGCTCGAGGCTTGTGATGATCCGGCTATAACAACTGGCATGTACCCCAGCACATGACCTGGGAAATGATTTCAGACCTCCCTCGTAAGTTGAAGTTGTACTATCACAAAAGATAAATAATAATGGATTTACACAGTGAGTTAGTTATACAGTGTAAGAGCTAGAAGAGTAGGTTTAATTTTCATTTTTTAAATAGAACCTATGTGAGTGAAATTCCTAACAAAAGCCCACCATGTAATAGGGGCCAGAGTGGAAGTGGGTTCACAGGACCAGGAGATGTTCTTTTTTGTTATGTCTTCATCCTGCTCACAAGCCCCTGTGACAACTTGAGCTCCATGGTACATGAGTTGAAAACCCTTCCTCATTTACACAGATGAGGAAATGGATCTTTTTGTCAGGGATTGCTTATTTGCAAGGCACAAAAACCTACTCAAAGTCTCTTAAGTAAAGGGGAAGATCTTGATAACAGAAGGGGGATGCTGATATAACCTGCACATCAAGTGAATGATCTGTCCTCCCAGACCCTAGAGCTGGGATCTCACAAGAGTCTAAGTGCATCTGCTTGTTCTATCTCTGCAGACAGATGTAGCAATGCTACGAAGTTCAAAGTGGGTTCTTTCCTATTTTCTTAAATTTGACAATTAGACCCACAGCTGGCAACAAAAGTGTTAAATAGTCCTCATTCTAATTTCAGAGAACAACCAGCAGTGGGGTCAGACAGAGTTTGCTGAGAGGTGCTTTTCAGCAGAACCAGCGCTACAGCCACTCACCACCTCACTCCTAATACATATCAAAGAGGACAGAGGGAGCCGTGAAGGTCTCCTTTAGTCTGGGAAGATGAGCATTTACGAAGAGAAACTGTGTCCATGTCTTACCTCACTTCACCTCATCACAGGTTAAACCTTTCACCTACTCTACACCCTCATTGAAGAAGAGGGACTTGCCTACCGCACTGACTAGCCTCACATTAAATTTATGATAAATTTAAGCGAACTCTCTACACTGTCTAATCTTTGTATATTTCCATAGTGAATTTGGTTTTCCTATTGTTAAAACTTCTGTATTACACCTTCCCTCTGCTCAAACCAATAATAACCTTGTCTCCCGCACTCAGCCGGTAAATTTTTGTTAAGAATTAGACATAATCAGAAAAGAACTGTCTCATCTTCTCACCAGCAAATGTACCCACCAATGTACATGCATCTGGTACCCTTAACCTCCACTTATTACAACACTGCCCCTGTCCCCAAGGCCAACTCTTCCATTTCAGAACTAAATCTAATCCCCTTTTCTACTTAAAAAGCTTATACACATCTTTCCTGTGTCATCAATTTACCCATCTCTGCCGTATTATTCCCATTAATACACAGTATTGAAAAATAAGTAAATAAAATACTTTGAATCAATGTCTCCCTTTAGTTCTTGACCCATTTCTCTGCAAAACTTTAAAACAAAATTTTAATATTTGCTTACTTTGATATTAATATATCTATTCAACTTTTTTTGTATTAGTATTTGCACAGCATATATTTTCCCATCCTATTACTTTCAACCTTTCTGTTTTCCCATATTTTTAGGTATGTCTTCTGAGAGCAACATATAGTTGTCATTTTTAAATTCAGTCTGGTAATATTTGTTTTTAATGATAGCATTTAGGCCATATATATTTAATGTAATTATTGACATGTTTGGACTTCATTCTACCATCTTACTGTGTGCTATTTCCTCACCAAGTTCTATGTTCTTAATGTCTTTATTATATAGCATTTTTCCGATTGAGAATATTCATTATTCCAGTTTTCCCCTCTATAACAGTTATACATTTTTTTTTTTTACTATTTTTAGAAGTTACTCTAGAGATTACACAATTTAGCAAAACCCAACATTAACTGGCACTTTTACCTTTCCTTATACAATGTGAGAAACTTATTTCCCTCTGTTGTTGTGTATTTTAATTCTCTATATATTTAGACCCCAAAGAAATTATAACTACTGTTTTATACAGTCATTTAGGTTTATACACATTTACCCTTTTGGTTGCTCTTTATTCTTTTCTGCATCTCCTAGTTCCCATCTGGTTTCATTTTTTCCACTACCTGAAAAAAAAAAACTTTAGTGTTCCTTTCAGTGCATAATTCATGTCTGCTGGAAAAAATTCTTTTCTTCAATTGGTCTGAAAATGTCTTTATTTCATTATTGACGGATTTTTTTAGATGTTTAGAAATCTAGCTTGGCAGTTATTTTCTTTCTAAACTTTGTAGAAAGTTCCATTTTTTCTGATGAAAAAAGAGAAATCTCATTCTAACTGTTGCTTCATGAGGTTCCTGTGGCTACTTTGTGATTTTTTTTTTCTTTTTGGCTTAGTTTTCAGTCCTTTTGCTATTGTTAAGCTAAGTGTGGTTTATCCTTTCAGTTATCTTAGGTGGATTTTGTAGTGTTACTTGAATCTGTGATTTGATATTCATGAACAAGCTTGGAAAATTCTCAGCCATTGTCTTTTCAAATATTGCTTGTGTCCCATTTTCTCTCTCCCCTGCTTCTTCCAAGACTCCAATTATTCATGCTAGATGTTCACACTCTATTTCCTGTCGACCTTAAAAATGAAATAACAAGGTCTTAACAAGCTAAAATGAGCCAAACGCTATAACAGCAGAGAAATTGCAATTTGGGACAAGCAAACTATAACAAGCCATAGGAAAATCTAAGGAGACAAAGGGAAGGTCAGTTTTTATTATGTTTTAGGAGGAAACTGGGGAGGCCTGTGGTGGGTTTTGTTTTGTTTTGTTTTTTAATTGGCTGCAAGAAGTGGGAAGCTTGTTGCTGGATCAGAAGGAAATCTTTCTTCCTTCTGGGGTCTGTAAACTGTGGTGAGTGATATGTGCATGAGAGCCCTCCCTTCATGGCTTCCTGACTCCATCTTGATTTAGGCTTCATTTGTTCATTTTCATGCTCTTATTTTATAACCTTCTCTTTGTATTTTCCATTCCTTTTTTTCTTTATATATCATTCTGATAATCATTTTTACCTATCTCCTAGTTCATTAATTCTATCTTCAACTATGTCTAATGTTATTAAATCCATTCACTGAGTGTTTAATTTCAGGTAAATTCAGCTTTAGAAATTTCAATTTTTTTTTTCTAGCTTCCAATTTTCTGTCAGATTTCCTAATCTAACCTTAATCTCCTTGAGCAAAGTAAGAATCTTAAAGGTAAGTCCATTATCTGATGCTCCTTTGAGTCTGTTTCTACTGTTAGGGTTTGGGGTTTTTTTCCCTTTGTTTTCACTCATGTCATTTAATCTCCTAATATGACTGGTTATTTTATTGAGTGTCAAATACTGTATATTAAGACACTGTAAAATAATTTGAGGCCTAGAATGATGTTATCTTACTCAAGAATTTATGTTTTCTTCTGGCAGGTAGTTAAGGGGCACTAGCAATGTGAGGTTTCCTTAATTCAGTTTTAAGGACTGAGTTTATTTGAAGCTGGGCATCACTCCCTGCCAAACTTGAACTACTTCTGATTCACACTTATTCCAAGAGTTAGCTTCTTGGGATTCCAACTCAAAGCCTGGTGAAAGAGGACTACCTGGTTCTCCCCGTTGGCACACTCTGGATTACATATTTTGTCCTGTTAGTCTCTTGAATCTGTTAAAGGTGCTGTTCACTTTCTCAGCCTCTCAACTACATCTTCATAATCTCCTAATGGAAAAGTAGACCTCAGTGTTGGTTTTACCTCTCTGGGTTTCTTTCCTCTTCCAAAACTTAATGTTTTTCACCATTTTGTTAGATACCCAATACCTTCAGGTAAAGAGATTTTGTAATTAGTCTTGCTTTTCTAGTTGTTCTCAGAATTCATATATAAAACTTAGGCAAGCACTGCCAGAAGCAGAAATCCGTAGAGAGAGCTGACTGTAGTCAGTGTCTCTGTGTCCTCTTCTTCCATTTTCTCTTCTATTCTTAACAGCTTTATCCCTCACTGTTCCACTGCAGGCTCTCTTGTCAAGATCACAAAGTGATCAAGTCTCAGTCCTCATCTTACTTGCTTACCCAGTAACATTTAACTGAGATGACTTTCTTTCTTGAAACATTTTCTTTACTTGGCTTCTGGGAAACCATACTCTCTGACATGCCTTCTCTGTTTCCTTTTCTGGCTCCTCTTCCTTTCCCCATCATCTTGATGTTAGTAGCGTTAACTTGTGGACCCCCTCTCTTCTCTATCTACACCCACAGTGCAGGTGATCTCCTTCAGTCTATGGCCTTAAATATAAAACATCAGAAGTATGTTGATCGGTTCCAAACTAATATCCTTAGCCTTGATCTTTCATCTGAGCTCCAGACTATTACATCTGTTTTCCTGACAACTTCACTTGAATGTCTAAAAAGCATCTCAAACATTAAGTTCTAAAAATGAAATCTTAATTTCCTACCCATCTCCATCCAGCTGCTCAAAACAGACACTTAGAAGCTACCTTCAATACTGCTCTTTACCTCACTTTCCACATCAAATATATTAGCAAATCCTACTGGTTCCACCATCAGAATATATTCTGCATCCAACTGTGTCTCAGCATTGAAATCATCTTGGTTTAAAAAACTATAGTCCTTCTCCTAGAATTCTTGAAACCTCCCAACTGGTCTTTCTGCTCCCACCCTCATCTTCATCCCCTGCCACCACCAGCACTCCCACAAAGTATTTCCCACCCAATGTGATGCTTCAAAACTGTAAATGTTATCATGTCATTCCTCTGCACAGAAATCTCCAATGTCTTCCCATAACACAAGATAAAATGCAAACCCTTTATTACAGGGGTTTAAACATCTAAACATCTGCACCGTGCCCACTTTTCTAAACTTAACTCCTGCCACTCTTTACCTTACGCAAATCACTTCAATTACACTGGTCCCCTTGCTTTTTCTCAAACACAAACTCATTTCTACCTCAAGGCCTTCATACTTGCTATTTTTTCTGCTGGGAATGCTCTACCTTTCTCAAGATTCGTTCTTTTACATCATTACATCTATATTCAGATGGCATCTCTTCCAAGTGATCTCCCCTGACTATCCTATCTAAAATAGTTCTGTTCCTGTACCACTCTCCCCTTTCCCTTGGCTTTATTTGAGAAGTTCTTATTACTATCCAACGTTGTATCTTTTATAGGTGTACTTGTGTTTGTCTGGTTGTCTAGTTCCCCCACACATGAGAACAGAGCCATTGTCTTATTTATGACAATATTCTCACAACCTAGAACAGAGCCTGGCACTAGGAGAAACTCAATAAAATATTTGTTGAATGAATGAACAAATGAACAAATGAATAAGGAACACAGTTGTATTATCAATAACTGGTTGAGATGGTGGTGTTTAGGAAACAGAAGTTATTTAGATCTGTGTTTCTCAAAGTGTGTTCACAGACCAGTAGTATCAGCATCACTTGGGAGCTTATTAAAAATGCAAATTCTGGGACACCCCCACCCCCACTCCAGACCTACTGAGTCAGAAACTGGAGGTGAGGAGAGCAATCTCTGTTTTATCAAGTCCTTCTAGAGATTCTGATGCATGATAAGTTTGAGAACCACTGGTTTCAGGGACAGGCCAAACTTGCCCCACTGCCTATTTTTGTAAGTCAAGTTTTATTGAAACACAGCCACTTCCAGTCATTTACATATTGTCTAGGCTGCTTTTGCACTAAAACAGCAGTGTTGAGTAGTTGCAACAGAGATCTTATAGCCCACAAAGCCTATAATACTTACTCTCTGGTCCTTTGCAGAAAAAGTTTAGTTATCCCTAGTTTAGACTAATACCTTACACCGTATATTTATGGCAGAGTAAACACATACATGTATCTCCTTCCCATCTAAATACCACTGACATTTAAAGGAAAGATATGGTTAAAGAAGGATCCGTAACAAACAGAAAAAAACAGGAAAGCATGGCATCAGTGGACCAGAAAATGTGAGGAATTTCCAGTACACAAATAGTGTTTGGGGGAGGGGAGAAAGCAGATTTACAGAGAAATGAGTAGGAGAAACTGCAACACAAGATCCCAGTAGAACCTATTGCAAAAGGAAGCAAAATTTCCTAAGAAAATCCTGAATGAGTTTTATGCTCTGAGCTCATCAAACCAAATCAGTCCTGGAGAAATCATTGGATGAGTCATTAAAGGACCAGTCAGAAGATCTAGCCAGTAACACTTTGAGCAAAGATCTGTGCAGTTGGCTGCACTTCATTTACAAACCAAGCTAAAAGGCTTTGGGAAAGGTTCCTGGCTTAAGTTCTGGGGCCTGAGAAGCAGAGTCCAGCAAGACTTCCACAGTGACAGCAGAGGGCAGGAAACAAAGGGCATCCTGACTCTAGCATTTGTCACTAGGGTAAACTGTCATGTACAGGTCTCTAAACTGGGTGTTCTGGAATCAGTGACTCCCAGAGTAGCTTCTGGGAATGGAGAGGGACGATGTGCAAGGTAAGGATGGGAAGCCCACTTTTACTCAGTGAACAAGCTGCTTACCCACTGTTACAGGTTAAAGTGTATCCCTCAAAAAGATATGTTGAAGTCCTAATCCCTAGTACATCAAAACACGACCTTATTTGGAAATAGGTCATTGAAGGTATAATTAGTTAAGATAAGGTTCTAATGAAGTATGGTGGGCCCTTAATCCAATATGATTTATATGTCCTTATAAGAAGAGGAGAGAGACAGAGAGAGGAAAACACCATGTGAAGACAAAGAGACACATAGACACAGAGGGAAGATGACCATGTGAAGACAAAGGCAGAGCATGGATTTATGCTATCACAAGCCAAGCAGTGCCTAGGGCTACCAGAAGCTGGAAGAAGCAAAGAAGGATCTTCTCCTAGGGCTTGGAGATTGTATGGCTTTGCCAACACCTTGATTTTGGACTTTTAGCCTCCAGAACTGTGAGAGAATAAATTTCTATTGTTTAGAGCCACCTAATTTGGGGTACTTTGTTAAGGCAGCTCTAGGAAACTAATACACCAGCCCTCTGGGCCCACATTCCACTGTGCTCTTCCTTTAGCAGCAAAAGTGGAACATGCATTAAAAGACAAGTAAACAGGGATTCTCATCTGGCCAAGGAAACAGACCTTACCAACAACAAGAACAGATAATCATCACTAAGTATTTAAGGAAAATTAACACTATTGGGAAGGATCATCTGATTCAAATAACAGAACTAAAACCTACAGAAAATTAATGGGGGCAACAGAATAAGACCCTAAAATAAGTATAACATATATTTGGAGAGATTTGAGAAGATACTACATTCATGAGCAAAAATATGACTGCTATAAAAAAGAGAACAATTGGAGTTCTTAGGAATTAAAACTATTACTGCCAAAATTTTTTAAAACTGCATAGCACAATATTGTATAACATAGGAGAAAAGCACACATAGAAGACAACAAAATACCTTTGGGCATGCAAGAATACATGCATATTTAAGAACACATATCAAATATACTAAATAGAAACAGTGGTGGGGAAAATGAAAACGCAAATCAGGGACGAAGTTTAGAAAAATAAATGAGTGAAACAAGATTCTTACCTGGACAAATGATAACACTGCACTATGAACTAAGGTGTTATAATTAAGTCAACTCTTTACACTCAGACAAGATCGGGCACATTCAGGGTGGTATGGCCCTAGACAACTCTTTACATTCAGGATTCAAAAAGGAAAAAAAATGTATTAATGGAGGAACTGAATTCCAGAACAGATATAGTTAAGGACTAACTTCCAGAACTAAAAGACTAAACTGAGGACTCCTCCTAGAATGCAGTACAAAAAAAAAAAAAAAAAGGAAAATGTTAAAGAAAAGTTAAGGGACATGGAAAAGAGATCTAGATGATTTGAAATACCTCTCATGTAAGTCCTCAGAAGCATGGAATGGAAATGTGAAAATAAATATAAAAGAAAATTTCCTGGAGCAAGAGAAAAACACTAGACTTCAGATAAAAGAGGCTTTCTAAGATGAATTAGGGAGTGGGGGAGCTCAGGAATCTATACCTATTCAAACTTGGTGAATTTTCAGGCTACCAAGGATAAGGAAAAAAATCCCAAAACCTTCCATAGAGAAAAAACAGACTAATTACTTTAGGGAAAAGTATCTAGGTTCCAAGCAATTGAAGAGAGAATGGGTGGTTACACATATTCCTAAAATTTGGCTCTAGAAAAAAGCTAGGCAGTAGATAGTGTTGCCAGAAGGGATGTCATTAATAATGAACTAAGGCTACTAAAATTATCACTTTCCTCATGAAGCCTCACATTCTGGCAGGAACGAGGCACTTATTCTGGTCCTGGCTGTCAATGAACTGGTGCCAAAATGTTAATACCCCATCACCCAACTTTTCATACGAAATCCATCTCTCATAAGAAGCAGTTTATAAGATCACATTCTAATGTCTACATATTCCTAATCCAAAATAATTTCTGTAATTCTAAATATGTAGCATAAGTTCATATCATAAATCCCCCATGAATCTCATTTTGTAGACACCACTGAGGCCAGAGAGAGGAGACTGTTCCAGAATCACACTTGTAGGTGGCAGAACAAGGTCTGAGATCCAAGGCTCCTTGACTTTGTAGCCACTGTGTCATGCTGAGAGCTTGGCACTGATCTTTCTACACTCTTGTGTTTGGTCTCCTTTGTGATGAAGGGTGTGCATTTGTGCCACTGGAAGGGTTGGTGAAGAGTCCAGAGCCTCACAACAGAGCAAATCTCTCTGTTCTCTGCAGAAATCCTCATTCTTGGCTTAACAAACTCACCAGCCAAAGGCAGTAAATCTGATCTTGCTTCAGGTTACCAAAGGGGTGAGGTGTGTAATAGTGTTGGGAAAACAGCCACTTGAAAACTCACGTCTGGACCTTGCTCAATGACTACTAATACTAAATACTTCGTTCTACTGGGACAGACACAAACAGTCTGACACACCCATCAGTCACCACCATGACTTCCTTGGTTTTCAGATCCCCGGACATTATGGATAAAAGTTAAGCAATATCTCTAGCAGTAGTTCCTCTTCAAAAGCAACCCCAGAATAATCATTAAAATCCCATGGACTAGTCAAGATAGTGAGACATGCTTTCAAATTAAGAGACACCATTTCTTCCTTTTAAAAAATTATTTTGTAATCTACCAAAAAGTAAATCTAGTGGAAAATTCATTGAATCTTGTTTTAACAACTTGAAATTCAAATACAGAATAGCTGGTTAGTGCCTAAGTTTTAGGCATACCTAAATGCCATACCTACTAAAGTTTCCTAAATCTGTATCACATAAGCTATAAAATAAAATATGTCTTTATCTGTACAAGGCAAATCAAGTCTTTCTGAATTTTCTTTAAGGCCAACTGTTTTCATATAGCTAGTATCTTACCTTCTTCTCATATCTCTATTAGTCAATCCCAAACCACATTTCCTTCTTCATAGTAATCTTTTGACAAAATCCATCTTTTTGTTCTTTTCAAAAAATAACACAGAAACTGTGACTAATTCATAAGAAAAGGACACTGGAAACCAAAATTATTTTAGGTTTTCATTACGTTTGTGCAATATCTTTAGTACAGGGGGAATGGTTTTCCACACAACTTTCTGGATGGAAAATATGAGTGGTAAAGACACCACGCTTGTGTAGTTAAACAATTTTAAGATAGAATTCTCTTTTTCCCTTGGCAACTAAATACTTAATTTTCATCATTCAACATATAATTTTAAATTAGGGCAACCAGATTTGCAACATGAAAACTAAAATTTTATTACTCAGTTACACTTGTATACTGCACAAGTCATACCAAAAGAAAGAGAAAAATATTTTTAAAACAGTCTTGTACAATGAAGGCTCAGGAATCTTCCCCCTGAAGTGACTATAGAAAAAAAGAACATACTGTCTGTTGAGAGCTGAGCTAAATTTGTTCCATTAAGGCTGGTGAGATTTATTTCTCACTTCTAAGGGGATAAAGGAAGCAGAATGCACATTGACTTTCAGAAAATTCAGAATACTGCCAAAATTCTGCCTCCCACTTTGGCATCCTGCCTTTATCCGGAAAGATAATACCTTCTATATTATAATAGCTTATGGTAAGAAGAACTGTCAATAAGAGGAGGGAGGCTGCAGGGAGGGACAGAGGAAAAGAACAACATCAAGAAGGGAAAATTTTGATGTCAACTGACCCATGATTTGGGTCTTGGTTTGCGTTTGTTTACACAAACAGAATTTAAAAGTCAAATAGCCCCTTTAGCCTTGAGGGGTATTTAAAAATGGCTGACTGGGAGTTCCCTTGCTTTCATCAAATAATTGATGAGTGAGAATTGCATCCGTTTGGTCTTTCTGTTGCTCCTAGATGGCATAAGAAAACCTTAATATGTTAAGTGTCTTTCCAGTGATGAAAAACTCTGCTGTGTGGTTTTATAAATTCACTCAAATTATCAATGCTTTTGCTAATCCTTTCCCACTTGTCAAAACAAATATTTTCTAAGGAAGGCTCTATTTTTCATTAAAATATTCAACTGGATGCAAGCAAAGTAAATAATAAATCTCCAGAGTAGGCATCTACCAAATCACACAACCAGGAGAGATTTTTCCAGACTTGAAAGAACAAGTACTCAGTGAATCCAAGGTGAGGGTTAAAGGGAGGCTGAGAATGAGGCAAGAATCTGATGAACCTGTTTTCTTCTCATTGTCCCACTTCCTTGTTTGCTGTTCTTCACAAATCCTATTGAATATCAAGATTTGGCTTCTTATGAATAAGATGCTTAATAGAGAAGCACGTTAGCTTTTTCAAGCCCATAAATGCCTTTTAAATGTTCACAGAATTTTACAACAATCTGATGAAAAAGTATTGAAAAACATAGTTTGTATAATTGTGTCATTAAAAAATTTTTTAACTCTTAGTAAAGGAGTTCAGTGCTGTTGAATACAAAATATCAATACTTAGGATTGCTATTTACATTTATGAGCTAAAAGGAATCTTCAGAATTGTCTAGTCTAATTTCCTCGTTCTACATTTTTGTTTTATTTTCTCCAAGCAATGTATTTTGTTTGCTTTGGGGTTATGTTAAAGAAAATGGAAAATTTTTCAGAAACAAGGAATAGATGATAACTTTTTTAGAAAGAAAAGAAAATTAAGGAAAAGGGGGATTTGAGTGTATTGAGTAACATAGGAAAGATATTTACGGGACATAAAATCATTTCTAATGGAAAGAAGACATACAGGTTTGTCAATTTGCTAGGGTATCTTTTGGTTTTCTCTATTTTTCTGAGTATTTTCTGAGATGGCCAGTTTTTTACAGCATAGAGTCAAGTGAGAGTGGAACCAAAGTAATCTGCAAAGTTGAGAGATGGCTGTGACGAGTCCCCTGATCCTGGTTTCAGTCTGTCTACTGAACTCGGTATGCTCCAACAGAGATTATAATTCACCTGATGCAACAAGTGCGAAACAAGGGAAAAAACTGTTAAGAGCTCTATGGTAGGAGAGATTATGGCTATCGCCTCCACTTACTTTTAGTATCTGTTCTTTTGAGTGTGTGTCTAACAACTAGTAGAAATCAAATCATCTACTTGGATGTGACTTTGAGATGCTATATTATTATAATAAGTCCAGTCTCTAACGTTCTCAATAAGGAATCATACAGTGACAGAGAACTCACTATTTTGTGAGACAATCTATTTCTATAAATACCAGCCATTGTTCCTAATGCTGCTATCCAGAGTCTCAACCTGAAAATAAGTTCTTTATCTCCTCCTGTCCATCTCCCACAACAACAACGAATCCCCTTTCCAGACATTGCTACATCTGTTAATGATATAACTCTTTGTCAAACTAAAAAACTCTGTGTTCCCTTCCATCTAAAAATTGTCTTGATTTACCAAGACTTGATTCCACTTTGGAATCTATAGCTTCTGTCCCTACCCAGTTTCACTGATAACATACCATCATTTCTGCTGTATACTCATTGATCGTATAGACCAGGGGTCCCCAACCCCCGGTCCATGGCCTGTTAGGCACCAGGCTACACAGCAGGAGGTGAGTAGCAGGCCAGCGAGCAAGGCTTCGTCTCCCATGGCTCGCTTTACCTCCTGAGCTCCACCTCCTGTCAGATCAGCAGCAGCATTAGATTCTCACAGGAGCATGAACCCTGCTGTGAACTGCACATGCGAGGGATCTAGGTTGCGCACTCCTTATGAGAATCTAATGCCTGATGGTCTGAGGTGGAGCTGAGGCAGTGATGATAGCGCTGGGGAGCAGCTGCAGATACAGATTATCATTAGCAGAGAGACCATAATAAATCAATTGCTTGCAGACTCATATCAAAACCCTATCAGTGGGCTTCCCTGGTGGCGCGGTGGTTGAGAATCTGCCTGCCAATGCAGGGGACACGGGTTCGAGCCCTGGTCTGGGAAGATCCCACATGCCGCGGAGCGACTAGGCCCGTGAGCCACAATTACTGAGCCTGCGCGTCTGGAGCCTGTGCTCCGCAACATGAGAGGCCGCGATAGTGAGAGGCCCGCGCAACGCGATGAAAAGTGGCCCCCGCTTGCCACAACTAGAGAAAGCCCTCGCACAGAAACGAAGACCCAACACAGCCGTAAATAAAAAAAAATTAAAAAAAAATAAAAAAAATAAACCCTATCAGTGAGTGGCAAGTGAAAACAAGCTTAGGGCTTCCACTGATTCTGCATTATGGTGAGTTGTATAATTATTTCATTATATATTACAACGTAATAATAATAGAAATGAAGTACACAATAAATGTAATGAGCTTGAATCATCCCGGAACCATCCACCCCGGTCCGTGGAAAAACTGTCTTCCGCGAAACTGGTCCCTGGCGCCAAAAAGGTTGGGGACTGCTGATATAGACCAGCTCTAATACAATATGGAAGGAGATTATATAGGACATGAGGATCAGGAGGGAACACTGAGGACCATCTCGGAGGCTGGCAACCACACAATGTGACAGGAAAGATGACCATTGACAATGTTAGGATCCTTGAAGAAGAGGGTATCTTTCCTGATAGGTCTAGCAAAAAAAGCTCTAGAGATAATGCTAATTGGCTCAGTTTAGAGTGTGTGCCCATTCATGAACCAATAATTATGACCAGAGGAATGGACTCCTTTAATTGAGCACATCAGGGTCATCTGCCTACCTATAGCTCTTGAGGGAGAATGGTGTCATCTCCACCTAAACCACTGAATCAGAAAAGAGGGATGCTGAACAGAAAAATTACATATGTCCTCTGTTCTACTTCACACTTGAACTGCTTTATTAGTCTTCTAAACCTCTTCACATTACCCTGCCTCTTTGCCTTCTTTTTCAAATGGCACATGGCTAACAAATTAATCTTCCTAAAACTCAACTTGGATTAAGCTGTTTCTTTTATCAAAATCTTCCCTAAATAGCTCCTCACTGCTTATAAGGTAAGTCCTTAGTCCTTAATCTGGCATTCACACTCTTCTATAATCTGACTCCAAACTCCTTTCCTAGTCTCATCTATAATTTTTCACCTCTCTGAAAAACCAATTTACTCACTCTCCTCCTAAAATGGCTTTGACTCCATGGCCTTATTCACATTGTTCTCATTCCTTATCTCCAAGAATGTCTTTTTCTCTCTTCTTCCCTCATTCAAAGTCCACCCATTCTTCAAGTACAACTTTTGAGTTTACTTTCATACAGCTTTCTATACTCATCCCAGCCTGAAGGAACTTCCTCTCCCTTTCTCTCTGTTGATAATATTTTTGTTGTATCATTCTTTGGCAAGTATGATGTACTGCTTTATTCTATCATGAATTCATTCAATAAATAACACATTATCTACCTATAGCTACTTATTTAGATTGCAAACTTTAAGAAACAAAGATTATGGCTTAGATTTCTTTTCATCCCATGTAAGGCTTGGCTTACAATTAATAAACACTTGTTTTTTTGATTTTGATTGTACACCTCTGGGTATTTATAGATATGAATGTCTTTAACACAGTTTAGGAATTCAACTTTCTGATCAATGTACACATTAAGGAAAAATGCTGTTTCCACTGACTCTTTAATCACTATACAATGACACTCACATATTTTTTAAATTCCTTCTGCACCCTAGGTTCAACAAATTCCACACTTGAGGAAGGGCTGTTCAGAAATTAGAAGGTACTCCAGTTCTAAAAAGATGTGTACTTTCAACCACATATCTGCAGAAAATGAATTGTGACTTTCCAAACTGAATTGAATTACTGAAGCAATAATCTAGATGATTTTAGCCAACAGTTAAACACTACTACTCCAAGCTGTCTATCTGCAATGATTAGACTCACCACAGTTTTAAAGATTTACACTTTTAAAGGAGGCTGTTTGGAGCAAAGCACAGTCAATGCAAATTGCTTCTAGGAAACTATTTATGAAGGAATTTGGCTATTTATGTCTTTGGCCAGAATTACTTGAGTTTTGGCTCACAGTCTGTATTTTGCTTTCCTGGTAGAAACGTGTACTCACAGTATTCTGCCTGCAAGGATTCCTCGCCAAAAGGGAACCCACACCACTTCATCATGAAAGGACAAGAACTCTCCCAGGTAGGCTATTGGTGTATACTCTAAATGAAAAGAACCGACCCATTTTTATATCCTTACCAAGTATCTACTAAGACACTGTTCTAGGTATTATGGATAAACACTGTACTAAATGTTATAGATATATAAAATCATCCAAAGGTTACTCTAGAAAGAGTGCCAACCCAAAACAGCATGCAAGATCTACGTCGGTAGTAAGGATAATGTGTCATACATAATTAGAGAAGAGAGAGTTTTGTGTGGGCTGGGAGAACTCAAGAAAGGTCTCATAAAGAAAAGGGATCTAACCAGTGGATCACTTAGTAGAGGCAGGTAATTTAGTAGAAGCTCACCAGGAAATAGGACTGAAAATGACATATTCTAGACCAATAGGATGTGAAAAGAGAGAGCTTAGACAGGGATATGCTTGGTAAAAGAAGGTAGGTAATTTGGGAATACACTAGAGAAGAGTTTTGGTAGTCTGTGTTTTGTCCTACAGACAATGGAGATTTTTGAAAGTTTCAGAGCACCAACAAAACAGTTTTAATATAAAATGAGAAATAAAAAATCACAAATAATTTTTGAAGAAAAAGAGATAGACAATTAAAAACAGAATCTTTTTAAATAGAAATCACAGATAGTTTAGAAAGGAATTAATAAAGCTTAAAGTCAACATTGTGAGTAGGAAGTATAGAATTTAAACATTACAGTGGTTAAATCATATATAACTGAAATAATTCAGCATTTTCATTCATATTTAGTACTCTTTCTTGATTATAAAACAATCCATATTCATAGGATTCCTTAGAAATTTTAACTATGTAAAAGATAACTAGAAACTTGGTAAGAAGGAAAATTACAAGTAAAAATTTTTAAACTGTTGTGATACAAAAAGGGTATCAAAAATTTTGCTCTGGGGCTTCCCTGGTGGCACAGCAGTTAAGACTCTGCACTCTCAATGCAGGGGGCCCGGGTTTGATCCCTGGTCAGGGAACTAGATCCCACATGCATGCTGCAATGAAGAGGTCGCATGCCACAACTAAGGAGCCCACATGCTGCAACTAAGGAGGCTGCGAGCCACAACTAAGCAGCCCCCCTGCTGCAACTAAGACCTGGCGCAACCAAATAAATAAATAAAATTAAAAAAGAATTTTGCTCTACAATTCAAGTACTTCATTTTTGTGAGAACTTTACTCAAAGCCTATTCACAGATACTTTTGACATGGTTATCTCACGCTTTTAACTAGTTTATCAGTTTGTAGCACTTCAGTTGTAACAACTTAGAAAAGTTTTGCTGCTAGGTGCTGGCATATTAAAAGCTTCAGGAAATTAAAGCTCATGCTGAGAGTAAAGACCAAAACAAACAACCTAGTCAAAAAGTGGGCAGAAGACCCAAATAGACATTTCTCCAAAGAAGACATACAGATGGCAAAAAAAAACATGAAAACATGCTAAACAACACTAATTATTAGAGAAATGCAAATCAAAACTACAATGAGGTATCACCTCACATTGGTTAGAATGGGCATCATCAGAAAATCTACAAGCAATAAATGCTGGAGAGGGTGTGGAGAAAAGATAACCCTCTTGTACTGTTGGTGGGAATGTAAATTGATACAGCCACTATGGAGAACAGTATGGAGGTTCCTTAAAAAACTAAAAATAGAATTACCATATGACCCATCAATCCTACTACTGGGCACATACCCTGAGAAAATCATAATTCAAAAAGATATATGCACCCCAGTGTTCATTGCAGCACTATTTACAATAGCCAGGTCATGGAAGCAACCTAAATGCCCATTGACAGACGAATGGATAAAGAAGATGTGGTCCATATGTACAATGGAATATTACTCAGCCATAAAAAGGAACGAAATTGGGTCACTTGTAGAGACGTGGATGGACCTAGAGACTGTCATACAGAGTAAAGTAAGTCAGAAAGAGAAAAACAAATATCCTATATTAACGCATATATGTTATCTAGAAAATGGTGCAGATGAACTGGTTTGCAAGGCAGAAATAGCGACACAGATGTAGAGAAAAAACGTATGGACCCTTAGAGGGGAAAGGGGGGGGGTGAGATGAATTGGGAGATTGGGATTGACATTATACACTAATATGTATAAAATAGATAACTAATGAGAACCTGCTGTATAGAACAGGGGACTCCACTTCATGGTACAGTAGGAACTAACAAAACATTGTAAAACAACTATACCCCAATAAAACAATAAAATTTTTAAAAAACATAAAAAATTTACACTCACCAGTTAGAATAATCTCCTTAAGTATAGAAACAAACAGCTACTTGCATTTAAAATTATTGTAATTATTACAAAGTAATTTACATTCCTAATGACCCTGAGTCATGAACAAAACATTAAATTACACAGCATTTAATCTGTTTAAGGTCTTGAGAGATTACTATCAAAAATAATTTTCTTTACATAGAGATCAGACTTGTGGTTGCCAAGGCGGAGGGGTCGGGGGGAGAGGAATTGACTGGGAATTTGGGGTTGGTAGATGCAAACTATTACATTTAGAATAGACAAACAACAAGGTCCTACTGTATAGCACAAGGAACTACATCCAATATCCTGGAATAAACCATAATGGAAAAGAATATAAAAAAAAGAATGTACATATGTATATAACTGAGTCACTGCTGTACAGCAGACATTGGCACAACATTGAAAATTAACTATACTTCAATTTTTAAATTTATAAAGAGAATAATTTTCTTTAAAACTTTTGGACCTAAAAGGGAAATTTTAAATTATTTAAATCCACAATTATTCAAAAGAAATGATAAACTGCGATAATAATAATAATTAGCTTGAGGGCTTCCCTGGTGGCACAGTGGTTAAGAATCCGCCTGCCAACGCACGGGACACGGGTTCGAGCCCTGGTCTGGGAAGATCCCACATGCCGTGGAACAACTAAGCCCGTGTGCCACAACTACTGAGCCTGCGCTCTAGAGCCCACGAGCCACAACTACTGAAGCCCACAGGCCTAGAGCCCATGCTCTGCAACAAGAGAAGCCACCGCAATGAGAAGCCCACACACCGCAACGAAGAGTAGCCCCCATTCGCCGCAACTAGAGAAAGCCCACACCCAGCAACAAAGACGCAATGCAGCCAAAAATAAATAAATAAAATAAATAAATTTGTTTAAAAAATAATAATAATAATTAGCTTGGGAAAGTTGTCTATTATAATAACAGTTTTAAAACTAGAAAAATATGAAAAATTAAATAAGATAACAAAATAAATTAAAGTTGCAATTATATTCAAAGTCAATATAATCCTAATTATGACTTGTAAAAATATCTGGAATACAAGGACACAGGCACAGCAGTCACTATTTTAACAAGCTTTTAACACTATTTCTCAGTCAGAATGTCACCACACTTAAAAGGAGTGCTTATTATTGAATCAAAATATCTGCTGAGCAAAAAGTTAAAGCATAAGTTGGAATGTTATAGGTACAAAATAATTGAGGGATATTATAAAATAATTATACCTCTTAATAAGTTTCATTCCAGCTAGAAATCCAGGTTAGCAGAAGTCAAACAGGAAAAACAAGGATTTTAAAAGTTGAGTGCAAGATGAGAAATGCTAACTGAAGTATTTATGGCACTTGTTTTATGTTTTGTGGCTCTGGACATTTACTAATTTTCCCTGCCTAGACTCTTCCTCTTTCAGTGGTTCTTCATTCTGGTATTCAGCCTTTCCCAATGTAGTCTATGTGCTCTGAAGGAAGATGATCTCTTCCCCAGCTGTAGGTATGGACTCTGGATCAAACCATACCTGAAGCTCTCACTTTCCATTTCAAAGCCAATGTGTTTCTAATATTGCTTTGTCATTTTGAATTGATTTGTATTACCTTACAAATATATATTTTAAATTATATCATATTGGGCTTCCCTGGTGGCGCAGTGGTTGAGAATCTGCCTGCCAATGCAGAGGACACGGGTTCAAGCCCTGGTCTGGGAAGATCCCACATGCCGCGGAGCAACTGGGCCCGTGAGCCACGACTGCTGAGCCTGCGCGTCTGGAGCCTGTGCTCCGCAACAGGAGAGGCCGCGACACTGAGAGGTCCGCGCATCGCGATGAGGAGTGGCCCCCGCTTGCCACAACTAGAGAAAGCCCTCGCACAGAAACGAAGACCCAACACAGCCAAGAATAAATAAATAAATAAATAATTCAAAAAAATTATATCATATTTATATAAAATTTGTATGAAATATGTCTGCGTAGTTAAAATCATATTAATGAAATGAACACTCATGTAGCAGACATCAGCTTAAGAATAAAATCCTAGTGTCTCAGAGGTCTCCTAAATGCCCTTCTTGTTTATAGCTGACTCCCCACCCCCATCCTCAGAGGTAGACACCATGCTGAATTTTTGGTCTATCATTCCCCTGCTTTCCTTTATCATTTTAACTCCTATGTATACCTATATAAAACTATTTTCAAAATAATGTTAAGATGTTTTTCACTTTTTCTCTTTCATTCTGTCACAAGGAATGGTGGAGTGTTCCAGAGGCTACATGAACTGTGATACTGCAACAGACTGAATACAGAAACAGATAAGACAATCTATTAAGCCAGGCATTAAAGAAATTTGTGAAAAAATGTAAACAATGCCACTTTTCTCACTTTTGTTTTGGAAAATATAGTTATTTTTCATAAAAATGTTATTTATGTTAACATGTAATTATCTATTATTGTTATATGAAACGAATAAGTATTTATAAATAAATGTTGACAGATATAACCCACAGAAACAAAAACCCTTGGGGGTTCTTCAAATAATTTTTAAGAGTGTAAATAGGTTCTGAGACAAAAGTATTGGAGGCATATAACAGGAATGGTATTGCTAGGCTGAATACTGTGCACATGTTTTTGATCATTTTTCTTTTGGATTGATGCTGCTCTTATTAATTCATACAGTTTTTATTTTTGGATACTAATCATTTGTTTACATACTGCAAATACCATTTTGCAATGCAACTAATATTTTTCAGTCTCTCCATGGTTTCTTTTGATTATGAGGAGTTTTAATATTAGTGTAAAATGGATAAATGTTTTACTCTCTTGGTTCACATTCTTTTATGTGTCTTATTTAATAAATCTATCCTCATTCAAAGGTTACAAAGATATTTTCCTATATTTTCTTCTTTAAAGATATTTTCCAGTTTTCCTTTCAGAGTAAGTCTTTCATTTTTCCTAGACTTAATTTTTGTGGAGGAAAGTACAGTTTCTTTTTTTCAAAAAATGATGTTTTGTAAATTAACGTAAACAACAGCCCACTGACATACAAGCGCTGGTACAAATCAAATTTTTCCTCTATGCCTGGGTCAGTTTCAGTGTTCTCTATTCCATTCCCTTGGTCTGTTTGTCTAACTCTGTGTTAAACAATTTTCACAGCTTTATGTTAGCCTTGATATCTGAAAGAGCAAATCATCTTATATGGTTCTTCTTCTCTGGGAATTTCATGACTATTCTTGACCTCTTGCTCTTCCATGATAATTTAGAATTAATGTGTCTAGTTCCATGAAAAATCCTGATGGGACAACCATTAGAATCACATTGAAAAAATAGATATACTGGGGGAGAATTGCAATTTTAATATACTGAGTTCTTCTAGCCAAGATTATGGAAGATCTTTACGTTCATTTGGATATTCTTTAATTCCTTTCCCAATGCAGTTAATGCTTTTCTCCATAAGGAGCTTGCTTATCTTTCATTAACTCTATTAGTAGGTACTTGGTGCCTGGGGTTACTATAAGAAATGGTATCTTTCCTAATTGCATTATTTAACTATTCATTGCTGCTGCCTAGAAATACAATTGACTTTTGTATGTTGATGTTTTTATCTAGCAATCTTGCTAAACTCTGATTAAATCTTATACTTTATCTGTGGACTCTCGGGTTTTCTATGCAAAATTACAGTTGATCTTTGAACAACAGGGATTTGAAGTGCGCAGGTCCACTCACACATGGATTTTTTTTTTCAATAAATACATACTATAATACGGCATGATCCACAGTTGGTTTAACCTACAGATGAGGAACCATGGATACAGAGAGCTTACGTCCCACTGCGTTGAAGTGGAACCTCCACCTTTAACCCCCTTAACCACCCCCTGTTGCTCAAGAGTCAACTGTATTTCATCCATGAATAATGACAATTTTGTTTCCTCCTTTTTAATCATTATACTTTTTATTTCTTCTTCTTTCCTTGCTACACAAGCTAGGACTACAGGCACAATGTTGAACAGTGATGGTGATAGAGGACATCTTTGTCCTGTTCATTATTTAAGGACATGCTTTCAACACTACATTAGGCAGTGCTGTATGGTTTTGGGGCAAGCCCAATGGTAGCTTAAAAACGTTTCCTTTTAACCCTTCTACACTGTTCGTGGGAATGTAAATTGGTGCAACCACTATGGAAAATAGTATGGAGGTTCCTTAAAAAACTAAAAATAGAGCTACCATACGATCCAGCAATCCCATTCCTGAGTATATATCCAGAAGAGATGAAAATGATAATTTGAAAGGATACATCACCCCAATGTTTACAGCAGCACTATTTACAGCACACTATTTGAAGTGTCCATCAACAGATTAATGGATAAACAAGATGTGATATATATATTTTTTCCATTGCATATATATATAATATATACATATAATATTGCATAAAAAAGAATAAAATATTGCCAGTTGCAGAAACATGGATGGACCTACAGAATATCACACTAAGTGAAGTAAGTCAGACAGAGAAAGACAAATATTATATGATCTCACTTATCTGTGTAATCTAAAAAATAATACAGGGACTTCCCTGGTGGTCCAGTGGCTAAGACTCTGCACTCCCAATGCAGAGGGCCCAGGTTTGATCCCTGCTCAGGGAAGTAGATCCCACATGCTGCAACTAAGAGTTCTCATGCTGCAACTAAAGATCCCACGTGCCGCAACTAAAGATCCCGCATGTAGCGACAAAGATCCTGCGTGCCGCAACTAAGACCCAGTGCAGCCAAATAAATACATAAATATTAAAAAAAAAAAGCAATGGAGTTAAAATTTATAAAAAATAAAAAAATAAAAATAAATAATACAAATGAATCTATTTACAAAACAGAAACAGATTCACAGACATAGAAAAGAAACTTATGGTTACCAGAGGGGAAAGGGAGGGGGGGATAAATTAGGAGTATGAAATTAATAGGTACACACTGCTGTGTACAAAATACATGAGCAACAAGGATTTACTGTATCAAGGAACAATATTCAATATCTTATAACAACCTATAATGGAAAATAATCTGAAAAAAATTATATATATAACTGAATCACTTTGCTGTACACCTGAAACTAACACAATATTGTAAATCAGCTACACTTCAGTTTTAAAAGTTCCCTTTTATTTTGTTTGCTAAATTTTTTTAATGAATACAGAGTTATGCAGAATGCTTTTTCTGCATCTATTGAGATGATCATATGATTTTCTTCTTCGAACTGTTAGTATAGTGAATTACATTACAGTAATATATTTTCTAATGTTAAATCATCTAACATCCTTGTAATAAACTTAATCATAATGTATTATCTTTTTTAAAAATTTGCTATCAAGCAAATCAGTTTGTTCATTTAAAAAAAATTTTTACATTGAATTAAAAAATAAAATTGTACTGTTTTTTTACTAACTTTGGTTTCAAGGTTGTGCTAACCTCATAAAACAAGTTGGGGAACATTCTTTCTCATCTGTTTTCTGGAAAAGTTTGTGTTATATTGGATTGGTCTGTTCTTTGAATGTTTGGATAACTGACCAGGAAAGCCTCCTGTGCCTGATTTTAGTTGTTTGTTGTTTATGTTTTACTTTATAAAAAGATTTTAATTAAATTTCAATTGCTCAAAAATTGTGCTAAAATCTCTTACTGTGGTGGTAAATTTTTTAAAGATCTCTTTGTGGTTCTATCATATTATGTTTTGAGGCTACATTATTAGAGACATAAAATTTAGAATTACTTTATCTCCTTGGTGAACTGAATATTTTATCATTATGTAATAACTCTCTTTAAAGTCATTTTATCTGGTAATATAGTTAGATCATGTTTCTTTTACTTGATATTTCACAGGTACCCCTTTTGAATCCTTAATTTTTAGTTTTTCTGTGTTCTTGCAATTTACATCTGACTTATGTAAATAGCATAAGTGTTTGTTTCAATCCAGTCTGAAAATTTTGCCTTTTGATTGGAAAGTTTATTCCATTCATAGTTGTGGTGATTACTGATACATTTAGACCTATTTCTACCTTCTTATTATGTGCTATCAGTCCCATTTTTCATGCCTTTCCCTCCTTTCCCAAAGTTTCATTTTCCCTCATCCTCACCCTCAGCAGACAATTGCTTCCTATAGCACTGAGAAAAAAGAAGCAGTCAGAGGAGAACTTCCCCAAGCTCATCCACAACATCTAGCCACTTCACTGCATCTGGACTCATCTATAGCGCATTTTCTTCTATTGAGGATAAACTGTTCATCCTCCTAGCAAAGGCCAAGCCCACCGTTCATGCACTAAATCCATCCCCTCTCGCCTTCTCAATGACCTGGCTCCAGCAACTCTCCACTCTCTATTCTGCATCATCCATCTTCTACTCTCTATGGAATCGTCCCCATAAGCCTATGCATACAATTTTTTTCCATCATAAAATGTTCCTGGTTCTGGACCCTGTTTTCTCCTCCAGTCACCACTCCAATTCTCTTCTTTATTTTACAGCAAAAGTCCTAAGAAGAGTTGTCTATACTTGGATTGGTCCGTTCTTTGACTTGTCTCCAGTTTCTGTTCTCCCCTTCTCTGAACCAACTCCCATGAGGTAAGTTATCAGTGACCTTCACATTTTAAATCTTGTTCTCATTTCTCATCCTACTTGATCACACAAAAGCACTTGACACAGCTGATTACACCCCTTTCCTTGAAATATTCTTTTCACTTGGCTTCCAGGGCACTCAACGGTCCCACTTTTTCTCTTACCTCATTAGTGGCATCTTAATTTCCTTTGTCCTTTACTCCTCATCTCTCTCACCACCACACATTGGAATGTTCCAAAGCTCAATCCTTGGAATTCTTTTCTTTTCTAACTACTCATACTCCATTGGTGAATTCGTGGTTTAAATATTTGAGACGCCAATGCGTGCTTCATGAAGTCGGGGATCTGCTTTGCCTGTTGTGTCCCCAGCCCCTTAGAGAGACACAAAAAGAACATTCAATAAATATTTGTTGAATAAATCAATAGTTTGAAAAAACACAAAAAATAAAAGTTAATAGTTACTGTTTAAAAATAAACATGAACCCTCTTAATGACATACTTTGGGAAAAGATGACCCAAAACATATAGATGCTCATAAAATGGGTAAATTTACTGGAGTAGAATAATCTAGGAAACAATAGGCCCAGGATATAAATATATTGAATATTGGAAGTCTGGTAACTCCTTTATTAAATAATTGCATAATAAAAATAAGAGAAATGTATTCTTTGTCATTTTTAAGCCAATGCCTACCTCTTACTTTTTGCCTTAACAAAGTGTATTGCAAACTTTAAAAAGGTCCTTTAAAAGGTGAAACCTTTGGTGACTTGCTTAGAGAGGTGAATACTTAATTGCTCAAAATTAATAAACAGGAAAAGAATAAAGAGATTATAGAAAGCCGATAGATAGTATCTTTCCCAGTGTCTCTGTTTATTAAACAATTTTATTTCTTCTTTATTAAAATGTTCATTCAATTCTTTTCTCCAATTATTGGAGCCTAAACTTTTGCTTCTATTCTGAATTTGTATGAGCTATTTTATATATTTGACATCAATCTTTTAAATTTACAGCAAACATTTCCCCTCAACTTACGTTTTTTCAAAAATAAAACTTTAAATTTTAACACTTTGACCTAAATAGAATTTATTTTGAGGTACTGTATGAAATTAAGTATTACAAAACACTTTGTTATTTATAAGCACTTTGTCAGTTCTTAAAACATTTATATAAAAATAAATGGCAATCTCTTTTTTAGAGACAGTTGGATTTAGAGTTATAAAATTCCAACATTTTAAATGACATTTCAATTTTACTTAAATGTGTTTTAAAATAAATGACCTAGGTTAAATACAATGTAAAAAATAATGAAAACAGATTAAAATAGACTCCTGTTTAATATCTCTCCCACTCCTAATCTTCTCTGATCCTTTTACAGTCATAAGGGTCAAACATTTATGTTTATAGAAACAGCAGTTGGGTTTTGTCTCTTAAAGCAAGTTTCTCTCATGGGTATTAACAACAGCATTCGTAATGTTGATGATGACTCAATTATTCCTGGAAAATGCATCTTAAACCAGGCATCAAAAAGATGATGAAATGACATGAAACCGTGAAATAATGTCTTTGTGATTTTTTTTTTTAATAATGAAACAAAGAAGGAAATTGTCACGGAGCAACTAAGCCCGTGCGCCACAACTACTGAGCCTGGGCCCTAGAGCCCACAGGCCACAACTACTGAGCCTGTGTGCCACAACTACTGAAGCCTGCGCACTGCAAATACTGAAGCCCGAACTCCTAGAGCCCGTGCTCCGCAACAAGAGAAGCCACTGCAGTGAGAAGCCCACACACTGCAACGAAGAGTAGCCCCCACTCGATGCAACTAGAGAAAACCCTGCACAGCAGTGAAGACCCAACACAGCCAAAAATAAATAAAAATTTTAAAAAATGAAACAAAGAAGGAAATTGTCTACTGAAAAAAAAGGTATGACTGTACTTACTTTATTTAAAAGAGTTCAGGGCTTCCCTGGTAGCTCAGTGGTTAAGAATCTGCCTGCCAATGCAGAGGACACAGGTTCGAGCCCTGGTCTGGGAAGATCCCACATGCTGCGGAGCAACTGGGCCCCTGAGCCACAACTACTGAGCCTGCGCGTGTAGAGCCTGTGCTCCACAACAAGAGAAGCCATGACAATGAGAAGCCACGACAATGAGAAGCCCGCGCACCGCGATGAAAAGTAGCCGCTGCTCGCCGCAACTAGGGAAAGCCTGCGCACAGAAACGAAGACCCGACACAGCCAAAAAATAAATAAATAAATTTAAAAGAGTTCATATGAGAGGGATATAAAGTAGATTTTTTTTTTTTTAGGCCAAGCTGTGCTGCATGTGGGATCTTAGGTCCCCAACCAGGGATCGAACCCATACCCCCTGCATTGGGAGCACAAAGTCTTAACCACTGGACTGCCAGGGAAGTTCCTAAAGTAGATATTCTTGATCAAAAGAGAAAATGAGCATTTTTTGGTCCTTAAACAAGCTTATCTATCACTGCATAACAAATTTCTGCCAAATCGACAGCTGAAAACAACTTATTATCTGTCACAGTTTTGTAAATTGACTGACTTCAGCTTGGTGATTCTCATTTTGGAGATTTTCATGCTTTTGCTCAGGTAATTGATGGGGCTGAAGTCATCTGAAGGCTTGCCTTGGACATCCAAGATGGCTTCTTCACTCACATGATTTACACTTTAACTGGGTAGGCTGGTCAGGCATCTGTCCCTTCCCATGGCCTCTCTATGAGCCTGGGTTGAGTTTTCTCACAGCATGGTGGTCTAAGGTAAATTTTAAGTGGCTACTTGTTTCCCCTATAACAAGAGCTCTAAGAGACCGAGGCAGAAGCTACAAGGCTTTTTTGTGATCCAGCCTTAGATATTACAAATCATCACCACTACTGCACTCTATTTGTTAAATGGGGCCAGCCCAGATTCACTGTGGGGGAATCTTGAACAAGAGCATGACTACTAGAAGGTATAATTCAAGGGAGACCATCTTTGGAGACCAGCTACCACAAGTGCTTTCTACAATATTTGACATAGAGCTGGTAAAGGTGCCCAAAAGAGCATCAAAAGAATATGATGGGTTAAAAAAAAGTGGAAAAAAATCAGGAATGATTCTTTAATCCTACGCAGCCAAGTGTGAATTTTCCAGTTAATTTTACGATCTTTAAGTAATCGCTATAACTTGTCCTTCTGACTATATTCTCTTCTGCTACTTTGGGGAATTTAACTGTGTATTCAAACTGATACCAGGCAATGAGAAAAGGACAGAACAAACACCTAGAAACTCCCAAGTGAATGATACCACATGAAAGTCTGGCCCCTTGAAAGGTACATTTCTTTTTTAAGTACTAGGTGTACATACAACTTATCATAATATAATAGTAGGTATGCTAAAAATGTTATAAAATTTTAGACCTTGAAGGGACTTGAAAGCCAATCTTTTTTTTTGGCCACACCATGTGGATTGCAGGATCATAGTTCCCTGACCAGGGATTGAACCCAGGCCATGACAGTGAAAGCCCCAAGTCCTAACCACTGGACTACCAGGGAATTCCTGAAATCCAATCTTTATTTCAAAGACACTCTAACTAAGGCCAAGAGTGGTTAAGCAACTTGCTAAAGGTTTACATAAGTCATTGAAGACATTCTAACTCCTAGTCCACAAATTTGCACGCAACATGCTGCCTTTTTCACTTACCCAGTAGTGTTTGAACTAAAACCTTACTAACAAGACAACTGGACTTGAGTATGGTTGATCCTTATTAATTTTTAAGACTGCAAAGTGATACCTGTGATGTATTAGAGAGTACAAAGTGGTGTACAGAGAGAGAAAAAAAGCCCAAGTTTATTCTAGACCAGCGATTCTCAAATTTGAGTAAAGTATGAACTCCTTTTAAAGAAAAAAGAAGGGGGAAAAACTCTCAATGGCCACATTGTTGACTTAAATTTCTCTTTTAAAAACTACATGATTACGTTCAAATATAAAACTTTGTGTAAATTTCTTATGATTAGAACATGTATGTAACTATGAAACCAAAACAAATGTGTAAGTTTGTTAAATAATATCTAACATATATACTAGTTAATGGGTAGTAGGCACTTTACATACAGCAACTCATTTAAAACTCACAACAACTCTATTAGGTGGGCACTATTATACTCATTTAGTAGATGGGGAAATCAAGACACAACTGGTCAGTGGGGACCTGGGTTTCACAAAAAGTTCACAGACAATTGAGTATGAAGAATGATACTGTTGGATAGAAATTAAATTGCTGCTTGTAATGTGAGTGTGGTACTGACTGTAACTTTGTAGATCTTCTGGTTTAACATACTTAAAATGAGCTCTCAAAAAGATACATGCTCCCCAACGTTCATAGCAGCATTATTTACAATTGCCAAGATATGGAAGTAACCTAAGTGTCAACAGATGAATGGATAAAGAAGAAGTGGTACACACACACACACACACACACACACACACACACACACACACACACAATGGAATACTACTCAGCTATAAAAAAGAATGATGTTTTGCCATTCACAACAACATGGATGGACTTGGAGGGCATTATGCTAAGTGAAATAAGCCAGACAGAGAAAGACAAATACTGTATGATATCACCTATATGTGGAATTTAAAAAATACAACAAACTGGTGAATGGAACAAAAAAGAAGCAGACTCACAGATATAGAGAGCAAACTAGTGGTTACCAGTGGGGAGAAGGAAGGAAAGAGGGTCAATATAGGGGTAGGGGATTAAGAGGTACAAAATATTAGGTATAAAATAAGCTACAAGAATATACTGTACAACACAGGGAATATAGCTGATATTTTATAATAATCACAAATGGAGTATAACCTTTAAAAATAGTGAACCACTATATTGTATACCTGTAATTTATGTAATAAAAAATGTTTTAATTAAAATGAGCTGAATAGTGACTAATTTCTCCCATCCCTTTTTTCTCTTCTGTCAACTGCTAAATATACCTTGGAAGAGCACAAATTAATGTTATTTGGTCTTCACTAGAAGCAAATGTCTTGTTAGAAACTAAGTCTACATTTCCTCACTCATTAAATTTTTTTGACAATTCCTGATACTATTTTTTTTATTATTGAAATATAATTCACATACTATAAAGTTCACTCTTTTAAAGTGTACAATTCAGTAGTTTTTAGTGTATTCACAAAGTTGTGCAACCATCACCATTATCTAATTCCAGGATATTTTCATCATATCAAAAAGAAATACCCTACCCATTAAGGAGTCATCCCCCATTCCCTTTTCCATCAGCCAGTAAATTAACAACTACTAATTTATTTTCTGTCTGTATGGATTTGCCTATTCTGGACATTTTATATAATGGAATCATAAAATATATGGGCTTTTGTGTCTGGCAGCTTTCACTTGAACTAATTTTTCAAGATTCATCTATGTTGTAGTCTGTATCAGTACTTCATTTATTTTTATAATAATATCTGAATAATATCCTATTATATGAATATACTACATTTCATTTGTACATTCATCAATTGATAGACGTTTAGGTTGTTTCCATTTTGGAGCTATTATAAATAATACTGCAGTGAACATTTGAGTGCAAGATTTCCTAAGGACATGTTTTCAATTCTCTTGGGCATATAACTAGGAGTAGAATTGTTAAACTATTTCAAAATAGGTGCACCATTTTACATTCCCATCAGCAATGTATGAGGATTCTAATTTCTCTACTTTCTCATCAACTCTTAATATTATAATACTGACTTTGATTATAGCCATACTAGTGGGTGTGAAGTGGTACCTCATGTGATTTTGATTTGCATTTCTCTAAGAACTAATGATGTTGAGCATATTTCCATGTTCTTGCTGGTCATTTGCATATCTTCTTTGGAGAAATATGTATTCAAATTATGTGCCCATTTTATAATTGGGTTATTTGTCTTTTTATTGTTCAGCTGTAAGTTCTCTCATTAGGCTTTGACAGTGTGATACTGCTAGGCACCAATGCAATAATAAATGCAAAAAACATGGGTTCTGAAATTGCATACTTGTACTCAGTTATAAAGTGGTCATCTATGAGATCCAGAATCAAATCTGCTTTTACTGAAATTTTGAAGCTTATCATTAAAAAATATACATTTTAAATGTTTAATAAAATACTGATATCAGAAATATTCCCTCCACTTAATATCACAGAGAGTAAATTTTTCAAAGAAGGCAGTGTTAGTGACAATAGCAAAAGAATCAGAAAATGTATTATCCTAAAGCTGAGGGTTAAGAAAACAATTCTATACCAATATTATGGACTACATAGCAATTAATAATTATAAGCATCTGGACTATGTTGATATATGGAAATTCATTCATGAAACAATGTTAGCTACGAAATATCTGTCTTATACAGATATACACTCATATACTCTAATAGATTTATAAATGCGTCTACATCATTTTGTCTTCAGACAAAATCTATAAAATATGTTCTTATAAATCTATTAAAGTTTATTAATATATGTATAAATGTTTGTATATAATTTTATCTTCAATCTATTTCAGATTATATACATATAAATTTATTAAAATCTGTGAATGTGCTTTGGCAAAAAATGTAAGGTAATGTTAACAGAATTTTATGTTTATTGGATTGTTTGGTTTCAAAAAGCAGTGTTCCACAAAAATGGTTCTATTTTATTAATAGCATTGCTCACAAAGATTCAGTGCTCAAAAAAATTTTGGGAATTTGTTGGGAAGATGTTAAGTAAATGTTTTTAGGTAGAAGTTCTCAGAGCCTTTAATCCACTAATATGCATTGTGAATCTCTAAAAGAAAGAGGTTCTTCATATTATTTACCTCAAAGTCTGTTATTTTCATCATGATTTACATTTATTTTACTTGTGTAAACAAATTTGTGTAAATCTCACTTGCACTTGTTTACTAATTTATCTTCTCCACCAAACTATAAATTCTAAGAGGACAGGTAAGTATATCTCTCTTCTTCACCGTTGTTCCTAGTGCCTCAGCCAGGGCATACAGCAGGAGCTCAATAAATACTTTTGTAGTGAATGTATTACTTGGAGGAGCATCTTGAGGGACAAGGGCTTGAAGTTACACACTTTGGAAACTACGACTCTAAAGTTATTCAATTGTATAATAACTTCAAAGAAAAATTTGTGTTAAAACCTCTAGGCCAGAGGCAGAGTCAAGATGGCGGTGTGGGACGACACGGAGTTAGCGTCTCCCCACAATTAGGGTGCCTGCCGGCCAATGGTGGGAGACTCTAATGCCCAAGGAGATGGGAGGGACATCCAAGTGAACCGGTAGGATGTGGGGGGACTGAGGGGTGAGGAGAAGAATAGGTCAGACAGGATCGGCACCCCTGAGGCAGGGGAGATCAAGAGATGCAGGCAGGAGGCACTCTCCAGGAAGAGATGGAGAGGAGCAGAGGGCGATTGCCTGGCCCACTCGGGCCGGGGAGACTGCTGAGCTCCCAGGCCGGTCCCCTGCCCTCCAAAGCCCCCTCCAGGCCGCATGGGTCCTGGGGGCATAGGAGGGAGGCCAGGGAGATCAGGAGAGGCAGGAGGGAGGAGCCATCTGGGAGGAGTGGGAGAGGAGCGGAAGGTGTTTGCTCTGCCCACTTGGGCCTGAGGAGCCTGCTGGGCTCCCAGGTGAGGTCCCTGCCCTCTGAGACCAGGGGTGGGGGGCACACCTGGGGCCCCTTCTGTTCCTTGAGCCTAAGCCCCACCCCCCACAGCCCACAGGGCTGGAAAAGTCCTAAGCATAGGCCCCGCCTACCACCCAAACTTCACCCTTGCTTAGGCCCCGCCCTCCACAGCCAAGGCCATCCTCCTCTTTTTTTTTCTTCTTTCTTTCTTTTTTTTTTTTTTCTTTTCCTTTCCCTCCTCCTCTTTTTTACTATTGTGATACTGATGTACCTTCTGGTTGTTGATTCATCTATATTTTTATTTTTATATTCTTTCTAACATATCTGTTAGTTTCCTAGTCTAATTTTATTTTTTACTTTGTTATTGTTCTTTTTTTTTTTTTTGGCTGCCCCACGTGGCTTGCGGGATCTTGGTTCATCATCTGGGGGTCTGGCTGAAGCTCCTGTGGTGGGAGCTCCAAGTCTGAACACTGGACTAACAGAGAACCTCAGACCCCAGGGAATATTCATCGGAGTGAGGTCTCATGGAGTTCCTCATCTGAGCACCAAGACCCAGCTCTACCCAACAGCCTACAAACTCCAATGTTGGAAGCCTCAGGCCAAACAACCAGTAAGAGAGGAACACAATCTCACTCATTAAAAAAAAAAAAAAAAGAGAGAGATGGCAAAAAAATATGTCACAGATGAAGGAGCAAGGTAAAAACCTACAAAACCAAATAAATGAAGAGGAAATAGGCAATCAACCTGAAAAAGAATTCAGAGTAATGACAGTAATGATTCAGAATCTCGGAAATAGAATGGAGGCACAGATTGAGAAAACACAAGAAATGTTTAACAAAGATCTAGAAGAACTAAAGAACAAACAAACAGAGATGAACAACACAATAACTGAAATGAAAAATACACTAGAAGGAATCAATAACAGAATAACTGAGGCAGAAGAATGAATAAGTGAGCTGGAAGACAAAATGGTGGAAATAACTGCCGAGGAGCAAAATAAAGAAAAAAAGAATGAAAAGAATTGAAGACAATCTCAGAGACCTCTGGGACAACAATAAATGCACCAACATTCAAATTATAGGGGTTCTAGAAGAAGAAGAGAAAAAGAAAGGGACTGAGAAAGTATTTGAAGAGATTATAGTCAAAAACTTCCCTAACATGGGAAAGGAAATAGTCACCCCAGTCCAGGAAGCACACAGTCCCATACAGGATAAACCCTAGGAAAAACACACCAAGACACATATTAATCAAACTAACAAAAATTAAATTGAAAGAAAAAATATTAAAAGCAGCAAGGGAACAAAAAATAACATACAAAGGAATCCCCATAAGGTTATCAGCTGATTTTTCAGCAGAAACTCTGCAGGCCAGGAGTGGCAGGATATACTTAAAGTGATGAAAGGGAAAAACCTACAACCAAGATTACTCTACCCAGCAAGGATCTCATTCAGATTCAATGGAGAAGTCAAAAGCTTTTCAGACAAGCAAAAGCTAAGAGATTTCAGCACCACCAAACCAGTGTTACAACAAATGCTAAAGAAATTGTCTAAGCGGGAAACACAAGAGAAGAAAAAGACCCACAAAAACAAACCCAAAACAATTAAGAAAATGGTAATAGGAACATACATATCAATAATAACCTTGAATGTAAATGGATTAAATGCCCCAACCAAAAGACACAGACTGGATGAATGGATACATATACCCTGAGAAAACCATAATTCAAAAAGAGACATGTACCACAATGTTCATTGCAGCACTATTTACAATAGCCAGGACATGGAAGCAACCTAAGTGTCCATCATCAGATGAATGGACAAAGAAGATGTGGCACATATATACAATGGACTATTACTCAGCCATAAAAAGAAATGGAGTTATTTGTAGTGAGGTGAATGGACCTAGAGTCTGTCATACAGAGTGAAGAAAGTCAGAAAGAGAAAAACAAATACCACATGCTAACACATATATATGGAATCTAAAAAAAAAAAAAAAATGGTACTGATGAACATAGTTGCAGGGCAGGAATAAAGAGGTAGACATAGAGAATGGACTTGAGGACATGGGGTGGGAGTGGCGAGCTGGGGCAAAGTGAGAGTAGCATCGACATATATACACTACGGAATGTCAAGTATTTGGCTGGTGGGAAGCAGCAGCATAGCACAAGGAGATAGGTAGGTGATTTGCGATGACCTAGAGGGGTGGGATAGGGAGGATGAGAGGGAGGCTGAAGAGGGAGCGGATATGGGGTCATGTGTATGCATATGGCTGATTCGCTTTGTTGTGCAACAGAAACTAACACAGTATTGTGAAGCAGTTATACTCCAATAAAGATCTATTAAAAAAAATAAAAACCTCTAGGCCACTAGAGATCCATTTAATAAATTATTGTTGCACTTCAGTGGAATCCATTACTACTTCAGGGAACTAAAGAGATTTCTCAGAGAGCACGTCATGACCTGGAAAAATCTTGCAAAATCATTTTTATACTCTGCAACTCCAACTGAAAACTGTAGTAAAAATGACAGTAACCATGGAAGAAGTTGAAAGGAATCATGCTTTGCATGAATACCAACAATTTTGTGGAACACATTTGGTGACATGAGATTTTCCATCAAGGATGTCTTCTTATTTTAATAGTTCAAGTACGAAGGGCAGACATTCCTTCTGGAAACTGTAAATTATTGACTCATTGATTCTCTTTTAGGATAAGTGATTTCACATACAACTTGATTTTTTTTTTTGAATAGCCCATGTTATGACAGTTATTAAAAATATTTAAAATATATAGCTTTCCTACCTGTATTATACAACAATTTATAGTTTAGGTTTAAAAATGCTTTATTTTTTAATAACCTCTTGTGAAAGTGATATAATGCTATTGTATTTTTTAAGAACATAGGAAAGCTACTTTTCATCAACTACTAAGATTCATGAATTTCCTCCACTTGTCCTACAGAAGTGCTATAAAGATGCTAATTTCATTATTTCAGAGTAGTGTTGAAACAAAATAATCAAAATTGACATAAAATTTAATTATTTTTTTCCACTTAGCAAAGTGGAAAGAATTTTACCAGATGCCAACGCTGCCACATCATGACACACCACTGAAAGGTAGCTTATGTCTAAACTTCAAACCTCGATAATATTTGTAGGTGGAGGAGGGGGCACATGTCAAGTCAAACAAAGAATGTATTTCCAAAGCAGCATTTGCAAAGGTTAATCTCTCTATAGACTACAGAGGGGAAAGTGCAGTGTCCAATGATCGATCCAAGACCGACTTCAAGAGCTTTTTTCCTGGTTAATAAACCACCGGGAGAGATTTTTTTTAAACTTAAATTTGCTGAAATGGGGATTCACTAATGCATGCAAACAAATTCCCCAAATTTGAGAATCTTCACTGAACTGATTTTATATTTGAGAATAAAGATCTCTTGCTTCTGCTTACAGCTTCAGCACAAAAAATAAAGGATACCTGACTATTTGGCAATCTGCAGGGAGAAAATCCACATAATCCCCAAACCAAAGGTGGCCTTACAGCTCAGGAATCCTCTGAACACTCAAGGCCATTGCGGCCCCGGCAGTCAAACGTCTTTCCCAGGAACCCAGGTATCCTGACCGCCAGGCCTAACCGTCTTTTCTCCAACACCAAAGCTCCAGCGCCACCAGCTAGAGTAAAGGTCAAAGCTACCAAACTGCTATGCAGCCCGCCGGCTCTGAGGGTTCTCCTATCCCAGGGAGTTTTTAAATGTGGTTCACGAAAGGGCATTTCTGAACATTTTACTCCAAGGACACAGTCCAGCCAAAAGATGATTTGGGTGGGTAGAGGTGAGGGAAAGAACACGTACAGGATAAGAAGCGCAGTTTCTTGGAGACCTGTCAGGAACTGAGTCGGGAAGGGGGTGGGAGTGTAATAAAAAGCAAAGTCTAGAGTGGAAAGGCGACCACACAGCACTCACGCAGTGGAGGAGAAAAGTGGGCTCAACTGTTCTAGAGAGGCTTCAAAAGGAACCCTGGGGGAGCCCTGCAGGGAGGCGCAGGCCAAGGGCGGATACTCGGCAGCTCCCAGAAGGTATGGGGGTGGGGGGAGGCGGGGAGCGCGAAGCTGGAGCCGTGCCGCCCGGACGGTCCCCGCCCCTCTGCCGGCCCCTCTCGGCGCTCCGCGTCCTGCCGGGCGCTCCCCACGCCTACCCCTCCCCCGCTCCGAGCTCTCCGACTCCTCCCCGGCTCCTCGGCACTCCCACCTCGCCCGCTAGGCCCTCCACTCGGCGTCCCGGCGCCCGCGCCGCGCTCTGCGCCCTCACTGCGCGCAGCCCCTAGCGGCGCGTCCTGCGAGGCCGGCCTCCGCGCGCCGCCCTTCCTCCCGCCCTCTCTCCTCCTCCTCCCCTCCCTGGTCCTGCGCGATCCAGCTTGGGGAGGCGGGGAAGCTGCCGAAGCGTGACCGCCGCGGCACCCAGTGTACAGCCGCGGGCCGGAGGCGCGGTTCCTAGGCCTTAGAGCCCGGGGAGGCCGCGGGGGAGTCGGCGCTGCTCGCGGAGAGCTGCGAGGCCCGCCCCTACGCGGCGCGGAGGGCGCGGAGGTGAGCGAGCTGGGGAGAGCTCTAGACGCGGTGGCGGGGGCGGAGTTGAAGGGCCAGATGCGGTCGGCGCCAAGCGTTGCATCCCTCCTTCCCTGGATTCCGCGCCGCCTGCGGCGTCCGCCTGAGCTGCTGGGGTCCTGGATCGCCTGGTACCTAGAGGCGGGGAGTGGGAAGGGTGTCTGTTCCACGGATCCCGCCCCCTACTTCCCCGAGCTCCCAGAAAGTCCTGAGGTTGGTTGGGCCCAGGAGAAAGGAGGCCAGGAGAGACATTGTCCCAGGTAGGATGTCCCCCAAAGGGAGAGGACGGGCAGGTTACCTTAGCCTCCCTGATAGTCTCCTTACCACTTTGGGTTCATGCGGAGCATTTCACTGAAGATCGGGCAGCGCTGCTTTTCGAAATCTAAGTATTTCTAAGTAGTCATTTTGTTTATTACCCAGTGATGTGACGGTGGTGTGTTTAGGCCATTATGTGTTAGAAAGTAATTGGCCTCTTCTTTGAGTGTCCTAAATTATCTGAGACCTGTATTCAGCCACAGCCAAAACTTGTTGAAAATTATGCCCCAAAAATCTTGCTCTTAAAATAAAGCAGGGAGATAAAGGGAATTTTTGTCGAGAGATTTCCATTTATTATCTTCCCCACCCCTTGGAGAAGGATTGATGTCAGTTTTTACTCCTCAGGCCGTACATTTTTTAGATGGAAAAACTTATTCCAGGCCATGGTTAATTATCACTCATTGCTGTGGGTGAAAGTGCAAGTAGAATTCGAACTCCTGCCCCACCTGCCACCCTCTTGACTTTGATTGGATTCTAGTCCTGTTAACAGCCCTGATGCTGGGAACCTTTTTAGTTCTCTCCAAAGCACGTGCCCCTTCACACCCCATACACTTTTTTCTTCACGTTTATTATTTACTCGTCGTGTTGATCTCCATTTATTTTTTCTTTCTTTAAGGCTGTATTTTTTTTTTTTTATTCTACAGCTCTCTCTTGTTTCAAAGCTTAAAAGCTATCTACAGAAGAAAAACACCTGTCCTAGAGATTTTGCAGCATATTTAGAAACATAATTGGAATGGCTGCAGTTTCTTTCTCTTAGCTTGTCAGTCATTGCGGGGGTGGAGGGGTGAGGGAATGAGACAGTATTAATAATGATGAATTGAGCTAATTGTGCAGAAAGGAAATGAAAAACTGTATCCAGGTCACTTTTTATTGTACTAGTGACATGGAAAATAGACTTGAAGTGAATGAGCGTAATTATATTTTAACACTGCAGTTTCAGTAAAGGGCATTCAGGGCATCAGGAGATGCATTTATTCTGTGCTCAGCCAGTAACCATGACATTGACTTAACCATGACATTGACATGTCACCCACTTTCGGCCCACAAGCCTTCATCAGCAAAATGAGGGATCTTATCTAGAGACCTATTACATCTCTTCTGGTCCTGACATTTTTAGATGCATTTGACAACAAAGAATATTTATTGCATTCTTATGTATATACTATGTGCCAGGCACTGTGGAGGCAATGATGGACAAGACAAACGTGGTTCTGCCCTCAAGGAGCTTATTTTCTGGTGGGGGAAATAGTAATGAGTAAAGAACAATTACATAAGAAAGGAAACCTACCAGGGGCTCAAAACAGAACAAAACTGGAGTGAATCATTGTATTGAAGAGACATGATAGGATGTGCAGTGTTCACAGGATGGGAAAGTGATTGGTCTTTTCTGCTTCAAGAAAAGGATGCTGTGGCTGGACCATAGGGAATAACAGTCATACGGGATGACATTGAACAGTTGTGCTGGGGGACTTTCCTGGTGGTCCAGTGGTTAAGACTCCGTGCTCCCAATGCAGGGGGCCCAGATTCGATCCCTGGTCAGGGAATTAGATCCCGCATGCATGCCGCAACTAAAGAGTCCACAAGCCGCAACTGAAAAGATCCCATATGCTGCAACAAAGATCTCCTGTGCCCCAACTAAGACCCGGCACAGCCTAAATAAAAAAAAAAAATATATATATATATATATATTTTATAATTCTTTATTTTATTTATTTATTTTTGTCTGTGTTGGGTCTTCGTTTCTGTGCGAGGGCTTTCTCCAGTTGCGGCGAGCGGGGGCCACTCTTCATCGCGGTGCGCGGGCCTCTCACTATCGCGGCCTCTCTTGTTGTGGAGCACAGGCTCCAGACGCGCAGGCTCAGTAGTTGTGGCTCACGGGCCTAGTCGCTCCGCGGCATGTGGGATCTTCCCAGACCAGGGCTCGAACCCGTGTCCCCTGCATTGGCAGGCAGATTCTCAACCACTGTGCCACCAGGGAAGTCCAATAAAATATTTTTTAAAAAGAGTTGTGCTGGGACTAGCTAGTTCATTCAGAGCCTTCAGGTCAGGTTCATTTAGGTCAAGAAGGTGACTGTAGTTCAAAATGCAACAGGGAGCCACTGATTTTTAAGGAGGTGAAAGACATCATCTGATTTACAATTTAGGATGATCTTAGCTGCTTCCTAGAGAATGGTTTGGAAAGAGGCAAAGGAGTAAGTAGAGAGACCATTAGAAAATGTTTGCAGAGTTCAGGTGAGAGATGAGAGAGACCTGGATTAAGCTGGTGTCATTGGAGAGGAATTTAAGAAATATTTTGGAAAACAGAAGTTGGTGTTGGATTTTTTGTCAAGAGTGAGGGAAAACAAGGACTGGAGGATCACTCCCAGATTTCTGGCTTGAGCAACTGATGAGTAATGATATCATTTACTGAGAGGAGGAAATTTGGATGAATGCAAACAGATCTGGATAGAAAAAGTGTTTTGTTTTGAACCTGTTAAGTTTGAGATGTCTATGAGGAGATCATAACCACAGCTGCTTGGGAGGAGAAAAGGGATGGTCTCCAGGACGGAAGTGGACAGACTGTCCTTTGATAGGTGAGGTTAATGATTGTGAATTTAAGGTGAGCTGCGTTGTCTGATTTTTCTTTAGCAGCCTTCACCAACTTGGATACAGATACAGTGAAAATGGATAGCTGGGTTCTTCCAGGGCTTGAGTTTTGCCAAGTGGATGTGATGGAGAGCAAGAGAGTTGTCCTAATCTGTTCAGGCTGCTATAACAGAATATCATTGGCTGGGTGGCTTAAACCATAAACATTTATTTTTCACAGTTCTGGAGGCTGGGAAGTCCAAGAGCAGAGCAATGGCAGATTCAGTCTGGTAGGGGCCTACTTCCTGGTTCATAGACAGCCAACTTCTCACTGTGTCCTCATATGGCAGAAGAGAGCCCAGAACTCTCTGGGTTCTCTTTTTATCCCATTGATAAAGCTTTCACCCTTGTGACCTAATCCCCTCCCAAAGGTTGCACATCCTAATACCATTACATTGGGGGTTAGGATTGCAGCGTATGAATTGTTGGGGGATGGGGGATGATAAACATTTAGTCTGTAACAAGAGTCGATCTTTTTAAGTGAGAAATGATAAATATACACTGTGGAATCTAGGATGGATAAAGAAACCGGGAAAGTGAGAATATAGTCAGTGGATCAGATTTCTTCTACCATCTGGAATTATCAGTGTGAACATTTGACTAAGGTTATTGGAAGGCTAAGAGATAGTGCTTGGAGATATCTGAGTTGTGGTGGAGGCAAAGATTCATTGCCTTGGATGAATAAGTGAAGGAAATGAAGCCATGAGGTTGAATGCTTCATCCATTCGAATGATGAAGTAGTAGACAAGGATGACAACTGCTGGGGTAGAGAGGAAGAGTGTGTATGTATTGGGGGCCAAAGTCACTAGTGATAATGAATAAGCTAGAAGTCAGTAGATGACAGCAGTGAGTATAGGGAGAGGATATTACGAGGTGCCATGGGCTTCAAAGGAGCTTGGGGTTTGCAGGACAGAAGAAGAAAGGTTCAGATGTGGCTTTCAAAGTCAAAACTACACTAACTTCATCTCATGGCCCTGGAGGATTACATTTTCTTGATAACACATCCAAATCAGCAGGTTGTGAACGTCATCAAGATCTCTGAGGACAGCCCTTTCAGAGTTACTATTATCCAACAATTAATGCTCTAGATGTTTGTGAAACAAATTCCGTTCTGTTTTATAAAATTAATAGAGCACAACAGCTGCCATTCAGCCGGAGGAATGTCAAGGAAACTCCTCTAAATTGAAAATCTTAGGATTTCATGTATCTGAGTGTAATGGAATTCTCTTCACTTGATAAGATACTTTAAGAATTAAATGCATACATCAAGTCAGATGCCACTCAAGAAAACTGTGACCTTGAAATTTCAAGGAACCCATATGCTACTTAAAACACACTGTTAGATGGAGCTCATAAAGTAGAAGTGTCACAGTGTTAAATAAAGCTAGCGATTACCATTATTATATAGCTATAAGTCTTGGAAACAAAAGAATTTTAGTGTTGGGAAGGAATGCAGAGTCAAATACAACTTTTTTGTTTTCCATTTAACAAAGGAAACTAAGACTCAGAAAACAAGGTGATTTCAGAAGCCTGGGCCTATTCTTTCTCCTCGACACCACATAAACAAAACTTTCTATAAATGTCATAGTCTTTTCAATTATCTAGTCTGTATTACCTGTGACTAAGATCAAAACAAAAGGTAGAGAAACTCTAGCGCCTTGCTAGTCCTAATGTGGCCCATGAACTAGGACCATGGGTATCACCTTGAACTGCATACTGCATACTCTCAAGCCCCCCCCAGACCTGGAGAATTAGAATGTGCATTGTAGCAAGATCCCTAGATGATCATACCCACATTAAAGCTTGATAGTCGGTCCACCTGGAAATTCTCGTCTGCTCAGGTCAGCAGAACCTCTGATGCCTGGAGAACTGGGGAGAGGAGGCCCTCGTCAAGTGGAAAGAAGAGACACCCTCACTGGAACATTCTGAATTTTGAATGTTATGAACTAACAGGAACAAAGTATGCTGTGTGGTGGGATGACACATTTTAAGGAATGGCACTGCCCTTTCCAAAAAATGAAGAGAGGAAATTGCAAAATAGTGAGTGGACCTTCTGAGACAGCTCGGAGCCTGTGTGAGAAAGGGGAAAGGGCTGCGTGCATATTCTACAGCTTCCAGCATTCAAGGGCAGCTGTTAGTCTCTTGCTAGGGTTATTTTTCATTATTACAAACAACAGTGTGAAAAGGAGCGTAACTGAGGATCAGAAAGCCACATCTGTTATCTCCAAATACCAATATAAGTATGAGGTTGAATCCTAACTCTTTTAGTAGAGTTATTTTCGATCTTGGCTGCATATTAAAACACCCGAGGATCTCTTAAAAAATCCTGATGCCCAGGCTGAACCCCAGACCGATTAAATAAAACTCTGGGTGGAGGGGCGGTGGTGACTAGGTATCACTATGTGGTAAAGCTCCTCAGGTCACTCCCGGGTGCAGCTGGAGCTGAGAACCGCTTCTTTAGAAGGTCATTCTCCGTTGTGGGAAGAGGCAGCTCTGAGACTGAGGCTCTGCCTCTCCACTTAACCCAAGCAGTGAATGGGACCCTCTGGTACTCCCATAGCATCCAGCAGAGTCAGCAAAACTGAAGTCACAATCTGCTGTGTGTATAAAAGCCAGTGGGGCTTTCAGGACATTGTGGGAAGTAGGATTTTTTTTAAAGAGGCATATACTCTTGGCAGGTTTTATTAAAATTTGAGTAATAACAGTTACTGCTAGTGGGAATATTCTAAAATTGGATTGTGGAGATGGTTACATAACTGTAAATACTGAAAATCATTAATTTATACATTTTAAATGGGTAAATTTCACGATATGTATATTTCACCTCAATAAAACTAATTTTTTAGTTGTTATATATGCTTCAATATTCATAATTTTATCATGTTGCTTGGATGGCCACTGCCTGTTTTGTATCATTGCAGTGTTAACATCTAGCTGCATGCCTGGTGGATAGGGCTCAATGAGACATTGGATGGGGGAATGGTTGGGGATGGTGGGTGAGTATCATTATGACCTTTGGTTGTGGACTGATTTCTAAACTGATGTCAATCATCAGAGACCCCTAAAGTTCATAGCACCCAGTGGCCATTGGTGCCACTTGTAAACTGTTTATGGTATGGTATTGAAATTAGGGAAACGGGTTTGTGTAGAGGCTAGAATAGCAGGCCCATCATAGAAGATTATTTGTTTATGAATAAGTTACTGCAGTGCAGAAAAACTTGTATTTGCTAGCCAATAAATATAGGTGTCCTTATCTCAAAGTACCATCTGCAACAAGGTTATAAGATGGGGAAAGTATTTCAGCCATTGTAAGACCTGCTACTCCCAGCTTCATTTTAGACATACCCCCTGGTCATGTTAAATTGCAGTGCTATGAAAGACCAGGCATGCACAGGAGACACGGGTGTGCTTGACGTAGCAGGCTATATTATGAGGTGGATGGAAGGACGTGTATAGCTTCTTCTCTGGCCTAAACACAGAAGAAAAGTGGGTTGGTGGGGAGGTCTTGGGATGTTGTTGCTTTAATTTATTGAAGAAGATCCTAAAATTTTTTATTAACTGAAGTCCTTGAGTAATACATTTTAAAAATTGAATTTCTAGACTAACCTAAATTTAACCAGAATGCTTTTTTGTTGAAAATCTTCCTACCATGAATTAGACTGCTTTCTTACCCTAGCAATCGCAACATAATAAACATATAAAGTTTTGTTTTGATGATTTAGGACCTAGAAACATCATAAAATCATACCCATATAAACGTATATATTGAATACATACTGAGCCTAGGAAATATCTTGGAAGTTACTTGTAATTTTGAATATCTCATTAAAATGCTGGTTATTTGAAAAGTCTGAAGGCTTGGAGTTAGTCAAACTTTTGCTTTAATGCTATTATATTTCTTTTCTGAAAATCTTTTGGTTCTATAAGACATTAACACAAAAAGACACTCAGATCCAAGTATGAAATATTAATGAATCATTTGTAATTACCATAGTTTATAAACAGAATTTCAAAGACTAGATCTGCATAGTTTTAATAAAATTACTATTTTGTAATTTTTGGAAAATGATTTTTAAATGAGGATGCATACAGATTACCCAACAGTTTCAGCTGAGGGAAAGAATTTAATAGTCTGACTTAAGTGGATTTTAATATTCAAATAGCAAATAGTGATTGGACTGCATTATATTAGGGCAGTTATTCTCAAACTTTAATGTGCATCAGAATCACCTGAGGGCTTTTTATGATACAGATTGCTGGGCTCCACTCCCAGGGTTTCTGATTTAGGAGGTCTCCGGTAGGGCCTAAGAATTTACATTTCTAACAAGTTCCCAGGTGATTCTGATGCTGCTGGTTGAGGGACCGTGCGTTAAGAAATCACACTCTAGTTTTTCAAGCAGAATTGCAGCTTTGCTTCTGGCATTGTCTAAAGGACTTAAGAATTTCTTCCAAAAAATCAAAACCTAAAAAAAACCCCACCTCTTCCCTCAAAGAAATACTTTATTGTTATAAACAGTTGGGTTTTATATGTTTATTTAAATGCTGAGAACGTAGGGAATGTCTTTTTGCAACCCAAAGATCATGATAGTAAGAATCACAATTTAGTCACAGAAAATTAGATTGGGATATTTGATATCTCATCTGAGGATTAAGCAGACATCTCTAGCAGCAGGGAGTTTGTTCCAAGGTGCTTTTCTCCCCTCCCCAGAAGTGTTTTCTCTCCAACAGGCTTAAGGAGCACTTTATATAGAGAGTTTCCTAATGTCAGACCAGTAAAATAAAAAGGAGAGGGAGAGGATCTATATAGGACTGCCAACTCAAACAGCTGTTATCACTATCCTTTTATGAAAAAAGGACATTTTGACCAGTAAAGGTAGTTAAGAGATATTCTCAGAGTAAAGGACAATTTGTTAAATTGAATAATTTTATGAAAAACTCCCTATTGTATCCATATACTTTTTAACTGCTGTCGACCAGTGATAGCTTCATATTTGGGAACCGGTGCCCTAGCACTTTTAAAGTAAGGTCACAGAAAGCCAAATTTAATTTTGGATCCTTATGGTTTTAAGCTAGAATGAGCCTGTAGTGTACTGTCATGAACCTGGCTTGAAGACATTCTGTGTAATTTAGAGATTATTTCCCAAGTACAATTCATAAATATATAGAATGACTTGAGGTAAGGGAACACCATGTGATATTTTTCTCTCCCTGATTTTCTAGAATAACTATGCTCTGATCATACAGTCTAGTTCTTAATTATATGCTGATATGAGGGGGTTTTTTCTGCTTTTTATTCCAAGTACATACTGTCTCTTCCTAACTGGAATGTAAACTCCTTAAGTGTACGCACCATGCTTCTCTTCTTTATCTCTTATGTGCAAAGCACACAGTGGCCTGGATAAATTTACGCTGGATCACAGCAGAGTAGATCTGCCTTTAGATTATAGTTGCATCACTCCTTGTCAGTGGAAATATACCACGTAAGGTGCTTATTACTCTTATTTTCAGCTATTGACATAATTCACTTCTTATAACCCCATTTTTTATGGATATCACGATTGTAAACTTCAGCTCAGCTGTTAATCAAGTGATCCAAAATGATGGCTTAGCAAATTATGAAGTGATTGATGAGGTTTTGCCCCAGTGTCTCAGCACCCATAGTTTGTGGAGATGCACTGCTTTTAAGTCTGTGTACGGGTGGGTTCCACAGGAGACAGACAGACTTCTCGGCTCTTTTTCCCTTCCCTCTTGAAGCAGTACACACCTTCACAGTGTTTGCAGAGCCCCCAGAAGAAAATGAGTTGCTATCTGGGGGTTCTCCAAGAGATACCCATCAACCAATCATGTTTTGTTTTGTAGTATTAATAAATTTAGGTCTTTGGTCGGTTTTGATCTAAAAATTGGATTTATTGTTGATTGATTGATTTGATTGATCGGTTGGTAGCTAGAATTCCTAACCTTATAGCTTTGGATTTACCTAAAACTATCCTAAGCTTGAACTGTTTAGAGTTAGTATTTCTTTTGGAAAATAAAGTTAATGGGTGACATTTGGTGATCTAGACAGTTTTAAGATTCCCCATACAATGTTTGCACTGCAATACTAGAATGAGCAGAGGTCAAAAGACTCGTATTTGAAGCCTTGTTGTGTTAACTACCAACTGTACTGTCTTTGATTAATTGCTAAGGTTCTCTAAGCCTCTGTTTCCTCATCTTTAAGATGGGCATAATATGTACTTCACAGCCATCTGAGAATTAAATAAGGTAATATATGTGAAAATATTGTGAACTATGAAATAGCACACAAGCATATGGTATATGCTTTCAGCAATACACAAATAATCCATCTCTCAGATCTGTTAAAGGCTGTTTTTTTTTTTTCTCTCATGAATGCTTTTACATTCCTTAACACTTTGATGAAAAGAGTCTCATTTTTTAGGCCAACTTCTATTTGTAGACACAGTCATACTATTAAAGGGTTCAGTTAGAACTTGCCATTAGAAATACAATGTGAATAAGGCCCAGACATGTTAGGACAGAGTCACTTATTAATATGTATAAAATACATGGTAAAATGAGGTACCCAGAGATGACATTATTAGGCCCTAATGTATTTTTACCTGTTCACATTCTGATGTGCAGAAGGGGTTTGAACTTGCTTTGTAAAATAAGCAGATAAGCGATACTGTTTTGTTTTTGTTTTTCATTTGAAAAGGTCTTGATCGTCATGATTCTTATATTTAAAGATTTTGAAATTCTTACGTTTTGGGAGATGCTACAGTCTCTACTTAGAAGAACTTGGGACTGGGATATAGGAAACGGTTTCTGGTGTGTGAGTCTAGTTAACTCTTTTTACCCTTAGATAATGTATATGACTAGGGGTAGGTTGGTCAGTTCACCTTGAATTGTTTAATGAAATGAGCATTGATTTAATTATTTCTGATTCCTTTAACTGCTCCTGATTCTCCAAGTAGCCAACAATATCTCCACGAAGATGTTGACAGTTTTGTACTACCCTGGTGCCCCTGACCGCCGCCTGCCTTTCAAGGTGCATGGGGTCACTCCAAGGGAAAACAAATAATTATCACCCCTTATATCTTGAAAAGTATGAAATGAACCATGTAATAGATTAAAAAATAGTGAGTTTTCTCCTTTCCCAAGATCCAAGTTAGACATTAAGATGACTAGGTAATGCTAAGGAGCAATGACATGACCAAAGAAGGAGAATACACTAATATGAACACAACCGTCACTCTTCCACCTTGCCCCCGCCCCCATATCTTTCTTAAATTCCTTACATGCACCCAGATGACACATACCTTAGCTAGACTGCCTGGGTTCTAATCCTGGTTCCTCTAGTTTCTCTCTTGTGACCTTGTACAGATTATCTTCTGCATGTGTCAGTTTCCTCATCTGCAAAATGGGCATGAGAGTATTAGTACCTATCTCATAGGGTAGTTGTGGGGATTCATTCAGTTAACTTGTAAAGCACAGAGCTGGCGCATAGTGTATGCTATATGAGTATGAGGTAATATTATTATCTTTTTAAAGATTAATTTACTGATGTATTTGGAGTCATTGAACATGCTCCAGTTCTAGGGTAAAAAGTTGGATTTTCCTTGCTCCAGTAATTTCAAATTTCATTTAGTAAAAACCAAAAAAAAAAAGTTTTTTAAAACATTCCACCTGTTCCTGTAAAATCCATTAAGTTCTCTGAAGTGATCCACATCTGCTGTTAGCATAAAAGAAATTGTGCATTGCGGATAAAATGGAAGAGTATTTTTTATCCAGACCCAACAGTGACACTGATTCATGGTCATCTGATTGGTATGCCTGAGCAAGTTACAACAAATATGAACCTATAAGGTGTTAGTCACTCAGAAAAGAATTTGACAGATTTTTCCAGAAAAAAATAACTGCATCATGTTGTATGTAACCAATGGGGAAAAAAAAGAAAAACGGGGAGAAAAAGATTTCATAAGTACTGTGTACTTTAAGACCATAAACACATTATTAACCCCCTTTACACAGGGAAGCTATCTTTCTCTATGATAAGTGAATAGGACATAGGGTGAATGATAGAAGTCTATCGTATTTAATTAATTCTTTGTTATATTTTTATGCCTACTTTTCTGAAAATATTATTTAAGTGCAAGGTTTCATTTTTTAGTAGCTGATTTAGCTTACTCTCATTTAGTAATAAAGTCCCTCACTAGCTACTGAGGTAGACCCCATCACAAATGACTGTAGACAGTTTGGGGTTATAAATAAGTTCTTGGGTTTTATTATTGTTTTTCTGTTTTCTCTTGTCTTGTGAGCTGTGATGAACTGTCATAGTCCTTCTGTACCTTTAGTGGCATTTCTGACTTGCTGCCTCTGGTCTGCTGAGAAACTGGATAATCACACTTGTTAGAACTGTGTTTTGTAAAGAGTTCTCCCTTGCTGAAAACTTCAGTCTCTTTCCTTTTGTGCTCTAGAGCCTTGCTGTTCAAAGAGGGGCCCATAGACCAGCAACATCAGCATCACCTTACTAGAAATGCAGAATCTTGGGCCTCACTCCAGACCTACTGAATCAGAATCTGCATTTTAACAAGATTCTCAGGTAATTCAAGTATGCATTAAAATTTGAGAAGCTCCACTTTAGCACATCAACTTTGTGACAGGTCATTTTTCTATTTCGAGATCCATTTTTAGCTTCAAATTGTGTCTTGCAGTGTTCGAGGTTATATAGCTTGCCAAACTATTTTACCTCTAGAAATAAGGGATGTTGTTAAAACATCTAGAAGTGTATTCATGTTTGGTAATAGGTAATTGATGAACATTTTATTTTCTCTCCCCTAGGATATCCCTGGTGATCTTAGAAGAGTCTGTATTATGGAATCGATCTCTATGATGGGAAGCCCCAAGAGCCTTAGCGAAACTTTTTTGCCTAATGGCATAAATGGTATCAAAGATGCAAGGAAGGTCACTGTAGGTGTAATTGGAAGTGGGGATTTTGCTAAATCCCTGACCATTCGACTTATTAGATGTGGCTATCATGTGGTCATAGGAAGCAGAAATCCTAAGTTTGCTTCCGAATTTTTTCCTCATGTAGTAGATGTTACTCACCATGAAGATGCTCTAATAAAAACAAATATAATATTTGTTGCTATACATAGAGAACATTACACCTCCCTGTGGGACCTGAGACATCTGCTTGTGGGTAAAATCCTGATTGATGTGAGCAATAACATGAGGATAAACCAATACCCAGAATCCAATGCAGAATATTTGGCTTCATTATTCCCGGACTCCTTGATTGTGAAAGGATTTAATGTTATCTCAGCTTGGGCACTTCAGTTAGGACCAAAGGATGCCAGCCGACAAGTATGTATTTTTAAATTTTATTCTTAGTTAGATGGTATTTTGTACTTAGTTAAAACAAATATCATATATTTAAAAACTGAATTTTGACACTCTCCAGTGATTATCATTTTGAAAACTATGTATGAGCTCCTGAAGATTTGTGTCCTGACCTTGTAAGGGCACATTTCTATTCCCAAAATGATGTGAAAAGCTGAGAAAATAACTGGAACTTTCCTATCATAATCAGCTAATTCAAGAAAAAGGCAAGGTTGGCAGTTGAATAATGGGCCATCTCCTTGCTTCCTCAAATATTAAAACAATCTCAATCACGTCTTTTTTCTTTCCCTCTCTCCCTCCCACCAATCCTTCCATCCTCCCTTCTTCCTTCCTTGAAGCTATTTGGTAAACAGTATCCCATCTCTGCGCGAAATGCTATGTAGTATGATCCTCAAGAAGAATGCTTTAGAAGAACCTTTTTATTTTATGTAGATATTCATAGAATTTAAATAGTACAGTTTGTTTTATTTTAAGGGTAGATTTTAATCTGTCTGGGGAAGGTAGAAGCAGATTGGATTTCTCAGGTTCTCCTTTAATCTATGAGTTCTGTTTAGTTCAGTTTGAGAATAAAGCAGATGGGGAGCTCCATCAATGCTTTTGTGGAATGGCAGCTTTTATAAGTAAACACATAAAATAGTGCACCTTAAAAATCTTTCAAAAGTGTGGTTATGCATTATAATGAAGCATGATGATAAAATACTTTTATTTTTGTCCATAAAGACAGTTGATTAGATGTCTTAGAAAATAAATTCAAGTATTACATCACTATATGCTGCGTATCAGAGTCATGATAACCACTCATTTTGAAGTGTTTAATTTGGAAGAATATATACTTTCTTACTTTCCTAGAGAGTATTTCTGAATCCTTTTTTTCTTTTGCACATCAACCAAGGTTTGGCAATGGATACAAATCTAGCAAATTAGAGATAAACCTGAATTTAATCCTTTGCCCATATTTGTGATGATTTTAATTATTCAACAAAAGAAATTGTAGAACAAGAGATTAAGTTCAATGTGAGCTACAGAAAGAGATTCATTTGTATTTTGTAGTCCTTGTGGCTTTATGTATGTTTGATTTATTCTTTTAGGTTTATTATAAAATTTTAAAATTTGTAGTTTTTTTCCCAGTGAAGTAAAAACAGTTTAATCCACCATTGTCACACCTGTAATAAATTTGATAAAACTTATTTATCAAATTAGGAAAAAAATAAAATGCTTTTCCTTACTTCTTTGGTATATATTTCTCCACCTTCCCTGCTCCATTTTAGAAGTTTATCAACATTTGTATAATAGTATAGACTTTGTCATTTATATGGTTAACGTTAGATAAAATTAATAATCCTAAGAGCTCTACATTCTCACCATTATGTAACTAGGTTTAGTAGGCAAGCATTTCAGTGTGGTCTGTTTCAGAGCCTTTATATAAACATCCTCAGGGATACATTTAGGAATTTGTTTTCCCTGAACATAGCTCAGAGATTTTATAGCAAAATTTTCCTAACTCTAATCCTGGCTCACTCCAGCCAGGAACTTGTGAACTTGGTGTTCAACAAATATTTGTGAATTCTCAACTACATTACGATATCTAAGAGGTTTTGGTAGTTTGAAAGCCCACCCTCACCCCCACTGATCACAATCACATCTTAGAGTTCCTATAGAGGTAACAGCTCTTAGAAAATGGCAGTTACTTTACTGTTTAAGTTAACTAAGCCTATTAATGCTATTATTTTCCCCACCAAATATATTATCCTCATTTAAAGATGAAAGAATTTCCTAATTCTGACCAATGAAATAATATACCTGAGATTATCCATGGTTTTGGTGAATTGGTTTCTAAGCCAAAAGTTAAATTTTATAAATAGTATAGCATCATGACATCATTTAGAGGTTTTAATTACAAATTCAACCATTCAGGATCCATGCTTATCTTTTCCCTTGCTGAATAGCCATAAAGGGTAATGCTTGAAATCACTCTACTCGGCAGAATCGCTAGTCCTAGAACTAAGTACTGTCCACCAAAGCCTGGAGAGCCAGCCCCACCCGGTTCCCTGCAGGAGTGAGAGAGCTGGACAGGGGAGGGGCATGGCTTGCAGCTCAGACTCCACCTAGACTGTTGGAGGGGAGACCTTACCTTGTCTGCTCAGAGCCTGGTGATCTAGAAACCTTTCTCTCCTCCCGCCTCCCTTCCCCTGAGGACTTCTGTTCCCAGGTTCAAGCTAGATTTTTCTGCATTTTCTTTTCATGTCATTGAAGGTAGCAAGGACTTTGTTGTTTTTATGATACTATTTTAACCTATAAATAAATAGGTTAATAAATTAATAAATGCTTTATCTCCTTAATTTTTTTGCATCACGCAGGGTCATCATAAGTGATGCTCTGTGGATTAAATGGAGCGTGTGATTGTCACCATTTTTATAAGCAATAATAGTAATGACGAGTCTTCTGTTTCTTCCATAGGTTTATATATGCAGCAACAATATTCAAGCTCGACAACAGGTTATTGAACTTGCCCGTCAGTTGAACTTCATTCCCGTTGACTTGGGATCATTATCATCAGCCAGGGAGATTGAAAATTTACCCCTGCGACTGTTTACTCTCTGGAGAGGGCCGGTGGTGGTAGCCATAAGCCTGGCCACGTTTTTCTTTCTTTATTCTTTCGTCAGAGATGTGATTCATCCATATGTTAGAAACCAGCAGAGTGACTTTTACAAGATTCCTATTGAAATTGTGAACAAAACCTTGCCCATAGTTGCCATTACTTTGCTGTCCCTGGTCTACCTGGCGGGTCTCCTGGCAGCTGCTTATCAGCTTTATTATGGCACCAAGTATAGGCGATTTCCGCCTTGGTTGGAGACCTGGTTACAGTGTAGAAAACAGCTAGGATTACTAAGCTTTTTCTTCGCTTCAGTCCATGTTGCCTACAGCCTCTGCTTACCAATGAGAAGGTCAGAAAGATACTTGTTTCTCAACATGGCTTATCAGCAGGTATGGGACGTGCTTGATATTTATCTGATGCTAGTAAAATACTTGATTATTAGAATCTGTAAAACGTGAGATTTAAAACAGTGTAAAACTTCACATACCTTGTAATAGAAATTTTGGTATATTTAGGGAAGAGAAAGAATTGTTCTTTAAACGATGTTTCTGCACAAGAATTATGCGGCTAATTCAGAATCATTTAGAATAAAAGCTGCTACCATCCCTTTCTTTGCAGAATAAGAACAGAGAGGTGACGAGTTGGGTTTTGTTTTCTTTTTTTAATATTACAATTGCAGTGACTACTTTCAGCATCAGTTAATTATTTTATAATTGGCCATGTTCCATGAAATAATAAGGCAGCTCTCAGTAAACATACACAATAAAATTAGAACTAGTGAAAAATATAAAACAGAATAGGAAGTCAAGATCAGGAGACACACACAAGGTTTTTGTTATCATAAAGCAGGAAAGATACTGGTTCCTCAGGTGAACCTTTTCTAGCACTTAGCTCTTCAAGAAAATCTCTGGGAGAGCTTCATAGAAAGGGCTTGATGATGGAATAGACTATGATTTTCCTCAATAATTTCCATTCAGCAAATGTAAGGGGTTTCACCGAAGCTCTTTGATGTAGCATTTCTCAATGAAAGCTGAGGACCGTGTACTAAACAAATGTGTAAGAGCTTTTGCATTTTATAAGAAACCAAGGCATCATGGTCCAAGTGTGTAGCATCCAGTACTTACACTTGTTTCAACAATAAAACCTAAAATAATTTGAAAAAAATTACTAGATTGATGTTCTTTAAGCCATTCTCTCTAAAAATAACCACTTAAATGACTACTAAGGCTTTGATATCTACTCCACCAGCTTCCTCACCTCCTTCAAGTCTTCAATTTGTTGACACAAATAATAAACAATCAATAATAAGAATAGAAGAGAGTTTTATTTGCACCAAACTGAAGACAACCTCTCAGTAGCTCTAAGGGGACTCTTCTGAAGGGGCAGGGAAGGAGCCAGTGTGTATATGAGTTTTTTGGCTAGGAAATAAGTGTAGTCAAACATACATCTTTGATAAAGAATTACTGCTAATCACAAAGAAGAGATACCTCAAGTTAATGATTTTAGTGCTTTTCTATATATGGGAAGATGCGAAGATGCAAGAATCTGGGGTCATTGAAATTCTTCCTGAGATACGCATCTTAACTACCTAGGGGCCAATATTTCAAAGCACAGAAAGCCTCATCCTGTTTTTTTTTCCTCCTGAATTCCCCTCAGGGCTCGCTGTCAACTGACAGTGGGCTGTGACTGAACCCTTTGTATAACTTGATGATGGGCAACATTCTTCCCTTTAATGGTAAAGCTGATGTACAATGTATGTTTGACAGGCCGTAAGACAAGCTGTTCTAATTAGCATAAAGTTCAAGCCAAATCATGTATAAGCCAGAATGACTTCCCCATACCTCAACATGTGAAAATTTCTTCCATCAAGTTCTTACCTCCTCAGCGAGGCCTTCGTTTGGACACCAGTTTGCGTTCTGCCACCTGCTTCTGACTCAGCCCTGGTACTCTCAGCCCCTCTTACTTTACCTGCTCTTCTTTCTCTTTGTTCAATAGTATTTACCACCTTCTAACACACTTTGTGTTCTTTGTTTATTTACTGTTCTCTGCCTTCTCTCATCATAATGTAAGTTCACAAGAGGAGGGATCTTTGTTTCGTTCACTGATATATTCACAGTTCCTAATGCCTGGAACTGTGCCTGACACATTGTAGACACTCAAAAAACATACTCATGTTAGCTTCTGCATTAGGCAATTATACTTCAATAAAGATGTTTAAAAAAAAAAAAAGTTTGCTCAAGATAAAAAAAAATGCTTTTAAATTCAAAAAAAAAAAAACATACTCATGGAGCAAAGGGATGAATTGGGAGGGCTTGTAGATAAGATTCAGGTTGTAATCTCCGGGTATACTGGGGTATGCTGTTATTCTGTATTGTTGTATAGACACCAAATGAGATAATAAGAACCTTTATCCACAGATAAGCTCTGTGGCTCTTTTCAGGATGTTGGTATGATTGCTTCAGGGAACAATGGCTAAGAAATAGCTTTTCTCTCTCTTTTTTTTTTTTTTTTTTTTTAATTTCAAATATGTTTGGTTACCTGGAATTGGACAAAAAGTTAAGCTGGTGTTAAGTTAGAATGTTTTCCATGAATAGATTATTTAAACCAAAGCTTTAACCCAAGGAATCCAAGCCTTGATTTATACTCTAATTATATTGTTTGCATGTAAATAGACAATTCTAAAAGTAGTCCCTATGCAGAATATGACATATTCAGAGTTAAACTCTGGCTTGATTCTATGTGCATTATCAATGTAAGGGAAAGTACTGAATGAGGCAACTGGACAGTTGGAAAGTATATTAATGAGGCCATTCAAGTGGTTAAGTATTTGCACTCCTTAGGGCTTTATCCTCAGGGAAATCTCAGCTTCCTGGGGAAAAGAAGGTAAGAAGAGGTAAATCAACATATAAATATTCTTCATGTGAGAAAGGAAGGCACAGACATAGTTTAGAAATTCCCTGCCTGGATTCTAAATTGAACTAAGGCCAGAATGTACCCAAAATATTCAACCAAGTTTAAACTAACTTGTAAAAGCACCAGAAAACTAAGTCTAACTGTCAGTACTTCTTTTGTGTCCCTCTGGAACCAACCACTCAGTATTTCACGGTTTTGGGACTCCAGAGTCCCTGTCACCATGATGTATTACAAATGTGATGACAGATTTACCCACCCTTCTCACATGTGGGTGAGGAAGGAGAGAATCTTAGTCCTCTTTTTGTTGAACTCTCCCTTCTCTTTCCCTCACACCTGGAACAATACCATTCAGTAATAGGTTCTCCATAACAGTTTGTTAAATTGCATTAGTGCAACTCAAATGTTATATGTCTGTATATGACATATTCTTAGGCCAAGAGTGAACTCTGTGCTGAATCAGTTAATATTCTACCAAACAAAGGAAATTCATGTTTGCTTTCTTGTTAGGTTCATGCAAATATTGAAAACTCTTGGAACGAGGAAGAAGTTTGGAGAATTGAAATGTATATTTCCTTTGGTATAATGAGCCTTGGCTTACTTTCCCTCCTGGCAGTCACCTCCATCCCTTCAGTGAGCAATGCTTTAAACTGGAGGGAATTCAGCTTCATTCAGGTATGTGGGGTTTGTTTGGTGAGGGACTGGGTGACATAGATTTTTAATTCCAGTTAAGTACAGTTGGATTTTAAATATGCTGCTAATAAAAGAGTGCCCCTGGGACTGCTCTTCATGCATCTAGCTCGTGGAATGTTATGTCGCTAGAGGCCAGCTTAGGACCGTTCTGGTTTAGTAAGTGAAAGACCAGTACAGGACTTTACTGGAAAGCTTTGATAGTACTGCCTACTATGTTACAGATAAAGGTTATTTGAAAAAGAAAAAAAAAAAAAAATGGGGGATGAATGAGCTTAGATCAAGTTTAATACCAAAGTCAATTTATTATTGGGCAAATGAATGAAGACTTACTTTATATTTTGAGTCATATTGATCTGTCTAGAAAAGTCTCATTCATTGTAATTCAAGTGGAGAGAAGCTCAGTCTGAATATTTTAAAGGAAATGTGTATACACACACAAACACAAGTGGTAGTTAATGGATTCTGGCAAGCAACCAGCCTTATCATTCTTGTTAGTATATGTATTTGGTGCATCAGTTGTATACATATGTATATGAGTGTCTACAAAGGGGTTTCAAGATAACATTGTGTTCTTTGATGAGTTAAACATTCACTTTCTCCAGTAATAGCTATTTAATACATTTGCATACTTTAAAAATATATAACTCAAACTGAGACCCTACCTAAATTACCATAAAATCAGTATTGGTTGTATCCAAATGGTTTATAGCACAATATGCAGATGAGTGTCATTTGGTGGTACACTAAATTGTGTTTGTTTTTAGTTTTGGTTTTTGCCTATTCACTTGAGGTTTTTTTTTAAGTGATATAAAAATCTCATTCAAATTAAGGACATATCCCTCGTCTAAATTCATTTTTCCTTTTTGAGGGAAATAAAATCTGAATACTTTCCCAACTGCTAGTTTAATCACACCTGAAAAGAAATAGAAGGCCCACTGATAAAAGGTGCTAGACGGGTGCAAAGTATCATTATAAATTTAGATGAGTAATTGCAAGCAGAACAATTTTCTGCGAGAGAGTTGATCCTTCCCCAGTGAAGTTAGAAGTTACATTATTATGCCAATGTAGTACTACATTTTGTGTAACATAGACCATTTCTTAAATAAGCAATTAAACATAACGTAGGGAACCCAAAATGCTGAACTTTTTGATTTTAACCTGTGAACTGTTTAACAAAGTGCTCTTAATAATCTCATTTAATATGGTTGATAAAGCCATTTGAAATGCTTTTTATGTTACATATTACTACTGTAAGATTTTTCATATTTATCTTCAACTAGTATATATGTGTGTGTATACTCATGAGAATGCTCTTCAGCATTTAATTTTATTATATACGTATGTATACATGTATTATATACACACATACACACATTTTTTTAAAAAAAGATACACAACTGGTAGAAATGTGGATAACTTTTATAAAGGAGTTTTCCAGTTTTTATCAGTATCCTTAAGGAAAACCCAGGTGTTCTAACAAGTAATCCCACTATTAGAAATCAATTCTAAGGAAATAAACCAAAATATAGAAAAGGGCTTAAAGTGACATTATAGTTGAGGAAAGTAGGAAACAGAGTAAATGATCAACAAAAAGGAATGGTTAGGTAAATTATAGCACATCCATTCAATAGAATATCATATAGCATTAAAGTCATGTTTTCATATTTAATGACATGAGGCAAAGGTTCTGGATGTGATAAATAAAATAATCAGAATATTAGACTATATGCAATACAGCCTTATTTGTGTAAAAAAAGTACATATAAATATATAAGAAATATATGAAAATACTAAAATTGTTTAATGCAGTAGAGAACGAAGAGTAACTCAGTAATTTAAGATAAAATAGTGTTCTCAAAATATAAACTTGGTAGATCTGGATGGGCTAATTTATGAGTTTGAATAATTTGCTTCTTCTTCTGTTTCTTTTTCGTCCTCCCCTATCTCAAGTCTACACTTGGCTATGTTGCTCTGCTCATAAGTACTTTCCATGTTTTAATTTATGGATGGAAACGAGCTTTTGAAGAAGAGTACTACAGATTTTATACACCACCAAACTTTGTTCTTGCTCTTGTTTTGCCCTCAATTGTAATTCTGGGTAAGATCATTTTACTCCTTCCATGTATAAGCCGAAAGCTAAAGAGAATTAAAAAAGGCTGGGAAAAGAGCCAGTTTCTAGAAGAAGGTATTGGAGGAGCAGTTCCTCATCTCTCACCAGAGAGGGTTACAGTAATGTGATGATAAATGGTGCTCCCTGGTACCATATAAAGTTCTCCTCATGCCATTATTTTTATGACTTCCTTTATCTGCAGTTGCAAGTGCACTGTCAAATCGCTGTGGGCTGAAACCTCTTCAGTGAGATCTCAACTGAATTAGTGGTAGAATTTTCTTCAAATTTATTTTCACTAATGTCACATTTTGCCAATATGAGTTTTTATAGTCAACTTATTGTTGAAATGTAGGTATGTTTTGCTTTGTTTTGTACAATCGTAAGACTGTTGTTATTTTAAGAAACTTGATTCCATAATCAGGCAGAAATATTTATAGTTAATAATATAGATACAACATAATGTTAAAAAACTGCACACCAGCAGAACTTTAAGTTTTAATATAGTTCAATAGATATATTTCTTTTCTGAAGCTTCAGTAAGGTTTTAATTATTATCCAGCTTAAGAAATAGAAATGCATAACCATACATTATTTTTAAGAAAGGACACATTACATTAGCATCTAGGAAAGGGTGCGTGGTTAAAATCCCTATATTCCTTTCATAAGATCGGGTTTGAAGAATGTAATCAATTGTATGAACCAATGTGATTTATAAACAAACACAAATTAAAGAGACAGACTGAACTTGAAATTATGTTTAAAATGCATTGGAGACATGGACTATATACTGATAATGTGTACCTCATGAAAGATTTTATTCTTTGTCTTGTTACAGAGCAGTTTTATTTGCATATTAATATACTGATCAGGGAGAAGACAGTAACATCTGGCCTCCAAAACTGATCTTTCTCATCTAGTACCAATCTTGGGAATCTTATAATTGTTTCTAGTTAGAGGGAAAGTGTTACGTTTACACACAAGGAGTTGTCAGCTGATCTAAGCTGTTGCACCTTAGCCAGTCATACTCCGAATGGTACAGGATTTTACTGACATTCGTGGATGGATTATAACCTGCCAGGCACTGTTCTAAGCACTTTACTTGTATTTTCCCATTCAGTACTTACAACAACCCCATGACAGAGGTAGCTATTATCCTCGTTTTACATATAAGGATACTGGAGCATAGAAAAGTTAAGTAATTTGCCCAAGGTCATGCAGTTAGTGAGTGGCAGAGCCAGCATTCAAGTCCAGGCAGTCATATTTCAGAGGCTACAGTTTTAGTCGCTAGGCTGTATGGCCCCTGCCCCATCCCCATGCATACCAATCTAGATGCTTCCTCTTTGATATGAAGGCACTGACATTCTTTACAGTGTGTTGTGGGTGTCAAAAGATATGTGAAAATATTGTAATCATAAATTTATCATTGCCTGTGGGATAATCCACACTTACCCTAGGAGAGGATCTTGCCTGGGACAGGACCCGGGAGATCCATGGCAGTCCATAGGCCTCCCTGTGGAGTGAGGGACTCCAGCAGAGATAGGACCACAGCAGTTTTAACGAATGGCTGAGGTCCTACAGAATCTTAAAAAGTCCCTGTAGAGTTGGTCATCTCTTTTTCTCTTCTTGAGAAGTCCTCCTGCCTGCTCAGCCACTAATTAGGGAGCAGTTTGCAAGCATGAAGGATATTTAGATGAGCAGTTAATTATAAATGTACTCTAGAGACATAGAATCATACAGATTATTCATGAAAGTTTTCAGTGCTGACATTCCACATTAAAATTGCATTTTGTTCATACTTTGGTTAGAAAGCCCTATGTTTTTTTTCCATTTGCTCTTTCCTTATTTAAATAGAAAATTGCAGGCAGATACAATTATATGTATTCCTCCTCCTGAAATTATAACATTTTTAAACTTACCCAGTAAGGTTCTACTGAATCCAGCTGCCAAAGATAAATGGACTTTTACTTAGTGGAGGCTACCTTTCCCACCAATGGCTCCTTCCCTACTACCGCATCATGTCCGTTTGGTAAACTATTCATGATTCTCTGATGTCCTCTTCTTGCTGAATTTTAGTAGCTTGTACTTTTTACTTGAGCTTTTCCTTTTTCTTTATTTTAATTGTATTCTTTCCCTCTTGATAATCATTTACTTGTTAGTTCTCAGTAGGGATTCAGTTGGGTGATAACTTAAAGGTAAACACCTATAAACTATATAGTGGACTAGTGAAATTAAGAGCATATTTTTAATATTTTCTCGTTCCTATAGTTCCACTCCCTTAAGCCCATACTTGCACCATTTAATGTGAAAATACAATGAAATATTTTTAAAAGTTAGATGACTACTGAAGTATATTGTTGCATGTATATATTAATTAGCCAATAAGATAAATAAAATTATCACTATTACAGATAAGTGGGGCCTTTGAAAATATGAAAAAACAAAGTTTATGAAAATGTATATAAGATGTAACAGTTGTTTGAAACGGTGATATCTCCTTTTCAGTACTACAAAGAGGAAATAATTTTGAAGTTTTAGAATAAATATAATATATTCATTATAATTCTAAGTGTTTTAAAAGCTTTTCTAAAAATGCAAAAAAAATATTGACTTTTAACTGCTTTACTTAAATGACTTCTAATTGCTTTATTTTACTATTTCCTACCTGATCATTTTTCTTAGTCATTATTTCTCATAATCATTCTTTAAAAATCATTACTCTGGCCTCAGAAGTAGGACTGAATTCTGCTCTTGCTAGATGTGAGAAAGTAGTGGGAACTTTAAAGTAGTGGGATTTTTTTTCCTCAACTGTATTTTGAGAAGCACCCCTGAGAAAATTTTAAGAATGTGGAAAATATACCTAGTTTTAATCCTATGCAAAATAATTAAGTAATTTTTTTCCTAAGAGGAAATTAATCATTGACTGAATCATGCTACCTAGCTTTTGTGTGCAGATTCCATGTCTCCTCTATTAAGAATATTTAAAATCATGTTTAAATAAGAATATATTCATGCTAGCATATATTTTTCAAAGCATATATGGAAATTCGCCTAGACTGTCTACATGTAGAGATTTTTATTTAAATTTCAAAATATTTTAAAGTATGAATAAATTATATTTATAGGTATTTATCAGAGAGAAATATTTTGTGCTACATATGGGATTGGTTAATGAGCTCCAGTGTTAAACTACCTAATTTCTTAAAATTAGCATAATCTTGAGTTGATTAAGGAATTTTACTTTTAAAATTAATTTGATAATAGTAACTCTATGTATATTAATCCTTACAGTCAAATTATGAAAATTATTTGTGTAAAAGGGCTTTTAAGAATATATCATATCCAATTTTTTTATTGTTTATCTCTAATATGTAAGATCTTAATTCTTTTTAATTGCCTTTTGCCATTAAACTATTTCATAATAACTTCTGTACAGAGAGGTTTCTCCTCCAGAAAAGTTTTGTGAAAGTTAAAGATTCTTATGTGATGTTTTAAATAAAGTACCATCAATGTAATTTATAAATATTTCTTTAGGAATATTATGAACACTGAAACTGTGTCAGTCTATAAAATCTCTGTTTTGAAATAAGTATTTAAACAGCCTAAAATGTCGTGTTGAAATTATTTTGTAAATTCATGACTTAAAGCACACATAGTATAATAACCTGAGTCTAGTGTTAAGATTTATATTTGCAATGTGTTGTCATGAAAATGAGCTGCTCCACCCTCAACTGTTTATAAGTCAGTAAAGCAAATTCTGATACATCTTCAGTATATGTAATTGCTCTAAATGACACTGTAATAATTTTAGTGGAAACACAATTTGTTCATACCTTTGAACAGTGAATTTTATAGGGATGAATAGGTTCTTCAATTTTTTTTAAATGCAAGAAAACTATAAAGTGCTAATATTCAGAGGTTCTGTCGATATGATACCAAAAAACATTTAGTTCAGCTTAACACATGTACACACAGTAGTCCCCCCCTTACCATAGTTTCATTTTCTGTGATTTCAGTTACTCACAATCAGCCATGGTCTGAAAATATTAAATGGAAAATTCCAAAAATAAACAATTAATAACTTTTAAATTGTGTGCCATTCTGAGTAGCATGGTAAAATCTCGGGCGTTCCTGCTCCATCCTGCCCACCTGGGAGGTGAATTATCCCTCTGTTCGGTGTATCCTTTCCATTAGTCACTTAGTAGCTGTCTTGGTTATCAGATCGACTGTTGTGGTATCACAGTGCTTGTAACCCTTATTTTACTTAATAATGGTCGCAAAGTACAAGAGTAGTGACGCTAGCAATTCAGATATGCCAAAGAGAAGCTGTAAAGTGCTCCCTCTAAATGAAAAGGTGAAAGTTTTTGACTTAATAAGAAAAATAATTGTATGCTGAGGTTGCTAAGATTTATGGTAAGAAAGATTCTTCTATCCATGAAATTATGAAGAAGGAAAAAGAAATTCAAGCTAGTTTTGCGTTGGACCTCATGCTGCAAAAGTTACAGCCACAGTGTGTGACAAATGCTTAATTAAGATGGAAAAGGCATTAAATCTGTACAATAAGGTATTTTGAGAGAGAGCGAGACCACATTCACATAACTTTTACTATGGTATATTGTTATAATTTTTCTATTTTATTATTAGTTATTGTTGTTAATCTCTTACTGTGCCTAATTTATAAATTAAACTTTGTCACAGATATGTATGTATAGGAAAAAACATGTATGTCTATATAGGGCTTGGTACTATTTCTGGTTTCAGGCATCCACTGGGGGGTCTTGAAACATATCCCCTGTGGATAAGGGGGGTGCGGACTACTGTACTCAGATTTTTTTAACTTTCCAAATCATTGGATTAACAACATGCAGTCATCCAAAATTAGGGCAGACTATTTGGATTCTCCTAATGGCTAGATGGGCTAAATTAAATTACCAAAGCAGGTGCTTTCTTTATGATTTCCAAATTGCCACCTCCAAGGAAGATTCTCTTAAGATTTTCTTTAAAGGTCTTTCATAGCTTTACAGATATCCAGCCTGAATGGGGACTGGAAGTTGTCTCTCAATGTCTAGTTACCCTACTTTAAAAGCTGTTGCCCATCACATTCCTCAACTACCCTTGCCATTAGGTGTTCCTGTGTGACTGAGTGTTGGCCAGCGAGATGTAGGGGAACAAGTGAGTGACTTCTTGGAAGTCTCTTCAAAGAAAAGCAGCATGTGTTCCTTTATCTTATTCCTCCATCTTCCTGCCAGAACTGTGATATAACAGCAGCCCTTGCAAATATCCAAGTAGACCAAGGCCAAACCCTAAGGACGACATGTTAGAAACTAAAAAGATCTTGACTACTTCACAACTTCAACTGCCTTTTCCTGTATTTAAGCCATTGTAAATTTGGGTTTCTTTTTATGAACTCAAAACTAATCCATTCTGGCCTTCAGTTCTTTATCATGATGCCGTTTAACACTGTTTGAATAAACTAGATTGCAATAATTCTTACCTTTAAAAATTTTTAAAGGATAATGTGCAATTCACATTAGAATTGATTTTCCATTGTTAATTAATTATACTCATTTTCCTGCCTTGACCTTTCATTAGGTATTTTGTATCTGTGCGGAAAATACTGTCTTCTTTATAACTGTGTAATAGATATTTGCTAAAACTCTGTAATCTCTAAAATATCATTATCAAAGTTTATGCCATGTTTTTATATCATTCTCATAGATCTGCCTATAAACATCTAAATAAAAAAGTACTGTTTAATGTGATTTAACTTCTTTTTTGAAATGTTATATACAAATGGATTTTTCTTTCTTACTGAATAATGATTCCAATATTTGATGGACGCCATCTAATACTTTTCTGACTATTTCTTTTCAGAAGCATCCAGAAAGCAATGCATGTAACAGTTTTGGGTTTGGGGGGAATTTTGTTTGTTTTTGCCAAAGCAGACATTTAGAAAAACATCCATCTAATGAGATGGTATTCTTAAAAGTATTTCATTTCACTAGCATTTATTAAGTATCTTTTGTTTTAATTAATTTATTTTATTTTAATTTTGGCTGTGTTGGGTCTTCATTGCTGTGTGCGGGCTTTCTCTGGTTGCGGCGAGCGGGGGCTACTCTTTGTTGCGGTGCGCAGGCTTCTCATTGTGGTAGCTTCTCTTGTTGTGGAGCACGGGCCCTAGGCGTGCAGGCTTCAGTAGTTGTGGCACATGGGCTCAGTAGTTGTGGCTCGCAGGCTCTAAAGCACAGGCTCAGTAGTTGCGGCGCCGGGCTTCATTGCTCTGCAGCATGTGGGATCTTCCCGGACCAGGGCTTGAACCTGTGTCCCCTGCATTGGCAGGTGGATTCTTAACAACTGCGCCACCAGGGAAGCCCTATTAAGTATCTTTAAACCAGGACTGAACACAATATTTAAGCTATATTCTGTAAGTTCCTGATAGCAGGAACTCTACCTGTCTTATGACTGTATTCCTAGTGGCTTGTGCAACATGGTCCTACAGACATTAACGAGATAGTTTAATGAATGTTGCCTCATTTTTACAGAAAATTATGTTATTTATCACCCCACATCCATGCAGCCATGCCTGCATCCTCCTGCACATGCCCCTCCCCATCACTGTCTCAGCTTCTTGCTTTTCCTCCTGGCCAGTGGCCTGGAGCTGCCCTGTGGTCCCAGAGTGGAGCTGCTGCTATTGCTGCCACTGCCGCCACCATCACCCCTGCCACGTTGCTGTACTGAGGAAAAGAAACTGACCTTTGTGCCTGAGCACAGGATCTGTGGAGGCTATGGCTCTCCCTGCAGCTGCCTGGAAGTGCGTGGTGTTAATGCCCCGAGAGTAGGGTTCAGGTAAAATACAGGATACTCAATCAAATTTGAATTGCAGAGAAACAGCAAATAACATTTTTAGTATAATTCTGTTACAGATATTGCATGGGACTTTTTTTTCCCCCTGTAAATCTGGCAACCCTACTTGGAGGGTGAATTTTGACCAAAGAGATGCAGCACAAGAGGGAACTGGTAGATAAATTCTTCCTTCATTTCCCCAAGATAGACTGTTCCAAAGTGCAGTAATCCATGAAAATATCCTAAAAGACTGAGCAGTTAACCACTCTTGTTGAAAAGCTATGGCAGCGCAGTAACACCTAAATTTGTAAACCCTCCTCCACTGCCTGCCTCACTTCCATCTTTTCCTCCCTTCTGCTTCCCAGAGATAGTGCCCCGCAATGAACTGGCAGCAGGTGAATGTTTCTTGTTGTTTGTGGCAGGCTCTAGGAAACCTAGGCTGGCATAGTAATTTTGGTAGTGGATTCTTCAACTGGAAAATAAAACATGAAATAAATGATGGTTTTCACAAAGTCAGGCACAGGGCCCTGCAGACTCAAAATCCAGACTGGCTGAGAGCGTTGGGAAAGGGCGTTTAAAGAGGTAATTAAGGTAAAATGGGGTCATAGAGGTGGGCCCTAATTCAACATGACTGGTATCCTTATAAGAAGAGGAGATTAAGACACAGAGGGAAGACCATGTGATGACAAAGGGAGAAGCCAAGGAGAGAGGTCTCAGAATGAAACCAATCTTGGACACCTTGATCTTGGACTTCTAACTTCCAGACTGTGAGGAAATAAAATTTCTGTTACATAAGCCACCCAGTTTGTGGTATTTGTTCCCACAGCCTTCAAAAACTAAAACACGGTTCATGGAATCAAAACAAGTCAAGTTAATTACAGAACTTGAATAATTAATGTCACTGGAATAAGCTTGTCTGATTAGTCCTGCTCCACAATAAAGACAGTTCTCTCCTGGGGGTACTTCACTATAACATCCCACCATGTAAACACAATAAATGGTTTTTAGTTCTAAAAGCTCAAGAACATTTTCAGTTCATGGAACTATGAACTGGAACTATGTTATGAAACTGAAGCTTTGATCAGATAAAAGTCACTCTTTTTAAATTAATCTTATTTATTACCATTTATTTAGTTGCTCCACTAAACATGAATAGCTCCTGCAGCTTCCTATTTCAAAATCTATTGCAGAAAGTGAGACCGTGGCATGGACATATATACACTACCAAACATAAAATAGATAGCTAGTGGAAAGCAGCCGCATAGCACAGGGAGATCAGCTCGGTGCTTTGTGACCACCTAGAGGGGTGGGATAGGGAGGGTGGGAGGGAGGGAGATGCAAGAGGGAGGAGATATGGGGATATATGTATATGTGTAACTGATTCACTTTGTTATAAAGCAGAAACTAACACACCATTGTAAAACAATTATACTCCAATAAAAATGTTAAAAAAATATCACTTGCAATTTGGATTATTAGTACACTTTTTTATTAGAATGGTTGACTTCAGGGGTGGCTGTTCTTTTGTTTTCTGTTCCATGTACTTATTATCAAATTTACATTAATGATTCTGTTAGTAAGAGGTAATTACTTTTGTTTCTTTTTTATGCATTGTTTCTGCAACAATCAACCTCAAAGATTTTTTAAAACACTAAAGTAGATTAAATTCCAGCTTTTATGTATTTCTTCTGTTACATAATTCCCCTACATCCAACGTAGTAAGACTATACTCTAATTACATTTCACATGTGCTATAAAATTTTTCTGTTTAAAACAAATTACTCTGACTCAGAAAGGAATAACATTTGCTTGAACATTTAGGACACCTGGCATTAGGTTAGCAACTACCAAATTCATATATAATCTAAAATAGTAACTAGAAACATTCTTAATTCATGCTAATGAATAATTATAATTTTACTAAATATTGCTAATTAGGCAGGGTGCAAACAAGTATCAGGAAAAGTATCAGGAAAAAAATCAGAAGAATATTATTTCTTAAGATTATATTTATGTTAAAAATATGTTCAGTTTTCTTTGTTACTTTTAGAAGTAACAAAGTGGTGCACAGGTCAATAAATTACTAAAACTTGTAGTTAATCTTTAAGTCTACAGCAGCTTTTAAGAAATTGTAATTTGTAATTTAACAGAAATGTTAAATTCTGCTGAACTGTTACCAGATTGAAGCATTTCTATTCTCTGTGTATAATTCATCTCTCATATATTTCTCTACTATTAATTTATATTTTTGCTGAAATAATTTACCAATTCAATAGTTAGCCATTTTACCCCTACCTCCTTCTGTGTTCTTGTGTCATAATGTCTCTTGTGCTGTTAACTTGCAGCCTTCAAAAATCGGTATCAAAGAAGGATCAATGAATAATGATTAAACCTAAATCCATTAGCTAATTTAAACAGGTAAAGCTTTTAAAAAGCTTAAGCTTGGTGCATTTAACAAGAAGAAAAACAAATAAATACACTCAACATTATCATCAGTAAGAAAACAAAGGACATGGAAAATTCACAAATGGAATATTTAATAGAAGCCAGTTTTACAGCGACTGCCAAAACAATACTAATGAAAATATACAACACACACCAGAGCAGTGCTTCTCAACTTTTAATGTGTATACTAATCACCTGGAAATCTTGTTAAAATGGAGATTCTGATTTAGTAGGTCCAGCACAGGGCCAGAACTTCCGTGTTCCTAACAAGTCCCTATGTAATAGCTGTGTAGGTAGTTCAAGGACCTCTCTCTGAGTAGCAAGGACTTAGTGTGTACCTTACTCTGGGTAACTTATGAAATGCTTTAATTTGGTTTCAAATCAAATAAAAAAGTAATCCTTGAAATCTTTAATGAACGTTTATTGAGTACCTAGTATGATCTAGACCAGGAGGTCCCAAAATATGGTTGCCAGACCAGAAGCACCAACATCACTCAGGAACTCGTTACACAGCTGACCCATGAACAACGTGGGGGGTTGGGGTGTCGACCCTGGCTCGGTCAAAAATCCAGGTGTAACATTACAGTTGGCCCTCTGTATCCAAGGTTCCATATCCATGGATTAAACCCACCAGATTGTGTGGAACTGTAGTCTGTATTTATTGAAAAAAATCTGCACATAAGTGGACCCCTGCAGTTCAAACCTGTACTCTTCCAGGGTCAACTGTAAATGCAAACCCATGAACCCCACCCGGACTTACTGAAGCAGACTCTGAAGGTGGGGCTCAGGAGTCTTTTAATTAGCTTTCCAGATGATTCTGGTGCATACTAAGTTTTGAGAAACACTACTCTAGACACTATGCTGAGGGCTTGGGAGGTAAACCTGAGTATGTGACTCTTCTTGCTTTAAAAAAATCTCAGTCTAGTAGGAAGTCTGCTGAGCCAGTAAATACCATTAAATATGCGGTCAGTACAAAACCAGAATGACAGACAAAGTGGCACCTAACATAGCAGAGCATGTAAAGAAGGTTTCCTAGAAAAGGTCACAGGAGCTGAGTCTTATAAGGAGTTAGACATCAGAAGACAGTCACATGTACAACATATGCAAAGGTAATGCAGGAGGAAGTTTGGCACCTGTGAAAAACTGCAAGTAATTCAGTCAAGATGGCTTGAGTGTGGGGTGTTTGAGGACTTCCATTCTGGTTGCTTTTCACCTGTCAAAAGATAAAACAAAAACCATTAGAGCTGATACAAATTACAAAGTTAGATCTATTAACTTCCTGGTAAGGGAACCCATTCTATGAAGAATTTCACTGATGGGGGAAAAGTCAAAAGTTTTTAAGTCCTAGAAAGGGGGAGTTCATGGGAGTAGTGCTAATTAAGGATGGGAAACTTGTGCTCTGGATATGGGACAGAATGAATATATAGGTTGGTACACAGTTGGTTAAAATAAAACAAAAATCCTGTTGTTCATTCGTTAGGGAAATGTCTTCAGTCAAGTCCAGTGAGGAGAGTCTTACTTCTCAGGGCCATTGAGATTTATGGACCCTTATCAGCTTCAGTCTACTGTGCTGAATCACAAAAGTCAGTTGATATCTCCTAGGCAAGCTCCACTTTAAGTGGGAAATTTTCCTTGGCAATCCCTCCTCTTTGTCCTTCCTCATCTTGAGATGCCAGGATGAGCACACAAAGGATAGCAAATCATCAGATTATCAGCTTTCCCACCACCATCTTAGGCTTGGGTGCCGTTCTCACAGGATTCCACTGTGTTTATCCAAGTGGTTTCAGTCTCCTCTTGATGTAGTATACTTGGAATGTACAACAGCAATTAAGGTTATGTTAATAATACACTTGACACACCCTTTGCACTTTCTCGGGTTAATAGCAGCCTTAGACCTACTAACCACTTCTAGGTGTAAGGCCTGAGAGGAGCTCTAAAAGCACCAATGAGTAGCTGTAAAGATAAAAAAACAAAACCAAAAGAATGCTGAAGTCCAAGCTAGGGAGTTTCAAGAAGGGGTGAGTGGTCAACAGTGTAAAATACTACAGACAAGTACACCAAAATGAGGACAAGAAAGTGTCCACAAAATTGTACCACAAGTGTTGGTGACCTCAGTTAGGGCAGTTGAGGAAAGCCGAAGAATGAATAGAACTGAGTAAATAGGGATTGGAAGTGCTCAGTACTCTTTCAAAGAAACTTGGTTTCTTTGGCTGTGATTCACATCAAGTGCTGCCAAGCCCAATCTAGGTTTTCCATTTCTTTTTATTTGTAGGGCCAGAAATGTCATTCAGATCATCTTGCTTATTATGTGCCAAGTACCACTTTACAAAACTATCATTTCATTCTGTCCTCTCACGGCAATCCTATTGATGAGAAAAGTGAAAAAATTATGAGAAAAATGGGGCTTCCAGGGGTTTACATGCTCTAGATTCAATAATTTGGCTCGAAAGCCTTCTAACATTGTGCACAATGCCTTGGTGGTTATTTAATTGTCTGGGAGAGCCACTAAAGTACAGAAGAGGTAAAAGGCTGGGGAATGTAGCTGACTTCTCCGGGGTGAGATAAACTGCTCAGCTTCCAACATTATCAGTTCATCATCCATCATTCCTGCATCCCACATCCACCCCTCATCCCTCCACCGGCCCATGCTTATTTCAAGAAGGCCCAGCACAAACTACAAAGACTGAGACGCACCTGTCGCCAAGGTAACACTCCACTGTTACATACCGAGGTCTTCCCCCACTTTCCTCCGGTACGCAAGCAAACCCAGCCCCTGCAAATTTAGAGGTTCAGATGAGAGTTTGGGGTAGTTTGGACCCTCGGGCTTCCGTAGGTGCCGGCGCTTCAGCAGCCTCCGACCCCGCCCCTAGCAACGCATTGGCTTGTTAACAACCTGCCAGCAAGCAGGCTGCTAGGTGCGCTGGTGGGTTGCCTCCGCGGGATGCGGGTGGCGTCGCGGTGGCCGAGTCCACGGCCGGATCCCCGGGACCTTTCGCGACTCTAGTGGCTCTCAGGCGGCTTTCACTTCTCGGTGGCGGGGCCTCTTGCAGTCTCGCGGCTGCGGGCACAGTGTAGGACAGGAGGATACCCCCCATCCCTCACTCCGCCGCCACAGCCATGTCTACAGCGGAGGCTGCGGCGACGGCCCAGGCCCGGGCACCCGGCAGCAGAATCAAGTCCAGCAGCCCTCGCCAAATCCCGGTAGTCGGGGTGGTGACGGAGGACGAGGAAGCGCAGGTATGGCCAGGTGTCTGTGCTTTGGAGGGTGTGAAGGCGGGGGCGGGGGTTGAGATCTGGGGGCGGAGATGATGCCTGGAGGCAGCAAGGGAGGAGATGGGGGCCCGAGGGGAAACCAGGGGAGCCCGGGGGACTGTGGTTCCAAGCTCAAAGCTGATCCCTTTGAGAACTGCGCCGCCTGCGAGGGGAGTTGGCTGTCGTCGACCAACCTGTCTGGGGACTCGTGTCTCGAGGTCCTCCCGGAGCGTCCCAGTAAACTGAGCGGGCAAGGTTTGGCGGCTTTTCTTCGAAAAGTATGACCCCACGAAGGGCCTGAGAGGGAGGGAAATATTCTTAGCGAAAACTTGGATTTGATGACCCTCTTGTTTGCACTGGGCTTTTATATGTAGATCGCTGTTATCGTGTGATGTTCTTGATACAGGGGTAAATCCTCCCGTGTTTAAATTTGCTGCTACAAAAACCTGCACCTGGAGGGGAGGAAAATACTATTAAAATTAGAAATTTAGCAACATTTTTATATGAAATTGGAAGCTGGTTAGGAGTGCGTCGGAGAGAATTGGGATCGAATAGAATTGATTTATTGTGCATGTATTTGGTTTTTAGTTTACTCTTTGTCATACAAAACTAGTTCTTTCGAATTTCTGTTGAGAAATTTCACTTCAGAACCCTGGCTTGGATCTCCATTCGTAGCGAGGGTGTTTAGAAACTCCAAGGCGTTTGTTTCATACTAGGGTTCCATGGCTCTTCCCCAGAGATGCATGATCAAGCCCTAAATTAATGTGAATTCTACGGAGGAAATTTGCCCTACCTCCTCACGCTGATGGCGTGGGGCCACTATGGGAATTCCTGCTGAGGCTTCACAAGTCTCAGGCTGCGTCAGGAACCTTGTCTCCTGCGTCCACGTCCTGGAGGCTTGGAGGGTTCCTTAGGAGCGGCTAGTTGACTGGGGACCTCTTCTATGGTGGGAATAGGGTTGCGCTCTCTGAAGATGGCTAGACATTCAACCTCCGGAGAAACAACACTTCTGCATGAAGAGGAGCAGGTGCTAGGGGAATTTACCTAATCGGGTTTGTGGACGTATTCCAATCCAGGTGCAGATAATTTTGAGGAACAACAGCTGTCCCCTCACTCCCAAGGCTGCAAGGGGGCTCAACACTACTGCTGTTCTCCCAGGCATGGGGCAAAACTGACAAGTAGGTGAATTTGGTGTCTGATGTCATTCTTCCTTTACTTGGTATTAAAAAAAAGGGGGGATGGGGTCTCAAGGTTATAGGAGGCAGGCAAGAGTAGGTTAAAAAGAAGAAAAAAGGGGAAATACTTCTAACAGACCAGTTGCCAAAATAGTCCACAATGTATCAAATAATGCAGAACAAGTATACCTGTGTATATGTGTGTTTATTTTCTCCCTTCCCTTTCTTTTCCTCTTTCATTACTGCCTCTTCTTACAGGGCCTAGGTTTCTCCTCCTGGAAGAAATCAGTTTGTATTAATTAAAGTTCCTACCCTGTTAATAACTGCTTCTAGGGATATTAACATTTTTTATAGTACTGAAGAAAAAGGCAGTTTCTACCAAAAGAAATGAAATCGAATAAAGACATCTTAGAGCTGGGAGAAATGGTCTCTAAGCCTTCCTGGGTTTTGTTTGTGGTTGTTTTTACAAATGAGGACCCTAAGGCCATGAGAAGTTAACTGAGAGTTACTTTCTTTACTGGGAGTGGAGTCTAGTGCTCTTTGCCACTTAAAATGATAACCTTTATAGACCTCTGCCTTGGAACTCTAAATGTTTCCAATCTTTTCAAACCTTTCCATATTTGCAGCCTCCCCCTCTTCCTACAGTGACAGTACAGTATATCCTAGTAGCTAAAAGTGAGAATGTGGGGTCTACCTCAACCCATTAAGCCAGCTTCATCATACGCTTGAGAAATCACAAATTGTTCACCCTTTATCTATTTCCTATTTATTTTAATGTTGCTCCTCTCATTATAAAGAATCAGAAGCCCTTTGGGGCAGTGATTATTCAAAATTTAATGTGCATTTGGAGCACCTGGGGAACTTATTAAACTATATAGATTCTAATTCTGTAGGTCTGGGTGGAGCCCTGGATTCTGCTTTTCTAACAGGTTTTCAGGTGATGCCATTGCTACTGGTTGAAGGACTCCATTTTCCACTCAGAGTAGCAACACTTAGTGTGTCATAGCTGCAGTATGGTATGTACAGTGTGACAGTTTCACAGCAGCTACCTCCTGGAAAGCCATAGGAGATGGTTTTACATGGACTCAGATTATAAAACAAAGTAAACAATAACAACAACAATAAAAATTCCAACCCTCCCCCTGCCAGGTCAGATGATATGGTACCAAATGGGGCTTTAAAAGAACTACTCGCTCTCCTTTCCTATCACCACAATGCCTCAGTCAATCCTAGATTAATGTCACATCCTTTGGGTCGCACCTCTTCCTCTCTTCCCACTCCATTCTCCATAAACACCACTTTACCATCCTCCTTGCTACCTCTGAGTCCCACCTGTTCTTTCTTTCAGGCTTCTGCAGTAGCTCCTTATTGCTTCCCTCACTTAATATCATTACATTGACCAGATCACTCAACCCTCTAAACCTGTTCCCTTTTCTGTAAAACAAGCCTGTACTAGATGAGTGTTCCCCAAACTTGGGTGACCATCACAGTCATCTGAGGAGCTTTTTTAAAAAAAAACTGTACATAGCTGGGTCCTTCCCTAGATTTACTTAATCATAATCCTCAGTGTTGTGCCTGGGACTCTTAAAAAGCTCCTTTAAGTGATTTTTAGCCTCAGAACCACTGAACTAGATGGTATCTAAGGTGTCTGCCATCCTCAAAGTGCCTCAGGTCCACTTCTTGTCCTGTTTGCAAGGTTTCCCAATGTATAATCTGTACTTTATCTGTACCATGTACTCTGCTTAGTGCCACCTCCATGAGGGCAGAAACCTTCTCTGTTGTTTTTTTCTGTAGTGTCCCCCTATTATCCCCCAGTAGCACCCAGCACAACACCTGGTACACAGGAGGGGATATTAAATATGTATTGAATGAATGCTCTCCCCTCTTTTCTGAATTTAAATCGTACCCTACCTTCAGATCCTACCTGTCCACCATAAAGTAACCCCCAATAGGACATACTTCCCATTCATTTTCACTCTCACAGACCTTCTTCTCATAAATGGGTGTAGTCCTTGGTCTGAGTCTCATAGTTTCTCACCTAATTATCAGTTGTTTTATGTTTGTTACGCTTTCATTTGTCTTGTTTTGTCTCTCCCTCTCCTTAAGTGTAGAACATATATCTTAATACTTGCGTGTCCTTCCCCTCTCAACTCTGAGTTCAGAGTAGAAATTTAAGTCCTCATTAGTAGCTGATAAAGCCTTCTGTGTTCCAGCCACACTGGCCTCCTAGCATCTCCTCAACCATGCCAGAGGTACTCTGCCTAAGGGCCTCTGCACTTGCTATGCCCACTGCCTGGAAGTTTTCCCCTTATCCATGGCTTGTTCCCTTACCTCCTTCAAGACTTTGCTGAAATTTTACCCACTCTGTGAGTCTTTTGCCAACCACTGCTTAAGCATCCTAGCACTTTCTACTCCCGTTTCTCCAGAGCATTGTCTTGCAATACACTATATAACTTATTGTCTCCCCCAAAGAGTATCAGTTCTTTATAAAAGCAAGAGATTTTGTGTGTTTATTCAATACCATGTCTTCAGCACTTAGAACAATGACACAATGGAGGCACACAGTAATATTTGTAGAATAAATATGATTGCGATTAGTTTGTTTTTTTTTTTTTCACTTGCGTAGTATCATGGCTGAGCTTCCTTGCCCAAATTTGCTTTTCCTGTGAGAACCTGCACAGTCTGCTAGTTGATGTCATATCCTGCCACTATCTGTAATACTGCCATAGACTGTGTCCTTAAATTGCCTACCCCTGCTTTGGAGTAATTGCTAGAAGTAGCCTCTGTGGTCAGCTGAGAAGTCAGGCAGAGAATGAAGGTGCAAAGAACCAGTGTTTCTGCATCAGACAGCCCTGCTAGCCCATATACTAGCTATGTGACCTTAACAAGTTAGATATCAGGGCCTCAGTTTCAACAACAGGGATAATAATGCTATCTTCATATGGTATATTTGAGGATTAATTAAGATATAAAGTACCAGACACATAAATGGACCACAATAAATGTTAGATCCTTTCCCTATAACTAAGTATCAGAGGAGCAGGATTTTCCCCCTTTGAAATGTTCCTTGGTAAAGTGGGAAAATAAGTTCATTCTATAACGACGTAAGTGGAGGTCTAGTTTTCTTCAAAGCAGTTTATTAAGCTTTTGATCTTAAAAGATTTTGTTAAATGTTTTTACAATTTCTCCATAAACATCTTATGATGATAATAACAGAAATTATTTTTATTTTTACATCTGTATGTTCTTTTTTTTTAATAGTTAGTGTTTTTTTTTTTTATTAATTAATTTATTTTTGGCTGTGTTGGGTCTTCGTTTCTGTGCGGGGGCTTTCTCTAGTTGCGGCAAGTGGGGGCCACTCTTCATCGCGGTGCGCGGGCCTCTCATTAACGCGGCCTCTATTGTTGCGGAGCACGGGCTCCAGACGCGCAGGCTCAGTAGTTGTGGCTCACGGGTCCAGTTGCTCCGCGGCATGTGGAATCTTCCCAGACCAGGGCTCGAACCCGTGTGCCCTGCATTGGCAGGCAGATTCTCAACCACTGCGCCACCAGGGAAGCCCTGTATGTTCTCTCTTGCTTCTACACCCTGCCTCTGTGATCTCATTTACCCAGACTGATCCAATTATTACTTTAAGCCTGTGACTTAGAAATCTCTGCCCCAAATTTAACTCATCTCCAGCCTCAACACAAGCTTCTTCCTCCAGCATCCCTGTCTCAGCAAATGGTGCCAACCACTTATGTCATTCCTCAAGCCTGTCCATCCTCCTTACCTTTTCCTTCTCTTTCCCACCAAATCAAATCACTCATTAGGTCCTGCTGATTCTGCCTCCTTGATGCTTTTCATTCCATTCATTGTTGTGTATCCCGATTGCCACTGCCTTAGTCAAGGCCTGAAGTCACAGACTGGTCTCCCACCTCCAGTCTAGATCTTGCCAGTTCAGTCTCTACTCAGCAGACAGAATTATCTTTTTTATTGTTACATTCCTCTGGTTAAAACCTGTGGAAATCAATGAAGACCACCCTAGTGAGAACGAACAGGGGCTTGCTGTTCAGAGCTTGCTATAGAAAGAGAATCTGCCAGCATTGCTTACATTTAGCAGAGACTCCCAAGGCAGGCAGGGGAGCTTTACAGTGAATAAAAGGGAGGCTTCTGATTTGCTCTGGTTGGAGGTTGCTGCCTTGGGGAAGCTGGAAGTGAGCTAGCTAGAAGCAAGGCAACCTGTGTGATTGATTTGGGAAGCATACTTGTCTTTTTCTGGTTGGCCCTGAGTGACAAATAGGGGTAAAAAATAGGGAATCTGACAATCATTGACCAAATACTGACTTTTCTGAGCCAATTGCTGCAGAAGTTGTGGTTTGACTCCCCAGGTTGGTTGCTACAGAGGTTGTAGGACAGAGTTCTGTTGCTAGATGTAGTCTGGCCTTTGTCTGTTTTTATATCCAGTCTCTCAAACCATTCAATAGCTTCTGATGATCATTGGCATAGTATACAAGGCTCTCTGTCAAATGGGGTTAATAATAGTATCTACCTCATAGAATTCAGTTAGTAAATTCATTTAGTGCTTACAGCTGTACCTAGAAATAGACGTTGTCTAATAAGTTTTAGCTATCACCATTATTGTTATGAGCATCATTATTATTCATGATTTGACCTCTACTTACCTTATCAGCATCATCTGTAGCTACTACCCTCTGCACTATCTTCTCCAACCTACTGAATGACTCACCAGTCCTCTAAATGCCATGTTTTCTCTCATCTCCGGGCCTTCACACATGCTACTTCCTTTGCTCCATCTCTCAAACCTTCAGTTCATCTCACAAATCCTACTCAGTCTCACCTCTGCTTGAAGGTTACTTCTTTCAAAAGCTGTCCCAGATTCCCATCCCTCCTCCCCATACCATTCTGTCCCCCTCTATATAGTTCCAGAGCACACCTCTCAGCATTCATGAAGCATTTTGTAGCATGTTATCTGTATTACCCGCATCTCATGCCAGATTGATAGGTACTTGAAGTCAGAGCAATGCGTTCCCCACACCTAGCACAGTTTCTGAAATGTCGAAGCTGCTTATAACTATTTATAGAAGGAGGAAAAGGCTAAGGGAGGGAGGGAGAGAGGGAGAAATCTTAAAAATATAATAGGTGCCATGCAAGTAAAACACAGGGTAACATGAAGTAGTAATATAAGATAAATTTAAGATAATACAAGATAAATCTATGCTTTAATCTTTATACTCTCTTTCTTGGAAAAGTTATACCTGGTCATTTGGGGGAAAAAATTCTGATAATACATACAGGTACTAAAAAAAAATTTTTGCAGTGACATTTCATTTCAATATCTTTTCCAACCCTCAAAGCCAATATTGCAGAAAATTGGAAAATAAAAACTCACTATATATATTTATTTCTCTGAGAACACAGGAAGGAAAAAGACAAATGAGGTAGTGGCATATGGCACTGTTAAATCCCAAAACCTTAAAAGGCAAAATTCTATTTATCAAAAATTTTTGTAACAGTAAATTTAATAATTTAAACAATTTAATAGTAAGATGTAACAATTTTAATGGTAATCATAATACCAAGGATAAATAACTATATAGAAAATCCTTTTTTTAAAAAAAAAAACAGCAGGTTCTTATTAGTCATTAATTTTATACATATCAGTGTATACATGTCAATCCCATCACCCAATTCAGCACACCACCATCCCACCCCGCCACGGTTTTCCCCCCTTGGTGTCCATTCGTTTGTTCTTTACATCTGTGTCTCAACTTCTGCCCTGCAAACTGGTTCATTTGTACCATTTTTCTAGGTTCCACATACATGCGTTAATATACGATATTTGTTTTTCTCCTTCTGACTTACTTCACTCTGTATGACACTCTCTAGATCCATCCACGTCTCTACAAATGACCCAGTTTCATTCCTTTTTATGGCTGAGTAATATTCCATTCTATATATGTACCACATCTTCTTTATCCATTCGTCTATCGATGGGCATTTAGGTTGCTTCCATGACCTGGCTATTGGAAATAGTGCTGCAATGAACATTGGGGTGCATGTGTCTTTTTGAATTATGGTTTTCTCAGGATATATGCCCAGTAGTGGGATTGCTGGATCATATAGTAATTCTATTTTTAGGTTTTTAAGGAACCTCCATACTGTTCTCCATGGTGGCTGTATCAATTTACATTCCCACCAACAGTGCAGGAGGGTTCCCTTTTCTCCACACCCTCTAGCATTTGTTGTTTGTAGATTTTCTGATGATGCCCATTCTAACTGGTGTGAGGTGATACCTCATTGTAGTATTGATTTGCATTTCTCTAATAATTAGTGATGTTGAGCAGCTTTTCATGTGCTCCTTGGCCATCAGTATGTCTTCTTTGGAGAAATGTCTATTTAGGTCTTCTGCCCATTTTTTTTTTTTTTAAACATCTTTATTGAAGTATAATTGCCTTACAATAGTGTGTTAGCTTCTGCTTTATAACAAAGTGAATCAGTTATACATATACAATATGTTCCCATTTCTCTTCCCTCTTGCATCTCCCTCCCTCCCACCCTCCCCATCCCACCCCTCTAGGTGGTCACAAAGCACCGAGCTGATCTCCCTGTGCTGTGCGGCTGCTTCCCACTAGTTATCTATTTTACATTTGGTAGTGTATATATGTCCATGACACTCTCTTACCCTGTCACATCTCACCCCACCCCCTCCCCATATCCTCAAGTCCATTCTCTAGTAGGTCTGTGTCTTTATTCCCGTCTTGCCACTAGGTTCTTCATGGCCTTTTTTTTTTTTTCCCCCTTAGATTCCGTATATATGTGTTAGCATACTGTATTTGTTTTTCTCTTTCTGACTTACTTCACTCTGTATGACAGACTCTAACTCCATCCACCTCATTACAAATACCTCCATTTCATTTCTTTTTATGGCTGAGTAATATTCCATTGTATATATGTGCCACATCTTCTTCATCCATTCATCTGTCGATGGACATTTAGGTTGCTTCCATGTCCTGGCTATTGTAAATAGAGCTGCAATGAACATTTTGGTACATGACTCTTTTTGACCTATGGTTTTCTCAGGGTATATGCCCAGTAGTGGGATTGCTGGGTCATATGGTAGTTCTATTTGTAGTTTTTTAAGGAACCTCCATACTGTTCTCCATAGTGGCTGTATCAATTTACATTCCCACCAACAGTGCAAGAGTGTTCCCTTTCCTCCACACCCTCTCCAGCATTTATTGTTTCTAGATTTTTTGATGATGGCCATTCTGACCGGTGTGAGATGATATCTCATTGTAGTTTTGATTTGCATTTCTCTAATGATTAATGATGTTGAGCATTCTTTCATGTGTCTGTAGGCCATCTGTATATCTTCTTTGGAGAAATGTCTATTTAGATCTTCTGCCCATTTTTTGATTGGGTTGTTTGTTTTTTAATATTGAGCTGCATGAGCTGTTTATATATTTTGGAGATTAATCCTTTGTCCGTTGATTCATTTGCAAATATTTTCTCCCATTCTGAGGGTTGTCTTCTCATCTTCTTTATGGTTTCCTTTGCTGTGCAAAAGTTTTGAAGTTTCATGAGGTCCCATTTGTTTATTTTTGCTTTTATTTCCATTACTCTAGGAGGTGGATCAAAAAAGATCTTGCTGTGGTTTATGTCAAAGAGTGTTCTTCCTATGTTTTCCTCTGAGAGTTCTATAGTGTATAGTCTTACATTTAGGTCTCAAATCCATTTTGAGTTTATTTTTGTGTATGGTGTTAGGGAGTGTTCTAATTTCATTCTTTTACATGTAGCTGTCCAGTTTTCCCAGCACCACTTATTGAAGAGACTGTCTTTTCTCCATTGTATATCCTTGTCTCCTTTGTCATAGATTAGTTGACCATAGGTGCGTGGGTTTATCTCTGGGCTTTCTATCGATAGTTCCATTGATCTATGTTTCTGTTTTTGTGCCACTACAATATTGTCTTGATTACTGTAGCTTTGTAGTATAGTCTGAGGTCAGGGAGTCTGATTCCTCCAGCTCCACTATTTTCCCTCAAGACTGCTTTGGCTATTCGGGTTCTTTTGTGTCTCCATACAAATTTTAAGATTATTTGTTCTACTAAAAAATGCCATTTGTAATTTGATAGGGATTCCATTGAATCTGTAGATTGCTTTGGGTAGTATAGTCATTTTCACAATGTTGATTCTTCCAATCCAAGAATGTGGTATATCTCTCCATCTGTTGGTATCATCTTTAATTTCTTTCATCAGTGTCTTATAGTTTTCTGCATACAGGTCTTTTGTCTCCCTAGGTAGGTTTATTCCTAGGTATTTTATTCTTTTTGTTGCAATGGTAAATGGGAGTGTTTTGTTAATTTCTCTTTCAGATTTTTCGTCATTAGTATAGGAATGCAAGAGATTTCTGTGCATTAATTTTGTATCCTGCAACTTTACCAAATTCACTGATTAGCTCTAGTAGTTTTCTGGTGGCATTTTTAGGATTCTCTATGTATAGTATCATGTCATCTGCAAACAGTGACAGTTTTACTTCTTCTTTTCCAATTTGTATTCCTTTTATTTCTTTTTCTTCTCTGATTGCCATGGATAGGACTTCCAAACTATGTTGAATAATAGTGGTGAGAGTGGACATCCTTGTGTCGTTCCTGATCTTAGAGGAAATGCTTTCAGTTTTTCACCATTGAGAATGATGTTTGCTGTGGGTTTGTCATATATGGTCTTTATTACGTTGAGGTAGGTTCCTTCTATGCCCACTTTCTGGAGAGTTTTTATCGTAAATGGGTGTTGAATTTTGTCAAAAGCTTTTTCTGCATCTATTGAGATGATCATATGGTTTTTATTCTTCAATTTGTTAATATGGTGTATCACATTGATTGATTTGCATATATTGAAGAATCCTTGCATCCCTGGGATAAATCCCACTTGATCATGGTGTATGATCCTTTTAATGTGTTGTTGGATTCTGTTTGCTAGTATTTTGTTGAGGATTTTTGCATCTATATTCATCAGTGATATTGGTCTCTAATTTTCTTTTTTTGTAGTATCTTAGTCTGGTGTTGGTATCAGGGTGATGGTGGCCTCATAGAATGAGTTTGTGAGTGCTCCTTCCTCTGCAAGTTTTTGGAAGAGTTTGAGAAGGATGGGTGTTAGCTCTGCTCTAAATGTTTGATAGAATTCACCTGTGAAGCCATCTGGTCCAGGACTTTTGTTTGTTGGAAGATTTTTAATCATAGTTTCAATTTCATTACTTGTGATTGGTCCATTCATATTTTCTATTTCTTCCTGGTTCAGTCTTGGAAGGTTATACCTTTTAAGAATTTGTCCATTTCTTCCAGGTTGTCCATTTTATTGGCATAGAGTTGCTTGTAGTAGTCTCTTAGGATGCTTTGTATTTCTGCGGTGTCTGTTGTAACTTCTCCTTTTTCATTTCTAATTTTATTGATTTGAGTCCTCTCCCTCTTTTTCTTAATGAGTCTGGCTAATGGCTTATCAACTTTATCTTCTCAAAAAAACAGCTTTTAGTCTTATTGATCTTTGCTATTGTTTTCTTTGTTTCTATTTCATTTATTTCTGCTCTGATCTTTATGATTTCTTTCCTTCTGCCAGCTTTGGGTTTTGTTTGTTCTTCTTTCTCTAGTTCCTTTAGGTGTAAGGTTAGATTGTTTATTTGAGATTTTTCTGTTTCTTGATGTAGGCTTGTATAGCTATAAACTTCCCTCTTAGAACTGCTTTTGCTGCATCCCTTAGGTTTTGGATTGTAGTGTTTTCATTGTCATTTGTCTCTAGGTATTTTTTGATTTCCTGTTTGATTTCTTCAGTGATCTCTTGGTTATTTAGTAACGTATTGTTTAGCCTCCATTGTTTGTGTTGTTTACGTTTCTTTCCCTGTAATTGATTTCTAATCTCATAGCATTGTGGTCAGAAAAGATGCTTGATATGATTTCAATTTTCTTAAATTTACTGAGGCTTGATTTGTGACCCAAGATGTGATCGATCCTGGAGAATGTTCCATGCACACTTGAGAAGAAAGTGTAATCTGTTGTTTTTGGTTGGAATGTCCTATAAATATCAATTAAATCTATCTGGTCTATTGTGTCATTTAAAGCTTGTTTTTCCTTATTAATTTTCTGTTTGGATGATCTGTGCATTGGTGTACGTGAGGTGTTAAAGTCCACCACTATTATTGTGTTACTGTTGATTTCCTCTTTTAGAGCTGTTAGCAGTTGCCTTATGTATTGAGGTGCTCCTATGTTGGGTGCATATATATTTATAATTGTTATATCTTCTTCTTGGATTGATCCCTTGATCATTATGTAGTGTTCTTCCTTGTCTCTTGTAACATTCTTTATTTTAAAGTCTATTTTACCTGATATGAGTATAGCTACTCCAGCTTTCTTTTGATTTCCATTTGCATGGAATATCTTTTTCCATCCCCTCACTTTCAGTCTGTATGTGTCCCTAGGCCTGAAGTGGGTCTCCTGTAGACAGCATATATATGGGTCTTGTTTTTGTATCCATTCAGCAAGCCTGTGTCTTTTGGTTGGAGCATTTAATCCATTCATGTTTAAGGTAATTATCGATATGTATGTTCCTATGACCATTTTCTTAATTGTTTTGGGTTTGTTTTTGTACGTCCTTTTCTTCTCTTGTGTTTCCCACTTAGAGAAGTTCTTAGAGTAATCTTGGTTGTAGGTTTTCCCTTTCATCACTTTAAGTATATCATGCCACTCCCTTCTGGCTTGTAGAGTTTCTGGTGAGAAATCAGCTGTTAACCTTATGGGAGTTCCCTTGTATGTTGTTTGTCATTTTTCCCTTGCTGCTTTCAATAATTTTCTTTGTCTTTAATTTTTGCCAGTTTGATTACTATGTGTATCGGCTTGTTTCTACTTGGGTTTATCCTGTATGGGACTCTCTGCGCTTCCTGGACTTCGGTGGCTATTTCCTTTCCCGTGTTAGGGAAGTTTTCGACTATAATCTCTTCTAATATTTTCTTGGGTCCTTTCTCTCTCTCTTCTCCTTCTGGGACCCCTATAATGCGGATGTTGTTGCATTTAATGTTGTCCCAGAGGTCTCTTAGGCTGTCTTCATTTCTTTTCATTCTTTTTTCTTTAGTCTGTTCCACAGCAGTGAATTCCACCATTCTGTCTTCCAGGTCACTTATCCGTTCTTCTGCCTCAGTTATTCTGCTATTGATTCCTTCTAGTGTAGTTTTCATTTCAGTTATTGTATTGTTCATCTCTGTTTGTTTGTTCTTTAATTCTTGTAGGTCTTTGTTAAACATTTCTTGCATCTTCTTGATCTTTGCCTCCATTCTTTTTCCGAGGTCCTGGATCATCTTCACTATCAGTATTCTGAATTATTTTTCTGGAAGGTTGCCTATCTCCACTTCATTTAGTTGTTTTTCTGGAGTTTTATCTTGTTCCTTCATCTGGTACATAGCCCTCTGCCTTTTCATCTTGTCTGTCTTTCTGTGAATGTGGTTTTTGTTCCACAGGCTGCAGGACTGTAGTTCTTCTTGCTTCTGCTGTCTGCCCTCTGGTGGATGAGGCTATCTAAGAGGCTTGTGCAAGTTTCCTGATGGGAGGGACTGGTGGTGGGTAGAGCTGACTGTTGCTCTGGTGGGCAGAGCTCAGTAAAACTTTAATCCGCTTGACTGTTGATGGGTGGGGCTGGGTCCCCTCCATGTTGTTTGTTTGGCCTGAGGCAACCCAATACTGGAGCCTACCTGGGCTCTTTGGTGGGGCTAATGACAGACTCTGGGAGGGCTCACACCAAGGAGTACTTCCCAGAACTTCTGCTGCCAGTGTCCTTGTCCCCACGGTGAGGCACAGCCACCCCGTGCCTGTGCAGGAGACCCTCCAACACTAGCAGGTAGGTCTGGTTCAGTCTGCCCTGTGGTCACTGCTCCTTCCCCTGGGTCCTAATGCGCACACTACTTTGTGTGTGCCCTCCAAGAGTGGAGTCTCTGTTTCCCCCAGTCCTGTTGAAGTCCTGCAATCAATTCCCACTAGGCTTCAAAGTCTGATTCTCTAGGAATTCCTCCTCCCATTGCCAGACCTCCAGGTTGGGAAGCCTGACGTGGGGCTCAGAACCTTCACTCCAGTGGGTGGACTTCTGTGGTATAAGTGTTGTCCAGTCTGTGAGTCACCCACCCAGTAGTTATGGGAGTAAATCCTTTTTGATTGTTAATTTTTAAAGTAAAAATCATATTGAGTAAATAAACTCACTCAGATACTTATCCTGCACACTTAAAGTTAGAACGCTTAACTGAAAATTGTTTTTGAAAGACATTTCTTGAGATCAGAACATGTGAGTTTGTAATTGTGAAAGGAAAGGAAATTCTAGCCCTAAGAGGCAATGGAATAATGACTATGTAGAAAGGTGACTATGTAGAAATATGGAACGGTATGTATTATAGATTTAAAAATCAGAGTATACAATTGTGTTAACACTAAGTGAAGTTATGTGAGGTATTTATACATGTAAACAAAAACAGAAAATAAAATATAAAATACATATATAAAACAAAATAATAAAAATGTATTTTGATGGTAAGAATAAGATTTTTTTCTCTTTGAATATTTTTTATATCATCATTACATCATCTTTTCAAACAGTTATTTTAAAGTAGAAATAAGTGTGAAAGCAGGAGAGATGTGAAGAAGGAAACAAAAGAGACTGGGATAGCTTAACCCATCTAATAGGAGTAAGCAATATTGATATAACATTTGAATTAAAGAAAACGCCATGCAGCAAAGCATTAATCCCCAAGATAAATATAGCCAAAACTGCATTTAGAATTTGGACATTTCTGTACTATCATAAGTACTTAAACTTTGGATAACACCTTCCATTTCCTTCCCCATTTACCTACAAATAACTTATATATGTTACACCCAGTGTTTGGTGCTGGGGATGCCAGAAAACAAAAGTCTTCCCTCAAAGTAAACTTTGGGATAGGGGATAAGGATGTAAACCATTTTAGAATAAGGTGACGGGAACTGTGATGGCTATACATTCAAGGTGCTATGGGAGTACTCAGGAGGGACATTTGTTGTATCTTTTTTCCTCCCTTGGGGAGGTGACACCTGAAATGTGTTTTGAAGGACCTGGGGAGGTTAACCAAGGAGGCAGATAGGATTGTAACAACATAATGAAAACAGAGGAGGGGGTGAAGGGCATTAGTGGAGAGTCATTGAATGATTTAGATGTGTTGTGTTCAGATTTGAGTTTTATTGTTCTGACCAGAGGGTAGAACCGTAAGTGTGCAAGACTAGTGGTGGGGAGAACAAACAGCAGGAAACCTCCACAACTGAGTGAGAAATGAGAACTGAATAAATCATTAAGATGGAGTGGGCCGGATAGTATAAAACTCTTAGAGGAAAACATAGGCAGAACACTCTTCGACATAAATCACAGCAAGATCTTTCTCAATCCACCGCCTAGAGTAATGAAAATAAAAAGAACAATAAACAAATGGGACCTAATTAAACTTAAAAGCTTTTGCACAGCAAAGGAAACCATAAACAAACTGAAAAACAACCCTCAGAATGGGAGAAAATATTTGCAAACAAAGCAACTGACAAGGGATTAATCTCCAAAATATACAAACAACACATGCAGCTCAATATCAAAAAAACAAACAACCCAATCATAAAGTGGGTGGAAGACCTAAATAGACTTTTCTCCAAAGAATACATACAGATGGCCAAAAAACATATGAAAAGATGCTCAACATCACTAATTATTAGAGAAATGCAAATCAAAACTACAATGAGGTATCACCTCACACCAGTTAGAATGGGCATCATCAAAAAATCTACAAACAATAAATGCTGGAGAGGGTGCAGAGAAAAGGGAACCCTCCTACACTGTTGGTGGGATTGTAAATTGGTACAGCCACTATGGAGGTTCCTTAAAAACCTAAAAATAGAATTACCATATGACCCAGCAATCCCACTGCTGGGCATATATCCGGAGAAAATCATAATTTGAAAGGATACATGCACCCCGATGTTCACTGCAGCATTATTTACAATAGCCAGGACATGGAAGCAACCTAAATGTTCATTGACAGAGGAATGGATAAAGAAGATGTGGTACATGTATATACAATGGACTATTACTCAGCCATAAAAGGAATGAAATAATGCCATTTGCAGAGACATGGGTGGACCTAGAGATTGTCATACAGTGTGAAGTAAGTCAGAAAGAGAAAGACAAATATCGTATGATATCGCTTATACTGTATGTGGAATCTAGAAAAATGGTGCAGATGAACTTATTTGCAAAGCAGAAATAGAGTCGCAGATGTAGAAAACAAACTTATGGTTACCAAGGGGGGAAGGGGGAGGGTGGGATGAATTGGGAGATTGGGATTGACATATATACATGATTATATATAAAACAAATAACTAATGAGAACCTACTGTATAGCACAGGGAACTCTACTCAGTGCTCTGTGGTGACCTAAATGGGAAGGAAATCTAAAAAAGAGTGGATATATGTATATGTATAACTGATTCACTTTGTTGTACAGCAGAAACTAACACAACATTGTAAAGTAACTATACTCCAATAAAAATTAAAAAAAAAAAAGATGGAGTGGGCTCAAGAAATATTTAAGATGTAAACTCTGTAGAACTTGGCAGTTCCAGTTTTCTAATACAGGTGATGTAAGACTGCTGGGAGAGGGGATACCTGGTTCAGGAAGGCGATTGCCTACCTGTAGTTTAGAAGCTAGTCTTATGTATATCTGCGTAGGCAAACTCAGTGTAATGTGTATGCATGAGATATGTAATATGTATGAATGAGATCATTTTATTTTCCAAAGCATGGAAGTGCTATTATTCCAGATGCTCTCCTAGGCCTTTCGGGACTAAGAAATTTAAAGACATTAAGATTTAAGATGTGAGGGTGGGAGATAGATGCAAGAGGGAGGAGATATGGGGATATATGTATATGTATAGCTGATTCACTTTGTTATAAAGCAGAAGCTAACACACCATTGTAAAGCAATTATACTCCAATAAAGATGTTAAAAAATAATAATAATAATAAAGAAAAATAAAATGCAAAAAAGAAAAAAGATTGTAAGGTAATACTAGAATTTAAGAGGTTTGGGGGGTTTTTTTTCACTCCAAAATTTGTTTACTCCTATAAGTCTCATCTGCTTTTCATTATCCCTTACTATCTTTTTTTTTTTTTTTTTTTTTTATTTATTCATTTATTTATTTATTCATTCATTTATGGCTGTGTTGGGTCTTCGTTTCTGTGCAAGGGCTTTCTCTAGTTGTGGCAAGTGGGGGCCACTCTTCATCACGGTGCGCGGGCCTCTCATTGTAGCGGCCTCTCTTGTTGCGGAACACAGGCTCCAGACGCGCAGGCTCAGTAATTGTGGCTCACGGGCGTAGTTGCTCCGCGGCATGTGGGATCCTCCCAGACCAGGGCTCGAACCCGCGTCCCCTGCATTGGCAGGCAGACTCTCAACCACTGCGCCACCAGGGAAGCCCCCTTACTATCTTTTTGTCATAGATATTTTTAAGTTGCTAAGAGGTAATACCATATAAAAATAGTGTGTTTGATGTGATTTCTTGTTTCTCATGACATAGAATACTAAGAGTTTTATGTTTTTTAGGGTGTTTCCGAGCCTATGGACCTAAATCGTGTCATCAAACTCCTTGAAGAGACTGGTAAAGTAAGCTTTGGGAGAAAATTTCTCTATTTCACTTAGAAACTGTGATTTCCCTGAATGGTAACATGTATTCCCCTAAATATGTCTCATTTCTCTCCTTTTGTTGAAAACATTTCAAATAGTCTATGTCTCATATTGAAGAACTTTTTAAACTTAGTATGAATATATTTAACCTGGTAGGGAGGCTGGGAAAGAATAGATTTGATTACATGGGATGGACAAATCCATGGTGGATATAAACAGAAGAAATCATAAGAGTAAAGAAAGACTAATCTAGCCTCTGTTCATAGCTTATTACCAAGTAGGATATGGGCACAAGGGTAGCAAAAGTGTATCATGATGTAGTACTTAAAAATTTCCTGATAAGAAATCAGGATATGTACATACTCATATCCAGTCATAAGTAATTTATTTTGAGAGAACTCTTATACAGAATGTATAATGTAATGGAAATAAAGATACAAGACTCAAAATTGAGAGTTTAGGCATTGGGAGAAAGGATAATGAATGCATATGCATACATGTTTATATGACGCTCTCCTGATGTTACCCAAGAATTGACTGAATGCCTAAAAAGCCAGTATACACTATAAAATTACTACAGGATGAAGATTGCGTACTTTCAATAAGTGGGAAATGGGCTGACCATGGTATCGCAGATCAAAACAATGTCCTGTGATTAGCAGGTGCAAAAATTTAGTCATTGTTTTAACATTTTTTAGTCTCTACATTTTTACATAGAAAGAAGAAAAAAACACATTAAGAATAATGACTTTATAAGAATAATTTATCTTTTGTTGGCTATGATTATTGTGAAAGTTATTTTTAATTGTGAATATATCTGCAGTTTTTTAAAAAGGAAACCCAACTACGTAGAGCTCCTACTAGCTGTTAAATAAGGGTAGGCAAAATATGTATGTATGTGTGTGTGTGTGTGTATGTATATATGTGTTCATACGTATATATACACACACAGATATATATATATATATATATATATATATATATATATATATAAATGTGCCACAGTTTCTCACAAACAATTTAAGAAGGTTAAAAGGACAGAAGTGATTCAGTCATGAAAATACATCAGTATACAGAGTTTTGCTTTGCTTTGTTTTGTTTTGTTTTAATTGCCTGAAGATGTTTAGTTTGAGCCATTACATTGGGTATATTTTAGAGGTTAAAAATGCAATTTCTGGAGTCAGATTGTCAAATTTGACTTCTTACATCACCATTTATTAGCTGTGTGATTTGGGGTAATTACGTAGTGTTTCAGCTTGAGTTTCCTATTCCAAAAAAGAAGGATAATAAAAGTACCTCCTAATAGGGTTATTTTGAAGATTAATGAAATGATATGTATATAGCTTGCCTAAATGGTACATGGCATAGAAAAATGCTCAACATACTTCAGTATTGTTAATATTATTTCTGGAAACAATTACTGCTTTTATATTAACCTAGTTTTGATTCACAATTTCTTATTCAAATATAAATGGTAGTTTATTTTTACCTTCACTGTTTTATGAAACATTTTTAATGCTTACATTATAATATAGTAATTTAAGAATTACTTGATAACATGTCTACTTTCTTTTTACACTAAGGAAAATTTTAAAAATCTCAACAGAATTAATAACACAAAAGAACTAAAATAGATAATTTGTTTTAGGATGATTTAGAAGAAAAACAACTTATATCTGTCAAGAAAATGGTGCAGTGTTATCAGAATGGACTTGTATCCTTTACTTATATGTGTATGTTTGTTTATTCTGAAATGGGAGAATTTTTATTAGAAAATGCATTAGCTTCCTATTGTTGCTGTAACAAATTACCACAAACTTAGTGCCTTAAAACCACATAATTTTTTTGTTTTACAGTCCTGGAGGTCTCACTGGGCTAAAGGCAAGGTGTTGGCAGGGCTGGTTCTTTCTGAAGGCTCTAGGGGAGAATCCATTTCCTTGTCTTGCCAGCTTCTAGAGGCAGCCTGCATTCCTAAGCTTCCTGGGCCCTTCCTTGAAGTAGCATCACTCTCACCTCTACTTCTGTCATCATATCTCCTTCTCTGACCCTCTCCTGCCTCTCCTTTCCTTATAAGGACCCTGTAATTACATTGGGCCTACTTGTATAACCTCGGATAACTTTCCCATGTCGAGGCTTTTAACTTAATCACATCTGAAAAGTCCCTTTGCCATGTAAGGAAGGTTAACAGTCACAAGTTCTAGGGATTAGGACAGGCCATTATTCTGTTTACCACAGAAAATATCTAACATTTTGTGCTTTTTACAAAATTATATTTTTATCGGAGAATATACATTTGAAGAAACAGTATAATGCAATATTAACTGTGCAGATATTGTCAGTTTCTATAGACTCAGAGGGACAGTTTATGTAGTTAGCAGGGCCAAGTTAAAGTCTTGTTTCTACCAATTTACTTGAGTATTTGCACTGTTGATAAGCTTCTTAACTTTCCCACCCTTATAAAATAGGGATAACAGCCCCTCATGAGGTCACTAGGAAGACTAGATGAGATAATGTATGAGCAAGTTCTTGATAATCTTTAAAACATTCTATAAATATGTTATCCCCAATGAAGATACCACCCTGATAAGAATATGTAGAAACCAGCGTTTCTCAAAACTATCTGTGATTAAGAACCAGTTTGCTGTTGGGGGTTGTTTCTTTTTTTTATCCTTTGCATATATATGCTATTGTAAAATGCAATGAAATTGTCACAGGAAACTCACTTTCTGCAGTTATTTTTCCACAGACTGGTAACATACAATTCCAGAACTGGCATGGTCCACAGACCACACTTAACAGTAGTATTGATCTAGCTAATCTCTAACAGTTGTCCAGTCTGGTCCCAAGAAGACAGCAGTCTCTAATATTAGCTTGTTCCAAGATTTCAAAACGTCTTAAGCCTCCGATTCAGGGAAGTGTGCCTTATAATTTTATCTCTTGTCTCACCTTATTTTAGCCTTGTTTTATATGGATTTGTTCAGTCAGTTACCTGAGGGCTTGTCGATATCAAGCATTGTTTACTGGTAGCCAAGAAAGTCTACTAGCAAGAGATTTCTTATCTTAACCTAATAACTCAACACCTTCATTATTTTTTCTTCTTCAGGCTAGAGAGTTGGTGGCAAATGACTGTTTCTGAATGCCTTTAGTAGGCTGGGTTTAGAGATTATAACCACATAAAGCAAAGATAAGTTAGAGAGGTATCTTGGTCATTTCTCTAGGAAGTTAACAGAGGTTTGTATTTCTAATACATCCAGCTCTCCTATCTTTTTCTAAGGAGCTCCTAGAGACTAGAAGTGATCAGATTCAATCAAGAAGTGCAAGTCACAGCTACCATGTCCCCTTAACTGTATTAAAAAACAAAACAAAAAAAAAAGTGTGAAATTTGTTTATGTACCAATTGGGTTTTTTAAATAGGTAAAATAAAAGGTGCTTTTACCTGAAGATCTAGAGAGGGTACATTTTGCTTTCATAATGCTTAAATAAAATTTTCAATCAATTTAAACCTTAAAAACAAGACCACACACCTGAGTAATGTTAATAAAATAACGCAGAACAGTAAGGTAGGTTTGGGTTGCTTATTCCCGAGCAATATATGTTTTGTATGTGGGTGGAGATGAAGGATATAATTGAGCCATTAAGTTAGTTGTTTTTTCAAAGTGTTATTACTCATTGCCAATAATAAGTTATTGTTCAACTGAATATGTGGTGTAGTAGTTGGTAATCAAATTCTAAAGATGTGAGAAGAGAAAAAATATTTTGAATAAGCGGTTACTGAGACAAAAATTAAATAATATTCCTTAAAAAAACATGGTTCTGTTTTCCTCTTTAGATTTCAAAATTGGTATAATTAAACCACATTTAACAAAATAGATGGAATTCTACAGACTTTTCTTGACAGAAGTGCTGTAAAGAATATTTTAATAAAAATCTTAATTTTATTTCTTAACTAAAAATATTAAAGCCCCTAAGGGATTTAGCACAGATATTTAAAATTCTGAATCTGTGTACAGGAAAAATTAAAAAACAGCCCCATTTTCTAGAACCTGCATATAATATCCTAAAATTATGTGGGTAAGTTTTTTTTTAACTTTGTTTTATATTAGCATGCAGTATTTTCTGTTCTATTTTGTCTTACAAAAATATTATGCATTATGGTATAGCAAAGTGATACAGAACTCAGGACACTTCACTTGATCACTTGATTTCAGCAGCTGGTATCTCAAAGGTAGTACATTTTATTGTAGTCTGAGATTGCTGACCACAAGAGATTAAACTGTAAGTATATTCAAATGTTTTCTCATAATAAATTGCTCTCAAGTGAATGATAAATGTGAGATGAAACAAAGAAATAATATTTTTAGAGAATCCTTGAGAAAATTTATGGACAATACTTAATAGTTTCTGCCTAGTTTTTTTTCTATCTCTCTAAGAAGTTTGACTCTCAAAGACATGAGAGTCAAAATGTTTTATTTGATCTTCCAAATTTGAATAAAGAATGATTTATCACCAAATTATTTTTGGCATATTTTTTTCAAAATGTGAATTAGAGATCAGAATTATAAAATTTATATATTCCATCCTCTGTACTATTTTTTCTTCAACCATTTGGGGGAACTAGCCACATAGTGGCTAATCAAGATGTATATTAAAATATATGTTTTTGGTTTTCAATATAATATGGTAGAGGAAATTTCTTAAACAAGGAATAAACTTTTCCGACAATTTAACCTTCTAAACCTTTCTACCAATTTACTTTTTAAATAGTGAGTTTCTTTTAATATATAAATAATAGTGTTAGTAGGACTATGTATACGTGGTAGGTTTATCTCTCACTTTTAGATTTAGTAGCAATAATATTTGCAATTTTGTAACTAACTACATTTAAGATTTTGATATCTGAACAGATGTTCAAAAAAAATTTATTGAATGCCCTTACCACACCTTACTTTTTAATAGAAACCATGAAAAATAAAGAAATAAATTATTGCTCTGATGCTCTCAAGGAACTGTAATGTACTAACTGGAAATTATTGTTATATTGATGTGAGATAATATTATGTAAAACACTTTCAGATTTTGAGGCTACGCAAGTCTTAGAACACCAGATTTGCAAGCATTACTTTCAACATCAGCACTCCTACAGAGCTCCACCAAGAATTGTTTCTCTATGAAAGCTGTGACTGAATGTTTCATTGCATAATATGAGAAATCTTTTGAAATGCACTCTTCACTTTCCTTCATATTTCATAATTATTCACATCATTTTTATTTTTTTAACTTTCCTAATTTCTACTTTCATCATGCATTTTTCCACACCACACCCTCACTTGATTCTCTTTTCAGGACATTTTTGGGAGATAAAAACATTGAAAATTAAAAAATAAAATCAAACCCTTCTGTTTTGGCTTCTAAGTGATATGTTTCTCTCAGTGCATCAGAAGTATAATGCTTATTTTTTTTCATAACCTTTTTGGTGGAAAACTCTTCTGATGTTTTATCTTTTAGGCTGTTTCCTTTGGTAAAAAAGGAAAACATTTGAGGACAATAACAATTCGTTTTATAGTTCTTCACTTTAGAGATTCAACAATGAGCTGGATATCAAGTAATTAAGTTATTTATTTCAAATGAAAAATTCTAACAAACACCAGAAATGAACCTCTATGGCATTTATAAAATATTACTTTTCATAACTTGCCTTTGAAATATCTTTTAATTCCAGTTGACCTATATACATCTACATGTGATAGTTCCAAGTGCTGTTTTTCAACTACTTGGTTAATTTTTCTTGAAAAACATGAATTTAAAGTCCTATATATAAGATATATTAAATATCTTTAAATAGGATACGAAGTTCAAATTTTGAACTCCTGAAATGCTGAAATAGTTTATATTTTTTGTTTAGGAAGTGACTTTTCTCTCTCCTCTGACACTTAGACTAATGACCTAGGTTCAAGTGCCCTATCTTTTATGACTTGTGAATAAATTATTTTCAAATAACTTTGGTTATATTAGCTGTGAAATGTAATTCTAATATACTTAATATTTGTTAAATTCTTTAGTGTCTCAAAAAGTATATTTGTTATTTCGTGGATGGTAACTGATCCAATTAATAAGGAAAAAGTCACTGACCTTTAAGAACAAATAGACCATTGATCTATTAACTGGAGTTTCAAAAACTTCAGAAAAAGCCCTTGAACAGCCTTTAAGTTATAGGTGAGACTAGATCTGTGATTTGTATCAGATTTTCCAATGTCTTCCTAATTTTAATAATACAGGTATAATCTAGTATTATTTTGCCCTCAGAGAGAAAGAAGATTCTTAAGTTTTTTATTTATGTAGTGTTGCAAGATGGCTTTCTTAACCCTTGCCTTGTATGTCCATCTCTCTTCATTTTTATAAACCTATTTTATTTTGTTTTGTTTTATTTTGGTCAACTGGTTAGAAACACAGAAATATTTTTGGTAGTTGTTAATTCTCCAGGGCTAAAGAAACAGGATATTTATCCTCATTTTAATCTTTAGAGAAGAAATTTTCCTCTACTTTGCAAATGATGCTTCAATTAAGGACTTCATTAAACGTAACTCATATATTCTTCATTCTTATTGAAGCTTGCCATTTTTGAAAAAGAAAGTATCGGATGAAATAACATATGCTGAAGATACTGCTAATTCAATTGCACTTCTGGGTGAGTTGAGATGATAGGCCCTACTGACAAGAAGGAAATATCTCTTGCACAAAGTTTCACTAAGGATACTTCTCCAAATCTAGGCTCTTTTCTTGTTGGGAATTAATCACAGTGTGCTTGGTGACATTTTTTGTATTACCTTCTACTCAGGTGTTTCATGATACCAACAGGATTTTTTGTTCCTTAATTTTAAGGACTGGCAGATACTTTTTTGCACTTATTTGTCTTGATGTTGTATATTTAGTTTGATGAAATGTTTGGTAACATTTTGTTTTGTAAATCAGAAGTATGTGTTCCTCTCTTTCAGTAATCACAAAAATATTTTCATCTTTGAACTCTAATCATTGCTTGAACCTAACTGATTGCTAGAATTGTTAGCAATTCTAACAATTTAGCAAGGGCCAAATTGTTCATTAAATAATTTAAAGTCTTAAATAAAATCATAAAATGGTGGGATATTGGGAGCTTTAGTATAATATACATAACGATGCCTGTGTTTTTGTATACAAAAATATGAAAAATATTATAAGCAGTTTTCATATTTGGGTTATTGCTCAGTTTTCTAGAGAAAGAAAATAATAATTTTTTAGAAATGAGATCAAACACTATAGCTCCTTGAATCAGCCCCTGAGACATAACAGCATGTTCCCAAAACAAATCCCACATTAAATTTATGCTTATTAATTTAGGTCTTTGTATAGGAGAAATAAAAGATACACAAATGGCCTAAAATATTAAAAATAAATATTTACTGAATAGTTATGTTCCCAGCATTATACTCCATACTGAAAGATGATAGAAACTAATATAAGTAAAAGGCATTTAAAACTTTTAACATAGACACTAACACTTTTATGTCTAAATAAATTTCATAATCTTCAACTGTAGATACTTTGGGAGGAATTATTATGGCCTAAAGTGGGTGCAGGTGTCAAGGAAATTAGAATAAACATGGGGAGTTAAGTAAGATGACCTTAAGGAGCAGGCAGACTAGAAACTAATGGGAAACTTTAATTCTGTGAATCTCTCATCAATGGAAATTTACAGTGAGAAGCCAACCTAGAAGAGGATATGGTAGTATTAACAGATAAAAAGTGTAGGTTTGGTTGATAACATTTTAAAAATCTCTGTTGCCCTTATTATTTTTAAATATGCATTTGTATAATAAATACATGGTGCTTTTTTTACTGTGTCAGTCTACTCTCTGCTGAATGCCTCCCTACAGAACATATTACTGTCTCATTTGAGGGCAGTATGAACTCTTAGCTTAAAATGAACTCCTTTCACTGCTTACTTAACATAAGTACTGCTGCTCTGTCCCTCATTTTTTTAATTGCTGGAACCATGAGTTTAAACTAAAATAATTGTTTGTAGTACAAAGTTTTGAACAAAGGCTATTCATTTTTACTAACTTCCAGTTTCTACTATGTACTAGTAAATTATATTACTTTTTCTTCTAAATGATAGATATTTCCGACTTAAGAGCAGGATTCTGGAAACATATGAAGGAAAAAGTTGGTACTCTGCCTTGAGATTATAAAACAGGAAACTATGAGAGATGATCTAAACCTACAGGAACTAAAAGGGTGGTGAAGCAGACGAGAAACCTTAGAATTTCCCGTAAACTTGAATGTTTGGATAGTTTTGTTGGAAAAGTTTAGTTGTTCCTGTTGCCTAATTTTTTTCAAAACATAGTGAGTTTTCAACTTCAAAGGACGGGTCCAAAAAAATTAAGACAATAATCTTGAACCTATCTTTTTTTTTAAGTGCTAGCTTTTGCTGATAGATTCTTCTCAAGCTAGGGTGAGTCTTTCCTACGTGCTCCCTCCTTCTGTCTGCTTGTTTCCCCACCCACTGGCTACCCTCAGAGATGAACATTATGCAAAGCCTAATGCAAAACACAAGTCTTCAAGGAACACCTAATTATCTCTTTCCCTCAGAGAATCCAAGCAGATCTGCTTCAGTCCTGAAGCTGATAGTCCTGACTCCAGTTGTCCTCAGGCTCCCAGAGGACATTCTGGATCATTTCCAGAATCCTACTGATCATTTTCAGATTCTCTTAGGGATCATACTTGTAGGACTTCACCAGAGCAGACACAATCCAGTTTGAAATATAGGCTGAAGCCAATTCAGAAGTAGTGTATATATGACTGAAAAGGAGTATTCCCTATCCTCCATTCCCACCATGATAACTTGAACATAAAACTATTACCTGCAGGGCAAAGACTGCCTAGAAACTCACTGTCTTCCAGTCTGTCAATAAACTGAGGGAGCAAAGCTCACTTGCAACTTCTCTAAGCAAAGGATGCATTATTAGGGGCAACAGATTACTGACTCTCTAGTTAGGGAGGAAAACTCTCAGCCCTTTTCTCATACTAACACATTTAATTCTCACAGCAATCTTTAACGTGGTAACTATTATACCATTTTATAGATGAGAAAACTAAGACACAAGTTTATACAGGTAGTAAGTGGCAGAGCCAGGATTTAATCTTAGACAATTTAGTTCTAGCATTTATGCTGCTAATTACCATTCTTTTCTTCCTGGGAAGGAGAGACTGAGTTGATTGAGGGGCCAAGTGTTACAAGGATAGATATTCAGGGTGTTTTGTGCATGCGTGTGCACGCACGTGTGTGTGTGTATAAAATTACATGATCCAGTTTGAATCTCTGATGATATTTTTAATCATGTTACTAACACTGTATGCTTAAAACTGCAAATAAACTTATGGCACTGTTATTGAATAGAATTCGTTTATCTTCTGGCAGGTGACTTAATGATAATACCAAGTTCTGAATTGAGGATACAAATTTGTAAGTGTATTATTGACTTTTATCATGCAGAACCACCAAAGAAGCATATTACAGGTAAAGTTTTCAATAGTCTTTCAGTAATAACTTATGTCTTTATAAAACAGAACAGTCTTTCTCATTTCTCTTTGAACTTGGAAAGACAGAGTGGGATCATAAATGCAACACATCGGGCTTCCCTGGTGACACAGTGGTTAAGAATCCACCTGCCAATACAGGGGACATGGGTTCGAGCCCTGATCTGGGAAGATCCCAGATCTAGGCCACAACTACTGAGCCTGCGCTCTAGAGCCCGCAAGCCACAACTACTGAAGCCCACGTGCCTAGAGCCCATGCTCTGCAACAAGAGAAGCCACCACAATGAGAAGCCCACGCACTGCAACGAAGAGTAGCCCCCACTTGCCACAACTAGAGAAAGCCCACACGCAGCAATGAAGACCCAACTCAGCCAAAAATAAAAAATTAATTAATTAATTAATTAAATTTTAAAAAATAAATAAATAAATGCAACACATCAAAACAGTTCTTTTGGTAGTCTCAAACTCTTCAGTCATTTTAAACAAAAGAATTTATGTATTTTTTTCAACTTTAGATTTTTATTCTGATGCTAAATATAACAGAATTTTTAAAGTCATACCCAAGTTAGTTTAATTATAATTATTACTATTAATGTTATTTAATACTGTTGATAATATTATTTATTATTTTCTAACATTTATAATTATTCATAATATCTGTCCCACCCAACTAGATGTTAAATTCCTAATGCTAATAACATTCTCTACCATGTTTGGAAAAAGAGTTCTGCATGTTATAGCTAAGGGATCATAATATATAATGATAAAATGAGTCACACTGAAATGGGTGGTATCAAGATAGAGGGCACTTGCAATGTAGAGGATATAATATTACTTAGGACATACTTCCTACCTTCATAGTTTCTGTAATTCATAATCAATCTAGGAAAGGAGAGAAGATATAAAATACAGTTTTAAGTTCTATGTTCCTTTAGATAGGTGGCAATAAGACTGGTAGAAAAGAAAGCTAACTTATGAATAGGGAAAAATGGAGGACATCTGAAGTAGAGAAATAAGTAAAGAAATTATTAACTGTCAGATTTGAGCTATTGATGAGATAAACAGGAGGAAGTGTTTGGTAGATAGTAGACATTGGATACTAAAAGCAGAGACCAGAAATACAGGTTTGGAATTCACCCAGAGATGAAAATTGAAACCATCAGGGTGCTTGAGTTTTCTAGGAGATAAAGCATGTAAGTAGCAAGGGACCAAGAACAGCAACATGGAGAATGCCCATATTGAGATCTAGGGAAAAACAAAACAAAACAAAAAACAATCCAAAGAAACTGGCAATGAAGGAATGTTCAGAGAGGAGGAGGAAAAGCTAAAGACTGCCATGTCTTGTGTGCCAGTGAATGAAATGTTTGATGAAGGAAGTAGTGGTCTCAGTGTCAAATACTGTAGAGGCTTCTGTAATTGAGGAACGAAAATGCCAACTGATGTGATATCTGAAAAGTTGTAGTTCATTTTTGGCAGATCTATTGACATAAAGTGGTCAAGGCAGATACAGGACTAAAGAATGAGAAGATTGTGAGAAGAGGCAGTGAATGCAGACTTATATATTAAAATCAGATGGAGAAGAAAAAGGAGGAAGATGGAGAACAATTCAACTGGTAGCAAAGTCAAAGAAGATATTTGGTTTTGTTATTATTTATAATTTTTAGGATAGGGAAAAATGAAGTTTTCCCCTATAGGCAGAGGAATAAGAAGCTAGTACATGGGAAATTGGAGGGTGAAATTCCCAAAGAAGGCATGAGAGGATGGAATTAAGAGCACAAGCTTAGGGTTAACCTAGGCAATATATACACAGTCTTTTTAAGATAGAAAGAAAGGGAGACAAATGATGTATAAGATATGACAGAGGAGTCAAGGTGCAGAGAAGTGAGGTTGATCTTAATTTGACCAGGCTCTGAAAATTGGGAATCTTAGGCAATGCTCTCACTAGCTGTCACACAGTTGGTTTCAGGTGATGGGCATGGCTGGATAGCTGGGACCACAGCTGAAAAGTCCTCAGTAGAGCAATTGTAAGAGATACAGCCCCGGAGACAGGAATCAGGTCCATGGGCCTTAATATTACTATATCCTTCTGTAGAAATGTAAACTCAATATATAAAGATACAGTAAGTATAAAGTACATTTTGGTTGGTCCTTGCATATGACAGGCTATTATGCAAATAAAATCATGATTTGGGAAAATATAGAATGAGAAAAGGCTTACAATAAAATCTTTAGTGAAAAAAAAAACTTTAGTGGCTGCAGTTGAATGTAAAATTCTGCATATAGTATATTGTTAAAGTTATATGCATACATTAAAAATATCAGTAAGAGAGATACCAGATCTACAATAATCTGTAACATAGTAGCTGCTTAATAGATATCTATTGATCAAAAAAAAAGAAAGAAATATACCAGAATGTTAAGGTTGTTCTCTCTGGATGGTGAAATTATGCAACTTGTGGTTTTCTCTTTATATTTTTTAAATGCCTAAAGTGAGTAGCTAGGGCCTTACCATAGAGAACCCATCACAGGAATGGACAGGGCCTTGTCCAGGGCTAAAGATCAAATTCAGAAAGACAAGACAAACTGACAGACATCTCAGAACTATGGCAAAGTTAAAGAATCTAGTTGGTCTCAAAAGTCAAGAAGTCAAGGAGGTAGATAAGTATATCACTAAGAAAGAAAATAGCTGTGTCTCATGTGAGCAGGTACCTTCTGCTGTGTATTTAATCTCTCTAGTTGAGTGTAGTTGGTCAGGTACCTGTGCAGCTGTATTAAAGGAGAGGTGGTGTTTCTCATAGGTGCTACAGCAGAAGGAAATTATTATAAGACATGTTGCCAAGAATCAAACTTCCCTAAAATACCATTATATTCACTAGCATTTATCAGAACAGCATTATATTTTCACCTCTTATTTCATCACCAAATTACATAATTATGGTCCCTTGAAAGCACTAAAGTAATGTATTGAGTTGAATAGTGAAAACATTTAGTATTTGTAATCATGCCATTTTCCTTTATGGAAAGGTATATCTAGAGAAAAGAAATATTGTTCTTTTTTAGAATTTAAAATATGCCTCCAACTCTGCGGTCCTATTTCAAATGCTACACCAGGGATCAGCAAACTGTGGACCCCAGGCCAAAACTGGCCCTCTGTAAATAAACTTTTATTGGAACACAGCCATGCCCACTTATTTTTGTATGGTTTATGCCTGCTTTCATGCTATGGTAGCAGAGTTGAGTATTTGAGAGAGAAATCTTATAACCTGCAAAGCCTAAAATACTGATACCTGGCCTTTTATAGAAGTTTGCCAATCCCTGTGCTATACCATTTTAACATGCCATACACTTTTTTAAAGTTTTTGTTGTTGCTGTTGTTTAACGATAAATTACTCATTCTTTTGTTTAATGTAGATGATTACTATGTGAAATAATTGTACATTTTTATTCACTAATTGTTGTTAGGTTACCAGCAGGCTAGTTCATCATATAAGATTAAAATGGCTGAAGTTGGAGGATTGGCAAAAACAATGGTCCAGTCATTGGCGTTGCTTGAAAATCAACTTGTTGAGAAACTTTGGGTACTTAAAGCTCTACAGCATCTCTCAGCTTCTGGTTTGTATATTATTGTACATATTTGAACACTTCATTCTCAACTATTTTTGTTTTTATCTAATAATGTCAAGACTGTACAGTATAAATAATTTTAAAATTTATTTTCAGAAGTTAATTGTACTTTAATGGTGAAAGCACAAGCAGCCAGTGGAATCTGTGCTCACCTCAATGACCCAGATCCCTCTGGACAGCTTCTATTTCGTTCATCCGAAATACTTTGGAACTTATTGGAAAAATCTTCAAAAGAAGAAATCATACAACAGCTTAGTAACTTGGAATGTTTGCTGTAAGTTTATGTGGTTAGATAGGAACTTTTAACCTTAAAACGATAGCCAGTGACATAACTAAAATTTTTTTTAAATTTGTGTTCAGTTAGGCTTCTGATTCATGTAATGGCTATGTTTCAGGACATTTTTTTGTACCATGGTATAAATGCATCTGCACAATAACAAGTCTTTTTTTTTTTTTCTATGTGGAAGGCTTTTAAAGTAGCTTGTTAACAAAACTAAATTATGTCCTTGAGCATGTATAAAGTAAAATTAGATATTTAAAAGAACTATTTCATTTGTTCATTCAGTAAACCTATTTTTGAGTACTTACTGTCTTCCAGATACTACAGTAAGCATTAGCAATAAAATATGAGTGAGCCATTAAGTTACTTATTCATATATTCATCAAATAATTATTGTCTGCTCTGTGCCAAGTTCAGTACTAGGCTGTGGAAATACAACTGAAAACAATACAGAAATGGTCTCTGCTTTCATGGCACTTGCATTATGTTAAGAGAGAGAGAGAAGTATATAGGCAACTAAAAGAGCACATACTAAATGTTATGAAAGAGATTACTGCAAGGTCCTTCACGTTCTCCCAAAGATGATGGATCAGCACAGTTTTGTTTGCAAGCGACTGAACCCCCAACCCAACTGATTTAAACCGAATAGGAAATTTTATGGGCTCATGTAACTACAAAGTCAAGGATAAAACTGGTTTCATGTGCAGCTGTATTCAAGGCTCAGCAAATATCAGGACTTGGGCCCTCTTCATCCCTCTGCACTATTTTCCACTGTGTTGGCTTTAGTCTCAAGATCCATATGGTAAGACCTACGAAGTCTAGCTTCACATAATCACAACCCCAAACCAAGCAGAAGGTAAGACTTGCTATTCCAAAAGCTCAAAGAAAATTCTTCTAATTGAGTCCCTGTTGACCCTTAGTGGTCTGGTGTTGGCCATATGCCCATTTCAGAGTGAGTTACAGTGACAGAAAGAAGGAATGCTCTAACTCGCTTCCTTTTAGTTGAAGGCAGCTTCATAAGACCAAAAGTGGGTAAAGAGTGAATGCCTAAATAAAAATAAGAGTACTATTATCACAAGAAGGGCAAGTGGCTCCTAGAAGATAAAGCAACAAATGCCCATTGTACAGGGAACCTGACCCAGACTTGGAGAGTTAATCAGCACTTCCTAACAAACCCTAATCTGGTATCTGAATGATAAACGTGACTTAGCAACACAAGAGTTCTGCATGCAGAGAGCATCCTAGACAGGGGAACAGAAGTGAAAGAAGAATTTAGCAAAATCAAAAAACTGAAAGAAATTCAATATAGTGAGAGCAAAAAGTACAGGGTGGAATAGTGAGAGATGAAGCCAACAATGTTAGCAGGGACTGTAACATGAAAGGCCTGATAAGCCTTGGTAGGGAGGTAGGGCTTTATCCTAAGAACAAAGAAAAGCCTTTAAGTATCAGTAATTTTAAAAAGGAAAATGACGTGATTGAATTTTTATTTTAGAGCAGTCACTTTGACCACCATGTATGGATTGGACCGAGGGATTCTTATCTGGTCCCTCAGTGAACTAGAGGCAGATTTGTAAAGATAGAAAAGATTAGAAATATTTTGAAATGAGTAGTAAAATGTAAAAAGGGAGATTTTGTTGGTAGACACTTAGGTGGTATTTCCATAGAAATATGGCTTTAAAGATATGATTTCACTTTTTAGGGCTTTGAAGAAAGTATTAAAAAATCTGTTTACAAGAGGTCTTAGTCATTATGATCGTCAGCTTAGAAATGACATATTAGTGATCACAACAATTATATCTCAAAATCCTGGAGCACCAATGATTGTAAGTATGAATCAAATTGCATTTTAATTCTAATTGTGGAAGTGGTGGGTGTAGGGGGAGGAGGGAGTCCTGAACTGTGTTGTAACATTTATGTACTTTGTTGTAATGCCAAGTTATATTGTAATGTCATTATGGTCACCAGTATACTTGCACTCTGCCAGTTCTTCTTTGCATCCCTTTGGAAGCTTGAGATCCTCCTCATGTATTATAATTTACTCACAAATATAATTTACTCATCTGGGCATAAGACCTAAACAGACATTTCTCTAAAGAAGACAAACAAAAGGCCAACAGGCACATGAAAACATCCTCCTCATTGCTAATTATTAGAGAAATGCAAATCAAAACTACAATGAGGTACCACCTTACACTGGTCAGAATGGCCATCATTAAAAAGTCTACAGAAAAACAGGGACTTCCCTGGTGGTCCAGTGGGTAAGGCTCTGTGCTTCCAGTACAGGGGGCCCAGGTTCAATTCCTGGTCGGGGGTCGGGGAACTAGATCCTGCATGCATGCCATGATGAAGAGTTCACATGCCGCAACTAAGAGGTCTGCATGTCACAACTAAAAAGATCCCGCATGCCGCAACTAAAGATCCAGCATGCCCCAACGAAGATCCCATGTGCTGCAACTAAGACCTGGCACAGCCAAATAAATAAATATTAAAAAAAAAAAGTCTACAAAAAACAAATGCTGGAGGGGGTGTAGAGAAAAGGGAACCCTCCTACACTGTTGGTGGGAATGTAAATTGGTGCAGCCACTATGGAAAACAGTATGGAGATTCCATAAAAAACTGAAAATAGAGTTGCCATATGCTCCAGCAATCCCACTTCTGGGCACATATAAGACGAAGCTATAATTTGAAAAGATACATGCACCCCTGTGTTCATAGCAGCACTATTTACAGTAGCCACTATTTACAATGACAGATGAATGGATAAAGAAGATGTGGTACAGATATACAATGTAATACTACTCAGCCATAAAAAAGAATGAAATAATGCCATTTGCAGCAACATGGATGGACCTAGAGATTATCATACTAAGTCACACAGAGAAAGACAAATACCATATGATATCACTTATATGTGGAATCTGAAAACGACACAAATGAACATATCTATGAAACAGAAACAGACTCACAGATATAGAGAACAGACTTGTGGTTGCCAAGGGGGAGGGGTGGGGGAGGGAAGGATTGGGAGTTTGGGATTAGAAGATACAAACTATTATATATAGGATGGATAAACAACAAGGTCCTACTGTATAGCACAGGGAACTATATTCAATATCTTGTGATAAACCATAATGGAAAAGAACATGAAAAAGAATATATGTATAACTGAATCACTTTGCTGTACAGCAGAAATTAACACAACATTGTAAATCAACTAGACTTCAATAAAATTAAAAAAAAAAAACCAGTCATGGAATTTATACGGTACAAATGGGGAAAACGTCCTACATAGCTTCCTAGTCAAGGTTGCAATGTGTAGGTGGGCCTATGTTTCTGTGGAAGCCCCTGGTCAGTCAATAAATTCTCATCAGCATCTTTGCAAACATTCAGGTGAATTCCATGAATGTGAGTCAATAGGAATAACATCTTCACATTTTAAAGAAACCATATGGATCTTAAAGTAGTAGGAATATAGAGTTGCAAGCTCAAAAGCCCAAGGTTTGTCCCTATAAATTCTCCCTAATGTACGAAGTCCAACTAGGATATCTCTGTCAGGAATGAGTTCCCTCATGCTGAAATGTTTTCTGGTCATTCTTCAGGGCTTTTCATGTTAAGTAGGAATTGTTTGTTGTCTCTTGACCAAACCTTTGACATATTTGAGAGTGGTTGGGGTCAGGGTGGGGAGCCAGGGGGTGTTTAAGAAGAAAAGCTGTTGAAAATAACTATTTTCTTCCCTTCTTTCATCCCTTGAAGGTATAGATAATGAATTACATAAGTAACTTTTAGCAGTACATTTTGGGTTCTTACCAAATTTTAAACAGTATCTTGTAAAATATTCATAGAATAATGTAATATATTTCTAAGAACCTACAGAAGTAAGTTTAATATTAAATAAATTACAAGTTTATCTGGCTATATGCTTTTATTTTCTTGATTTCATCCCTTATTATTAGTGCTTTATGAACTCAAATGAATGACAAGGAGAGTCTGATAAAAAATACCTACATATTAAGTAAATATGGGCATCTGTAACTTAATTTCCATATAATTAATTCATCTTTCTGTTTATTTTGTGTATTTATATTAGGAGTGTGGCTTTACCAGGGATTTGATATTATTTGCAACCTTTAATGAAGGTAAAAACCATAAAACTTTCAACTTATAATTATCTTAATGAGTCATATACCATTTCAGCTTTTATTTTACTCTTCCTTTTTTTTCCCTCTCACAGTTAAAAGCCAAAATCCTTTGGTAAAAGGTCTTAAGTTTTCTAATTCCTATGAAGATTTTGAGTTGAAGAAATTGCTATTCAATATAATTGTGACCTTTTATAAAGATTTATCTACTATACAGGTAAAAAGTAATCAAAATAAAAATTAAAATTGTCTCACTTTGTAGTATAACTTTTTAAAAGCCATGGCTACAAATCTTTCATCAGCCCATATATTTACCATAGAAGGTAACAAACTCATATTCACTGGAATTTCACTTTTTCAAAATTTCTCTTATCTATTAATGAACAGTGAATTTACCTAAATTTAAACCACATAAACCAAGGAAAAGCAGGAGAACCGTGGAGATTTATCTATATATTTAGAGCTCCTGAATAAGAGAACATAAACTGAAAGAAAATCCATATAGGCCCACCCAGTCTAATAGTCTATCTTTGACCATAGTAATGAGGGATGATTTAATGCTGGAGGAAATTGCTCATCTCTATACCACCCATCTCAAACTGTATGAACCTGCTTTTTCTCCACACAAATCTAACCTTCTTATGTACATATTTTTATTACCAATGAATTATCTTAATACTTTATATCCTACATAAAGCATGGTGTAATTTGAAGAGCACTGGAAATGAATTTCACTTCTGTCTTATCGCCTACTAGCTGTATGTCCTTGGCAAAGTCACCTAAACTTTCTGAGGCTCAGTTCTTCCTTCTGTTGTGAGACTGAGATAAGGGCTTTGTAAACTATAAAGCAACAGAAAAAAAATACTACTTACTAACAATTCCATTAGTTTAGTTATTACTGCATTAATTGAAATTTCATTTTAGTCTTAAAACTCTTTCAAGTTCCAAGGGAGGATTCATTCTATCAATTTCATTAGTGGTAATATAAACGTGGTATAATATGGTGGTTAAGGCTTTAGTCAGGTGGAATCCAGTGCTGTCGCTTTCTAGCAATGTGATCTTGAATACATAGTTTAGCGTCTCTAAATTCCAGTTATCTCAACTTCAAAGTGGGGAAAACACCTATCTCATGGAATTATTATGAGGATTAAAAGAGCTAAAAACAATTTTTTTTGGTAATGCCACTTTGAAGAATATACTAAAAAATGCTCAGAAAAAAACTGTCTTTACAGTTATAACTTTGTTATTCATATCAAAAATGTACACTCCAGGGCTTCCCTGGTGGCGCAGTGGTTGAGAGTCTGCCTGCCGATGCGGGGGACGCGGGTTCGGGCCCTGGTCTGGGAGGATCCCGCGTGCCGCGGAGCGGCTGGGCTCGTGAGCCACGACTGCTGGGCCTGCGAGTCTGGAGCCTGTGCTCCGCGGCAGGAGGGGCCGCGATAGTGAGAGGCCCGTGCTCGCCACAACTGGGGAGGGCCCTGGCACAGAAATGAAGACCCAACACAGCCAAAAATAAATAATAAATAAATAATTAATAATTTAAAAAAAAAATGTACACTCCATAGAAGCTAAATGTATTTTCTGAAATGTATAGAAAATCATTCAATAGAATATGGTTTATTATTATAGTGGAGTATTATATAACTATTAAAATGACAGATACAAAGATAATAAAATTTACACTATAGTTTATAAACCAATTTTATTTGACAACAAAGTCAAATGGCACAAAGACTGATAAGCTTCTTAAAGCACTACGTGAGCAATGGAATCAACTAATTTTTTTCCTGTCGCATGTTTGTGTTTGTGACTCAGTAATGGTAGTGATAATAAATACGTGTACTGTTATTTGCAGTTCACAGAGTATTTCAAAAAAATTATCCACTTACTACTTACAGCAGTGCTAGAACTAATTGTTATTCTTGTTTTCTCAGTTCTAAATCTTGTGCTCTTTCCATGTGGAATAGTAGAAAATTTAGAAAAATTCATAGATATTATTGTGAAAAAATCTTTCTAGAATAATGCCAGATGAAAAGAAAATTGAATAGAATATAGCACATGGTGTGTTACTATCTTGTGAACCATAAATATATACCAATCAGAATCAGCTGTAATATTAACTTGATTGTCATATTATAATAGCTTTGCATTTTTGTTTTATTTTTATTGACATCATGGATTCAGTACAGTTTTAAAATTCTTGGCGTGTAATTAACTATGGCTTGTGACCTGACTGGTATTCACTGGATAGAGTATTTGTATAAGTTCTGTTGCCTATGATTAAAAATAGCCATAGTCTATTATCATAACTTCAGCCAAAATTGATTTCTTAAAGTATATATACAATTGAGTCTCTGAAATATTTCCTTTAAGAAACAAAAGTAAGGAAGACAGAAATAACCACCAGTTTATTTACTCTAAATTTTCGACTCCTGTGGTTTTATCATAAGCGGAGGTAAACTGCATATATAAGCAGCATAGATTAAAAAAACTAATACTTATTTTACATTATTGTTAGCCATAGAGTGTATATCCCAGAAAGGGGGATCACAGTGAACTGTTGTTATTAGTGAGTTTGGTTTTGGGTTTTTTAATTTTTTAATTTTTGGTGCTTAACATAGCTTGGAATCTTTAGGAAGAAAGTATTTTGAAATGATCATCAATAACACATCAAATTGGAAATCTTTTATTAAATTTTCTTAGATTAAATAAAATTGTTTTAATTATGTTTCTAACATAGTACTTTTTGCCCTTTCTCATAGCTATTAATTGATGGCAAAGTTATTTTGGCTTTGTTTACCTATGTTAAAAAGCCTGAGAAACACAAAATAGTTGAGTGGTCTGCAGCACAGTATGAAGAATTACAACTGCATGCAATTGCCACTTTGTCATCAGTGGCTCCTTTTTTAATAGACGAGTACATGTTGTATCAGGGAAATGCTCACGTCCTTGCATTTTTAGAATGGTGTGACAGTGAAGGTAAGTGGCCTTTCAGATTCCTGTCAAAATTCTAATCTACATATTTCAACTGAATGGCGGTGTAGAAAAAGAAATACAATTAAAAGGAGAACTAACAATGTAGATCTGGCCTTCTGTGATTTTAATGTGTTTAAATGCTGTTTTAAGGAAAAAAGCCTGAGATTTCATTTATAGTCAGACATTAGTAAATGTTAGCTATAGTTGATGCATACCTTTCAGTAAAAGAAATCATTCATATAAACTGATTTAAATTTTTATATTATCAGGCCTATCCAATAATTATACTGTCCTGTAATATTTTAATTAGTCATTCAACAAATATTTATTGAATGCCTACTAGTAACCATATATTGTTTTAGCTACTAACTAAACATTTATGTTCAAAATAAATGAAGTCCATACCTTCATGGAGCTTCAAATCTAGATCTCTAGCCACATGTAGTCTGCCAAGTTAGCAGAGCCCTAATTTGTATGAATATTTCATTTCAATTCTCATAATTCTTAGAAGGGAAATAAAAAGTACATTCTTTTTAAAAAAAATTATAAGTAAGATACTGTATTTTTCTCTGGTAGTAACTTTGCTCTGGAAATAATTTTGTATGGTACATTTTCATTAGATCAAGAATAGCACTCATCCATGAGGGAGAAAAAATTATAGCTTATTTTTATTCTCTAGTTTTTAATATGCTGAGTTACTAAATTTAGTCATGTTAAATTACTGTGTATTAAATAAAACAATTCTCCTGTCTCTCCTTTATATTATTTATGTTTACAGAAGTCTATAAGGCAAAAAAAGGAAATGCTTCCTAACAAGAAGAAGCCTGATAGCTAACAGTTATTGAGTACTTACTATGTGATAGGCCTTAACCCCCTCAGCAGTATTAAACCATTTAGGCCTCACAACAAATCTAGGAGTTATAGGTTCTATTATTAGCCCTGTTGGTCAGTGGGTAGAACTCAGTCAGAGAAGTTAAATAACTTGTTCCTTGCCACATAGTAAGTGATTTAATGCAGGCAGTCTAGCTCCAGAATCCACATTTCTAAAGCTATACACACTACTGAGAACAGTATTTTGAACTTTTTTTTTTTAAGCATTAAACAAAAAGCTACTTCTAAAAGAACCTTTCACAGAAAGCATATTATAGCAAAGAAAGAGAACTTGCCTTGTTATTTATCAAGACTGACCATAAAGCTATAGTAATTAAAATTGTATGGTACTAGACCAGGCATAGACCAGTGGAATGGAATATATGGGAGGTTGGCATCATCAGAGATGATATTGCCAATCAATGAGAGAAGGATGGTGCTCTGGCAGTTGGCCCTCCGTGTGAAAAAATAAAAATTAGATCCTTTCAGCTTGTTTAAAAAAGTCAATTGCAAAATGAATTCAAGCCCTAAATGCAAAAAGTTAAACTGTAAAAATCTTAGAAGAAAACATGGGTAATTATCTTTATGATAACAGGGTAGAAACAGACTTTTTAAATACAGAAGAGCTTAAACTATAAAGAAGATTATTAAAGATTATTAAATGTATTAACTACTGTAAAACGGAAATATCTGTATGACAAAATCTGAATAAGATAACAATCTATAAATTGAGGGAAGACATTTACTCACCACTCTGACTGATAAACGATTAGAATTCAGGTTCATAAAGAACTCCTACATATCAAAAAGAAAATAACTCAGTAGAGAATAGGCAAACAATAGAGATTGCCAAGAAAATTCTTCAAAATTTTTGGAGAAAATCTCAAACTTTCAAAAAAAATTAAAAGACACTCAACCCCACCAGTAATCAGAGAAATGTAATTGCTCTGCAAATTAAGATAACAATGAACTACCATTTCACATTTAATAGATTGGGAAGGGCTTCCCTGGTGGCGCAGTGGTTGAGAGTCTGCCTGCTAATGCAGGGGACACGGGTTCGGGCCCTGGTCTGGCAAGATCCCACATGCCGCGGAGCAGCTGGGCCCGTGAGCCACAACTACTGAGCCTGCGCGTCTGGAGCCTGTGCTCTGCAACAAGAGAGGCCGCGATAGTGAGAGGCCCGCGCACCGCGATGAAGAGTGGCCCCCGCTTACCGCAACTAGAGAAAGCCCTAACACAGAAACGAAGACCCAACACAGCCAAAAATAAAAATAAATAAATAAATTAAAAAAAAAAATAGATTGGGAAAATTCTATTTCTTATACATTGTATCCATATAACCACTTTGGGGAACAATTTGGCAACTTTAATAAAATTCCATGTGGGTATACCCTATATGATTCTGGTGTCACAGGCGAAACACTTCTCAGTGGGAACAAGAGGACATGAACTAGAATGTTCATTGTAGCAATTTGTACTAGTGAATGGATAAACTGTTATTTATAAACTGGATGTGGAAAGCAGTTAAAACTGAGCGATCTAGATCTACTTGTAACAATGTGAATAATTTTAAAAATACAACGTTGAGTAACAGAAACAAGTTACAAAAGATACATACAATAATGATACATTTGAGTAAAATTTAAAAACACATATTTCTGTACTGGAAATAGAAAGAGGAGGGGGATGGAATCATATTTACTTCTCTAAAAAAAAAAAAACCCTGAAGTATGACAAAATTTTAACATCTCTTTAAACTTATATAGATATAAAAGATGTCTAATCTAAATTTCTTGATGTAAAGTAACTATTAATATTTCCCTACAGATTCCTTCTTTAGTCATGGGAACAGTTTTCATGGTACAGGTGGCCGTGGAAACAAGTTTGCCCAGATGCGTTACAGTTTAAGACTCTTGAGAGCCATGGTCTACCTTGAGCATGAGACCATAAACAAGGATCTTTGTGAAAAGAGAGCAATTCAGCAACTGATAGGTAAAAACGTAACATGTTTGTGTCCTGATGAAAGTAGAATGTTTATGAATTAGAACTTTTGTTTGAAATGTTTTTCTACACATTTATTTTGTCCTATAGCTGACAAACTCCTGAATATTTTCTTGATTTTTGTTTCATACTGTTGCTATAAATTAGTTTGTCTTTACTGAAACATCATGGTCACTTATCCTTTAAACATTTGTTTACTTAATTCAGATACCGTTTCATTTAGGATTATCTTTATCTTTTTTTTGTTTGTTTGTTTAATGGGCTAGTGTTATATTTCACTCTTCTAGGAGTAAGATCACCACTTTTTGGCCAGGCCTTTTGGAGTCATTTTAAAAGAGGATAACATTATATTTTCCAGTGTATTTGACATTACCGGAACACTGGTACGCTGGTGTATACAGAAATGTACATAGGTTTTCTGATGTGAAATATCAGGATATCCTTAATTTTCAACTTAAAGAGTTGACTGTGCTAAGTCACTTTATCTCCAACATACATACATGCGAGTTCAGTGTAAAATTCAGAACACCTAAGCAAAAGCTTTCTACCTTTTGTTATTTAAAAAATAAATAGTTCTCTGGCCCTAATCTTTCCTGACTTTGAGAAGTAAAAGCTATATTTGTCATATGCGTGTTCAGTGACTGCCTCATGAGTAGGTGATATAATTTGCTGGATGTCAATTAATTACAAATGCTTACTCAAAAACTCTTCTACCTGTTCAGTGCCTGCTCTTCCATCATTAGTGGATTGGGTTGGTGCCCTCTAATAATAATACTAGTAAGCAAAATGAGGATATTGAAAAGGGGGCTAGGCAAAAACATTCACTTTCTTGATGAGCTTACTGGAGGATGACCAAACCTGAAAGTAGATTTTATCACTTCTGTGCACATTTCATGATACAGAACTCAGTGTGAAGGCCCCAGCCTAACCGGATGAATACAATTTTCCATATACCTAAGAAGAAGTCTTAATCTTACCTGGGTAGCAAGTGGGGAAGGGAGAGCAAATAGCAAGGGTTCTTTTCTTCTTAGGACCTTTCCCTTTAACTTGAAAGAAGCTGATCTTTATTATGTGAGTTCCTAGGGGCAGGAACCTTCTCTTACAGACTCTAACAGAGGCTCTATAGTAGTAATAAGCTCAACAAATAGTAATTGCATTGTAAATGTAAATGTTTATACACCTGTTGTGTAGGCACTGGTGTCATAAACATGTATAGAACAGAACTCTCAGGACCTTGCCTTAATGAAAACAAAAGGAAAGATGTATGTCATAGAAAGATAGCATGTGTTACCCTGCACCGTTAGTAAGGCACCTAGTGAGTAATACAGAGAGTAAATGCCACAGGGTAGTCTTCAAGGCTGGGCAATCTTAACAAGAATCTTTATGAGTTAGGGTGTGAGGGTAAGGCTGGATTCAAGAGGAAAAATATATATATATATAGAGAGAGAGAGAGAGATGGTCTTTCAAGCAAGGGGACAGCATAAACAGAGACATGAAGCCAAAATATACATGATGATGTGTTCAGAGCTAGCTTAAGTGGAGTCAAAGTTCTATGAAGACAAATAATATGAAATAAAGTTAATTGTCTAGTCAGAGGCCAAGCAATAAAGAGTTTTGAATGGCATACCATAATAGAGTTTGAACTTCATTCTCTTTAAGCATGGGGAGCTATTAGTGGTTTGGATTAGGGAAGTTATATGTGCAATGCTACTTTAGAAAGAGGAAATCTGAAAAATATATCCAATGGTTAGAATAGAGCAAGGAGAGGGTAAATGTAGGGAGTTAAAGGATACCAAAATATTAAGAAAATAATTCAGTATTAACATAACATTTATTACAGACAACAGGGAAAGTGACATCCCTGTACACAGGTAGGAAGAAGAGGAGATAATCTAGAAAGGAGAAGCAGATGCAAGGCCAGCCAGGTTGGATTCCTAGAAGGTGTCCTAAAAAGGGAGCATAGGCCCTCTGTCCATGGCGTGCCTCTGCCCTGGCCTCCAGCATGCTCACCTAGCCTTCTAGACTCTGATCCTTCACCTGTAATTCATCCTAACAGGACCAAGAATTGTCCCTTCAGGGCCAACAGTGGAAATAGGCTGTGATTTCCATGGCCCTTTTACTTTGAAACATAGCTCCACACCTTCCTGCTAATGCCAGTGATCCCTTAGTAACTGAGGAAAAATGACTTTCGTTCCTTATACAAAGCTTAAAGGAAAAGTCCTTTTTTGAGGCAAAATTTTATTGTGAATGACATTCCATCAATGTAAGTGGCTATTTTCAAGTCTTTTAAAATTTTCATTGGAAGGAGAGCTTTTAAAGAACTTGGGAATATTGCTACCTAAGTTGTTGAAGATGCCTTCGAGTAGACATAAGGAGACGATGCAGAAAGAAGTAACAGGAATAGAAAACGTACTTAGGGATGTCTTCCACCTTTGCTTAAGATTGACCCTGTTGACCACAAGGACAAGAAGAGATGAGGCAAGCTATGATCAGGCATTTTGGTCATATATTTGCAAAGGCACACATCTTTGCCTCATGAAACTGCATATTTTTAAACAGTTTTGTTTGCTTGGTGAAGTATCAGGTTGTTAAGGGCTTCTTTTAATGACACGCCATTAATTATGTACTAGAATTTCTATATATATGGGGCTACTGATTGCATTGAGAGCCCAAAGAATCCATTTATCATCTTCTGTCTACAGCTTCTAGGAAACCATACAATGAAAATAGCCCTTTTAAAAATAGTTTTTCTAGTTGAAATTTTATAAGAAAGAATTTCAGAACAGTAATTGATCAAAATAAAAATACAATGTTCAATAACTTTACATTCTTTAACTCTTTTCAAATCAGGAATCTTTAAAAATACAATAAGCAAGTATAATGATAAGGAAGAGGCCATTGTTTTGGAAATTCAATCTGATATTTTACTTATTTTATCTGGTCTTTGTGAACATCATATTCCTAGGAAGGTATGTATGCCTGTGAATCAAAGTTTTGTTCAGATCTCTCAATCACATAACACTATGAACTTTTTCTTAGTAAATGTCCATAAATGTTGGTGTTTTTTTAATCTTATGAAGATTTAATATTCTTTTTTTTTTTTTTTTAAAGGATTTTCTTATTTATTTATTTATTTATTTATTTATTTATTTATTTATTTATTTTTGGCTGTGTTGGGTCTTCGGTTCGTGCGAGGGCTTTCTCCAGTTGCGGCAAGCGGGGGCCACTCTTCATCGCGGTGCGGGGGCCACTCTTCATCGCGGTGCGCGGGCCTCTCACTATCGCGGCCTCTCCCGTCGCGGGGCACAGGCTCCAGACGCGCAGGCTCAGTAGTTGTGGCTCACGGGCCCAGCCGCTCCGTGGCATGTGGGATCTTCCCAGACCAGGGCTCGAACCCGTGTCTCCTGCATTAGCAGGCAGATTCTCAACCACTGCGCCACCAGGGAAGCCCCCTAATATTCTTTTTTAAGCGTATAATTACATACAGTAAAGTATATAGATCTTAAGTATATAGTTTGATAGGTTTTGACAAATGTATGCATCCATTTAACCCATATCACAATTAAAATATGGAATATTTTTATCTCCCTGTAACATTCTTTCATGCCGCTTAGCAGCCATGCCCCCACTTGCCTACAGGCAACCACTTTTCTGATTTCTATTCCCATAAATTAGTTTTGCATATTTTTTAACTTTATATGAATGGAATCACATGATTATTTACTCTGTTAGTTCTGGTTTCTATCAGCCAGCACCATATTTCTGAAATATATCCATGTTATTGCACGTATCAATAATTCATTCCTTTTTATTGCTGAATAGTATTGTATGAATACAACAAAATTTGTTTCTCTATTCCCTTATTGATAAACACTTACGTTGATTCCATTTGGGACTACTATGTTTAAAGCTTTAATTAACATTCTTGTACTAGTCTTTTTGTGGACATAATGCTTTCATTTCTCTTGGATAAATACCTAGGAGTGCAACTAATGGATCATAAGATAGGTGTATGTTTTGAAGAAACTGGCAAATAGTTTTCCAGAGTGGCTGTACCATTATAAATGATGTTTTGGGTTTGAACTGGGTTCATACCTAAAACTAAAAGTTAGAAAAAAGAGCTTAATTCCCTTTGATCTTTTCAATGTCATAGCAAACTCTGAGTCTCAGAGATTAATAACTTAAATAGTAAGACATAGATTTGGAAAGATAAAAATTAAAAATTATGAAGGTTTCAATAGAGTGATTTGAGGGAGAGGCAAAAAAGAACAGTAAACACATACTTAGCTCCAAGCTTTGGTGGAACTTCTTATATTCTATCACCCTGCACCTGTGTTCTTCTGGAAAACACTCATAGTCTTGCTTACTGGGAACCAGAACTGAATGACAAGACAATAGGAAAGGTACTTGGTAACAGACGAATATTAATTGGTGATAACATCACATAAATTATTAAAGGTTTTAACTGCTATTTATAAATTTATTTCTCTCTTGGGAACATTGGAAAATCTTCCATGATAGAATTTTAACCCCTTAAATTAGTTGTTGCTATCTAGTACTCATCTGACATGATGTTAGATTACATTCATTACAATGTGGAAGAAAACCATGGGACAAGCCTTACGGTTTATTTTTTTTTAAAGAAAGAGAAAGGGAAAAAATATAAAGGGGCATTAAGCTGACATGTTGATTGATATCCTCTCTAAAATGACTAGCTTTACAATAATTTGTCTTAAATTCCTGAGAACAAGTGAGTACAAATTTGAAAAAAAAAATTGTATTACAGTACTATTTTCCTAAAAATGTTGTTGTTATTTTTCTGGTAGAAAAAGTTTTAGGGGACAGGATGAAATGGGAAAGGAAAGGATTATTTATTTATTTCAAGAAATAATTTTAAATAAATCTCTTAGGAAATTTTTGGAACTGAAGGAGTGGATATAATTCTTCATGTAATGAAAACAGACCCCAAGAAGTTACAGAGTGGATTAGGCTATAATGTACTTCTTTTTAGTACATTGGACAGCATTTGGTGAGTATTACTGTACCCATGTTAGATAGAATCACAGTAAAAGAAAATTACATCTTTTGGTAGCTATGTATGCCAATTTTCTTCCCTCAAAACTACAGCAGAAAGATAAGCCTTTTTCTTTTCAGTAGTCCAGAAATGACACTTACCAATATCCTTTGGAAAGTAGTCTTGTCCATCACTCAAATATAAAACCATTCTTGTATCTAAACTTAAATCCTTGTTTTTTGTGATTTGAATGCATTCCATTTTTCCCTGGCCTGGGAAAACACAAGCATCTACTATTACTCATACAGTATTCTTCTTATTCTTGAAGACTGCTGAATTCCTCATTCATCTTATCTTAAAAAGTTGAAAACCAGTTGATTAGGAATTTCCTAATCAATATTGTTTCCCAAACATTTTAGCATTCCAAAGGGCAAATATATATATATACTACTTTTCTTAACATTAATTTATGAAATTTTGTCTTGGGGAAAATTAGTTGAGTTTCCTATATCATTAACACTTAACACATTTCTTCTATTTGGGTGGAATTCATGAGAGCCACACTATAACACATTAGTTCAAAAACAAACAAACAAACAAACAACTCATGACTATAGACCAAATGGACCTAACAGATGTATGTAGAACATTACCAATAACAGCAGAAAACACATTTTTTCCAATCACTGTGATATTGTGATTTATAATTTAAAAATATGTATTTGGTCCATTTCTAGTACAGAGCTCCTAAAACCCTTGTAATTTCTTAATTAATAAGAGCAATGCGAACATCTTTTGTTTACAATATTTGGTCTTTTATCCTCAGTTCCTATAATAGTTTCAGAGTAATAAAGATGAAAGTAGTATCTATTGTTATTCATAACAAGCCCCTTTCGACTACATCTGAGTTTATGTTAGTGAGGTGAGTTTTGGAAAGCCCCTAGATAACCACAGGATGGGAGCCTGGTTGCCAGGGGAACTAACTATATGGTTAATTAAAGGGTTGTAACTTTCAGCTCCACCCTCAACCTCCAGGGAGGGGAGAGAGGCTGTAAATTGAGTTTAACCATCAATGGCCACTGATTTCATCAATTACACCTACATAATGAAGCCTCCATAAAAATCCTAAACTATGAGACTGAGAGAGCTTCCAGGTTGGTGAGCACTTGGAGGTGCTGAGAGAGGGCATGGAAGCTCCATGCCCCTTCCCCATATACCTTGCCCTAATCATCTCTTCCATCGGGCTGTTCCCAAGTTGGATCATTTTATAATAAACTAGTAATCTAGTAAGTAAACTATTTTCCTGAGATCTGTGAGCTACTCTATAGCTGGTTTATCAGAAGCACAGGTGACAACCTGGACCGGAATTTAAGGTTGGGGAAGGAAAGCAGCACAGTCTTGTGGGACTGAACCCTTAACCTGTGAGATCTGATGCTAACTCTAGGTAGATAGTTTCTGAATTGAACTGAATTGTAGGACACCCAGTTAATGTCCACTGAGAATTGAAGAATTTGTTTGTGTAGGAAAAACCTACACATTTGGTGGCCCTAAGTGAAGTATCTAGAGTAGTTTTGAGAGGAGACACAGAGTTTTTTTTCTTTTTTTTTACAAACACAAATGGAGCATTCTCTAGGGTAGATCACATGTAAGGTCATAAAACAAGTCTTGACAAATTTTAGAAGACTGAAATCATTCCTTTCTGACCACAACTGAATACAACTAGAAATCAATAACTAAAGGAAACCAGAAAAACTCACAAATGCATGGAAATCAAACAACATACTCTTGAACAACCATTGGGTCAAAGACAAAAATAAAAGGGAAATTAGAAAATTTCTCAAGAAAAACTAAAATGAAAACACAACATACCTAAACTTACGTGATACAGCAAAAGCAGCACTAAGAGGGAAGTTTATAGTGAAAAATCCCTATGTTTAAAAAGAAGAGTCAAATATCCTAACTTTACACCTCAAGGAACTATAAAACAGAACAAACCAAGCCCAAAGTTATCAGAACAAAGGAAATAATAACAACTACAGCAGAAATAAATGAAATAGAGAGTAGAAAAACTCAACAAAACCAAGAGTTGCTTCTCTGAAGAGATAACAAAACTTTTTTGAAAACTGACAAAACTTTAGCTAGACTAAGAGAAAAAGAGAGAAGACTGAAATAAAATTATAAATGAAAGAGATCACACAGATAACACAGAAATAAAAAAGATCATAAGGGACTATTGTAAACAACCATCTGCCAACAAATTGGACAACATAGAAGAAATGGATAAATTCCTAGAAATATACAATGTACTGAGACTGAATCAAGAGGAAATAGAAAGCCTGAACAGACCAATAACAATAAGGAGATTGAATCAGTAATCAAAAACCTCCCAGCCAAAAAAGCCCACGTCCAGAGAGCTTCACATGTGATTTTTACCAAAAATTTAAAGAAGAATTATTCTGAAAGGTAGGAGAACAGGGAACACTTCCAAACTCATTTTATGAGGCCAGCATCACCTTAATACCAAAGCCAGACAAAGACATCATAAAAAAGAATTGGGAGTTCCTTGGTAGTCCAGGGGTTAGGACTCGGCACTTTCACTGCCGTGGGCCTGGTTTCAATTCCTGGTGAGGGAACTAAGATCCTGCAAGCCACGCAGTGTGGCCAAAAAAAAGAGAACTACAGCCCAATATCCCTGATGAACATGGAAGCAAAAATCCTCTAGGAAATATTAGTAAACTGAATTCAACAGCACATTAAAAGGATTATACACCATGACCAAGTGGAATTTATCCCTGGAAAGCAAGAATAGTTCAATATATGCATTAGTCAATGTGATATACCACATTAATGTGGTATATCACAAAAGGACAAAAATCACATAATTATCTCAATGTATACAGGAAAAGCATTTGACAGAATTCAACACCCTTTCATGATAAAAACTCTCAATAAATTAGGTAGAGAAGGAATTTACCTCAACACAATAAAGGCTGTATATGAAAAGGCCACAGCTAATATCACACACTGAATGGTGAAAAGCTGAAAGCTTTTTCTCTAAGATCTGTATCAGGCAAGGATGCCCACTCTCACCACTTCTACTCAATATAGTACTATAAGTCCTACCCAGAGCAGTTAGGCAAGAAAAAATAAATAAATAAAAGGCATCCAAATCAGAAAGAAAAAGGTAAAATTATCTCTGCAGATGACATGATCTTATACGTAAAAAACACTAAAGACTCCACCAAAAAACTGTTAGAACTAATAAATGGATTCAGTAAAGTTGCAGGATACAAAATTAACATATAAAAATCAGTTGCATTTCTATACACCAATAATGAACTACTCCAAAAAAAGGAAATTAGGAAAACAATCACATTTGCAATTTCTAAGTATAAAATACTTAAAAATAAACATAACCAAGGGGTGAAAGACATAGTGGTACAGCCACTGTGGAAAACAGTATGGAGGTTCCTCAGAAAATGAAAGATAGAACTACCATATGATCCAGTAATCTCATTTCTGGGTATATATCCAGAAGAATTGAAATCAGGATCTTGAAGAGATAGCTGCACTCTTATGTTCACTGCAGCATTATTCACAATAGCAAAGATACAGAAACCACCCAAATGTCCATCAGCAGATGAATGAATAAAGAAAATGTGGTATATACATACAATGGAATATTACTCAGCTTTAAAAGAGAAGGAAATCCTACCATTTGCAAGAACATGGATGGACCTAGAAGACATTATGCTAAGTGAAATAAGTCATTCACAGAAGGATTTCTCTTATACATAATTTCTCTTATAAAAGGCATCTAAAATAAAAGTGTAGAAGTAGATAACAGTATGTAGACAGTGGAATGATGGAGTGAGGGAGGCATGAGGTGTTATCATTCACCAGGTATAATGTTATAGTCATACAAGATTAGTAAGCTCCAGAGATCTGCAGTACAACATATTGCTCATAGATCTGCTCTATAATATAGCAGCTATAGTTAAGGTAAGGTATTGTGTACTTAAACATTTGTTAAGTGCATGGATCTAGTATGTTCAGTGGTCTTACTACAAAAAAAAAAAAATACCACAAAGGGATACAAGGAAACTTTTAGAGGTGATGAATATTTTTATTACCTGGATTGTGGTGATAGTAACACAAGTATATACATATGTACAAACTCACCAAATTATATATAATAAGTATATGCAGATTAAAAAATTCCAGTTATACTTCAGTAAACATGGGGTGGGGTGAAACTCTGATGAATATTACTTTCCATAAGATGAAGTAACTAGATTTATCCCCTGCAAATTCTCTTTTTATATAGAGAGCTGGAATACTCAGCTCTCTTCCAGATACACATAGACAATGGGGCTAATCAACTATCTAGTTTCTTTTTACAGCAGAGAAGAGAGGGATATAGTGATAAAATGATAACCTGATCTTAGGTTTCAACGGCAAAGTCTTATTGACCAAAGTGCTGTATTAAGCATAGTAAAAAATTTAGAGATGAATATTAATGAGTACCATCCTTACTATCTACCAATACATTGGGATTCAGTGGTTACTGCAGAAAATGACTTGATGTTTTATCCCTTTTTTACTTACTACCTCACAGTTATACTAAGATAAATAGTTTTATTTATGTGTCTTTTATTACAGCACAACTCAATTCCCTTTGTCTAAAAGATAATAAGTCCAATGTTTAATTAGTAACACTGGGCATCGGATCTTTTTCCTTTTCTTAGGAACTTAACTGAGAGGAGTTCTTGTCTATTCATTTGCATCATGAAAGGACTTTAAATTTTATCAAACACTTTTACTTCTATTGAGATATCATATACTATTTCTCCTTTATTCTATTAATGTGGTCCATCACATTGTATTCCTTGAATAAGTCTGACCTGGTTATGGTGTATTATTTCTTTTTCTATGTTGTTGGATTCAATTAGCTAATATTTTTAGATTTTTTTTTTGGTACCATGTAATGTGAGTTTAATTTTCCTTTTTATTAATGTTCCATGGATGGTTTTGGTATTTAGTTTATTTTGACCTCAGAAAAACAGGTAATATTTTTTCTAGAAAGAGTTTATGTAAGATTGTTTTCATATCTTTCTTAAATAATTTGTGGAATTCACCGATTAAGTCATCTGTGCCTGGAGTTCTCTTTGTAGAAAGATTCTGAAGTATAGATTTCATTTCTTTAATATGTGTGTGTCTATTAAGGTTTTCTATTCTTGCATACGTTCTGATGTCTTTTTCTAGGCACTCATTTATTTTGTCTAAATTTTCATATTTACTCTCATAAGGCTGTTTGTAATATCCTCTTAGGATTTTTAATGTCTGTAGGATACAAAGTGATGCTTTCTTTTCCTTTCTTGGTATTAATCATTTCTGCCTTCTCCCTCTCGCTTTTTTCTTGATGGGTTTCACCAGGAGTTGATCAATATTATTAGTCTTTTTAAAGAATCAATCTGTGTGCATTATTATTTCTATTTTATTTTGTTTTATATTTAATTAATTTCTGTGGGGTTTTTTTCGTTCATTCAATTTCACCTTTTCTATTTCTTTAGTTTTTCTGGAATTTAATTTTATTTATTTTTTTATACAGCAGTTCTTATTAGTCATCCATTTTATACACATCAGTGTATACATGTCAATCCCAATCTCCCAATTCATCACACCACCACCCCCACGCCCCCGCTGCTGTCTTCACTTAGTGTCCATACATTTGTTCTCTACATCTGTGTCTCAATTTCTGTCCTGAAAACTGGTTCCTCTGTACCATTTTTCTAGGTTCCACATATATGTGTTAATAAATGATATTTGTTTTTCTTTCTGACTTACTTCACTCTTTATGACAGTCTCTAGATCCATCCACGTCTCTGCAAATGACCCAATTTTGTTCCTTTTTATGGCTAATAGTCCATTGTCTATATGTACCACATCTTCTTTATCCATTCGTCTATCGATGGGCATTTAGGTTCCTTCCATGACCTGGTTATTGTAAATAGTGCTGCAATGAATATTGGGGTGCATGTGTCTTTTTGAATTATGGTTTTCTCTGGGTATATGCCCAGTAGTGGAATTGCTGGGTCATATGGTAATTCTATTTTTAGGTTTTTAAGGAACCTCCATACTGTTCTCCATAGGGGCTGTATCAATTTACATTCCCACCAACATTGCAAGAGGGTTCCCTTTTCTCCACACCCTCTCCAGCATTTGTTGCTTGTAGATTTTCTGATGATGCCCATTCTAACTGGGGTGAGGTGATACCTCATTGTAGTTTTGATTTGCATTTCTCTAATAATTAGTGATGCTGAGCAGCTATTCATGTGCTTCTTGGCCATCTGTATGTCTTCTTTGGAGAAATGTCTACTTAGGTCTTCTGCCCATTTTTGGATTGGGTTGTTTGTTTCTTTAATATTGAGCTGCATGAGCTGTTTATATATTTTGGAGATTAATCCTTTGTCCATTGATTCGTTTGCAAATATTTTCTCCCATTCTGAGGGTTGGCTTTTTGTCTTGTTTATGGTTTCCTTTGCTGTGCAAAAGTTTAAAGTTTTATAACGTCCCATTTGTTTATTTTTGTTTTTATTTCCATTACTCTAGGAGGTGAATCAAAAAAGATCTTGCTGTGATTTATGTCAGAATGTTCTTCCTAAGTTTTCCTCTAAGAGTTTTACAGTGTCCAGTCTTACATTTAGATTTCTAATCCATTTTGAGTTTATTTTTGTGTATGGTGTTAAGGAGTGTTCTAATTTCATTCTTTTACATGTAGCTGTCCAGTTTTCCCAGCACCACTTATTGAAGAGACTGTCTTTTCTCCATTGTATATCCTTGCCTCCTTTGTCATAGATTAGTTGACCATAGGTGCGTGGGTTTATCTCTGGGCTTTCTATCTTGTTCCATTGATCTATGTTTCTGTTTTTGTGCCAGTACCATATTGTCTTGATTACCGTAGCTTTGTAGTACAGTCTGAAGTCAGGGAGTCCGATTCCTCCAGCTCTGTTTTTTTCCCTCAGGAATGCTTTGGCTATTTGGGGTCTTTTGTGTCGCCATACAAATTTTAAGATTTTTAGTTCTAGTTCTGTAAAAAATGCCATTGGTAATTTGATAGGGATTGCATTGAATCTGTAGATTGTTTTGGGGAGTATAGTCATTTTCACAATATTGATTCTTCCAATCCAAGAACATGGTATATCTCTCCATCTGTTGGTATCCTCTTTAATTTCTTTCATCAGTGTCTTATAGTTTTCTGCATACAGGTCTTTTGTCTCCCTAGGTAGGTTTATTCCTAGGTATTTTATTCTTTTTGTTGCAATGGTAAATGGGAGTGTTTCCTTAATTTCTCTTTCAGATTTTTCATCATTAGTATATAGGAATGCAAGAGATTTCTGTGCATTAATTTTGTACCCTGCGACTTTACCAAATTCATTGATTAGCTCTAGTAGTTTTCTGGTGGCATCTATAGGATTCTCTATGTATAGTATCATGTCATCTGCAAACAGTGACAGTTTTACTTCTTCTTTTCCAATTTGTATTCCTTTTATTTCTTTTTCTTCTCTGATTGCCATGGATAGGACTTCCAAAACTATGTTGAATAATACTGGTGAGAGTGGACATCCTTGTCTTGTTCCTGATCTTAGAGGAAATGCTTTCAGCTTTTCACCATTGAGAATGATGTTTGCTGCGGGTTTGTCGTATATGGCCTTTATTATGTTGAGGTGGGTTCCCTCTATGCCCACTTTCTGGAAAGTTTTTATCATAAATGGGTGTTGAATTTTGTCAGAAGCTTTTTCTGCATCTATTGAGATGATCATATGGGTTTTATTCTTCAATTTGTTAATATGGTGTATCACATTAATTGATTTGCGTATATTGAAGAATCCTTGCATCCCTGGGATAAATCCCACTTGATCATGGTGTATTATCCTTTTAATGTGTTCTTGGATTCTGTTTGCTAGTATTTTGTTGAGGATTTTTGCATCTATATTCATCAGTGATATTGGTGTGTAATTTTCTTTTTTTGTAGTATCTTTGTCTGGTTTTGGTATCAGGGTGATGGTGGCCTCATAGAATGAGTTTGTGAGTGCTCCTTCCTCTGCAGTTTTTGGGAAGAGTTTGAGAAGGACGGGTGTTAGCTCTTCTCTAAATGTTTGATAGAATTCACCTGTGAAGCCATCTGGTCCAGGACTTTTGTTTGTTGGAAGATTTTTAATCACAGTTTCAATTTCATTACTTGTGATTAGTCCGTTCATATTTTCTAATTCTTCCTGGTTCAGTCTTGGGAGGTTATACCTTCCTAAGAATTTGTCCATTTCTTCCAGGTTGTCTATTTTATTGGCATAGAGTTGCTTGTAGTAGTCTCTTAGGATGCTTTGTATTTCTGCGGTGTCTGTTGTAGCTTCTCCTTTTTCATTTCTGATTTTATTGATTTGAGTCCTCTCCTTCTTTCTCTTGATGAGTCTGGCTAATGGTTTATCAATTTTGTTTATCTTCTCAAAGAACCAGCTTTTAGTTTTATTGATCTTTGCTATTGTTTTCTTTGTTTCTATTTCATTTATTTCTGCTCTGATCTTTATGATTTCTGTCCTTCCAATAACTTTGGGTTTTGTTTGTTCTTCTTTCTCTAGTTCCTTTAGGTGTAAGGTTAGATTGATTATTTGAGATTTTTCTTGTTTCTTGATGTAGGCTTGTATAGCTATAAACTTCCCTCTTAGAACTGCTTTTGCAGCATCCCATAGGTTTTGCATCATCGTGTTTTCATTGTCATTTGTCTCTAGGTATTTTTTGATTTCCTCTTTGAGTTCTTCAGTGATCTCTTGGTTATTTAGTAACGTATTGTTTAGCCTCCATGTGTTTGTGTTTTTTACGTTTCTTTCCCTGTAATTGGTTTCTAATCTCATAGCATTGTGGTCAAAAAAGATGCTTGATATGATTTCATTTTCTTAAATTTACTGAGGCTTGATTGGTGACCCAAGATGTGATCGCTCCTGGAGAATGTTCCATGCGCACTTGAGAAGAAAGTGTAATCTGCTGTTTTTGGATGGAATGTCCTATAAATATCAATTAAATCTATCTGGTCTATTGTGTCATTTAAAGCTTGTTTTTCCTTATTAATTTTCTGTTTGGATGATCTGTCCATTGGTGTACGTGAGGTGTTAAAGTCCACCACTATTATTGTGTTACTGTTGATTTCCTCTTTTATAGCTGTTAGCAGTTGCTTTATGTATTGAGGTGCTCCTATGTTGGGTGCATATATATTTATAATTGTTTTATCTTCTTCTTGGATTGATCCCTTCATCATTATGTAGTGTCCTTCCTTGTCTCTTGTAACATTCTTTATTTTAAAGTCTATTTTATCTTATATGAGTTGCTACTCCAGCTTTCTTTTGATTTCCGTTTGCATGGAATATCTTTTTCCATCCCCTCACTTTCAGTCTGTATGTGTCCCTAGGTCTGAATTGGGTCTCTTGCAGACAGCGTATATATGGGTCTTGTTTTTGTATCCATTCAGCAAGCCTGTGTCTTTTGGTTGGAGCATTTAATCCATTCACGTTTAAGGTAATTATCAATATGTATGTTCCTATTACCATTTTCTTAATCGTTTTGGGTGTGTTTTTGTAGGTCCTTTTCTTCTCTTGTGTTTCCCACTTAGAGAAGTTCCTTTAGTATTTGTTATAGAGCTGGTTTGGTGGTGCTGAATTCTCTTGGCTTTTGCTTGTTTGTAAAGCTTTTTATTTCTCCATCGAATCTGAATGAGATCCTTGCTGGGTAGAGTAATCTTGGTTGTAGGTTTTCCCTTTCATCACTTTAAGTATATCATGCCACTCCATTCTGGCTTGTAGAGTTTCTGCTGAGAAATCAGCTGTTAGCCTTATGGGAGTTCCCTTGTCTGTTATTTGTCATTTTTCCCTTGCTGCTTTCAGTAATTTTTCTTTGTCTTTAATTTTTGCCAGTTTGATTACTATGTGTCTCAGCGTGTTTCTCCTTGGGTTTATCCTGTATGGGACTCTCTGTGCTTCCTGGACTTGGGTGGCTATTTCCTTTCCCATGTTAGGGAAGTTTTCGACTATAATCTCTTCACATATTTTCTCAGGTTTTTTCTCTCTCTCTTCTCCTTCCGAGACCCCTATGATGTGAATGTTGTTGCGTTTAATGTTGTCCCAGAGGTCTCTTAGGCTGTCTTCATTTCTTTTCATTCTTTTTTCTTTATTCTGTTCCGCAGCAGTGAATTCCACCATTCTGTCTTCCAGGTCACTTATCCGTTCTTCTGCCTCAGTTATTCTGCTATTGATTCCTTCTAGTGTAGTCTTCATTTCAGTTATTTTATTGTTCATCTCTGTTTGTTTGTTCTTTAATTCTTCTAGATCTTTGTTAAACATTTCTTGCATCTTCTCGATCTTTGCCTGCATTCTTTTTCTGAGGTCCTGGATCATCTTCACTATCATTATTCTGAATTCTTTTTCTGGAAGGTTGCCTATCTCCACTTCATTTAGTTTTTTGGGGGGGTTTTATCTTGTTCCTTCATCTGGTACATAGCCCTCTGCCTTTTCTTCTTGTCTATCTTTCTATGAATATGGTTTTTGGTCCACAGGCTGCAGGATTGTAGTTCTTCTTGCTTCTGCTGTCTGCCCTCTGGTGGATGAGGCTATCTAAGAGGCTTGTGCAAGTTTTCTGATGGGAGGGACTGGTGGTGGGTACAGCTGCCTGTTGCTCTGGTGGGCTGAGCTCAGTAAAACTTCAATCTGCTTGTCTGCTAATGGGTGGGGCTGGGTCCCCTCCCTGTTGGTTGTTTGGCCTGAGGCAACCCAACACTGGAGCCTACCCAGGCTCTTTGTTGGGGCTAATGGCGGACTCTGGGAGAGGTCACGCCAAGGAGTACTTCCCAGAACTTCTGCTGCCAGTGTCCTTGTCCTCACGGTGAGACAGAGCCACCCCCATCTCTGCAGGAGACCCCCTGCAGTAGCAGGTAGGTCTGGTTCAGTCTCTATGGGGTCACTGCTCCTTCCCCTGGGTCCCAATGCGCACACTACTTTGTGTGTGCCCTCCAAGAATGGAGTCTCTGTTTCCCCTAGTCCTGTCAAAGTCCTGCAATCAAATCCCACTAGCCTTCAAAGTCTGATTCTCTAGGAATTCGTCCTCCCTTTGCCGAACCCCCAGGTTGGGAAGCCTGACGTGGGGCTCGGAACCTTCACTCCAGTGGGTGGACTTCTGTGGTATAAGTGTTCTCCACTTTGTGGGTCACCCACCGAGCAGTTATGGGATTTGATTTTATTGTGATTGTGCCCGTCCTACCATCTCATTGTGGCTTCTCCTTTGTCTTTGGATGTGGGGTATCTTTTTTGGTGAGTTCCAGTGTCTTCCTGTCGATGACTGTTCAGCAGTTAGTTGTTATTCCAGTGTTCTCGCAAGAGGGAGTGAGAGCACGTCCTTCTACTCCGCCATCTTGAACCAATCTCAACCTTTTCTATTTCTTGAGATAGATGCCAGGATCATTGATTTTCAACCTTTCTTCTGTTCTAATATATCCATCTAAGGCTGTAAATTCTCCGGTAATAATGATTTTAGCTCCAGCTGAGTTTCCATATGTTCTATTTGTATTATCATTATGTTCAAACTATTTTCTAATTTTCAGTGTGATTTCCTTTTCAATCTTTGGGAATTTTAGAAGTATATTATTTAATTTCTGAACAGAGAAGGATGTTCTATTTTTTTCTCTTATTGTAATTGTTATGAATTAAAGAGGCAAAAGGCAGCCCATGATAGGCATCAGAGAGTACTACTTCAAAAGTGGGAACAAAAAAAGTGTGATTCATACCCAGAGGTGGTAAAACCTGGAAGCACCTGAGTGAGTGGGGCCAAGCTGATGGCCTTTATGCACCAACTCTCACACAACCACCATCACAAAACAGCCAGCAGAAACAGGGTCTCTTTTTTTTTTCAAGAGGGATCCATGTTAAATAATTATCACATTATTATTGAATGATAGATAGATAGATACCATGTTAAATAGGAAAGGGATACAGGTTGACCCCAGCAGGCTTGCAAGGCCTGGGAGGGCTAGAGGGAGATTAGGCTCTGTTTACCAACACCACCACCAGCACCAGCCTGTTCAGCCCATATCCATCCCCCACCCAGGAGAACAGTAAAAGTAGCCCTGACAGCAACTTCAGTCCCTCACTCCATATGAGCTGCACAGGCCTAAGCAGCAGGCACTTCAGCAAATAATATCATATGCAAAGAAAGGATGTAATTAAAAACAACAAATGTTTCAGGCATGCCAGCACTGTAAAAGATAGACAGTAAATGAATAAAGCTTGAAGAAAAAGTTAATAGAGCAACAGAGGAGACCTTTAAGAATAATTAATATCAGGAAAGCAGAGGAGAATATTGCATCTACAGGAAAGAGATAGGCATTTATGAAAAATAATTAAACGATATTAGTGTTTAAATAGTTGAAATTAAACTACACTGACAAAGTCCCTTCAAAGTTCAATTTTTTAAGCAAAGAAATTAACTGCTTGATTTAAGGAAATGAAGAAAAAATATTCTTTGAAAAGATTTTTTAATAGAAATAAACTTACAAATTGAATTTAACAATAAAGCCTTTTTAAATGAATAACTTTCTTTTTACTTAAGGTGCTGCATTTTGGGATGTTACCCCTCAGAGGATTACTTTCTTGAAAAGGAAGGCATTTTTCTCCTTTTGGATTTAATGGCAGTAAGTATGATTATAACAATTGTGAAACAAAAAATAAATGTCTTTATTAACTCTTTCCAAACTGAGTATCACAGAACACTACTCTGTGATTAAATGTGCCCTCAAATAGTGTTCAAATGTTTGTTTTAAACAAAAATCCCTCCTGGAGTTTCATAGCATGCATTGGCATAGTAGAGTCTGAAAATTCCTCCAGTGAAGAAACCAGTTTACTTAGGTCAGTGTTCCCAAACACATGACAGCAGAGAATTTATTCTGTCTTGTTTTGTTTTTCCCCATGAAACTTTAAAGAAACAGCTAGATTATTTAAAAATCAATAATCATTTATTAATAACTTCTAGCTTCTTCTCTTAGTATTAAAAGGGTCATCTTAGACAAAGGAGTAAAGATCAGCATTTTTTAAAAACTGTGTATAGTTTGTAGGTAATGTGAAGAATCTAGTGTGTCATACACTGTTTTACAGAATGAGCAGAAGTGAGCATATTAAGCCTTCCGGGAAGGCAGCTGAGAAGAATGGCAAAGATCCTTACAGTAATCCCCTACTAGCCTCAATTCTAAGTGGGTCCATAGTTAAGATGATATGAAAGAAAAAGTATACTTTTGTTTCAGTAAAACTTTGGGAGATATTCTCATGCAGAGTTCTAGCTATGTCACTGCCTATGATTGCCACCATTCTTGATTTTATTAACAGAATAACAAACCTACTTTGACTTAGCAAAGATACTAAAGTTATCTGTGTCCTTTTAACTCTGAAAGAAAATTAGTTTACACTAGAGATGAGAGTGAACTCATTAGATATAAAACACTACAAACAAAAAACAAGTAAATAATAATGATAATAATAAAAATAACCCACCTTGAATGAGTCATAACCAGAAACCCTTTGAATGTTCAGAAAATTGAACATAATACAGAAGGACGTATGTAGTCCTAAATGACATACAGCTCACCGTGTTTCTCTGACTAGCGTACAAGTATGCCCAGAGGCACATGGTCAGTGTCAGGGATTCTCAAAGCTACAACATTAATTCCAGGCATATCTCCTGGAATCTAGCTTCTAGTTAAGATTTGGAAGTGAGGAATGATATTATGCATGTACATATTAAATAATTATATTTTATTTTAATATTATATAGAAGACATAAAAGACATTTCTTACTTGTGTCCACTCTCCTTCACCATCAGGGTTTCTTGGATGGAAAGGCATGAAGGCTGGTAGGAGAGGCCATATAACACAGTGGTTGTGAGCACAGGCTGGAATCAGTCTGACTGAGGCCTCTAATAGTTGTTAGCTGTGTAACTTTGAAAAATTATTTAACATCTCTGCTACCAATTTCTTCATCTATAAAACAGAGATAACATTATCTACCTCATGCATTGGTGGAAGGATTATGTGAGTGATTATGTGTGTGTGTGTACACATATACATGCATTAGTTAGAATAGTTCCTGACAGATATTTTTGTTGTGTTTTCTATTGTTAAGAATGTAATTATTAGATTGCACTTAACATGGATTAAACCAACCAAGCTAACTACAAATTACAAATCTTCTTTAATGAAGTTCCTATATAAACTTCAACCCTTGATATTTGCCTCTTTCTCCTGAAAGTGAAGTATAGGAATAAAAAACTCATTTGATTGAGGATTCTGCTTAATACAATCTGCTAAAATATTTATTCAGTGTGAAATGGCAATTGCTAATAAAGGTTAAATATCATTGAGAGTTTACTGTGTGACAGGCAGTCTCATATAACTCATCATAATAACTCTCTAAAGCAGGTAATATTATTACCCTTAATTTAATGAAAGAGGAAACTGATAATGTTTGCAATTCAGAAAACAGGTTACATGTTTCCTTTGCTATATTCTATTAGCAGTATACTATAGGAGTTAATCAACCAAAAATATTTCACACAGAAACCATTACTGTGTGGAGGCCATTGCTCTGGTTGGACTTCTCTATACCTAAATTTTGGTTTGCTGAAAACTGTTTGTAGGAAAACAGAGGAAATATGCTTAATAAGATAATTTTTCTTAAGTGCTTAAATACTCCTTTATGGATGCTGAGTTTCAAAATACAAAATTATACCTCATTTTGATTTATTTTCACATGTGATTGCCACTTGGAGTTACCATCAGTTGGTCTCTTAGTAACAATGAGGTTATAGCTAGGATGAGAGGACTTTACAAACTTTAATTAAGCAGGTAAACTGGAAAGATCCTATAATTACAGAGTCCTATGCATAGCACCACTGACCTTGCTTCACTTAAAATGAACATTTTCACTTATTTTGACAATCTCTCTTTTTCCTACTCAGCTAAATCAATTACTTTTGTTCATGACATATGTTTATGACTACATCAGAATTATATTGAATCTTTTTCTTTCTATTTTTTAAGAATCCCTAATGTTTGAAAATGGACTCATTACAATGGTATTTATTTTAATAGGAGATGGTCACAAATCATACTTAGAGTCTTAATTTTATAAGGCAGTCATTTAGAAGAAACCTACTGATTAATACAAATGTTTCTCCTTTCTTTTTTAAGACAGTAATTCTAAATATTAATTGCAACATTTTTCTTTTTCTGTTTCCTTGCAAAAGTTGAACCAAAAAAAATTCTGTAATCTAATACTTGGAATAATGGTTGAATTTTGTGATAATCCCAAAACTGCGGCTCATGTCAATGCTTGGCGAGGGAAGAAGGATCAGACAGCTGCTAGTCTTTTAATTAAATTGTGGAGAAAGGAAGAAAAAGAACTAGGAGTAAAACGTGATAAACATGGGAAGATCGTCGGTAAGTATATTTATAATTGTTTGTAGAAGCAATTAGATCCGTATTTTTAAAAAGCAATCTTAGGAAAGTATGGGGACTTACACCATACTAAGTAAATTAGTAGCAGGTTCATATTTTTATAGAATATTTTCAGGAACTGGTATTTGATTATATTCTTCAAATTGAAAATAAAAAACTTAACAGTACTTCTTAAAGAACTGTCTTTGAGTTACCTGCTTTTGTAAGTATATTCAGTAATATTTCATTTACCAATAAAATTTGGGATATAAGTTGAGTGCTTGAGAACAATTTTTATTGTATTTTGTACATTTCTTTTGATTCATATTTATACAGTTTACTTTTTATATGAAAGAAGAAACTTTGAAATAAAAATAAATCAAATGTTCATAAATTTTAATTACTAGACTCTAAATTAATGAAGTTTATAGTACCAGAATTTATATTTCATTTATCTATTTTATAATGCTACATTATATTTTCTAAACCTCTTACAATTCTTATTATAGTTTCATCTGTTAGTATGTTTATTTTTAAGTGAAAATACTTCCCCTTTAACTTCTGATGATTTCTATCTTCAATCCATTTTTATTGTTTCTAACTTTTGATCTATAACATCATAAAATAGTTTTTATATTTATAGCATAATATATAGAAACCAAAAGCAAATAGGAGATTACATCATTGTTAAACTGACAGTGTTCAATTTCTGGATCTCAAAATTAGAAAAGTTTTTTACGTGAAAGTTTCACTTTTAAAAAAGTAATTTTGTGAAATTTTTATATTTTACATAAATAGTTAAAAATGAAAGCTTTAAGTTTTGCAACAGAATGGGGAAGAAATTATTGATTATTTATGCTTTTAAAGGAGTAACCATGTATCATGCAGTATTGTACTCTGTTACAATATTTTTATATATTTTATGATGTCTAGACTAAAATCTTAAAATTATTAATTTACTACAGTTTTTATCTGTCCTTTCTATATTTTCATGATATCCAATGATTAGATACAAAGAAACCTCTATTCACTAGTTTTCAAGAAGAGCAAAAAATCACACCACTGCCTGCTAACTGCCCAACCATTGCAGTTATGGATGTTGCTGAGAATATCAGAGCAAAAATTTATGCTGTGTTGGGCAAACTAGGTAAGAAGTTACTCGTCAAGTTCACAAGAGCCTCTCTTTTTTTGCTGAGTGTTGTAAATTGATTTTGCTTTGAAGTCCATTTTTCATATATGATGAACAAAAGTCCCTTTATACAGATAAATGTATATTCCATTGTTATCCCAATACGCAGGCTACACCCTTAAGCTCTGGGTTTGGGGCCAGGCATCAGTATTTTTTAAGATCCCCAGGTAATTCCAGGGTGCAGCCAGGATTAAAGGCAGTTAGTTTTAGATGGTTAGGCTTAAACACTAGAATTCTGAATCACCTGAGGACTTAACCTTGCTTCTTATTTAAAAAAAAGTCCTCACTCTTCAGATTGTGGAAGCACAATATCATGGTCTGACCACAGCACAGAAAGTATTCCTTTTCTAATGACTAGATAAGGATGACCTGGCAGCTGTTTGTTATAGGAGGAAGCCAGAAACTCACAGAAGTAACTTTTTCATAAATCAGGATGAAATCAAAAGCAATCATTTGCATTTGTTTTTATGATAAATATATGCCTTTTGGAATCACTTGCTCTGTTAAAGTAAATCTCTCTTTATAAACTTCGTTTAGATTTTGAAAATTTACCTGGCTTATCTGCTGAAGATTTTGTTACCCTCTGTATCATACATAGATACCTTGATTTTAAAGTGAGTACCGTCTTAACCTTGTTATTAAAATCTAGTATGGCAAAACGTCAGTTGGGAAAGATCTATTTTTATTTGTGAGCAATCATCCACGTACTGTGTAGTTTTTATTTTTCATTTTACATCTGATACTATTCAAGGAACATACAATTAACTGATTGGGTATTTTCCATGGGGTATGATTTCATCCAACTATTAGTTTATAAAAGAAGATGGATGTTACTGACATAGAAGCCTAACAGAATCTTTAAAATATAATTTCTTCTCTTTAGAGGGTATTAAGAGCTAGGGTATTAAGAGCTAGAATTGAATGAATTATTACTTATTAAAATAAATGATTTATACTTATTAAAGTATTATTTTATCATTACATTGTATGATGATCAAATATCAATTAAAGAGTTGCTTACTTTGCTGGTTATATACTTTTTGGTAAATAAATGCCTTTGAAATTTTAGGAAAGTCCTTCCAAGTAAACATTCTCTTCTACTAGTATTAGTACTATGTATTTGAATGCTGTAAATGAATAAACCTCTATAAAAAAGGAAAACAAGGCTGAATTTTATCCCTATTCTGGATGTATGTTTTTTCTCTAAATTTAAACATACTCAAGCACAGTAATTTCCAGATAACCCAGAATATGAGATGGAGCTACAGCATGATGAAACCAACATGTTAAGAGTTTTAGATTCAAGTATTACGTTAGCTGGAAAGTGAGGGACAAGGCCCTGTTTCTCAGGGTGGCTGGGTACTAGAGTCCCAGGAATCCCCATGTTCATTGTTCTACAAATTCGGCTTGACCTAGCCTTCAAACAGGGCTTTAAGAAGGAAAGCATCTGTACTTCAGGAGGATGAGACTAAAGCAACAACTTGTGCAGCTGTGAAAACAGAGTGTCTATAAAGGGGAGCGCAGTGATGAGAGCAATAAACTACACTTAGGTAGTGGAACCTTACCTGTGAGTACTTATCACTGAAAAACATTAGGTAAATTACTTCTGAATACTCAAATGTAACTGTTGCCCCAAATCATTCTCAATGCACTTAACTTATTCCCAAGGAGTAAGTTAGGAAAAGCTGGTTCAGTTAAGTGTTAACTTTGGAATGAACACCCAAATAAATTTTAGGTTACGTAAAATTATATTATTTATTTTTGGTTAGTTTAACTTTTTAAAACTCTTAAACTTTGCTATGACAGATTGGAGAAATATGGAATGAAATATATGAAGAAATAAAATTAGAAAACTTAAGACCAGTTACTACAGACAAAAAAATTTTGGAATCTATTATAACAGCATCAGAAAATATCGGAAAGATGGTTGCTTCTCTGCAAAGCGAGATGATTGAAAGCCAAGCACGCCAAGATGTGCAAAACGAACAAAAAGTATATACAAAAGTAAGCCACAGATGCCAATGAGGCACAAGAAAATAATTTCAATGTATAAACTAGTCGAAGTTATCCATAAGTTATATTTGCCTTACTTGTGAATGCTTCAGCACTTAGAGTTACCTTGTAATTTTCTTTTATAGTTACTTTCAGTGTCTTTGTATAGTTTTTAAAGAAAACATGGAGTTAATAGCTTGAAATTCAATTACTATACTCAGTGCCACTTTATGGCATTATAATTTGATTTCTACAGGCTTACATTTTAAAACGTAGACACCTGAGACATTTCCATTTTTTGAAAGGTCAAACAGAGTTCCAAAAATTGTGGTCTATTTAAATGTATACGCTTAGCAAATTCTGACAAATGGTGTATCTCTGTGACTGTATGTATAACCTCATTGAGAAAGTTGGCCCTCGTCCCTCACTCTGTGATAGGCCCTTACTAGTGTGCCAATCATAGGCACATCGACAAGCCTCTCCTCACCTCAGTGCCAAAACATATACTGTGAGCACTCTACAAATCTGGTCTCTGACTTTAGCTAATCAGAAAAAGCCTGTCAGGAAAATATAAGCCATTCTCCCAAAGCTTTACACAGGTAAGAAACAACACATCAGAAGTTTTTGAGCAAATAGGTTAAGTGACTATTTAAGTGAACTTGTCCACAGATACAAAGATGATGTAGATTCTCCACTTCTGCTTGGTGATCTTTTATGACTAAAATTAAGTATTTAAAACACTTTAAGGTGATTTCCAAAGTGTTTTCTATTGTCTGATCTTTTTACATCTAGTATTAAATGTCTACATCTTCAGTCTAGTGGAACTTAGCATCCACCTATAAATTCTTAGATAACTCCCTGCTTAAAAGTTTTGTTTGTGAAGAGTTTTTATTGCAAGGATGCTGCTGTTTAACCCATTCATTTGCTTTTAAGTGGAGTACCCCGTTAGAAGTTCTTCTCCTCGTTAGTTCTGTTGAATTGGCAGGATTCTGCCGTGTGGACTAGCTATTGCTGATTTGTTGGTTATCGTTGATTTGTTATCATGGCTCCGACCCAGTTTATTTTTTAGCAGTTGTTTAATTAAATACTTTTAGGTTCATAATTTAAACTTAATAGTCTATTATATACCAACCAAGGGCATGTGTCCTCGGATTATATATATATTTAGTGGAGAGCCTGTTGGGAACCGTAGTCTTTGTCCTTTGTCAGTAGTTACCTCCCTAGACTGCATCACCACAACAAACTCAGCACTCTCACAAAATTGCTGTCTTGCTGAAGGCGTAAATTAGAAGCAGTTTTACCAATATAATCTTGCCTAAACTATTGTCAGTGGCAGCAGAAAACTCTTTATTTTCTCCTGTGAATTTGCTCTTGGGTCATTTATGTAGCTTGTTCTGGATTATACTCTGTCTTCACAAGTGATAATCATGTGAAACTATCAGTCTTGCTGAGAAGGATTATTGTTATTTTCATATTTTGTATTTTTACAGCAACAGTTTTGCATTACATTTCATGGGGAGCAGTTCAAACCTTGGCCACATAGTGAGGGAAGGAGTTTTTTCCATTTTAAGACTTTTGTTTTTTTAAGTTGTTAAACTCTAACCCTTTTGCTGGTTGACCTTAAAATTTACGTTGGCAAAAACTAGGTCTTCCTTCAAAATACAAGTATTCAAGCCCTTTGGTATCCTTTCATAGAAACTGGAGCTCTTAATTATCTTTCTCATTTCAGGTACAAGCCACACACAAGCAAAGAGAATTGGCTAATAAATCATGGGAAAATTTCTTGGCTAGAACATCAAATGTTAAAACTTTAAAGGTAGGATTTTTTAAATATTACAATATCCACAACAAACAGTCAACTCTGACAGACTTTTTTAGGGATAACTATTCATTCACCTTTTTCTGTTGATCTTTCTGTGTGGAATACCAACACTATTGATCCTCATTTGCAGTGTAGGGCGTTAACTGAAACTTTGCATTTTTCAGTTACAGAAGATACCACTCTGAGTTTCATTTGGCTTAGCAGTGGGAGGGAGGGAAGCAAGGATGGTGTTCCTGGTTTGCATAAAAGAGATGAGAGTTAGTCAGGAATAAGCAGGAGAAATGTGCTCCTACTTTCCATTCTGAGCCTTCTTATTTACTCATCCTTTCTGTAAGAAGCAGAGTGAAGGACACAAAAAACAACTGTCCATATTACTCTCTCCTTCAAGGATGCTTCCCCTCTGTGACCACCAAAAGAAACATTATATTAAAGCTTAAGTGGGAAATTGGGATAAACACCCCTTTGGGAAAATGTGATAACCTGCTTCAGCAATAAACTAGAAACTAATCTAAACAGTTTATAATGCTACTTGTTCACTTGAAATATGTAAGAAGCAGCATAGATTTCCAAAAATCTCATTAATTTTTTTCCAACTTTTCCATTAATACTTGGGATACACTTTTATATAATGTTACAATTCTTCCTCTAGATATGAAATTGTTAAATGTTATATTAGCCCACGAAAATAGTGGAATCATATTAAAATAGCAAAACCAAAATTAAGAACAAGCTTATTCAAGGTACCATGTCTCCCCTTTGTCACTAAAAGTTCTTCCCAACTTTAAAATCAGCCCCCTCCATGCAGATAATTTGTTACCTTGAATTTAGCCTGTTCTAGTGCCTCAACTATTGAGCTTGACTATAACTGCAGCAAATTATAGTTTGCATTATTCTGAATGCTTGAAACATTTAAGTGTACTGAATTAGTATTTAATTTATGCAAAATAATTTGAAATCATGTATCATCTATTGTAAATTTAGTAGCTTATTCAATTATGCACAAAAAATTGAACCTGATTTCCTTAGGATCTGCTTTATCCCTTGGTCATATATTACCAGTACCTATGGAAATCTCAGTAACATTTTCAGGTGTTTTCTGGAATGTACAAAGGATATAACTTGTTAATAACTATTTTCTTAGCCTAAATGAGTAAATGAGTAAATGCTAGTGCTAACTAATAAAGCATAAAACAGACACAATTAAATATATTTTGTATACTTCATTGTACCACAGTTAATGCTTTAATAGCAATTAATTTATTTTCTTTCTAATTTAAAAATCTTCAGAAAGCAAAAAGACTTCAAGAGAAAGGTATAGAATCCTCTAGATACAGTGAGCGTCCACCAAATGCAATATTTCACCGGACAGATATTGAAGGCCTTAACACAACAGTAAGATTTTTTTTTCTCCATAAATTTTCTTAGTAGATATTAAATTTAGTCCCCAAAGAATGTTATTTCTATGGGGTTTTGTCTCATATTTTTTCTTTTTGCTGTTCAAATATCAAATAGTTAAGGCATATTTATCTCTACCCTTGCCTAGTTCTGGTTTAGACCAGATCCAGCCCTCCAGGATTCCCAAGAAACTGCTATAAACACTAGTCAAAATATATCTCTACATCTCTTTGACAGAAAGTGTGCAGTGCCTCCTTTGCCTGGCAAATAGATCCATGCCATATTCCAGTGTTCCTGGTGTCCTCTTCTGGACATAATTTGGCCCTGATTGCAAAGGCTCCAAGGCCCTTATTTTTCCATTAGTCCATGCTGTCTCCTAGTTACTATGTACATTTTGTGTCTCTTCCAAAGTTAGCTGAAGGATGAATGGGTTTTCCTCTTAGTGAAAAATTTTGTAAATGGACTCGTAAATATTTACTTTTGCTTTTTTTAGGTGCCCTCTGGTGGGGTCGTAACAGTGGAAAGCACTCCTGCCCGATTAGTGGGAGGACCTCTGGCTGATACAGATATTGCTCTTAAAAAACTTCCTATTCGAGGAGGAGCCTTACAGAGAGTAAAAGCAGTAAAAACTGTGAATGAGCCAGAGAAGAGCGTTCCTACATAAAATACTCTGGAGACTTTTTGAAATAAATTCTGCTTATAATTTTTTAGTTAAATATCTGTATATATAAATGTAAAGCAAATATTTTAGAATAAATATTTTAGTAAAATACTATTAAAATAAAAGCACATATAATGTATTTTTATTGAAAATATCATCACATACTGTGAGAAGAGTTGTTATCAATTTCTTTCTAAAGATTACAATTCTCTTAACTGAAAACTGTAAAACATGTTGTATCAGTTGACTCTTTCAATTGATGTGAACTACTCCAACTGGTTTAAGCCAAAAAACAAAACAAAACAAAAAGAAAAAAACCCAGCTTTTACAGGCTCTGGGGCTATCAAATCTAGGACTAATTAAAACTACAGGCATTGTTGGATCTAGGAACTGAAACTCTTGTGAGTAGGATCTTCTCCTTCCCTAGCAGCTCCTGAATTATATTCTCCCAGGTTGATATCCAGTAGAAAAGAGTGCATGCCTATCTCTCAACAGTCTCTGCAACTGTCTCTGCATCTTGGGACCCCTGATTGGCCATATGCCCACTCCTGAACCATTCATCATGACTTTGGCCAGATCTGAGAACTGCCTATACCCAGAGACAGAAGGAAGCCAATCCCATCCAAAGCATATGGATGGAGTAGGGAATCAGGATATTATAAATATATGTTATTATAAGTATATATAAATATTGGGCAGCAAAAACATTTGCAACAAATATGTTGGTCAAAGTAAAATAAGTTCTCTCTCCTATAAAAAGCAAATGTTATTCATAAGCTAAACAATAAAACTAAAATAAACATGTTTTAACTCTTAATATATAAACAAATTCTAATGCTACGTCTCTTCCTTAATGGGGAAGGAAAAGGGGGAGTAGGGAGAAATTCTTTTGGTGGTGGAGGTATCTTGCCAAATAGGAGGTAGATGCCTTAATGCTAGATGTAGAGCAATGCTAGATGTCTGTGTCCCTGTATGGCATTATGCGGTTTCCACAGCCTGTCTCCATTTCCGTCAACCCCCTTCTCCACTCAGGAAGCTGCAAAATTGAGTTCATGTCCAGGGCTGGGAGAGACAAGAATCTGTTTTCTCAGAAAGGAAAATATACTGGAATTTGAGTCTAGACTCTAGGCCCATAGGGTGCACACAGCAGTGTACTGGTTAAATGTATAACAACCGGCTCTGCAAGGGGAAAAAACCCTTATTTGTAGTGTTTGCCAATCCCACTATGACCAGTTTCAAGCTACCAACATGGTGCTACTGAATGCAGAGTTGGGAAGACACGCATAGAATCCACTTTCATTATCAGATAAAAGACGGCTCCAACACCCCACTGGGCCCACCTTCTCTCACTTTCTCCTCCCTCTTCCCCTTACTCATCCTCCCCCAATTCACATTCCTCCAGGAATTTTTCATTATTCTGTCTGTGAGGATAGTAGCATCTGCCATGAGAGGAGAAATTACAATTGTTGTTATTGTTCTAATTAGAATGAGTTACCAGCAGCCTCTCACCCTGGCCCAGCTGCCCATTCTCCTTGTGGCTCACAGGAGTACATAATATGCATCAGCTTATCAGTGAGCTTTGTGCTCTCTTGAATCCCTTTCTCTATTACCACCACCCCCAAGAAGATAGTAGACAGCATAATTTGTTCCTCTTCTTCACAGGCAGCCCTAAGCACAAAGGTTCCATGTAAAGGGGAGTTACTGAGACACAAGAATGGATGTGGGTAGAAACATGCAACGATGAGATGCCCATACAAAAAGCACCAGACACACATTCAGGAACATCTCAGATACACATAGAATCGAGATGAAGTGTCCATGGCTAAAAGCAATGAATGTTTACTTCATTTTGTAGACTATAAGTTCCTTCCTCAGACTCTAAGCTCCCTAAAGACAAGATAGAAACCACATCTCATTCATTATTGTAACCAACACCTCAGTAAATAAATTACTGAATTAGTGTGATGGTGGCCTCAGCTCCTGGCAACCTTCCCCTCAACTTCCGCAAAGGCAGCAAAGTCCTGAGCTCAAAGGGAAGGTTCAGCCAACAAAATACTATACAGGGAATGCTAAACATGGACATGTTAAAGTAGTTCAAATGTATGTGCTTCATAACAGTGACAGACTTTCTCTAAAATGAGGCATAAATACTATTACATTAATATAACCAGTGGGTAGAAATAGAATTGATATTTCTTGGCTGAACATTATTTTTTGTATTTAGTACAACTTGGTATCTCCAGATTGATTAGGACTGACTGCAATCAAAATAATCTGTGAGTTCTGTAGAACTTCTCCCTGCTGTTGTAGATCTTACCCATCAGGAAGAGGAAAGGTAAAATAGGGCAGGTTATTACCTAGCAGCCATTTAACAGAGGAAGAAATGTACACAGATGGAGGGTAGTAAGGTTGCTTAATCCAGACACTTGCACTTGGTAGACAGACAATACCCAAAGTTCGCATATTACAATTCCAGCCACCCGGCAGCGAGCCAGTGAAATCAGTCCCTCTGTCTGACAGGGTCACTAATTCTAACACGTCTCCATCTCTCCTCACATCCTGTGCTCCCACCATACCACTTCTGAGCCCTAGGGGATTGGTGCCTCTCCCATCCAGCCTGGCTGAAAGGTGGACAGTATATTTCCTTCCATGAGTCAACTGATACAAAATTTCAGCTCCCAGAATTCTGCTAATAAACTACATGAAAAGAAAGTCAAGAAAATAAAAACGGAGTTGAGTGAGCACAGATGAAAGTGGCTTCAACAGTCTTCGGTAATGAGATTTTTACCATATGAGGGAGGAGTTCATTCCATGATTAGACCCTGTTAGCCAGTGCTTGCTCATATTGGATGAAAACCAGTGAATAATGAGGTGAACAACTTTTGTTCATCTGGTCCTCAGTCTGCCTTCTGGAACACAGGGTACATTTCATACCACAGGAAAAAACTATAATGTTCACCCTCAGTCTTTCTGGGTCAAATATCCAGTTTATTTAATCATTCCAGACCATGAATGTGGCCAGCCCTTTCTGAAGTGCTACAGTTTGTGATTATTCCTCTATACTGAGAACAACAGAACCGAACAACAATTTACAGGTGTAACAGGACACATGGAGGGTATAATGAAACTAGCCCCTCTCATTTTTACACACCTTCTGCCAACATAGCCTGAGCTTACATTAGTTTCACTGGCAACCATGTTTCATAATCGCTTGTATTTTAATTTTTGTAGATATTTCCTTTTCAAGGAGATGGAACATAACTCCCCATTCCCTAAAGTGTGGGTAATGCTTAGTGCCTTGCTTCCAAAGAATACAACATAGAAAGAGAAGGGAAAGTAACTTTACAGCCAAGAAACCTGGCAGATGCTACCTCAGCCAGGGTTAAACGCCATCTGTGTTATGTCATGTTGACAGCATGTACCCTTGATAGGAAGTGCTGAGAACAGTGCTTTACTCCTGTAGTTTTCACCCCAAAAAACCTATAACCCCAGTCTAACCATGAGAAAAACATTAGGCAAACCCAAATTGAGGGACATTCTGCAATACACCTGACCAGCATCGTGAAGTGTCAAGGTCATCAAAAACATCTTCTTAGAGCCTAAGAAGACATGACAACTCATTGTAAGTGGTGTCCTGGATGGGATCCTGGAACAGAAAAAGGACATTAGGGGAAAAACTAGTGAAATTCAAATTAAATATGAAGTGTAATTAAAAACGTATCAGTATTGGTTCATTAGTTATGACAAACATACGACTTAACTTAAGATGTTAACAATAAGAAAAAATGGGTGAGGCATATACAAGAAGTCTTTGCACTAGCCTTGCAACTTTTCTGCAAACTTAAAACTATTCTAAAGTAAAAAGTTTATTTAAAGAAAAAAAAATTCTATAGGAAGAGCAGAGGAACTTTAAGCATAGATGCTCAATTTTTATCCATTGTATCACCTCCTGAAGAAATATTTTGGGAGCAATATTAGATGTTTTGCTGTCTTTTTTCAGCTTTCAGTGCTCTGGAAAACAACTGGTTATGAGTTAAGCTATATGAGTTCAGCATAAAACCAAAGCTGCGAAACCGACTGAGTCTTTACCATAATACCACTGGAAGAATTGGTGGGTTTTGGGGTTTTCTTTTCAGATGATCTGTCTGATCTAGTCTGATGATTTTGAATCGAGCAAAAGAGAAATACGTATTGTTCCCCACTCAACCCTATGTTGGTTACAATTTCTCTTTCTTGGAAAAAAAAACATATTTTGACATCATAAAAGTACTTTTGAATTATATTATTTCCTGCTGCATCTTTGTCCCACAGCAATGACAACTCTGGGAGTCAAGAACTGTGTCTCGATTGCTCAGCAGTGTACCTCCAAGCTCAATGAATTTTTTTGAATGAATAAGTAAATGATGAAAAAAGAATACAATTTTCTATATACAAATGACATGATTTGTGACCAAAACTGGGGGGATTTAACAGAACATTATATCTAAGTACCAATAAAAAGGCTTAAGATGGGGACTTCCCTGGTGGCGCAGTGGTTAAAGAATCCGCCTGCCAATGCAGGGGACGTGGGTTTGAGCCCGGTCCGGGAAGATCCCACACGCCGCGGAGCAACTAAGCCCGTGTGCCACAACTACTGAGCCTGCGCTCTAGAGCCCTCGTGCCACCACTACTGAAGCCCGTGCGCCTAGAGCCTGTCCTCTGCCACAAGAGAAGCCACCGCAATGAGAAGCCCTCGCACTGCAACGAAGAGTAGGCCCCGCTCGCTGCAACTAGAGAAAGCACGCATGCAGCAACGAAGACCCAACACAGCCAAAAATAAATAAATAAATAAATTTATAAAAAAATAAATAAAATAAAAAATAAAATTAACTGCCTTTCTGCTTGTTATTCCTTTTTTAAAATGAGGACTATAAAACTGAGAACATAAAACAAAATTTTAGGCCTTAATGCATAGAAAAATAATATGTAAGATAGCTTGGTGATGAGATACATATATCAGAAGCCACACAGTATACTACATCAAGATTAAATATTACTTCTTAGGATAATACTGGCATTAGTTTTGGCACAGTTTTAAAGTCAAAATTATGTATAAGATACCTGATAAAACTGGTTACAATTTTACTGCACTGATTGTTGTATTAAAAAATATGTTGTATTTGCATTTTAAGTGGTTTTTTCTTTAAAAAAAAAAAAGAGACTTTACAAAGATGCCTTCTAAATAAAAAATTATTGACAAAATACCCCAAAATATGGAAATGATAATTCAATAGCCATAAAACAATTACATATCAACAAAAATACAATCTATCTTCATCAATATTAAAGAATTAGAAATAATTTTGATAAATGCAACAGGAAATATTCGCGCTCATAAATACTGACACAGAGTTAAGTTTTCAGGTTGGTGTCATCTTGCTTGAGGTATTTTCTGTGTTCTCTTAAATGTAAAACTCATGTTTTGTAAAATCCAGTCCTGTAAGGTTAGAGAGGAAAAATTGTTAACATTTGTTCTAATATGATTCTTAAGATTCCCTCCCTTTAAACAACCCTATTGAAAAAATTAATTTCAAAAGCCTAAATACATGTTGATGTTTAAAAATTTTTTCAACCAATGTAATATGAATAATTACAGGGCTAAATGGCTTTCTTATGAACTACTCATGGGGAAAAAAATAAGACGATAATTTAATGATCTACAAAAATATATCATTCCAAGATCATTTAGAATCTAGTATTTGCACATTAGAGCTCCTGTGGTTTCTAAATAATATAAAATCAGTAAAAATGAAAATCAAAGCTGATCATATTAGGAAAAATATGGCAAATTTGCTAGCTTATTAGATAAACTCTAAAAATCAGAAAGATTAAATATTGTATTTTTAAGAAAACTAAACTGCTATTCTCTTAAGTACACATTTAAATTACCTCCTGTTATCTTCTGTGGAAAATTATACTTGGGAGGCATCACCTGTCTTCTGCCCATTCCATGGGATCTTGAAATCAAGCAGTCTACATACATGTCCCAGAAATCCTGAGCTATGCTTAAGAAGACACTATAATGTCTAGGCCACTGGGATTTTTGCAGGAACAACATGAAATTCCAGAAAGAATCCACAGTGTGCTCTATCTTGATTTCCTTGAGATCTATCAGTGTCAAAGAGCAAGCATTCCAGCACTGGAGATCAATGTCTTCCATGATCCCTGGGCTGTTGCTGGCAAGCACCCCCTTTTGAAATTCAAAATCCGCATTAATCAGATTTATCAGCATCATGCAGCCCAGCGGCAGGTAGAACCATCTTCTTGTGGCAAAAACCATATTCTATACAGAAAAAAAAATGAAGGGATATATTTTTAACTTAAAATTATTCAATTACTTGATGATCTGTTTAAACCTAAAAAATTATAACTACTTATGTATTTATTTGGTTTTGATCAAACCTAAAAAATTATAAATACTTATGTATTTGGTTTTGATCAAGCCAAATTTGCCTACTATGTATTTATTGGTTTTCCTCTAAGTTGCTGACTCTCAGACTTTCCTTCGAAAGGATATAACAACAGCTTTACCAACATTCTGATAAACAGTCTTCAGGAGCCACTGAAATCCAACACATGTTTATGGAGTTGTGATAGATTCATTTCATCAAAGACCTTTGGAGCTGAAAGAAACTCTAAAAAGCATGTGTTCCAACCTTCTAATTTTACAGATTAGAAAAATTCTCAGTGATACGATTCAGTAAGTTCTCAGGTCTCCTGTCTCCCTATCCAAGACTCTTACCACAATACATTTCAACCAAGAGGATCAAAACGCAGCCCTTTCTACAGGTAACCATAAAAAAAGGTGTGTGTGGTTTTTTTTAAATTGACGCTTTCCAATCTATCAAGTGTTGGATGCTCAAGCGCCATTTTAGGTTTCAAAGTTACTGATGAAATTTATTCATTGAAAAAATATTTGTTATGCACTGATATCTGGTGGATCCCTGGCTTTTCCCAGGTTGTTCAGGAGCTGGTTAGAGAAGATTAACATACATACACAAAGGAGCACGAAGACAATAAAAGTGATATAAGCCAATATGACATGGTGCAGCACCAATAACATTCAGCAAAATCTTGGTATTTTCTCACGATTCTTTGCACAAGTTTCCCTGAAAACTGATTGCTCAGTAAATCGGCCTGAAACATATAGGTGAAGTCAAGGTCTAAATCCGCTTTGAATGGCCCTACCATTCCAGGCTGGCATTGGAAATGTCCCTGACACAACCTTGACAGCCAGGTCGGAGGAGTGGAGCGGCGAGGACAGATCCGGAAGACGGTACTCACCTTCTTCCCTGTAAACCGCTGTCCTCCACTCCCCCCCAACCCCCGCCCCCAAAAAATAAGTTAGGTTAAAGAGACAAACCCAACGAAACAAATTTAAACTTAAGTTATTCGGGTCGTTTCACGTTGTGGAAAATTGTGCAGGTTTCCCAAACAGAGCTGACAGTGGCCAAAAGGACTGAGTGGGGCCAGAGGATTTTATTCCCCAAGAATTTCAGGTTACCCTCGGGACCAGGGCTCTCCTCCCGGGTCGGGTCACCTGGATGCAGATAGGGAGCCCGCGGGGAATGGTACCTCTCTTAGGCGGCGGAGGCGAGCGTCCGGGTGCGATGTCCTGCGTGCGCTGCGCTCCCTCGAGGGACGAGGGCGGCTCCTGACTGGAAGGGACAAGAGGTCTCTGAGCGGACTCCCACCCCCTGCCCAGCCGAACCCACCCCTGCAGGCTGGTGACAGGCGGAAGCGGTGCTCTGTGACCTGCCGCCAGCGCTCCCCGGGCGCCCTGAACTCGCCCTAGGGAACCGCGCGGTCGCACAGCGCTCCGGAGCCAAGTGGCTCAGGCTCCCCGAGAGCGGCGCTGCGAAATCTGCTGCCGCCGCTGGGGCCTCGGAGTCAGCCCTGCAGCCCGAACCACGCTCCCTTTCTAGAGACTGAGTGAGGGGGCAGAGTGTGTGGCCACTCTCAAGGCCCCGCCCTCACCTTGCCCGCCTCCCCAGTCCGAGACACAGGAACAAGGACAGTGTGAAAAAGAGTAAAGTCACAAGAGTATCTCACTAATGATGATAGATTAAAGATCCTAAACAAAATATTATCAAACCAAATTCAGCAGAATTTAGGAAAATACACATCAGTATCAAGCTGGGATTATCCCAGGGATGCAAAGATCAACATATGAAAATCAATTAGTGGATTCACCACAAAAACAAATTGAAGAGAGAAACTATTTGATTAAATGCAACACCCATTCAAGATAAAAAAACAATAAAAAAAACCTCTTAGTAAACTAAGAATAGAAGGGAATTTCTTAACCTCTTAAATGTTATCCACCAAAACCCTACAGCAAGCATCTTTCTATGGTAAATCATTAAAAGTATTCTCTTTCAGAGTCATGTACCAAAATGTTCATTGCAGCTCTATTTACAATAGCCAGGATATGGAAGCAACCTAAGTGTCCATCAACAGATGAATGGATAAAGAACATGTGGCACATATATACAATGGACTATTACTCAGCCATAAAAAGAAACGAAATTGAGTTATCTGTAGTGAGGTGGATGGACCAAGAGTCTGTCATACAGAGTGAAGTAAGTCAGAAAGAGAAAAACAAATACCGTATGCTAACATATATATGGAATCTAAAAAAAAAAAAAAAAAAAAAAAATGATCCTGAAGAACCTAGGGGCAAGACGGGAATAAAGACACAGACCTACTAGAGAATGGACTTGAGGATATGGGGAGGGGGAAGGGTAAGCTGTGACAAAGTAAGACAGTGGCATGGACATATATACACTACCAAACGTAAAATAGATAGTTAGTGGGAAGCAGCCGCATAGCACAGGGAGATCAGCTCAGTGCTTTGTGACCACCTAGAGGGGTGGGATAGGGAGGGTGGGAGGGAGGGAGACACAAGAGGGAAGAGATATGGGAACATATGTATATGTATAACTGATTCACTTTGTTATAAAGCACAAACTAACACACCATTGTAAGGCAATTATACTCCAATAAAGATGTTAAAAATAAATAAATAAATAAAAGTATTCTCTTTTAAATTAATAACAAGACACGGATTATCTTTGTTAGCATTCAAAAGAATACCCTCAAAGAAAGGTTAAAAAAAAAAAAAGGAGGGAAATAAGGATTAGAAAGGAAGAAACAGAACTTTTCAGTCTAGTGGAGAGGCAGCAAAGCTATTGGTTTAGCATGGAGCTTAGGGATCAACTGCCTGGATTTAAATCCTGCCTTCTAGGTTCAAATGAAAATTTGTGACTTTGGGTAGTTACTTAATCTCTTTGTGACTTAGTTTCCTTATCTGTAAAATGGGGATTAAAAAATAAACCTGTTTCATAGGGATGTTGAGATAATTAAATAAATATTTGTGAAGTGTTTGGAATAGTGCCTACACATAGTAAGAATTCTATATATGTGTTTGTTTTTTTAAATAATAAATTATATCCACAGACAAACTATTTAACAAGAGTATTGTAAGGTTTTGTAAGGTGTCTGGATATAAGCTCAATCTAAAATATCCACTGCATCTCTATATCTGAGTAACAAGCAATATAAATTAGAAAAGAGATGTTATTTATAATAACAAAAAATATAAGATATCTAGAAATAAATTCAATGAGGACATTAAATCCTTTATGGAGAATTTTTTTCTTGAAAGGCATTAAAGAAAATTTCAACAAAAAGAATGCTAATATGTGGTCTAAAGATATCTATCTTCCCAAAATAATATACAAATTTTCAACCAAAATCATACCAGGGTTAATGAAAAGTTATTCTAAAAGGTATATGGTAGAGCAAAGATCCAAAATAGCTAAGCTTTTCCTAAAGAACAACAATAAGGAAAGGGGACTCACTGGTAATTAAACAGGATGTCATTGGCTCAGGAAAAGAGAAATTAACCAACTGAGTAGATTAGAGAGCCTAAAAACAGACCTACACATTTATAGAGACTTATATGTGACAGAACCAGCATTGCAGATCTGTAAGGCAACAGTGTCTTTTTCACTAATTGAGGCTAAGACGATTGGTTATCCATACAGAGAAAAAAAAAAAAAAAAAGGATTCCTGGGAATCCCCTGGCGGTCCAGTGGTTAGGACTCTGTGCTTTCACTACCAAGGGCTCAGATTCGATCCCTGGTTGGGGAACTAAGATCCTGCAGTGTGGCCAAAAAAAAAGTAGATTCCTACCTCATACAATCACAAAAATCAATCCCAAGTAGATTAAGAATTTAAATGTGAAAAGCAAAGCATTACAACTTTAAGAAGAAATTCAGAATATCTTTCTGATCTTGAGGTTGGCAAGCATTTCTTACACAAAATACAAGTAGTGCTAAGCATAAAAGAAAAATTAATATATTTGACTACATTAAAATTAAATCTGTTAATCACAAGACACCATAAATAAAGATAAAAGATAAGTATAATCTGGGAGAAGATATTTACAGCACATATAACCACAAATGGATTAGAATTAGGATCCAAGATATAAGAATCTTGCAAGGAATCAACAAGAAAAAGACAAATACCACAAGAGAAAACTAGGCAAAAGGCTTAGAGGGGCATTTCATAAATAAGGAAACATAAATAATGAATGATTGAATAAGTATATTCATAACCTCATTGCAAGCAAGGAAGTACCAATAGTGAAAGCCCATAATAAGATATGAACTCACACCCATCAGGTCGTCAAAAATTAAGAAGTCTAGCAAAATCAAGTGTTGGTGAGCATATGAAGGGTATTAGTCAGGGTTATCTAGAGAAACATGGGTTAAATAAATAGAGGGAGAGAGAGAGAGAGACTGATTTAGTATAAGGAATTAGCTCACATGATTATGGAGGCTGGGAAGTCCCATGATCTGCTGTCTGCAAGCTCGTGACCCAGGAAATCTGGTGGTGTAGTTCCAGTCTAAGTGCAAAGGCCTGAGAACCAGGAGAGCCAATGATGTAAATCTCAGTCTAAGTTAAAGAGAAGACCAACGTCCCAGCTCAACAGTCAGGCAGAGAAAGCAATGGGAGGGCCATCTTCGTCCAGTCTGCTAATTCAAATGCTAATCTCATCCAAAAGTACCATCACAGACATACCCAGAAATACTATTTAACCAAATATCTGGGCACTCCATGGCCCACTCAAGTTGACATATATACTTAACCAACACATGAAACAATAGGGACTCTTACACAGTCCTAGGAGGAGTGTAAATTGGTTCAATTAGTCTAGAGCACAAATTGGTACTATCTTGTGAGTCTGAACAAGCACACAATCTGCAATAAATCTTTTTACTCCCAGGAAAGATCTTGAAGAAACTCTTGTACATGGGCACCAAGAGACATACACTATAATGGAATGTTCATAGTAGCACTCTTCATAAAAGCCAGAAACATGGAAACAATCATAATGACCTAATGTTTAACAGGAGAATAGATAAATTAACCATGGTACATTCACAAAATGGGATGTAATTCGGCAGTGAAAATGAATAGACTACAGGTATATGCATTATAGATGAAAAAAGCAAATTGCAGAAGATACCATTTTTATAAATTTCAAAGACTAGCAAAATGAAACCACATGTTCTCTATAAATACGTATATATGATAATGTAATTTTAATGGTAAGGAAGTGATTAACACAAAATTCAGGAGAGTGGTTACGTTTGAGGGAATGAGATGTAGAAGAATGCACAGAGAGCTTCTATGGATGGTAAATTTACTAGTCTTTATGATTACAGTTGCCAACAAATATGTGTTAGGTATATTCTTTTCTACCGTCAAATAATGCATGTTAAAACTTCTAGGATAGTGACAAGACATATTTCAAATACATAAAGACAAAGCTTGGTGACTGGTCATATTGATATGGGATGGAAAGAAAAGAGAACTAACATTTTTGGCATGCATCCTTATGGGGGTGACAATGACAATATGAAAAATGGAAAGGAAGATTAGTGGGGAGGATAAATTTGATTCAGGATGTGTTGCATTAGATTTGATTCTGGATCTTCTGGAGTATCTAAAATTTAGCTAGAACTTTAAGTTGAAAGGTCTCTGTTTTGATAGAAAATTACTGCTGCTATGAGAGTATACATTGATAAAAGAAAGTTGAGATGAAGATGGAAGACTATGTCCAAATTTAGGGGTCCATGAAATGCAGACAGAATCAGTGAAGGAAGAAGAGATAGAATCAGCCTATACAAGCTCCAGGGTGGTATGATGTCACAGAACCAAAGGGAGGATGCTATGGTCTGAATGTTTGTGTCCTCCACAAAATTTATATGTTGAAATTCTAATCCCCAAAGGTGATGGTATTAGGAGGTAGAGCCTGTGAGAAGTGTTTAAGTCATGAGGGTGGAACCCTCCAGAATGCGATCAGTGCTTTATAAAAGAGGCTCCCGAGGGATCCCCAGCCCCTTTTACCAGGTGAGGACACAGCAAGAAGTAGGCAGTCTGCAATCCAGAAAAGGGCCTTCACTAAAACCCAGCCATGCTGGCACCCTGATCTTGGACTTCTAGCCTTTAGAACTGTGAAAAATAAATTTCTGTTGTTTATAAGCTACCCAGTCTCTGGTATTTTGTTATGTTATCCTGAATGGACTAACACAGAGGATACAGCTGAAGAATCAGAAGACTGCTATAGGTCAAACACTTGGAGAATTGGTCTTGAAATAATATTTTTCATTTGGCAAAAAGAAGGTGCAGTGGTGAAACTCAAAAGCACATAGTACATTTAAAAATAGCCATGATAGGGGCTTCCCTGGTGGCGCAGTGGTTGGGAATCCGCCTGCCAATGCAGGGGACACGGGTTCGTGCCCCGGTCCGGGAAGATCCCACATGCCGCGGAGCGGCTGGGCCCGTGAGCCACAACTACTGAGCCTGCGTGTCTGGAGCCTGTGCTCTGCAACGGGAGAGGCCACGACAGTGAGAGGCCCGCGCACCGCGATGAAGAGTGGCCCCCGCTCGCCGCAACTGGAGAAAGCCCTTGCACAGAAACGAACACCCAACACAGCCAAAAATAAATAAATGAATTTAAAAAATAAATAAATAAATAAAAAATAAAATAAAATAAAAATAGCCATGATAAATTCATGTAGAAGCTTAGATTTAACAGTTGGTTAAAGTCAAGTTAATTAATCAATCTAATTATCATTTTATCTAAAACAAACCCTAAGTAATAAGCAACTATGTTTTCCATGCCATGTATCATTTTTATTAAAATCATCTTTGAAGATGGTGGAGTAGAAGGACGTGCTCTCATTCCCTCTTGCGAGAACACCAGAATCACAACTAACTGTTGAACAATCATCGACAGGAAGACACTGGAACTCACCAGAAAAGACACCCCACATCCAAAGACAAAGGAGAAGCCACAATGAGACAGTAGGAGGGGCGCAATCACAATAAAATCAAATCCCATAATTGCTGGGTGGGTGACTCACAAACTGGAGAACACTTACACCACAGAAGTCCACCCACTGGAGTGAAGGTTCCGAGCCCCACGTCAGGCTTCAAAGCTGGGGATCCGGCAACGGGAGGAGGAATTCCTAGAGAATCAGACTTTGAAGGCTACTGGGATTTCATTGCAGGACTCTGACAGGACTGGGGGAAACAGAGACTCCACTCTTGGAGGGCACACACAAAGTAGTGTGTGCATCAGGACCCAGGGGAAGGAGCAGTGACCCCAGGAGAGACTGAACCAGACCTACCTGCTAGTGTTGGAGGGTCTCCTGCAAAGGTGGGGGGTGGCTCTCTCGCACTGTGAGGACAAGGACACTGGCAGCAGAAGTTCTGGGAAGTACTCCTTGGTGCGACCTCTCCCAGAGTCCGCCATTAGTCCCACCAAAGAGCCTGGGTAGGCTCCAGTGTTGGGTCGCCTTAGGCCAAACAACCAACAGGGAGGGAACCCAGCCCCACCCACTAGCAGTCAAGCAGATTAAAGGTTTACTGAACTCTGCCCACCAGAGCAACAGCCAGCTCTACCCACCACCAGTCCCTCCCATCAGGAAACTTGCACAATCCTCTTAGATAGCCTCATCCACCAGAAGCAAGAAGAACTACAATCCTGCAGCCTGTGGAACAAAAACCACATTCACAGAAAGATAGACAAGATGAAAAGGCAGAGGGCTATGTGCCAGATGAAGGAACAAGATAAAGCCCCAGAAAAACAACTAAATGAAGTGGAGATAGGCAACCTTCCAGAAAAAGAATTCAGAATAATGATAGTGAAGATGATCCAGGACCTTGAAAAAAGAATGGAGGCAAAGATCGAGAAGATGCAAGAAATGTTTAACAAACACCTAGAAGAATTAAAGAACAAACAAACAGAGATGAACAATACAATAACTGAAACGAAAACTACACTAGAAGGAATCAATAGCAGAATAACTGAGGCAGAAGAACGGATAAGTGACCTGGAAGACAGAATGGTGGAATTCACTGCTGCGGAACAGAATAAAGAAAAAAGAATGAAAAGAAATGAAGACAGCCTAAGAGACCTCTGGGACAACATTAAACGCAACTACATTCGCATTATAGGGGTCCCAGAAGGAGAAGAGAGAGAGAAAGGACCCGAGAAAATATTTGAAGAGATTATGGTGGAAAACTTCCCTAACATGGGAAAGGAAATAGACACCCAAGTCCAGGAAGCACAGAGAGTCCCATACAGGATAAACCCAAGGAGAAACACGCCGAGACACATAGTAATCAAATTGGCAAAAACTAAAGACAAAGAAAAATTATTGAAAGCAACAAGGGAAAAACGACAAATAACAGACAAGGGAACTCCCATAAAGTTAACAGCTGATTTCTCAGCAGAAACTCTACAAGCCAGAAGGGAGTGGCATGATATACTTAAAGTGATGAAAGGGAAGAACGTACAACCAAGATTACTCTACCCAGCAAGGATCTCATTCAGATTCGATGGAGAAATCAAAAGCTTTACAGACAAGCAAAAGATAAGAGAATTCAGCCCCACCAAACCAGCTCTACAACAAATACTAAAGGAAATTCTCTAAGTGGGAAACACAAGAGAAGAAAAGGACCTACAAAAACAAACCCAAAACAATTAAGAAAATGGTCATAGGAACATACATATTGATAATTACCTTAAACACGAATGGATTAAAAGTTTCAACCAAAAGACACAGGCTTGCTGAATGAATACAAAAAACAAGACCCATACATACGCTTTCTACAAGAGACCCACTTCAGACCTAGGGACACATACAGACTGAAAGTGAGGGGATGGAAAAAGATATTCCATGCAAATGGAAATCAAAAGAAAGCTGGAGTAGCAATACTCATATCAGATAAAATAGACTTTAAAATAAAGAATGTTACAAGAGACCAGGAAGGACACTACATAATGATGAAGGGATCAATCCAAGAAGAAGATATAACAATTATAAATATATATGCACCCAACATAGGAGCACCTCAATACATAAGGCAACTGCTAACAGCTATAAAAGAGGAAATCGACAGTAACACAATAATAGTGGGGGATTTTAACACCTCACGTACACCAATGGACAGATCACCCAAAATGAAAATTAATAAGGAAAAGCAAGCTTTAAATGACACAATAGACCAGATAGATTTAATTGATATTTACAGGTCATCCCATCCAAAAACAGCAGATTACACTTTCTTCTCAAGTGTGCATGGAACATTCTCCAGGATAGACCACATCTTGGGTCACCAATCAAGCCTCAGTAAATTTAAGAAAATTGAAATCATATCAAGCATCTTTTCTGACCACAACGCTATGAGATTAGAAATCAATTACAGGGGAAAAAAACGTAAAAAACACAAACACATGGAGGCAAAAGAATACGTTACTAAATAACCAAGCGATCACTGAAGAAATCAAAGAGGAAATCAAAAAATACCTAGAGACAAATGACAATGAAAACACGACGATCCAAAACCTATGGGATGCAGCAAAAGCAGTTCTAAGGGGGAAGTTTATAGCTATACAAGCCTACCTCAAGAAACAAGAAAAATCTCAAATAAACAATTAACCTTACACCTAAAGGAACTAGAGAAAGAACAAACAAAACCCAAAGTTAGCAGAAGGAAAGAAATCATAAAGATCAGAGCAGAAATAAATGAAATAGAAACAAAGAAAACAATAGCAAAGATCAATAAAACTAAAAGCTGGCTCTTTGAGAAGATAAAATTGATAAACCATTAGCCAGACTCATCAAGAAAAACAGGTAGAGGACTCAAATCAATAAAATTAGAAATGAAAAGGAGAAGCTACAACAGACACCGCAGAAATACACAGCATCCTAAGAGACTACTACAAGCAACTCTATACCAATAAAATGGACAACCTCGAAGAAATGGACAAATTCTTAGAAAGGTATAACCTTCCAAGACCGAACCAGGAAGAAAAAGAAAATATGAATGGACCAATCACAAGTAATGAAATTGAAACTGTGATTAAAAATCTTCCAACAAACAAAAGTCCAGGACCAGATGGCTTCACAGGTGAATTCTATCAAACATTTAGAGAAGAGCTAACACCCGTCCTTCTCAAACTCTTCCCAAAAACTGCAGAGGAAGGAACACTCCCAAACTCATTCTATGAGGCCACCATCACCCTGATACCAGAACCAGACAAAGATACTACAAAAAAAGAAAATTAGAGACCAATATCACTGATGAATATAGATGCAAAAATCCTCAACAAAATACTAGCAAACAGAATCCAACAACACATTAAAAGGATCATACACCATGATCAAGTGGGATTTATCCCAGGGATGCAAGGATTCTTCAATATAGGCAAATCACTGTGAAACACCATATTAACAAATTGAAGAATAAAAACCATATGATCATCTCAATAGATGCAGAAAAAACTTTTGACAAAATTCAACACCCATTTATGATAAAAACTGTGCAGAAAGTGGGCATAGAGGGAACCTACCTCAACACAATAAAGGCCATATATGTCAGACCCACAGCAAACATCATTCTCAATGGTGAAAAGCTGAAAGCATTTCCTCTAAGATCAGGAACAAGACAAGCATGTCCACTCTCACCACTATTATTCAACACAGTTTTGGAAGTCCTAGCCATGGCAATCATAGAAGAAAAAGAAGTAAAAGGAATCCAAATTGGAAAAGAAGAAGTAAAACTGTCACTGTTTGCAGATGACATGATACTATACATAGAGGATACTAAAACTGCTACCAGAAAACTACTAGAGCTAATCAGTGAATTTGGTAAAGTTGCAGGACACAAAATTAATGCACAGAAATCTCTTGCATTCCTATATACTAACGATGAAAAATCTGAAAGAGAAATTAAGGAAACACTCCCATTTACCACTGCAACAAAAAGAATAAAATACCTAGGAATAAACCTACCTAGGGAGACAAAAGACCTGTATGCAGAAAGCTATAAGACACTGATGAAAGAAATTAAGGAGGATACCAATAGATGGAGAGATATACCATGTTCTTGGATTGGAAGAATCAACATTGTGAAAATGACTATACTACCCAAAGCAATCTACAGATTCAATGCAATCCCTATCAAATTACCAATGGCATTTTTTTACAGAACTAGAACAAAAAATCTTAAAATTTGTATGGAGACACAAAAGACCCCGAATAGCCAATGCAGTCTTGAGGGAAAAAAGCGGAGCTGGAGGAATCAGACTCCCTGACTGCAGAGTATACTACAAAGCTACAGTAATCAAGACAATATGGTACTGGCACAAAAACAGAAACATAGATCAATGGAACAAGATAGAAAGCCCAGAGATAAACCCACGCACCTATGGTCAACTAATCTATGACAAAGGAGGCAAGGATATACAATGGAGAAAAGACAGTCTCTTCAATAAGTGGTGCTGGGAAAACTGGACAGCTACATGTAAAAGAATGAAATTAGAACACTCCCTAACACCATACACAAAAATAAACTCAAAATGGATTAGAAATCTAAATGTAAGACTGTACACTATAAAACTCTTAGAGGGAAGCATAGGAAGAACACTCTTGGACACAAATCACAGCAAGATATTTTTTGATCCATCTCCTAGAGTAATGGAAATAAAAACAAAAATAAACAAATGGGACCTAATGAAACTTCAAAGCTTTTGCACAGCAAAGGAAACCGTAAACAGGATGAAAAGACAGCCCTCAAAATGGGAGAAAATATTTGCAAATGAATCAACAGACAAAGGATTAATCTCCAAAAGATATAAACAGCTCATGCAGCTCAATATTAAAAAACAAACAACCCAATCAAAAAATGGGCAGAAGACCTAAATAGACATTTCTCTAAAGAAGACATACAGATGGCCAAGAAGCACATGAAGAGCTGCTCAACATCACTAATTATTAGAGAACTGTAAATCAAAACTACAATGAGGTATCACCTCACACCAGTTAGAATGGGCAACATCAGAAAATCTATAAACAATAAATGCTAGAGAGGGTGTTGAGAAAAGGGAACCCTCCTGCACTGTTGATGGGAATGTAATTGATACAGCCACTATGGAGAACAGTATGGAGGTTCCTTAAAAAACTAAAAATAGAATTACTGTATGATCCAGCAATCCCATTACTGGGCATATACCCAGAGAAAACCATTATTCAAAAAGACACATGCAGGGCTTCCCTGGTGGCGCAGTGGTTGAGAGCCTGCCTGCCAATGCAGGGGACACGGGTTCGAGCCCTGGTCTGGGAAGATCCCACATGCCGTGGAGCAACTAGGCCCGTGAGCCACAACTACTGAGCCTGCACATCTGGAGCTTGTGCTCCGCAACAAGAGAGGCCGCGACAGTGAGAGGCCTGCGCACTGCGATGAAGAGTGGCCCCCGCTCACCGCAACTAGAGAAAGCCCTCGCACAGAAACGAAGACCCAACACAGCCATAAATAAATAAATTAATTAATTAAAAATGCATTAAAAAAAAAGACACATGCACCCCAATGTTCATTGCAGCATTATTTACAATAGCCAGGTCATGGAAGCAACCTAAATGCCCATCGACAGACAAATGGATAAAGAAGTTGTGGTACATATATACAATGGAATATTACTCAGCCATAAAAAGGAAGAAAATTGGGTCATTTGTAGAGATGTGCATATATCTAGAGACTGTCATACAGAGTGAAGTAAGTCAGAAAGAGAAAAACAAATATCATATGTTAACCTATATTTGTGGAACCTAGAAAAATGGTACAGATGAACCGGTTTGCAGGGCAGAAATTGAGTCACAGATGTAGATAACAAACGTATGGACACCAGGGGGGGAAAGTGGCGGGGATGTGGGTGGTGATGTGATGATTTGGTAGATTCGGATTGACATGTATACACTGATGTGTATAAAACGGATGACTAATAAGAATTTAAAAAATAAATAAATAAAATCATCTTCACCAGCAGCAACATATTCATCACCATCCTATCATGATCCTTCTGTTCCCAGCATATTCCCATTGTCCCCAGATTTCATCTCTGAGTTACATCGTCTCTCTCCGTTTCTCTCTGTCAATTTAGGCCCTGATCCCACTTCAAAGTCCCTTCCATTTAATTCAGCCTTCCTTCTGCAATTAGGTATTCGTTTTCACTACAATATTTGGCATCTATTTGTATTTGGCATCTATTACTACATTGGTTGTCTTTTTTTTTTTTCCATGAGAACATGTAATCTTCCCTACTATTTTGTAATAATACTATCTTTACTTCATGTTCTTCTAGTGACTGGCATGTGACACAATCGGCACTCAATAAATATCTTTAGCTGATTTCTACTTCATATCCATGATATTCCCTCCACTTAGGGAGTTTTGTCAGCTTTACACAAGGCATACCCAAGTCTTTCAGAACTCTAGTGCTCCCTGTGAAGACTTCCTGGGTTAGTCAGGCCAGTGGCCTATTCATTTGCCCCCATTCTTCCTACCTTCCAATCACTTAGCTGAAGTTCTGTCACACTTTTGTTTATCCTGTTTCTTTTCTTTTTTTTTCTTTTTTAACATCTTTATTGGAGTATAATTGCTTTACAATGGTGTGTTAGTTTCTGCTGTATAACAAAGTGAATCAGCTATACGTATACATATATCCCCATATCTCCGCCCTCTTGCGTCTCCCTCCCACCCTCCCTAACCCACCCCTCTAGGTGGTCACAAAGCACAAAGAGCTGATTTCCCTTTGCTATGTGGCTGCTTCCCACTAGCTATCTATTTATCCCATTTCTTCTTTATACAGCTTGTTTCTCTAGGAAATACTGCCATAATCACACCCCCAGAGAATTCAGAAGAGCACTCCACACACAGCAAGGACATGTTGACTAATGCTGAATACCCACAAAAAGAATAGTTTTTCAATTCACTGACTTTCTGACTCAGTATAATGAAAGACATTAATTTTAAAAATCTATGATTGCAATTGCCTCTAGTAATCCTTAGTAACAATGTATTTATGAAAGTGTGATTCAATGACCTTGGGGAGAAAGAGAGCAGGAAATGAAGTTGAAACAAATAAGTACCCTGAAGAGAAAACAAGTACTAGTTGACTGCTGACTAACTGAAGGGAAAGTAGACATTGTTTTTTTCATGAACACAGGAGACAAAGATGAGCAAAATGCTGACTCTGAGACAGGAGAAAAAGTGTTCAAGAGAGAAGTCGAAAAAATATCGTATAATCCTTACCCCTGACAAAAAAGACCATTAATAGAAATAGTTTGTTGTCATCATTTAAGAAGAACAAGAAATAAAAAGTTTAACTTAGGTTTGTTTATCTTTAGTTTAGCTGAAACATAGCATATGTATAAACATTATGTATTCCAGGATCCTTACTTTACCTCTTTGCATTATTTCTTAGTGGTTGCTTTAAGGATCACAATATATATACTTTTCACCGCCTACTTAGGGTTAATATTGAATCAATTCATGTCAAATACAGAAATCTTGCAAGGTAGGAGTTCATTTACTCACCCTTGCCTGTTTTTGCTAAAGTTGTCAAATGTATAACATCTACGCACAGTAAAACTCTATGATACAATGTTATAATTTCCAGTGCTCTCATCCCCCCCCAACCAAGATCTGAATTTTCATCTGTTTTTATTTCTCTTTAGTGTGTAGAACTTCCTTAGTATTTCTTATAGTACCTGCCCACTGTCAATATATTCTTTTAGTTTTCTTTTTCTGAAAATGCATTTCATTCTTGGAAGATCATTTTCACTGGATGTAGAATTCTGATTTGATGTGGGCTTGTTCTCCCTTCCCCTCCAGCACTTTAAAGATGTTGGTCCACTGTGGTCTGAATTAGGTCAAATTTTGGAAGTTAGGAGCATAATTCTACCCTCACTTCAGAAGCCAGATATAAATTCCAGAGTTCTCAGGTCACCCATTCTTCTGATTAACTGGCTACAAATTCAGGGGTTCCCAGTACTCCCTAAAGTATTATAATTCACTAGAATGACTCACAGAACTCAGGAAAGTACTACATTTATAATTATAGTTTTATTATAAAGAATGTAAATCAGGAGCAGCCAAGTGAAAAGACCCATAGAGTGAGGTCTGGGGGTCCCACACACAAAGCTTTTGTGTCCTCAGAATGCCTCAACTTCCAGGCACGTTAAAGTATAAATACCAGTCAGGCAAGCTCACCTCAGTGCCCAGAGTTTTTATTGGAGTTTCATTACATAGACTTTGTTGATTGAATCATTGGCCATGTGCTTGAACTCAATCTCCAGCCAATTCTGCCCTCTTCAGAGGCTGGGCTCATATCACCTGACTAAAAAAGCCCCAACCCTGTAATTACCTGGTTAGTCTTTCTGGTGTGGCTAGCCCCCATTTTGAGTCATCTCATTAGCATAAACTCAGGTGTGGGCCCAGAGGCTCACCATGAGTAACAAAGACATATCTATCACTCCAAGAAATTCCAGAGATTTAGAGGTTATTTCCCAGGAACTAGGGACAAAGAACAGCCAAATTCTTTATTATACAACAGTGTGGTTTTCTTTGTTTTTATCTCATTTCAGGTTTGTTAAGCTTCTTGAAAATGTACATTTATATCTTTCACCAAATTTGGAAAATATTCAGCCATGTTTTCCTTAGATATTATTTCTGCCCATTATTCCTTTCTCTCATCTCCTTCTGGGACTCTAATTACACATTCCTAGAGCTTTCAATATGGTCCCTGAGGCTTGTTCATTTTTACTTCAATATTTTTTCTCTGTGTTCCTCGGGTTAGATAATTTCTATTAATTAATTAATTTTTTCTTTTTTTGGCCTCACCATGCAGCACGTGGGATCTTAGTTCCCCGACCAGGGATCGAACCCTTGCCCCCTGCAGTGGAAGCGTGGAGTCCTAACCACTGGACTGTCAGGGAAGTCTCAATAATTTCTATTAATATATCTTCAGCTTTGCTGACTCTTTCATCGTTTGCATTCTGCTGTTAAATACATCTGGTAAATTTTTATTTCAGATATTACATTTTTTAGTTCTGGAATTTCCATTTGTTTCTTTTTTATAGTTTCTCTTTCTCTGTTAAATAACCTATATTTCATTCATAATGCACATATTTTCTTTTACGTCCTTGAATATGTTTTATAGCAGGGGTCCCCAACCCCCGGGCCATAGACCGCTACTGGTCTGTGGCCTGTTAGGAACCGGGCTGCACAGCAGGAGGTGAGCAGTGGGCGAGCGAGCGAAGCTTCATCTGTATTTATAGCCGCTCCCCATCACTCACATTACCACTTGAGCTCCACCTCCTGTCAGATCAGCAGCTGCATTAGATTCTCATAGGAGTGCGATCCTACTGTGAACTGTGCCTGTGAGAGATCTAGGTTGCGCACTCCTTATGAGAATCTAATGCCTGATGATCTGAGGTGGAGCTGAGGTGGTGAGGCTAGCTAGTGCTGGGGAGTGGCTGCAAATACAGATTATCATTAGCAGAGAGGTTTGACTGCACAGAGGCCATAATAAATCAATTGCTTGCAGACTCATATCAAAACCCTATCAGTGAGTGGCAAATGACAATTAAGCTGCATCTGGAGGCAGTCTTTAAGTCAGAATCTGACACTTATTTTAGTCCACGCAGGGCCCGCCCATTATTTTATTTACCACTTCCATCTGTGCCTCTTTCCCCACACCGCGCACTTGTCTCAGTCACAGTTTTGGTAAGCCTATAAGTTAACCCTAGCCAAAATGAGTAAAAAACAAACATCTCTGGAGAGCTTCTTTGAAAAGGGGGAAAGACCCAATTATGAGACAGAAGACTCTAAGACTGCCAACAAAAAGAAAGCTGCATTTAAAAGAAAATACCAAGAGTCCTACTTAAATTATGGGTTCATTGCAACAGGTGATTCACATTCTCCAAGCCCGCTTTGTATAATATGTGGTGACCAGCTATTCAATGAAGACACGAAACCTTCAAAACTGCTTTGCCACATGGAGACCAAGCACCCTGCATTAAAAGACAAGCCTTTGGAGTTTTTCAAAAGAAAAAAACGTGCACACAAAGAACAGAAGCAATTATTGAAGGCCGCCACTTCATCAAATGTGTCTGCACTGAGAGCATCATTCTTAGTGACTAACCGCATTGCTAAAGCTAAGAAGCCCTTCACTACTGGTGAAGAGTTGATCCTGCCTGCTGCTAAGGACAACTTTTAGGAGAGGCTGCAGTTCAAAAGGTGGCACATGTTCCTCTTTCAGCTAGCACCATAACTAGACGAATTGATGAAATAGAGGATATTGAGGCACAATTGTTAGAGAGGATTAGTGAGTCACCATGGTATGCAGTCCAGGTTGACGAGTCTACCAATGTTGACAACAAGGCAACAATGCTTGTTTTTGTGATGTATTTTTCAGGAGGATGTGCATGAGAATATGCTATGTGCACTTTTGTTGCCAACCAACATCACAGCTGCAGAACTATTCAAGTCTTTGAATGATTACATATCAGGAAAACTGAATTGGTCATTTTGTGTTGGTATATGCACAGACGGAGCGGCTGCCATGACTGGACAGTTTTCTGGTTTCACAACTTGGGTCAAAGAGGTTGCTTCTGAACGTGAGTCTATGCACTGTGTCATCCATAGAGAAATGCTGGCTAGCCAAAAAATGTCACCTGAACTGAACAGCGTTTTGCAGGATGTGATTAAAATTATCAACCACATTAAACTACATGCCCTTAACTCACGTCTGTTCGCGCAGCTCTGTGAGGAGATGGACGCAGAACACACACGTCTTCTCTTATACACAGAAGTGAGGTGGCTTTCTAAAGGTAGATCACTGGTCAGAGTTTTTGAGTTACAAGAGCCACTCCAGAGACTTCTTTTAGAAAAACAGTCACCACTGGCAGCACATTTCAGTGATACTGAATGGGTCGCAAAACTTGCTTACTTGTGTGACATATTCAACCTGCTGAACGAACTCAATCTGTCACTTCAGGGGAGAACAACGACTGTGTTCAAGTCGCAGATAAAGTGGCTGCATTCAAAGCCAAACTGAAATTATGGGGGTGACGAGTGAACACTGGGATTTTTGACATGTTTCAAACATTAGCAGAGATTTTGAAAGGGACTGAGCCAGGGCCTTCTTTCTCCCAGCTGGTGCATGATCACCTATCTCAGCTTTCAAAAGAGTTTGAGCATTACTTCCCAACCCCAAAAGACCCCCGAACTGAGAAGGAATGGATCCGCAACCCATTTGTAAATAAGCCAGGTGAATCGACTTTGTCCGTGCTAGAAGAGGATCAACTGCTTGAGACTGCAAATGATGGTGGCCTTAAAAGTATGTTTGAGACAACTTCAAATCTCCATACGTTCTGGATTAAAGTCAAGACGGAATATCCTGAGATTGCCACAAAAGCACTGAAAAGCCTGCTTCCGTTTCCAACATCCTAACTTTGTGAAGGAGGGTTTTCTGCAGTAACAGCAACCAAAACAAGATTACATAGTAGACTGGATATAAGCAACACACGTCGGGTGTCACTGTCTCCCATCACCCCCAGATGAGACCATCTAGTTGCAGGAAAACAAGCTCAGGGCTCCCACTGATTCTGCATTATGGTGAGTTGTATAATTATTTCATTATATATTACAAAGTAATAATAATAGAAATAAAGTGCACAATAAATGTAATGCACTTGAATCATCCCGTAACCATCCCCCCCACCCCAGTCCATGGAAAAATTGTCTTCCACGAAACCGATCCCTGGTGCCAAAAAGGTTGGAGACTGCTGTTTTATAGTAACTGCTTTAAATCTTTGTCTGCTAGCTTCAACATCTGGGGCATCTCTGGGTTGATCTTTGCTGATTGTCTTTTGTCTCAAAAATGAGTCACATTCCCATATTTCTTGATTTATTAAGTAATTTTAGGTTGTATCCTTAACATTGTAAATGTTATTTTCCAAACATCTTGGAGTCGGTAATACTCTCCCAAAGAATGTTAGTTTTTTTGTATGTTTGTTTGGTTTGGTTTAGCGTGCAATTGACTTAATTGGGCTATATCTTTTGGGCTTGGTTGCTTAAAGTTTGTCCTGTGCAGGAATAGTTCAGGCATCAGCAGAAGATTTATTAAAAAGATTTTAGGATCCCTTCTCTGGATCCCTCCTACCTTGGAAATTCCCCTTACTTTCCAGCAACTATACTTATCCCAAACTCATACCTCTCATTCTTTAAGCCAAAAAACCCGGCGTTTTGCAGCAGAATTTTAGTCAACCCACAGGGAGCAGACTGAGGCCAGTCCTTAGGCTAGAAACTGAAAAAAGGGATCTGAGTATCTCCCTTCTTACAAACGGTCAACTGCCCTCCAGAATCTGCTTACTTTTGGTCATTCTAAGGATAAACTTACAGTTTATTATTGTTATATGTAGAAGGATCATCTGACAAGAGCAACTCATGTCAGAATTCCTCCATCACCCTCATTTTGTAGGCTAAGAAAACTAAGGCCTAAGAAGGTGTTTCTTTGTTCATAAGGAATTTATTGGAATTGGGGCTTGCCACCATGAAAGTTGAGTTGTCGTAGTAAGATAGATGTTATTGGGCAATTTCCTTAAATTTAATAAACATCACTAGTTTGAATTCATTGGCGTTACACCCAATCAGTGTTAATCAAAACTCTATATTATAAAATATTGTAAAATAAATGTTACAACTTTTTATTATTTTTAAAGGACTTGGCTAGCAAAGTGCTAAAAGTAAAAGTTCCTAAAAGATATGTTTTATTGAGGATCTAAAAACTGTTTGAAACTAGTATATACACCTATGCAAACAAAAAAATCTAACATGAATGTTTATTTCAAAAGCTAAAATAAAAGGATACCTTCAAGATGGAGGAGGAGTAAGACGTGGAAATCACCTTCCTCCCCACAAATACATCAGAAATACATCTACATGTGGAACAACTCCTACAGAACACCTACTGAATGCTGGCAGAAGACCTTGCCCAAAAGGCAAGAAACTCCCCATGTTCCTGGGTAGGGCAAAAGAAAAAAGAAAAAACAGAGACAAAAGAATAGGGACAGGACCTGCACCTCTGGGAGGGAGCTGTGAAGGAGGAAAGGTTTCCACACACTAGGAAGCCCCTTCGCGGACGGAGACTGTGGGTGGCGGAGGCGGGGAGCTTCGGAGTCACGGAGGAGAACACAGCAACAGGGGTGCGGAGGGAAAAGAGGAGAGATTCCCGCACAGAGGCTTGGTGCCGACCAGCACTCACCGGCCCGAGGAGCTTGCCTGCTCACCCGCCAGGGCAGGTGGGGGTTGGGAGATGAGGCTCAGGCTTCGGTTGGATCCCAGGGAGAGGACTGGGGATGGCGGCGTGAACACAGCCTGAAGGGGGCTAGTGCGCCACAGCTAGCCAGGAGGGAGTCCGGGAAAAAGTCTGGAGCTGCCGAACAGGCAAGAGACTTTTTCTTGCCTCTTTGTTTCCTGGTGCGTGAGGAGAGGGGACTCAGAGCGCCTCTTAAAGGAGCTCCAGAGACGGGCGCGAGCTGCGGCTATCAGTGCGGACCCCAGAGATGGGCATGAAACGTTAAGGCTGCTGCTGCCGCCACCAAGAAGCCTGTGTGCAAGCACAGGTCACAGGTCACTATCTACACCTCCCCTCCCGGGAGCCTGTGCAGCCCGCCACCGCCAGGGTCCCGTGATCCAGGGACAACTTCCCCGGGAGAACGCACGGTGCGCCTCAGGCTGGTGCAACGTCATGCTGGCCTCTGCCATCGCAGGCTCACCCCACATCCGTACCCCTCCCTCCCCTTGGCCTGAGTGAGCCAGAGCCCCCGAAACAGCTGCTCCTTTAACCCTGTCCTGTCTGAGCAAAGAACAGACGCCCTCAGGCGACCTACACGCAGAGGCGGGTCCAAATCCAAAGCTGAACCCCAGGAGCTGTGCGAACAAAGAAGAGAAAGGGAAATCTCTCCCAGCAGCCTCAGAAGCAGCGGATTAAAGCTCCATAAACAACTTGATGTACCTGCATCTGTTGAATACCTGAATAGACAACAAATCATCCCAAATTGAGGAGGTGGACTTTGGGAGCAAGATATATTATTTTTTCTCCTTTTTCTCTTTTTGTGAGTGTGTATGTGTATGCTTCTGTGTGAGATTTTGTCTGTATAGCTTTGCTTTCACCATTTGTCCTAGGGTTCTGTCCGTCCGTTTTTTTTTTTTTTTACTTGAAAAAGTTTTTTTTCTTTTTTTCTTAATAATTATTTTTTATTTTTTATTTTAATTATTTTATTTTATTTTATCTTACTTTATTTTATTTTATCCTCTTTCTTTCTTTCTTTCTTTCTATTTTTTCTCCCTTTTATTCTGAGCCATGTGGATGAAAGGCTCTTGGTGCTCCAGCCAGGCATCAGGGCTGTGCCTTTGAGGTGGGAGAGCCAACTTCAGGACACTGGTCCACAAGAGACCTCCCAACTCCATGTAATACCAAACGACGAAAATCTCCCAGAGATCTCCGTCGCAACACCAAGACCCAGCTTCACGCAACAACCAGCAAGCTATAGTACTGGACACCCTATGCCAAACAACTAGCAAGACAGGAACACAGCCCCATCCATTAGCAGAGAGGCTGCCTAAAATCATAATAAGGCCACAGACACCCCAAAACACACCACCAGACGTGGACCTGCCCACCAGAAAGACAAGATCCAGCCTCATCCACCAGAACACAGGCACTAGTCCCCTCCACCAGGAAGCCTACACAACCCACTGAACCAACCTTAGCCACTGGGGACAGATACCAAAAACAACAGGAACTACGAACCTGCAGCCTGCGAAAAGGAGACCCCAAACACAGTAAGATAAGCAAAATGAGAAGACAGAAAAACACACAGCAGATGAAGGAGCAAGGTAAAAACACACCAGACCTAACAAATGAAGAGGAAATAGGCAGTCTACCTGAGAAAGAATTCAGAATAATGATAGTAAAGATGATCCAAAATCTTGGAAATAGAATAGACAAAATGCAAGAAACATTTAACAAGGACCTAGAAGAACTAAAGAGGAACCAAGCAACGATGAACAACACAATAAATGAAATTAAAAATACTCTAGAAGGGATCAATAGCAGAATAACTGAGGCAGAAGAACGGATAAGTGACCTGGAAGATAAAACGGTGGAAATAACTACTTCAGAGCAGAATAAAGAAAAAAGAATGAAAAGAACTGAGGACAGTCTCAGAGACCTCTGGGACAACATTAAACGCACCAACATTCGAATTATAGGGGTCCCAGAAGAAGAAGAGAAAAAGAAAGGGACTGAGAAAATATTTGAAGAGATTATAGTTGAAAACTTCCCTAATATGGGAAAGGAAATAGTTAATCAAGTCCTGGAAGCACAGAGAGGCCCATACAGGATAAATCCAAGGAGAAACACGCCAAGACACATATTAATCAAACTATCAAAAATTAAATATAAAGAAAACATACTAAAAGCAGCAAGGGAAAAAGAACAAATAACACACAAGGGAATCCCCATAAGGTTAACAGCTGATCTTTCAGCAGAAACTCTGCAAGCCAGAAGGGAGTGGCAGAACATATTTAAAGTGATGAAGGAGAAAAACCTACAACCAGGATTACTCTACCCAGCAAGGATCTCATTCAGATTTGATGGAGAAATTAAAACCTTTACAGACAAGCAAAAGCTGAGAGAGTTCAGCACCACCAAACCAGCTTTACAACAAATGCTAAAGGAACTTCTCTAGGCAAAAAACACAAGAGAAGGAAAAGACTTACAATAACAAACCCAAAACATTTAAGAAAATGGGAATAGGAACATACATATCGATAATTACCTTAAATGTAAATGGATTAAATGCTCCCACCAAAAGACACAGACTGGCTGAATGGATACAAAAACAAGACCCATATATATGCTGTCTACAAGAGACCCACTTCAGACCTAGGGACACATACAGGCTGAAAGTGAGGGGATGGAAAAAGATATTCCATGCAAATGGAAATCAAAAGAACGCTGGAGTAGCAATTCTCATATCAGACAAAATAGACTTTAAAATAAAGACTATTACAAGAGACAAAGAAGGACACTATATAATGATCAATGGATCGATTCAAGAAGAAGATATAACAATTGTAAATATTTATGCACCCAACATAGGAGCACCTCAGTACATAAGGCAAATACTAACAGCCATAAAAGGGGAAATCGACAGTAACACAATCATAGTAGGCGACTTTAACACCCCACTTTCACCAATGGACAGATCATCCAAAATGAAAATAAATAAGGAAACACAAGCTTTAAATGATACATTAAACAATATGGACTTAATTGATATTTATAGGACATTCCACCCAAAAACAACAGAATACACCTTTTTCTCAAGTGCTCATGGAACATTCTCCAGGATAGATCATATTTTGGGTCACAAATCAAGCCTTGGTAAATTTAAGACAATTGAAATCGTATCAAGTATCTTTTCCGACCACAACGCTATGAGACTAGATATCAATTACAGGAAAAGATTTGTAAAAATACAAACACATGGAGGCTACACAATACACTACTTAAAAATGAAGTGATCACTGAAGAAATCAAAGGGGAAATCAAAATATACCTAGAAACAAATGACAATGGAGACACGACGACCCAAAACCTATGGGATGCAGCAAAAGCAGTTCTAAGAGGGAAGTTTATAGCAATACAAGCCTACCTCAAGAAACAGGAAACATCTCGAATAAACAACCTAACCTTGCTCCTAAAGCAATTAGAGAAAGAAGAACAAAAACCCCCAAAGTTAGCAGAAGGAAAGAAATCATAAAGATCAGATCAGAAATAAATGAAAAAGAAATGAAGCAAACAATAGCAAAGATCAATAAAACTAAAAGCTGGTTCTTTGAGAAGATAAACAAAATTGATAAACCATTAGCCAGACTCATCAAGAAAAAAAGGGAGAAGACTCAAATCAGTAGAATTAGAAATGAAAAAGGAGAAGTAACCACTGACACTGCAGAAATACAAACGATCATGAGAGATTACTACAAGCAACTCTATGCCAATAAAATGGACAACCTGGAAGAAATGGACAGATTCTTTGAAATGCACAACCTGCTGAGACTGAACCAGGAAGAAATAGAAAATATGAACAGACCAATCACAAGCACTGAAATTGAAATTGTGATTAAAAATCTTCCAACAAACAAAAGCCCAGGACCAGATGGCTTCACAGGCGAATTCTATCAAACATTTAGAGAAGAGCTAACACCTATCCTTCTCAAACTCTTCCAAAATATTGCAGAGGGAGGAACACTCCCAAACTCATTCTATGAGGCCACCATCACCCTGATACCAAAATCAGACAAAGATGTCACAAAAAGAAAACTCCAGGCCAATATCACTGATGAATATAGATGCAAAAATCCTCAGCAAAATACTAGCAAACAGAATCCAACAACACATTAAAAGGATCATACACCATGATCAAGTGGGATTTATCCCAGGGATGCAAGGATTCTTCAATATACGCAAATCACTGTGAAACACCATATTAACAAATTGAAGAATAAAAACCATATGATCATCTCAATAGATACAGAAAAACCTTTTGACAAAATTCAACACCCATTTATGATAAAAGCCCTGCAGAAAGTAGGCATTTCCTCAACATAATAAAGGCCATATATGACAAACCCACAGCCAACATTGTCCTCAATGGTGAAAAACTGAAACCATTTCCACTAAGATCAGGAACAAGACAAGGTTGCCCACTCTCACCACTATTATTCAACATAGTTTTGGAAGTTTTAGCCACAGCAATCAGAGAAAAAAAAGAAATAAAAGGAATCCAAATTGGAAAAGAAGAAGTAAAGCTGTCACTGTTTGCAGATGACATGATACTATACATAGAGAATCCTAAAGCTGCTACCAGAAAACTACTAGAGCTAATCAATCAGTTTGGTAAAGTAGCAGGATACAAAATTAATGCACAGAAATCTCTTGCATTCCTATACACTAATGATGAAAAATCTGAAAGTGAAATTAAGAAAACACTCCCATTTACCACTGCAACAAAAAGAATAAAATATCTAGGAATAAACCTACCTAAGGAGACAAAAAACCTGTATGCAGAAAATTATAGGACACTGATGAAAGAAATTAAAGATGATACAAATAGATGGAGAGATATACCATGTTCTTGGATTGGAAGAATCAGCATTGTGAAAATGACTATACTACCCAAAGAAATCTACAGATTCAATGCAATCCCTATCAAACTACCACTGCCATTTTTCACAGAACTAGAACAAAAAATTTCACAATTTGTATGGAAACACAAAAGACCCCGAATAGCCAAAGCAATCTTTAGAACGAAAAATGGAGCTGGAGGAATCAGGCTCCCTGACTTCAGACTATACTACAAAGCTACAGTAATCAAGACAGTATGGTACTGGCACAAAAACAGAAACATAGATCAATGGAACAGGGTAGAAAGCCCAGAGATAAACCCACGCACATATGGTCACCTTATCTTTGATAAAGGAGGCAAGCATATACAGTGGAGAAAAGACAGCCTCTTCAATAAGTGGTGCTGGTAAAACTGGACAGGTGCATGTAAAAGTATGAAATTAGAACACTCCCTAACACCATAAACAAAAATAAACTCAAAATGGATTAAAGACCTAAATGTAAGGCCAGACACTATCAAACTCTTAGAGGAAAACATAGGCAGAACACTGTATGACATAAATCACAGCAAGATCCTTTTTGACCCAGCTCCTAGAGAAATGGAAATAAAAACACAAATAAACAAATGGGACCTAATGAAAATTAAAAGCATTTTCACAGCAAAGGAAACTATAAACAAGAGCAAAAGACAACCCTCAGAATGGGAGAAAATATTTGAAATTGAAGAAACTGACAAAGGATTAATCTCCAAAATTTACAAGCAGCTCATGCAGCTCAATATCAGAAAAACAAACAACTCGACACAAAAATGGGCAGAAGACCTAAATAGACATTTCTCCAAAGAAGATATACAGATTGCCAACAAACACATGAAAGGATACTCAACATCACTAATCATTAGAGAAATGCAAATCTAAACTACAATGAGGTATTACCTCACACCGGTCAGAATGGCCATCATCAAAAATCTACAAACAATAAATGTTGGAGAGGGTGTGGAGAAAAGGAAACCCTCTTACACTGTTGATGGGAATGTCAGTTGATACAGCCACTACGGAGAACAGTATGGTGGTTCCTTAAAAAACTAAAAATAGAACTACCATACAACCCAGCAATCCCACTACTGGGCATATACCCTGAGCAAACCATAATTCAAAAAGAGTCATGTACCGAAATGTTCATTGCAGCTCTATTTACAATAGCCAGAACATGGAAGCAACCTAAATGTCCATCATCGGATGAATGGATAAAGAAGATGTGGCACATATATACAATGGAATATTACTCAGCTATAAAAAGAAACGAAATGGAGTTATTTGTAGTGAGGTGGATGGAGTTAGAGTCTGTCATACAGAGTGAAGTAAGTCAGAATGAGAAAAACAAATACAGTATGCTAACACATATATATGGAATCTAAGGGAAAAAAAAAAAGGTCATGAAGAACCTAGTGGCAAGACGGGAATAAAGACACAGACCTACTAGAGAATGGCCTGAGGATATGGGGAGGGGGAAGGGTAAGATATTACAAAATGAGAGAGTGGCATGGACATATATACACTACCAAACGTAAAATAGATAGCTAGTGGGAAGCAACCGCATAGCACAGGGAGATCAGCTCTGTGCTTTGTGACCACCTAGAGGGGTGGGATAGGGAGGGTGGGAGGGAGGGAGATGCAAGAGGGAAGAGATATGGGAACATATGTATATGTATAACTGATTCACTTTGTTATAAAGCAGAAACTAACACACCATTGTAAAGCAATTATACTCCAATAAAGATGTTAAAAAAAAAACGAAATTAATACTAAAATATCTGGGAGCTCTGCAGTAACCAAATGAAAGATTTAGTGCTGTTGCAAGAACTAGACTGAATGAATAAATGAATTGAAAGGGCAAAAGGAATTATTACCAATTTAATTTTTTTAAAGTATATCTCTATTAAGTGTCTATGACCCTTAAGAAAGGTTCAAAAAACTGTATATATTTTATACTCTATAAAACTCTTTTTTTTAAACATCTTTATTGGAGTATAATTGCTCTACAATGGTGCGTTAGCTTCTGCTGTATAACAAAGTGAATCAGCCATACGTATACACATATCCCCATATCCCCTCCCTCTTGCGTCTCCCTCCCTCCCACCCTCTCTATCCCACCCCTCTAGGTGGTCACAAAGCACCGAGCTGATCTCCCTGTGCTATGTAGCTACTTCCCACCAGCCATCCATTCTATATTTGGTAGTTATACTCTATAAAACTCTTGAACAAAATGAGTTCTCAATAAACTTCATTTCCAACCATAGCCTCCAATAAGTTATGTGTTCTGCACCATCTCAGAGTGTATTCTCTGCCTTGAGTCTAAGTAGGCTATATAATGAGTGCAATGTGTACAAATGCTGTTCCATTCCAAAGCTGTAGCTTACCATGTACAGAGTGATAGTCTAACACACATGCCTAGGACAATGATTTACATATTCTTACAATACCTTTTTCTAGAAGAGAATATTTTAACTGATTAATTTATGATGTGGTAGTAATAAAGACAAAATAATACAGGAATAAGCTAATATAAACATTAATTTCCTTATTTTTAATTACTATTCAAATTATCTAAGAATTCTATTTGTTAGTAAGTGGTTACTGCTTTATGAAATATCAGTAATAAGTAACAAAGAAAATGGTTTAGGTAAATGAGAACTCAATACACTACCAACTTTCCTGCTGCATGAGTATTCTTGTTTTGGACAAGCAGAAGTATCATTATCAAAGGCCCTTCTGATAATTCCACTGCCATTCTTATACCTGTAGATGATTAAAAGAAAGTATAAAAAAGAGAGCACTCAATGACCCATAGTATAGCAGAAGCCCCTTAAAACTTTTTTCTTCCTCTAGTACAAATGGTTGACAATGGGGGTCTTCAAAACATGATTCAACTATTTCTTAGGATTTCTATATATATATATTTCTAAGAAAATAACCTTTCAGTGATACCCTTCAAATTAAAAACAGGGTGCATTAAAAGCAAAACAAAATCATGTTCAGTAGAAATGTTTTTTCCACTCACTATGAATTCAGGTATCAATAATATTAAAATTTGCTTCTTTCATTAACACAACTACTGTGCTTAATTATTCTTACTTAGTTATTCCGTAACCAAGGCAGGGTTCTAGCACATAGCTGAGTGTGTGGGACAAATTAGGAACTTGGTAATTGTTACATCAATGAATAAATGAAGAAACTAAAAATCCTTAGGAAGAAAGGCAATAAATTCACTTTTTTTTTTTCTTTACATAGGCCTTGTTTCAGGACAATAATTACATGATCTGAGGCCCTTACTTTGACAATACTACATTTTAACTTAGAGATGAAGAGCTTAGACGGTATATAGCTCTCATTTGTTCAGTCTATTTACTTTTATCATCTAGGAGAACTTCATTTTATCGTATAGTGTAAGACCCCAATTTATAATGATTCTCAGAGTAACAATATTTTTAACAGTATGAAACTAAAAGAATATTTGACGTTAGTTTTGGGGATTATAAGGCTGTTGAGTGAGAGTAACTTTATGCCCCACTTCACGTAATTCATATGTCATAGGAATTAGCAATCTAGCTATTGTCTTTCCTAAAAAAATAAATTAACAAATATTCAGAGAGTATATATTGAGCCAAAGGACCTGTTAGGAAATATAAAAAAGGGTAAGGTGTAGACATCTGAGTAGTTGATGGTAACATATGCCCCTTAAAAAAAAATCTTTTCAAGATCAAGGTGGCAATAAGATATAAAGATGGAATGTCCAAGAAAGGAACTTTATAAATGTTCCCATCTGAAACATGGATACAGCACTCATGCTGAGCCCATGAGGGGATCTTGAATTCAGTGATCTGATTAAATCTGTATGTTTAAGGGGAAAAAAAAAAAACCACTCCTCTGGAGATCATACGGATAAAGGACTATAGTGAACAAGACCGTTGTGTTATTTTCTTTGTACATGAACGCTAGTGAAACCTGCTAAGTTGGGTTATAGAATCAATAAAGTAATTAAAGTTAGACTGAATCTTATAGAAACAATGTTAGCTGCTACCTTCTCTTATACAAAGGATACCAAAAAGCCTCTGCTTCTTTCACATATTCCCCCCATGGAAGGATCTCCCACACTAACGCTTGAACTTTTTTAGTAGAAGCTAGAGCCTTTTATTCATTTCACAATTACAGATAAAAACTAAAAGTAAATGCCCTGAGATTCAACACACTGACTTAAAATCACATCAGCTTGTAAAATGCAGGTATCAAAGCTATGCCTGAGATCCAGTTTTGATAGGTACTGTGAGGGGAAAGCAGAAGGGTACTTAGTACCTGTAGTAAGAAGAGGCAATTAAAAGAAAGGGAGTGGGGGATGCAGAAAAGGGAGGTTAAGAACTAAAAAAACCCCAATTATGTCAATGTTCTGTCCTTGGGGTGGCTCCGGAAGAGGAACTGCAGAGAAGAAGCATTTTCTTAGGACGTACTAGTAAATCCAATTTAATGATTACTTCTTGCTAACCTATATCATTATAACAAAAATTACAGATGATGAAGAGTATCAGAAAGTTAATATCACAGCAAATGCTGAGGTAAATTACCTCTTGAGTAACTACAGTAACAGAGAAGCGGGATGATTATAAAATAGCATTATAAAGTGCTAGATTTAATTATATTTGTTCATTTTATGCTTAAAGTAATAAACTACACTAAAATGTTTATTAGATTAAATGTAATGTGGTATTCAGGATTGAGTCCTGGAACAGAAAAGGTTATTGTCGAAAAGCTAGTGAGATCAAATAAAGTCTATAGTTTGGTTAAGAGTATTGTAGCAACATTAATTTCCTAGTTCTGACAAATGGTTATACAAGACGTTAACTTTAGGGCAACTGAGTAAAGGGTATATAGGACTCTTTGGGCTATCTTTGTAACTTTCCCGTAAATTTAAATTATTCCAAAATAAAATGCTTATTTTATTAGTTATTTTTATTAGAATAACTCTAGTTTACAACATTTAAAAAAATCAAATTGTACGTATGCCACTGGCTCATTTCAGACTGTCGTGCTTATTACGCAAAATTCTCTAGTGCCTGAGTTTAATGGTTTGCCTATACTTTAATCTTAGCAGCCATGGGGAAGGCATTCTATCCACTCAGTGGCAGAACTAATAATAGTTTCTGTCAGTAATGACTTACGCATCAGGGTCATTTCACCTCATGTTCATTTTAGCCGAACATTTAAAGGGGACGATTTACATTTCATGTTTCTTTTACTATCTGGTAACCAGAGCTGTAATAAATATTTCAGGCACTGATGGTGTTTTGTTCAAGAAAAATATTATGTTTTCTCATTTGTTTATAGTACCTAATGTTCCTCAGTATTTTGAGATGTTTTTATATCAACTTCCCATTTATTTTTATCTGCTGTTATCATGTTCCCATGTAAATGTTATGACAAGGAAAACAATCTGGCCTTGTGTTCACTAATAAAAAAAATAAACCTTAGAAAATAAACAGATTGGGCTCAACATAATTCTGAGATTGTAAGATTCTGAGATTGTAAAACCTAGTAAAGATAATAATCCAAATGGCAGCAAATGTTATTAAGATTAAACACCTACTTAGTAACAACCTAATTTCTTCCTTCCTTCCTCCCTCCCTCCCTCTTCCTCTCCCTCCCGCTCCCTCTCTCCCTTTCTTTTTCTTTCTTTCTTTCCCCTGCCGCGTGGCTTGTGGGATCTTAGTTCCCTGACCAGGGATTGAACCCGGGTCCTCGGCAGAGAAAGCGCCGAGTCTTCACCACTGGACCGCCAGGGAATTCCCATCCTAATTTACTGATTAATTAATCATTACAGGTTAAATGACAATTACAGTTTTATTGATAGGGGTGGGGTAGAGAGAGGTTCAGTAGTACGAAGGGAATCAAGACTGAAAGGGATAGTTCTTACACCGTGTATTTCCTAACAATCACTGTCATAAGTGAGGGGTAGAAATAGGAGAAGGATTCTCAGTTTTGAGTTCAGAAAGATTATTAGGCTGGCAGCGTAGTGCAGGGCCGCCTAGCAGGGCTGTGTACCTCTGTCCACTGCGCGAGGGCAGGGGGAGACGGGGTGGGTGGGGCGGACGGAGACCCAGTCACTCTGCTGGTTCTGCCCAGCTTGAGAAAAGGGAATCTAATTCTCACAAAGGCGCGCTGCAAATGAGAGTTGAATAATGACCCATAGTATCTACCGGACCCCTAGAAGCTATTATCTGACAAACAGTTGCAAAATTCCTTCCCCACAGAACACAGTGAAATTCTTACAGATCTCAGATCCTGACCTTTGGGTCCCAAATTTTAAATTCATTGTCTCTTGGAAGATTTTGCTGGTATTACTCAGCTGGTCAATGAATTAACAGCTTTTTTCCCAGGTGAGTTTCTGAGTCTTTTACGCGTTTGCTTTTACTGTCCGTGGGAGGTGTTTTGTTTTGTTTTTCCACTCTGCTTCGCCGAGAGTAAAGATTGAGGTATCTTGTGGTTACCTTAATTAGCATAAAAACTCCTCCAAGGCAGCAGAGTCTCCAGTGCCATCCTATTCAAAATATTCCTGAGGCACCTACTCCGCACGCGACTGTCCCCTGTCACATTGCCTCTCGATATTTCCTCAGCGTTTTACTCCGCTTGCTTCTAAACAGACACCACCTTCCACCTCCCCTTGGGGGCACAGCAAAACGCATGCGCACGTTTCCATGAGCGCGCGCGCCTTACGGCCGCTGAGGCTGTCCTGCGCCAGCGTGCGGATACAAAATAGCAGTGGCGGGGGCGGTGACGTAAAAAGATCGCGCCGCACTTCGGTGCGAACAGCTTCCGCGGGAGTGAATGCTTGCCCATCGCGGGCATGGTGAACTGCAGTCGGGTGTTGCTCAGAAAGGTCCGTGATTGGTGCCCCTCAGCCTGATGTCCGACGCCTGGTGCCGCTAGCCCCACCTGAGGGCTCTCGTTCTCCTTCGCCTCCATCCCTCCCCACTGTTTTCTTCCTGGGGGCTTCTTTCCTGCTTCTTTTCTACCATAGTTCTCTCCTTTTCGCCCCTCAAGGAGTCGGGCTTGGCCTGTAAGGGGTGAGAAGGGCGTGTCTAGTTTACCGGGCATGGTTAGGACGGTTGTTTGGAACAGGGTTTGGGATTTTTCAAGGGAATTGTGTGCACGTGGGATGAAGAGCTGGGGTAACTGCCTGCTGTTTATACATGCAATACGGTGTATGTGAAGTGTAGGTTTGACTTTTTCTTTTGGCTCAAATAGTGTATTTTCCTTCTTTTAAGTAATAATATCCATAACTTGTTTTTACATATTTTTTCATTGAGTGCATTGTTATTAAGAGCTTTCTAAAGACAACTTTTCATCAGTAAACGAAAATAGGTAACTGACTTGCCTTCTTGCAAGAAACTAGGTCAGCTTTTGTGCAGTGCGGGTTTTAGAATCGTTTCTGTAAAAAATTTACAGTTGCTTTTCAAATTTAAAAACCTCTTTAAGAGCCTTACTAGCAATGTTTTTTGAAACCTGCCGTCATCAAGTTTGGTCATTACCTTATTACTAAGGATGAGATTGAGATATTACTTTTGAGTTCTAAATCTATGAACCTGATAAATCTAGAGCAGTAAAAAATGTGTCACATATTGAAAGGAACTTTAAAAACAGGAGTTTTCTTTTTGTCGGAGGAAACGCATGGTTAGTAATACCATGGTTAGTAAAGTTTTACTTTATTCAACCCTCTATTTTCCAGAAAATAGGTGGTCAGAAGAAGAGAGACTTGTGAAGGATAGTACTTGGGCATATAGGATAACTAATCTGTAAGCTAAAAAAATGAACTACTGCATTTTTTGCTGGATATGTTATTAAATGCTAGTTGTGTAACTTTACTGCCATAACAGTAACTTCCAGTCGGTGTTGTTTGCAAGGGGAATCTACCTCTTCACTTACCTGTGATGCATTTCTGATCTAGCTCTACCCAGCCAAAGCATAAGTTCATCAGCCTCCAGAGAAAAATACTCTAGCTAGCCCTTAAGTTCATGTTTTGTATATTCCTTCCACCCTTACAATACTCTGTTTCATGACTGTATTTGCATACTCAAATGAAAAGCTGTGCTTTGAATCTTTGCTGTGTAACTATCCACTGCAATCTCAAGTCTAGACAGATTTATCAGAATCAGCAAAGGAGCTTTTGATAGATGTGCTGGCTTACCCTATTCTCATCCCCTCCTCCAGAGTATCAGAATGGTCAGTGGAGTGTATGCATTTTTGAAAAAAGTTCCCAGATGTTTTCGATACTTAAAACTATCCTAAATGATTAACGATGTGAAGATTATGATTTTAAGAAATTACTTTGTGAGGAATTTTGATAGCCCAGGGGGCTAAGGCATAGGATCTTACCTGCAAGAAGTTCTTGATTTAGTGAGGGAAACAGAAATAAACCCTAAATACAATGTATGATTTCTAGAGACCTAATAATAGAGATATAATCCAATTACTGAGAGCCCAGCAAAATCAATGGTTAAGTGTTGGTTAAAGGAATTAAGAAGGACATCGGGAGATATGACATACAGGTGGGTTTATGATAGAAAAGAACAAATGACATTGTAAGTGGATGAAAAAGCATGAGCAGAATGCCATGAAGAAGTGACAGTATATTGTGTAGCATAGAGCAAAGAGAGGAAGAGGATATAGGAGGGGTTGAATGAATGGAAATGAAATGGGAAGGGTAGGTTAAGAGCTTTGAATATAGCACTGAGAATTTTAGACTTTATTTCATAAACAGCAAAAAACCATGAATGGTTTTTGAGTAAGGGAGAAACATGTTGAGAGATCAGATCCATTGTCAGAAAAATTGCTCAGGCAGTGAGATAGAGGATGTGTTGAGGAAGGAATGACTAGACATTGAAAGACCAGTTAGGAGCTAATGTAATGATCAAGATACTACGGTAGTTAGTTGTGCCAAAAAGCAAAGATAGTAGGGCTTCGGGAAGAGAAGCAGGTATAGTCTAAGATCCCCATATGTGGTCTCAGTGAGTAGATAAACTATCGTTTCATTATTTGTGAGAACATTGGAGGAACAGAATTTACCTAGGGAAAAGTTTGGTTTTGTTATATAACATGTATTTAGATGACTATTATCCTTTCAATACCTAAGAACAAGTTATATATTTGAGGGGTTTCAAATATAAGTTAAATACTGATCTCATTCTCAGTTGCTTTAGACTATTAAGCTCACATCTGGTGGAGATGTCCAACTAACTGGGATAGAGAATATCTCACCTAGGTGATAGTTACTGGTACAGACTGAGATCACCCAGGGGAGAAAGTCTAGATTGAAAAGTGGGCCAGTGTCAGAGACCTTCAGGATTGGAAGGACAACAATTGATAGTGAAAAACAGGGTCTTAAGAGAGTTAATCTAATGGGAAAGTGAGGTCAGACAGGAGGTAAACTAAGAAAAGAATAGCTGTGGCATACGGAAAGCCATTTTTTTTTTTTTTAGGAGTTTTAGTGGCAACAAAGAACTAGAAAGGAGTTCAAAATTGGTAAGCACATGTGGTATACAAATGTTCTCTTTCTCTTTTTAAGTATGGAAACTTCATTGATAACTTGAGACTCTTCACCAGGGGAGGAAGTGGTGGAATGGGCTACCCTCGCTTAGGTGGAGAAGGTGGAAAAGGTGGTGACGTCTGGGTTGTAGCCCATAACAAAATGACTTTAAAACAACTTAAAGATAAATATCCTCAGAAACGGTTTGCGGCTGGAGAAGGAGCAAACAGCCGGTAAGTATTTAACTGAATGACTTTGTATGGAATTAATTCCCCCCAGAAGAAGAAAAAAAAGTTGAGATAAAAATTTAATTGGTAATTTGAAGTAAATAATATCCTGGATTTGTAACTGAGCAAAAATCTACTATTTTTGTCTCTAGTAAATATAAAAGATAGGTACTATGGAATGTTTTGACGTTTTTAAACTTTTTATCCTTCTCTTCTCCCAGTGTCTGTTTATATTCTTTTATACTTCCTTTGTAGAACCAGAAAATGATCTGAATCCCCACTGTTGTCTCCTAAAATTATCTTTGACAGTCTTTAGGAAACTTTCTAGACTCTTAACTGGCTACTCCACCCCACTACCACCCATAGTTCTGCCAGCATCTTGTAGGCAGTACTTAAAATTTAGAGCCTGTTTGCTGCTACATCTCTTGAATGTTTTCCTTTTGCCTCTATTTTGATTTTCTCTCCGTGACAGCAAAATCTTCCCTTTGCTTTTTGTTAATGTTTGCTATTTCCTGTGGAACATATTATGTTGGCCTCAAAATATGAGAAGAATTTTTTCTTTCATTGTAAAGAAAATGAAGAAGAAAATTCTTAAAGCTTCCATCAAAATGCAGGCTGTGATTCCTCAGGCCTCTGTCATTCTGTTGTTCCTTAGGAGGTGTTGGTATAAAGGTTAGGCTTTCTGTTCCATTTTTCTTTCCCCTTCCCAAGGAAGTGTTTGGGTATATTTATTTGTCACAATCGTAGAGGATGGAATGTGGCACTTGCTTGGGGGATAGGTGTAAGCAAAGGATAGAGCCTGGATATAGGCTAAACACCCTGTAACGCAGGGTGAGGAATGCCCCCAACAACAACAACAACAAATTATCCTGCCCCAAATATCCAGCAGCATCCTCTGCTGGTAAAGGAATCCTTGGAGAAACCCCTTAAATTTCTTTTGAGCATTTTTGTTTAAGAATAGTCTTTACAGGGCAAATTTTGAGAGCCCTATATTAGAATTCAGTAATCAAAGTTTTAAGTTAAGAATGTCGTTTTATTATTTTGATGTTACAGGTAGAAAATAACTGCAGTTTATATCCTAAAGTAAAATTTGTCATCATTTTATAATTTCTTTTGAAAAGTAAGGTTGCTGTAATTCCAACCTTATTCTGTGTTTAGATAAGTGGTATGCTAAAGATGGTGTATAACATTTAAATGTTAAGAAAGATTTAAATAGAACAGTTACTGCGATTGTGTGTTGGAATTTTTAGAATGTAGAGGCTTAAATCTAAAGGATTAATAGGAGCCAACTGGATGAAGGGGAGGAAAAAGCATTACAGGAAAGATAACAACATGAACAAAGACCCAGTGATAGAAGACAAATACCAGTATAAAACACTAAAAGAAGGTCAGTGGGGCTGGAATGCAGAAAACACAGAATGTAGAGGAAGATGAGACTAGAAAGATAGGTACAAGCCAGACCTTCGTCATTTCTGAAATACTGCAGTATTCTCCAAATTGGTCTCCTTCTCCAGTCTCAGTTATCACCTCCAATCCATTCTTTTTCCAATTATGTCTACAGTGCTTTTTCTGTAACACCAGTTTATTAATGTCACTTGCATATTTAAAATCCTTCAATGTTCCCCATCAATCTAAGATAATATTCAAACTCTTTAACAGAGCATATCAGGCTCTTCGTGATCTGGACTACAGTGTCTTCCACCCCACTTCTGCTATGCTTACACTAGAAATAACTATTATTTCACCAAATACCTTGTTCCCTCCTACTCTGGGATGTGTGTGAATGTTTTTTTGGTTTGTTTTTCTTTCTCTTTGCCAACACTTTCCTGCCTTGATTATCTGGCAAAATCTTATTCCCCTTCCGAGACTTGTTCTATCCAGAAATAACCACTATTAACCTTTTCATGACTTTTCTAAGACTTCTGTGTGTCTCTACCCAAATGTAATTAAATGTGTCTGTAAAATTGGGGGATACAAAAACAAGAGCACAAAATTTTGCAACCTTCTCTTTTAACTTTTTTTTCCATTCCAGAAAATTGTTAAGCATGGCTGCATAGTCTTATAGTATTGGAAATAACATAAATTATTTTGTCATTCATCTATTTAGGTAATTATTGATTTGATTTTTTTTTTTACTGTTATTGTCACAATGCAGTACACATCTTTGTGTATATAATAGTTTACATGGTTCAATTTTTTTTTTTTAGGCTAAATTCCCAGAAGTAGAATTACTAGTTAGAAGCTTGTACCACTTTATCCTCTCTTGAGCAGTTTAAGAATCGCCATATGAGCCTCCTATAATTAAAGTACTCTCATTTCAGGTCATTTTTTAAAAAGCCTTGTTATTCACTGGATTTTCCATTTTTTTCTAGTTTATTCATGTTGCAATGATCTCTTCCTTTCAAACATGCAATATTTTAGTTCATTATGAGTTAAAATGACTTTTGGTAGTTAGCTTGGTAACTTAAATCATTACTTAATATTATTTTTATTGAGATACAGTAGTCTAAAATGTAAATAAATAAATAGGGATAATTTTATTTTTTCTCCATTATTTGGCCATTTAACATCTGCATTGTAAGAACTGGTTGCTAGTCTTCTTTGTATACCATTGTATTTGCTTGAAACATCAACCATTTAATCTAGCAGATTTTCTTTATGTTAATTTAGCTTTATTTTTTTTATAGAGTTAGTGCACTGAAAGGCTCCAAAGGAAAAGACTGTGAAATTCCTGTACCCGTGGGTATTTCAATAACTGATGAAAATGGTAAAATTATAGGTAAGTGTATTGTAGATTCTAAGGTTGTGAAAAATGTGCACATTTTCTAAAATTGAGAGCTGTGGGGAATAGCACCTCTTAAGTTTCAGGATTTTTTTTAAACGTTAAGTATTTTAGCTGCTAGTTTATAAAACAGCTTTTAAAAACATTATATAACAGTTCAGAATTAGCTGCTAGATTTAAAATTATTTTAAAGATGTAAGAGTATTTACTCGGTTTTAAAACAAATAATTAGCATTTTTTCAACCACTTGCAAAAGTGTTTTCTTGGGGTCAGATTTTTAAAAGAAACTTGATCCTATCATTTAGCCCTTTAGATTTGTAAACTGGAATTTCCTGCCATCTGTTTCTGAAAGAAAAATGTCATTAGTGATTAGCTCCACTTACTAATCTTTGCTTTAAGTATCTTTATCTCTCTTTTTAAGGAGAACTCAATAAAGAGAAAGACAGAATTTTGGTAGCTGAAGGAGGTCTTGGTGGTAAATTACTTACAAATTTCTTACCATTGAAAGGCCAGAAACGAGTAATTCACCTTGATCTAAAACTTATAGCTGATATAGGCTTGGTGGGGTAAGTATCATTCATATTTTTATTTTTATACTTTCAGAGAGACAGTTCATGAATAGAAAGTAAATATAAATGGTAATTTGGGGCCAGCATTATTTCTAGTTTATGGAATTTGTGTATTGTTCGTGTACTTTTAAGAATATGCTGCTTAAAAAAAAAAAGAATATGCTGCTAATATTGCCAACATAGAGTTTCATAGCCACTATTCATTTGTCAAAGATCATAGCAATTGAATAGGGCAGTGGAAATGTTAGAAAGTAAATAAAAACAGAAAAATCAATCAAATACAAAAGAATGTTACCAAGTATTAAGGAATAAAATTAGAAATCCAAACAAGCCACATTTTAAAAAGTGTATAGAAGGAAATAAAAAGTAGGGGAAAAATATTCTTACAAGTCTTAATAGAGGTATTGAAGTATCATTAATCAGATGGCTAAAGGCCGGTACAGATGATGATCTCAACCATCAGCTTTACACACTATTAAGCACTAAGCTGGATCTTGCTATGACCGTTTCCCTATCCTTCACTCTCTGTTTAGGACCTGTCCATTCTCAGTGCTGCAGACCTTCCAATGTTGTCCTCTTCCACCAGCCTCCACTCTTTCATCAAACAATGCTGCTTAGCTGTAGGGTTTGCAGTGATGGCACATAAATGGAGGGAGATAGATAGCAAGATAGAAAGTAGATAAAGGAAGGGAAAACTTCAGCTTTGCATGTCTCCTCTCCCTCTCTGTCTTCCTCTCCCAAGTCCCACTATAGCATTACACAATAGTCAGATGGAAGGCCTCAGGAAAAGGGAGGGGAAACTGCCACTCTACTCCAGCTGCCAGTTCCATGCCTTGCCTTCCCATAGCTTCTTTCTAAGCTCTTTTCATCTTCTTCTTCCCGCATCTCACTGCTTCTTTACCACACTCTTCACTCTAAATCCCTCACCTCTTTCCATGCCTGTTTAGGTCTTACCAGCAGTGGCTTAGCGTTCACAGAGGCCTCATTCCTGCTGAAGTTGTATCAGAGAAAGATGTGATCCTGGCATTTAAGCTTGCCATTCGCATTTAATTTTTTCAGTGAAACATAGTTATAAGGATTATGAGTCATAGGTTCTATAATACTATATATTTTTAGGAACATTATGGACTTAATAGGGTTTTGTGGATAAGACTGAGAATCTAGCTATTCACTTTCTCATTTCGTAGGAAAATATGTTTCAGGTTCCATAGAGACACCTTTACAGCCTAATAAGAACATAGCAAGGCTGAGTAGTGAATAAAAGTGGGATGGCGATGGGAGACTCACGTGAGACTGTTTGGGTTGGAATCTCACATCCTCTGGAGGCTGGCTGGATGGTCTTGGATACAGTCTCTCTAAGCCTTTTTTTTTTTTTTTCTCATCTTTAATAGTAGATGGCAGTAGTTCTCACCTTAAAATGTAATTGCTGAGTAAGATATTGCATTTGCAGCATAATACATGCCTTGGATTTATGAATGCTCAATGAATGAATGGTAGCTGCTATTATCATCATCATTGCCAACTTATTGGAGACCACATATAGTGATACACTAAGCTTTTCAGAAGTGGACTTGATATTAGTCAATAGCAAGCATCATGATTCTAGAGCACAATGTTTAACATGTATGCTAGTGCTTTTAAATTAGGTAACTATTCTTAAAAAGTTGCTAATGTGAATACCAGCATAAGCAGATGTCCTTTTAGCCAGTTTCAGGAATGAACTGAACATGAGAAGAAAGGTATCATATAACTAATACACTTGTACTGCTGTTTTCAAATCTGGTCTTTGCATAGGTTGGATTTCAGCCTCTAAAATTTTCATTAGGTACTTGGCAATAAAAATCTCAGGTATCTGTTCTTCACCTGGTAGCTTCCTTTTTCTTCTTGTATTTTGATCTCTTTGGAAATAGTTGCTTGCATTTTTCTGTGTTTAATCATTGTTATGAAAATATGAGGATATTAGAAAGAAATAAGTCCAACTAATGATAATCATGGCAAAAATGATTGCAATTTGCTTTTCAAAAAGTTACAAGAGCCTGGGTGTAACAGGATATAAGAAAATACTGTATTTCCAGGGGAGACGAGTCATTAAGAAATCTCACATAGTTTTATTCTAAATTTATTATAGAAATATTTTAATGAGAAAAATTGTTTAAAGAGCTCCATTAAGAGCATATACATTTTTATAGAATTCCAAATTAATATTTGTGAAATATTACACCATTATTCCAAATGAAAATTTGGCAGAGTTTTGAAAGATCTTGATTTGAATGAAAACTGTGAAGACAGGGATCACATCTGTCTTATTGATTGCTATATTTCTCCTGCATAGTATATTGCCTGACCCAAGTCAGTGCTCAATAAATATTTGTTGGATAATTTTTTTTAATTGAGATATAATTGACATATAACATTATATTAGTTTCAGGTGTACAGTGTAATGATTTGATATTTGTATATATTGCAGAATGATCACCACCATAAATCTGGTTAACATCTGTCACCATGTATAGCTACAAATTTTTTTTCTTGTGATGAGAAGTTTTAAGATTTACTCTCTTAGCAACTTTCAAATATACAATATTATATTATTAATTATAATATAATATATGATTATAATATAATCACCATGCTGTACATTATATCCCCATGACATTTTTTTTACAACTAGATTTTTTTTTTTTTTTTTTTTTGCGCCACACAATGTGGCTTGCAGGATCTCAGTTCCCCAAACAGGGATCGAACCCAAGCCCTCAGCAGTGGAAGTGCAAAGTCCTAACCACTGGCCCGCCAGGGAATTCCCCACAACTGGATATTTTTTTACCTTTTCACGGCCTTTGCCCATTTTGTAACCCCCCCCCAGCTGACACACACACACACACACACACACACACACACGCACACACATTTTCTGTATGCATTCATCCATTGATGGACACTTAGATTGCTTTCACATCTTGGTTATTGTAAATAATGCTGCAGTGAACATGAGGTGCATATATCTCTTTGAGTTAGTGTTTTTGGTTTGTTTTTTTTTTTTGGATAAGCATCCAGAAGTGTAATTGCTGGATCATTTGGTAGTTCTATTTTTAATTTTTTGAGGAACCTCCATACTGTTTTCCATAGTGGCTGTACCAATTTACATTCCCATTGGTTGAATAAATTTAATAAAAATATCTGAATGAAATTTAGGAAATCATCTCTTAAGTGGCCCCCATTCCTAGTACTTTCTTTCATCCATTGTGGGCCTTTCTTGAGGGATATTTAGCAATAAAATCAAGGCCTTTAAAACAGCCATATAGTTTAATCTAGTATTTCCTTATCTAGAAATTTACCTCAAGAAAGAAATTAAAGGTATATGTAAAGGTTCACTTCAGCGTTTAAAGTTTTTTAAAACAAGCTTGACAAATAATTAGTGCTCGTTTGCAGAAAGAAAAAAAGAGTTGACTGTTAATTGCACCATTTGATGTTAAGGTGACTTAACATTGGTGTATGTCTTTCTAGCTGTATGCGTATTTTTTGCAGAGTTATTAATAACAGTAAAAAATTTGAGACCACCTAAATGCCTAACAATAAGAAATTAGTTAAGTAAATTACACTACACCCTTGAAATGCATTCACCTTATATAATTCAGTTTAAAAGGAGGCCGGCCAACTGTGAATAGTCTTTCAACAAAAAAGGGATCAAAGCTGAATCTGATCAAGGCTTCATATCTACCAATTTATAGGAGCATGTTAAATGACATCATGGGCATCAGCAGAAAAATCCAGACTATGGCAAAGAAACTACAGGACAAATGGCCCAGTTTCTTTAAAAATAAAATTGCAAGGGGGAAACAACCTGGAGAGGGAGCCTGTACCAGAGAAACTGAAAAGGCACATCAACCAATTGTAATACGCGGACCTTATTTGGGTCTCTATTTAAACAAACCAACTTTAAAAAAATTATTAAGAATGTATTAATATTTGTTTAAGCTAGGTGATGGCTAAATAGGATTCATTACTTTGCTAGTGAAATGTCCATATAAAATGTTTTTTTAAAAAAATCCACAAGACAGTATAAGAAATACTTTGTCAGTATTTGGCTAGAGATAGTGAATTGCAGGTATTTTTATTAGTCTCTTTATGTTTTTCTATGATTTACAAGCTGTTTTTTTTTTAACATTATTTGATTTACTGTCAATACTGAAACATCTTTAGTGTTCACCATAAATTTATCTTTACCTTTTCTATAAGTATATTTTGTTCCTCAAGTTTTTCAAGATTATTTTAAATTTATAGTCTACCCTTAATCCCAGCAGTATTCAAGAAGCCTGCTTCTTGAAATGTTAGGAATTCAGAGATAAGCAAGTATTAATAATGCTGATATTTGTTGTAATGTATAAATTTATTTTCTTGTTTCAGATTCCCAAATGCTGGAAAATCCTCTTTGCTAAGTAAGATTTCTCATGCAAAACCTGCAATTGCAGATTATGCATGTAAGTATAATTTGTTTTGTTTTTTTAATGTGTAGAGGTAAATTTTTAAAGACTAATCTTTCTTTGAGTATGAAAAAAATGATAACTGGGGTAGCCTTAGTTTGAAAACTCTTGGCAGACAGAGTACATGTATTTCCCATTAATCTTTGAAACCTTTATAGCTGTCAGCAAAGTTCCTAGTACTGCTTATTAGACACTTTGTTACATTTATTTGTCTGTTGCATAATCATTATTCAGTTTAGTTAACGATTTTATGAGCACCTACCCTTTATCAAACACTGTGATAAATGCTATGAAGGTAGAGATCAATTCTTTCATTCATCTAGCAAGTATTTATTTCTAGGAATTATCAATACAATAAGTTCTGGAGTTAACAAAGACTGGTAAGCAGAAGTGAATACTGTTTTGATTTTTATTGAACTTACAGACAAGTGGGGGAAGGCACATATCTCACTAATGAATATAAGAGAATATAATACGGTTCTATGAAAGAGTGTAGGTGACTGCTTTAGATTTCTTTGGGGAAGTGTGATGGTGGGGCTGAGATATGAACACTAAATATGAGTTAATTGGTGACAGACAATGGAGGTGAGAGTCTTTCAGTCAAAGGAAATAGCATGTACACAAAGACTCTGTGGTGGCAGGGAGTAGATTTGTTTGTCTAGAGAACATGTAGTAAGGGGAAGAGGGAATCAAGATGAGGCTAGAGATGCAGGTGGAGACCTGTGATATAGGCCATATAGGCTGTATTTGATCTCTGTGGCTTAAGAGCAGTTGATAGCTTTTTAACAAGGGAAAACAGTGATTAGATTTGCTTTTCAAAAAAGATCTATTGGCGTGTAATGTAGAAAATGGATTGGTGTGGGACATAAATGGATCTGGAAAGAACAGTTAGTAGAACTGGCTATTGCAGTAGCTGGATGAGATATAATGGAAGCTCAGTCTAAGAGTAGTGAATGAATATGATAGGATCTTTGCCATCATTAAACAAAATGGCACAGAATGACATTAACATGGAAAATAAAATTAAACCATTCTAAAATTGATAAAGTAGAGTTAATTTTGTACTAACTGCTATAAATCACATGGCCAATATTTATTGTTACAATACAGGGGATTCTTGAGAAGGAAAGAAGAAGAAAAGCAAAAAGGCCTAGGAAGGAGGCTAGGGCAGGATTGATGAAGCGTGTGGATAACTAAAAGAGAAAGGACCGTAGAGAGATTTCACCCACAGCCCAAGTGATAGAAACCTAAATTCTGCCCCCATCCTCAGCACCTTTACCATGCTCCTTAAAGTTTGAGACAGGGACTTTGAGGCCCACTAATTATATTACACCTGTGCTTTCGAAGATTATAAAAATCTATATTTTGTCCTTTTCCAAGTATATCATAAATAGCAAAGATAATTATACCTTTAATTTCAACAAATGAGAACATAATCTGAATTAGGTTGTTCATAGAAATGAAATACTATTTATTTTATACATGACGCTAAGACAATTTTGAGAGTCTAAGCCTTTATTCTAGCCTCAATTTATTATTGTTTTTCTTTTAGTTACAACATTAAAGCCTGAACTTGGAAAAATTATGTATACTGATTTCCAACAGGTGGGTATTTTTAAAATAAGACACTTGGTTAGTAATGAAAGTACTAGCCTTAGTGCTTAGATTTTATAATATTTGGCAGTTTCTGTGGTGTTAGGGGGAAAAAGTAGCAGGATTTTGTTTTTGATAAGTGAAACCATGATCAAATCAATTCTGCTGACCACTATCAGAGTAAAAATATTGTATAAGAATATAATTTCTTGTTCTTCCAAAGGTTGGGTCCAGTTTGTCGTTACAACATTGATTGTATCTTAATTGCCTTAATCAGTTTGTCCTCATTGCAAGTCCATATTTTACTGCCATATTTGATTATTGATTTTCATTTCCTAAAAACATTTTCTAAAGTTCATGGATGTAATTTTACTCCAACTTACTGTTTAAAAAAATGTTTTTTTTAATTGAATGGGATCCTTGTCTTTACTAGCTATTAAAATTTATTTTTCCTTGCTACAGAAGAACTTTTGAATAATTAGAATAAAAACAAATTAAAAAGGAAAGTAACAAAATTTTTAAAATATGTAATGTATGATCAGCAGGTGCATTCCTTGGTATTTACCCAAATAAACTGAAAACTTACGTCCACTCAAAAGCCCACACACGGATGTTTGCAGCAGCTTTGTTCATAATTGCCAAAACTTGGAAACAACCAAGATGTCCTTCAGTAGGTGAATGGATAAATAAACTGTGTACATCTCAATAATGGAATGTCATTCAACACTAAAAAGAAATGAGCCATCAAGCCATGAAAGGACACAAAGGAACCTCCAATGCGTATTACTAAGTGAAAGAAGCCAATCTGTAAAAGCTACATACTGTACGATTTCAACTATATGTCATTCTGGAAAAAGGCAATACTATGGAAATAGCAGAAAGATCAACGGTTGCCAAGGATTAGGAGGAAAGAAAGGTTGAATAGGCAGCACACAGGATTTTTAGGGCAGCAAAACTATTCTGTATGATACTAGATACATGTCGTACATTTGTCAAAACCTATGGAATATATAAAACCAAGGGTGAACCCTAATGTAAAGTATGGGCTTAAAGTGATGATGTATCAGTATACTTTCATATAATCCATTGACATAATTCCAAAGACATAGAAGATGTATATTTATAATAGTGGTATAACAGTAAAAATTTTTTAAAACTTCGACAATTATATAGAATGTTAAATAATAAGTAAAATTATAAGTGCAGGATAATACGAATTTAGAGATCAATATTTAGAGGAAAGGACAGCATTATTGGTAATTTTTAAGGGAAATCAGTAGAAAACCTCTGAAGAGAATTTCAGGGCATGAGACCTACATGTACATTGCTTTGTCACATAGCTCCAACTTTCTTTAAAACTGAAATTTTTAACCACACAAGCAGTATGTGTAGAGCAGTGTTTCTCATCCCTTACTGTACATCAGAATCATCTGGGTAGCTTAAGAACAACAATGATAAATGAAGCCTGGGCCCCAGTGATTTGAAACCAAACCCCTTGGGGATAGGGCTTGAGCATATGTAGTTTAGAAAAGTTTCTTAGATAATTATGACATGCAGTGAGGTTTGAAAACCACAAGTGTAGAATAATGGTTAGTAACTCTTATAACCTCCAAAAGGAGTATAGTAACACTATTTCCCTTACTTTTTAAGAGTGGTTAATAGTTCTGGTAGAATATGAACAATAAAGAAACAATGGTACCAAATAACCATTTACATATAGAATAAAAAACTTAAAACTACAGAGCTATACTAAGTCAATGTCTGCTGAATTAACATCCTTGTATACTTTTAAGAATTTACAAAATTGAAATTCTTTGAAAAGTTCATACTGAACAATATAATTTATGGAATTCTAAAGAGAATTTATGTGATTAGTAAATGTCAAACTAAGCCATAAAATTCCTGGATTGTTAAAGTAAAAAATGGGACTAATTTCTGATAACAAAGGACTTTGATTCTTAATACATTTATTTCGTTATAAAGGTATCTTGGCTTTATAGAGATGCAGTGGTAATCACAAATGAAGAACTGTTTATAATTGAAATATCATGAAAATTGTTGGATGTAATTGTATTTGTGGTTTTCATATTTTTTTTATTATCGTACCATTTAATTTTGTGTTAGATATCAGTAGCTGATCTTCCTGGTTTAATAGAAGGAGCACACATGAACAAAGGAATGGGCCACAAATTCCTCAAGCATATAGAAAGAACTAAACAACTACTTTTTGTTGTAAGTCATATGCCTATCAATGTAATGTTTAAATGAATGTGAGTGGTTCTCACTGGTGAGAACCAGTGAATTTAGTTTTCCTAGAAATTTTTTATAATAATAACATTTAAAGATAAAGTAGCAGCATATATTATTCCACTAAATCTATTTTGATAGGGGTCAGATACAGTTAGTGATCTTTATTTATAATATGGGGATGGAAGTGGCATTGTTTACTATGTCAGATGAAAGTTTGGCCATACTTGTCAGGTTTAATTCATTAAGATTTTCAATATACTACTAAATTATATAGGATCAATTTCCTACTTCATTTCTGGTGTTGAGTTATATATGAGATTGTCTGTATTGGTATAAATTGTTTAATCTGTACTAGTTTCTCATTAATGATTGTGGTTTTATCAGAATAATTATAATTATCTTAAAACATCAATTTCTCTCATTTCGAATTACTAAATTACCAGAGTATAGATTGAGAAATTATTTTTAGCTTGAGCAAGTAAAACATTTCAAAACAGAATTGTATAGCTGTTGTTCTTATGTTAAAAGCAATCATTTTCCCTTTTTTTTTTTTTTTTTAGGTTGATGTTTCTGGATTTCAGCTTTCTTCCCAAACTCAATACAGAACTGCCTTTGAAACCATACTGCTGCTTTCAAAAGTAGGTTTTCTGTTTTATATCTGGTCTAATACGTAGGCACATAGGACTGTATGGAATAACGTATGATAATTCGAATAAATATATAGTCTGCCTCTACTTTTTACATATGTGAATTTACTGCCTTTTTCTTTTTCTTTTTTTTTTTAATTTTTTTTTTTTAAACTTTGGGTTTATTTATTTATTTATGGCTGTGTTGGGTCTTCGTTTCTGTGCGAGGGCTTTCTCTAGTTGCGGCAAGTGGGGGCCATTCTTCATCGCGGTGCGCAGGCCTCTCATTATCGCGGCCTTGTTGCGGAGCACAGGCTCCAGACGCGCAGGCTCAGTAATTGTGGCTCACGGGCCCAGTTGCTCCGCGGCATGTGGGATCCTCCCAGACCAGGGCTCGAACCCGTGTCCCCCGCATTGGCAGGCAGATTCTCAACCACTGCACCACCAGGGAAGCCCTGCCTCTACTTTTTAAAGCTTTGATGTCAATTAAAGAATTATCTAAACTTGCTGTCTCCAGTTTTGCGATATTCACCTGCTCCTCAAACTGTTGTAATCAATAAAACCTTCCTTGATTCCAAATCCCTGTTACATACTTCTCAGACTGTATCTTGCTGAACTTTTATTCCTACTTCTTAGACTATTTCTCAGTCTACTTTTTAGGTTCTCTGATACTCAAGATATTTTGGTTATGTTTTAGATCAGCTGCCTATTGGACATCTTTGATTGGATGTCCCATTAACTTCTCAAATTTAATATGTATAGAACTGAACTTCTTTTTTTTTTTTTTTTAATTCTCCAGCCTCCCCCAGAACTTTACTGAATATGTAAGTGAGAAACCTGGGTGGTAGTGATTCTATCTTTCTTACCACCTGTTTCAAGCCCTGACAGTTTTATATCCTAAATTTCTCTGAAATGCAACTACTTGTCTTCACCCACACTGTTATAATCATCAACCCCTCTTACTAGAATGTTCTAAGTCCCTCCAGCTTGTCTCTCTGCTTCCAGTCTTAGTTCTCTCCAGACCATGTTTTATATGGCAGCTAGAGTGATCTTTGTTAAAGAACCAAGCAGATGTTTGTTCCCTGCTTAAAACACTTCGATGGTCTCCTACTGCTGTTAGGTTAAAGTCTAACATGAACGTGGTTTATGAGGTCTGGCAAGGTTGGGTTCTTACCAAGCACTGTATCTCTATTGTTCTCCTCCCTCCTCCCACCCCTGGCCACGCCCCATACATTCTATATCCAGCCAATGATTTCTCTCTAACACAACATGATGTTGTTTATCTTCAGGACTTTTATATCCTATTTCATTTGCTATTTTTTGCCTGTTATTGATAACGCTGCTGTGAACATTTGTGTACAGGTTTTTGTGTGGATATGTTTTCATTTCTCTTGGGTATATACCTAGGAGTGGAATTGCTGGATAATATGGTTATTCTGTGTTTAACATTTTGGGGAACTGCCAAACTGTTTACCAGAGTGACTGCAGCATTACACCATTTTACAATCTTACTAGCAATGTATGAAGGTTCCAATTTTTCCACATTAATGTCAACAATCATTTTTGTCTTTTTATTTTAGCCTTCCTAGTAGGGATGAAGTGGTATTTCATTGTGGTTGTGATTTGCATTTCTTTAATGAGAAATGATGTTGAGAAATGTGACTAATGATGTTGAGCATCTTTTTATGTGCTCATTAGCCATTTGTAAGTTTTTGGAGAAATGTCTATTCACATTCTTTGCCCATTTTTAAAATGGGTTGTCTTTTAATTGTTGAGTTGTGGGAGATCTTTATAATTTAGATACAAATCCCTTATCAGATATATGATTTGCAAATATTTTCTCCTATTCTTTCAGTTGTCTTTTCACTTTCTTTAGGTTGTCTTTTGAAGTACAGAATTTTAAATTTTAATGAAGTCCCCTTTGTCTATTTTTTCTTTTGCTCATGCTTTTAGTGTCAGATACACGAAACCACTGCCTAATCCATAGTCACAAAGATTTACTTCTAAGCATACTTAACTTTTTCCAAGAATAATACAGGTATAGCATTAAGTTGTCACTATCTAGTTCTGAATTTTATCTTTGTGCTTACTAGATGTCCAGATATCTGTATTTGGCTCTAGGCACAAAATCACAACTGTCTCTAGGATGTCATGTGAGCTAAAATGTATTAACACATGACTTAACTAGTAAGCATTTTCTGCATTTCCTTTGTTAATTAGTTTTGTGGTTATTGGGAGTTACTGCATTTCAGAGGTGCGAATGGGCCCTAGATTACCCAGGCCTATAAAGTAAAGAAAGACATTACCAAATAGGTCATTTATATAGATATTTTAATAAAATTATTTGGTTTTTCTCTTTGATTTAAAGGAGTTGGAGTTGTACAGAGAGGAACTTCAGACAAAACCTGCGCTCCTGGCAGTTAATAAAATGGACTTGCCAGATGCCCAAGATAAATTCCACGTACTGATGAACCAACTCCAGAATCCTAAAGGTAAACCCATTCATTCATTTAGTGCCAGTTTAATGAATACCTGCTGTTTGCAGAGAGTGCTAGGTACTATAATCAGTGGAAAAGAAAACTGAAAGTTGCTACTCTTAAAAAAAAAGTATGTTTGAAGAAAGAACACATACCATATGAAACTTTTAAATAACACTGTAAAAAATAATATCCCATTTCAGAATGTGTAATATGGACAATAAGTTAGAGGAGACAGAAGGAAAGAAAGATTAATTTGAGCTGAAAATGTCAGGCATCATCAAGAAGTAAAACTTAAAGTGGGCTCTTAAAGAGTTAATGGGATTTGGATCAGAAGAGAATAATGTCAGCATCTACCTGTGAAGTCTGTTAACATATTTCACAAGTTCTAGAACTTCATTCCCCTAGTACATCATGAATTTTAAAACAGAGCTAGTAGTTCTAAAAAGAGGTATGTATCTTTGCGGTGCCAGGTCTGTAGATCTCTGAAGAGTACTAATCTTCTAAAAAGAACTTGAGTCACTGTGTATGTAGGGTACAGAATAATAGATGCTGTTACTCTAAAAGGATTTGTTTGAAATTTGTTCCTAAATGGACCATTATGTGTAAAGAAATTTAAAGGGATTCTCCATAGTTTTGAGTATTGACCTTTGCAGAACACTCTCTATCCTACAGTGATGATGCTTTCATTTTTCTGAGTCTGTTTTGCACAAATGAGGAAAGTAGGGTGGAAGGTAAGTAGTTAACATGTTTTTAAATAGACCTAATCTCTCTTTTTATCCTTGGGATAAAAATTGGGGAAACTAAATTATAATGTACTAGGACTATCAGGCAGCACCAGAAGATCCTCTCTCCCCTCTCAAAATCTACCCCCCACCCCGTGTAATTTACATATTGGGCTGTCCTTGAGTTAATAAGTTACTTTGGGATATAAATATTCTCTGGAATATTTATAAATAAACCTTTATTCCTTAATGTCATTTGCTTTATGAGGTCATTAGATCTATTTGCTGGCTGGTCTTGCAGAAAAGGGAATTTTCAGAGGAGGTACCAGAAGGGAAGGTAATTCGGGAGTTTGTGGCTATTTTGGACCATCATAAAACAATGTAGTCCCCTCAGTGATAATTCCCAAGTTAGCCTCTCAGACTTCATTGGGGGTAAATGAATCTCAGAATCCAAGCTCTGTGTTGGTTTGGCTAACCTCTTTTAGGCAGCCTTTCCAGTTCATGTCAATGTTGATCCATCCCATCAGTATGGCATCCCTACTTCTGTTGCCTTGGTGGCAGGGAAGAAGGAAAAGTTATATAATGGCTGTCAGCCCCTGTGGGGTGATAGATTGGATTCATCTAAAATGATGAATTGAACTCCTTGAACTCTTTTCAATTTTAGTATGGCTCATAGCACCAGTGATGATAAGCCATTAGGACAATTAAAGGCCACCTGTGTGCTGAAGCAAGCTAGAATATCCCAAATCACAAATGATGTTATGTTATAGGGAAGTTCTTTCAGAAAAATCTATGTTATCTTACTTTATTGAACCGCCCCAAAACAAAATTTATTGCTTCCGTAAGTAAATCATCTTCTGTGATTCATCTTTTACTTACACTTAATTTTGTTTAAAATATATTCATGCAACAAATATTTATTAAGTACCTGTCATGTGCCAAGAACCTTACCATTGTCACTAGTAGAAACCAAAGGTTCTGAGAGCTTATTAGAAAGAGAAGGAAAAAAACAATTTTAAATGCTTAGTTTTCTGTTCACTGGTTCAGAAATCAAACCTCTAGCATAGTTTTGACTTACTTTCAAAGGTAGTGAAAATCAGCCTAGTTTTGTGTTCTTTGTTTCAGATTTTTTACATTTATTTGAAAAACACATGATTCCAGAGAGGACCGTGGAGTTCCAACACATCATCCCCATCTCTGCAGTTACTGGAGAAGGAATTGATGAACTAAAGAACTGTATAAGGAAATCTCTGGATGAACACACCAACCAGGAAAATGATGCATATCATAAGAAGCAGTTGCTTAATTTACATATTTCCAATACAGTATCTTATAGTGAGCCACCGTCAAAGAATGCTGTTGCTAGTCCCAAAATAGATATAACTTAAATCTGTTAAAAGTGATATTGAAATTGCGTTCATTTGGAAGCTTTTCCACAGACATATTTTTTAGAAGGTTAGTTATTACTAACCTGGTGTATATGCCATCATTCAAGAACCATACTTTTTAAAGTTGTTTTGTACTTAAGTCTATCAACAGTAAAAAAAAAGTAACTGAGGGTTAAAAATAACAGTTTATAATTTTATGGCCAATCCACCTATAATAAAATCCTATAATATTCCTGTACATATGTCTCTAGTGAGATCATTTTTTTAATTATATAAAGGATTCCGTATGAGCAACTAGGTTTTGTTTGTTTGTCTTTAAGTCTGTCATGTACCTGGTTCTACTAAATATATAATAGTTTGGAAAACCTCAAACCCTAAATTTGAACATATTCAGTGATAATAAAGACCACTGATAATCAGGAGATAAATCTTTGTGATTTCAGCTTTTGGAAATTTTTCTTTCTTAAGTATAAGAGTATTTTTTTCTTGCTTTGGACACACTGATGTATGTCTCATTTTATTGTGTCCTAGTCTGTTTCACTGTCTACTTTCATATTTTAGTAAAGAGAATAAATAGGAAGTACAATATTAAACAGTATTATCCATCATCAGTATATTCTCAGGAGATTATAATTTCTAAATTTCTGCCTGACTTTCAAAAATACTTACATATTATACATTTTCTCTTAATGCATTTTATTATAAAATATACATGTTAATTGTAAAATAAAATAAAATTTAAACAGTGCAAAAGCATATAAAGTAAAAAAGAAAAGTTCCCATCTTTCTGCATCAGGCTCTCCAGTTCTCAGGGAAAACCACATGTTCTTGCAGAATTTTTTAATGCATATATCTTTTTGCCTAAATGAGTTCATTATATAAGACTTTCCAAGGTTTTTTGGTTTTTACAAAATAGTAGCAAGTTAATGAGCTTCTAAAAATTATTCTTCAGTGCTACTTTTAAACTATTAGGAATTGTTTTGGAATTTAAGGCTAAGTGAAGCCTTAACATGTGGCTATAAGTATTAAATAAAAATGTCACTATCATTCTACTTAAATTTCTTCAGATATGACAATGTGAGTGGCTTCTTACAAGTGTTATTTCACTTTTATTTGTTGTGTTCTATTCCCCACTCCCACCTCCCATCCCAGTCCCCAGATCACTGGCTTTTCTTGTGTTTCTTTTCATTGCACGGCTATTTATTGAGTGTCTCCCCTGTGCCAGGCACTGTGCGGGGCGCTGCATGTACAGTGTTAAGGAGAATAGACAGGACCTGCTGCCCTCATGGATATCACGTTCAACGTCAGAAGCTGCAGGGGATTAGAGCGCTTTACAGCAAAGGAGTAAGAGTGAGGAAAGCGTTTGGAATTTGAACATCTTTACTGATCATAGTGACCATGTTTCATATTGGGTATGTTTTACCTTTATGACTTGAGTGTCATTTTTCTCTTTTTCACTTCTATTATTTCCTAAGTGTGAACAAGTAGCAGTGTGATGACAGTTAGATCAGGTGCATTTCTGAAGCTCTGACACCATAATCTTATTTTTTGCTGTGGCAAAGGATAGTAGATGTGTGTTGAGGACTAAGAGGAATTGTAGCTTATTTGTTGTGTCTGTATTGCCCAGGTTACTACTCCATGACTAACTGGAACATTTTATGTAACTCACTAAAATGTTCCATCATTTGTATTTTCTTCTTACCAAAAGTGTACTCTATGTACCTTTTTCTGATGGTTGATTTTTATTCTAAATGAAAGAAGAAAATCTGGATTCCTTTTTTATTTTATAAAAAATAAATTTTAAACACTTAAAGATTTATTTTGAAATAAATATTTTAACTGCCATTTATTTTGTCCTTAATACTTCTTTGTTAAAAAGTATTTTATAGTACTGAATCCTTAATTGGATCCTTAATTGTTATAGTACTGAATGGCCAGGGTATCAATACACTGTGTTTAACAAATTTTTACCAAGTCCCAGTCATTCTTGCAGAGCTTGCTATGTCAGATTCATTTACCATCATGAATTACAAATTTATGCTACCAGACACTGTCAAGTATTAAGTATACCGTACTGTGAGGTTGGATCTGTGCTCTGAAGATTTCACCTATGAAAAAAAAAATTTCAGAAACCTATTGTTCTTTTTGTAATATATATCCATATTATTTATCATAGCGAAATGACCTTTTTGTAAAATTAATGTTTTCTTTTAAGTGGTAAACATGTATTATATAATCAAGGGGAAAAATCTGCTTTCATAATGGGCAAAATTAGGTCAAGGGTATTTTATTTCAGGATTTATCCAGTTAGTTTTCCTGTAAAGTTATGTCTTCTTTTAGCTCAGTGTTCATTTGGTTTGTGAGGATAGAGGTCAGAGAAAGTTAATGAAAGCTACTGCTTTGTTTTTCTTGCTAAAAATGTACACAAAGACGTGGAGTATTTTCCAAGTAGTTTTACAGGGTTTTTGCAAAGTTCAGATAAAATGTTCAGTTGACAAAGTTAAGTTCCATCGAGAAATTTGTAATACCATTAAGGTGCATTAAAAATAATGTTTCAAAGCAACAGCATATAAATATACTTACAAGTTATAGCTTAAAAAACAAAATGAAAATGAGGAATAATATAAATTGGTAAACTTTATACAAAAGACAGTTTCAAAAATATGGCAACATTTTTTTTGAAGTCCAAATTGTTAAGTTGGATGGTAGGTACATGAGTGTTTTGGGTTTTTTTTTAACCTTTTCGTGCTTTAAAATATTTTATAACTAAAAAAAAGTATTTGCCTTACGAAAGTTTATATACCTTGAGAATTAAGAGATAAACATAGTTGATAAATATTGGCAGACAACATGCTACAATTTTTACTGCAGAGTTTAATAATGAAAAATATCTATTTTTTTTTTCTTAAAGAAATATTTCAGGGAAGCGTTCTATTTATTTTCTGTTTTGTGATCGGAGGTAGCAAGTAGAGGGAAAGTATCAGAGGACTCTTTTTAGCTTTGAGTGAGTGTCACAAGCCAGCTGAAGGAAAAGCAAAATCAAATAGGTAATAGAAATGAGAAAAGGAGAAAAAAATGAAAGAAAAGTATGTTGGAAAGTTGGAGTATTTCCTTGTGGATAACTTAGGAGTAAAAGGTGGGCTCATTGCCTCAGTTGGATGAAAAGCCAGCGGCAATTTCAGCCACCTTTTCTGACTATAACTAACCACTAATTTTAGGCTGTCCTAATTAAAAAAATTTTTTTTCTGTTTCTCATTGTAAGACAGTTGCTTAATTAATAGTTGTTGGGTATTTGGAAGACTTCAAAGGAAGTAATCTCCTTTGTGTATATTATTAGTGTGTTCATAATAGAAGTGAAATCTTTTGGGGTACCCAGATACCAAGCTATGTGAAGCATAGGTGTTATCTGAATCATGTCCTTTCCTTTGAAATACTTGGAATTTGAAGAACAGGATATGCAATTTATATTACAACTAATTCTGGAGCAAATATAGCAAGGCAGTTTTTTCCTGCTTATTTTGTAAACTCTGAGTGCATTGAAAGTTGAAAGCAAAGGACAAGAGCTTCCTTTGTTCATGGCACATATTTCAGTATATTTTTCTGAAATTGTCAGTATCTTCTGACCAGTGCCTTCATTTTCTTATTTGTTGTCAAACATTGTTATTGGTGTTATTTCTATATAAAAGGCTTTAGGAAGGCCATGGTGTAATATTCTTATATTAAGAAAAAGGATATGATTATAAAGCTAAAACATGCCTTCAGTTTTATTTGTATATGGTTTGCTACAAATTGAGGGAGATTGAAAATATTTTAAATCAAGAGCAGACATTGAGTAAAAGCTTATGGCTTTGGATGGATTTGAAGCATGATTAAATGATAGAGTAAATAAAAGCCCCTGGTCAACCAAATCCTATTGGGGGGAAGTAAGAGTACTGCATAATAATTGAGCCTCAGCTTCAAAAACAAATCTTTCTGTTAACTGGTACTACTCCCAGGGTCAAGAGGGATAGTAAGAACAGTACTGAGCACACGTGGCCTTTCCTATAAAAATATGAACCAGAAAACTCACAAACTTAAAAGAACCATTAATGTCATAATCCCAAATTTGTAACACATTCATCAAATGTTTAACATACAGGTTTCTCTTTAAAAATGGGGTATAAAGCAGAAACTAACACACCATTGTAAAGCAATTATACTCCAATAAAGATGTTAAAAAAAAAAATCCATACAAAAAATAGTGGTGGTAGGAGGAGGGGTAATAGGCATGGTAAAAGACAAAAGATTTAAAACACCTGCAAGCAATTCCAGGAAAAAGCCTTCAATTATTGTACTTTAAGCCAATTCTGTTGTACAATCCCGTCCCCTCCCGGCTCCCTCCCCTCTTCACTAGTAACTTTATTAAAGATCAGGAACAAGTGCTGTCATCCTACCTATGTTATAGTAGATGACACGTTCCTAACAATTTTTTTTTTCAAGCAAGGGGGAGCTCGTTCTGTGTGCTGCAGCACGAGGAAGCGAAAACAAGAAACAGGTGCCCTTGCTCGCTCGCCTAACAGTTTTTAAAGTGACATCTCACTGCTTGATTTATCCAGAACCTTCTTCCCTTATTTCCTGTATTAGCTTGCTAAGGCTGCCATAACAAAGTACCACAAACTGAGGACTTAAACCGCAGAAATCTTCTGTCTCACAGTTCTAGAAGCTGGAAGTTGGAGATAAAGGTGCCAACAGGGTTAATTCCTTCAGAGAGCCATGGAGAGAGAATCTTCCATGCCATTCTCCTAGTGTGTAGTGGTTAGCTGGCAATCTTTGGCGTTCCTTGGCCTATAGAAGCATCACCCCAATTTCTGCCTTCATCCTTGCATGGCATTCTGTGTGTGAGGTTGTCTTCAGATTTCCCCTCTTCCTAAGGAAACCAGTCATATTGGATTAAGGCTAATACTAAGGATCTCTTTTTAACTTGATTACCTCTGTAAAGACCCTATCTCCAAATAACGTTATATCCTGATGTATGCTGAGGGAGTTAAGACCTCAATAGATGAATTTTTGAGGGACATATTCAACCCACAATGCTTCCCTTCTTTTCTTTCTACACTTCCCAACTCATAGTAAATATTTACTTCCCAACTATACTTGCCAACTTCCCAATTATAATGTTATCTATTATTTTTATTTGACAGTCTCCTCTAAAAACAAGTTTATGGGTTTTTTCATTAATCTAAATTTGCTGAATTTCAGTCATGGAGTTGGAGAAATACTATGGTGAGACATGACTGGAAAAGGAACAGTGTGTGCAAGTTAATTTACAATTTGAGGTTGAACTATGTAGTTTACTATGTAGTTTAGAGAAGATACAAATTTTCAGAGCAGGGGGGAGGTAGGTAGGATTTGAGTGAGCAAAGAGGATAGTATGAGGTCATTTCAAGTTCAGGAATAGCTTCAATGAGCATTTAGATTTAAGTAAGATCTTAGAGGCAGAAATCCAAAACTAGGAAACTGTCCTGAGTCTGGAGAATTCTGAATAGTGACAGCCACCTTTTAGGAAGATCTACCACTTAACTACTTCTTGACTTTGGGCAAATTATTTAACCTTTCTGCATCTCAATTTCTTTGTCATTAATATGAGGTTATGGTGATTAAATTAGAGAGTCCGTGAAAAAGTGCTTGGTATATATTCAGTGTTATCTATTATTTTTTTAATTGATAATATATGTAAGGAAACTGTTAACATATCTTAATGTGAAGAAGTGAAAGCAGCTGGTGGACAGTGAATTAATCAGATAAACTAGAAGAAAGGTAGAAATGTTGATGTTTCCATATCCAAGGAAGAAAAGTTTAGGGAAAAAAGGTGGTCTGAATTGTGTAATGTGGACCTGAAGCTGGTGGAAGAGAATTAGGACCAAAAAGAAGCCTTTGGATTCAAGCAGAAAGAGGTTATTAGTGACTGTAGTAGGCAGAATAATAGTCCCCTAAAGATGTCCTCCTCCTCTCTGGAATCTGAATATGCTCTGTTACAGAATTAAGGTTGCAAGTCAGATGACCATAAAAACAGAAAAATTATCCTGGGTAGTCCAGATGGGTCAATTTTTTTTTAATTTTTTAAAATTTATTTATTTTTATTTTTGGCTGTGTTGGGTCTTCGTTTCTGTGTGAGGGCTTCCTCTAGTTGCGGCAAGCAGGGGCCACTCTTCATCGCGGTGCGCGGGCCTCTCACTGTCGCGGCCTCTCCCGTTGCGGAGCACAGGCTCCAGACGCGCAGGCTCAGTAGTTGTGGCTCACGGGCTTAGTTGCTCCGCGGCATGTGGGATCTTCCCAGACCAGGGCTCGAACCCGTGTCCCCTGCATTGGCAGGCAGATTCTTAACCACTGCGCCACCAGGGAAGCCCCCCAGATGGGTCAATTTTAATCACAAGGGTTCTTAAAAGCTAGAAGAGGGAGGCAGAAGAATGTAGGGTGAAGTGATTTAGATGTTGAAAGGCTCAACCAGTCATTGCTGGGTTTGAAGATGGAAGGGGGCCACAAGCTAAGGAATGGTGTCCTCAGGAACTGGAGAAGTAGAAGGAAAAGGAAATTTCCCTGGAGCTTCCAGAAAAAAACACAGCTCTTGCTTCCAGAAAAAAACACAGCTCACACCTTGATTCTAGCCCAGGGAGACCCTGTCAGATTTCTGACCTCCAGAACTGTAAGATAATAAATTTGTGGTGTTTTAAGCCACTGAGTTTGTGGTAATTTGTTGAAGCAGCAATACGAAACTAATAGAATAACCAAATGAGAATCTTCATAGAATTTTGGAGATGAACAGTATATTACAGTGAACTTGGAAGCCAGGATTGTTAATTGCTCAAAGTCTTACCTAAAGTACTTCTGAGAATGATATTCCAACATTCTAGTCCCACTAGGGCATGTAAGTATTTCATTTCATCTTTTCCATACCAAAGGCAGGCTAACCATAGACCTGAACTTGATCAATAAGTCTAAAAATAAGGTTGTCTTCCCTTCCTTTTATACCTTTAAAAAAACATATTGTCAACTACATATACATCTCAGCTAAAGTCTGCTAACAAGGTAGTATTCATCAATGACTGGGAAATAAATTATAAAATGATTTTGTACACAGTTATTTGATTCAATTCAGTTTTATAGATTAGAGAACTGAAGTTCAGAGCAAAGAATCCTGTGTCATATTGTCATCATCCATCTGCTATTGCCAGAGCTGGCCTGGAGCCCAGAGCCTTTCTGTACCCAGAGATCCTTTTACCACCCAATGCTGTCCCTCTTTCTCATTGTTACATCTCGAGGTCTGGCTTTGGGATTGGATTGCTTCAGGCCTTAAATCACCTTACATCCTCTGAAGCAGTATGGAAGATGAGAAAGTGGTAGCAGTGCACAGATAGTAGCCTTTTTCATACTAACACATAGTCCCGTTACTAGAGCAACACAAAAATGTCAAATGGAAATAGCAAATATGTAAAGTCCTTATTGTGTGTTAGACATGTATACTGTCTATGTATAGTAACTCATTTAATCCTCACCATAGTTTCTGGTATAAATACATTATTATTACAGATGAGATCCTGAGGTACAAAGAGGTTATTTAACTTGCCCAAGGTCATAACGAGGCAGAGTGGGGTAGGGATGGATGCCATCCTTTACTTTCATTTAAAATTGTGATGCTTTTTCTCAAACTTCTTATTTTGAAAATGTTCAAAGGTACAGAGAATTTGAATAGTACGATGAACACCCGTATATGTACTCTGTCTAGATTTAACGATTATCAGTATTTGCCACATTTACTTTATCTCCATTTATGTGTATGTGTGATCATGACACTTCAGCATCTGCCCAGGGCAGGCCACCTCCAAATATGCCTCAATGGCATATTGATTGTTTTGAATTAAAGTTACTCGAGAAACAGCAGGTGGAAAAAAAAAATGATATAAAAACAAAAAAACACTCTGACCCTCCCTCCCCCTTTCCCACTGAAAGTGGTAACTAAATCATTAGTGGGAAATATTTACTTTGGTACCCAACTCAAAACTATTTTTAGTTTTGTTTCCGTTAACTGTTTTTTAGACCTATAACTCAAATCTGGACGGAACTGAAGGAGCTAGAGGAATGGTGGAGGTGGGAAGCGGAGCAGAGGGCGGGAAGTGGTCCCAGGATATTGCCTGGGACTGCCGGCCCAGTGGATTTTGGGAATTGTAGTCTCCCAGTCATCCAGGACATTCTGGTTTAGGGAACCTGACTACGAGTCCCAGAAGCCTCTGGTGTGGCTCACTGGGAACGCACTTCCTGGGACGCGGAGAGGGAGACGGTCTAAGAGGTTCCTCAGTGTGGGCGAGTAAAATGCTCTGGATGTGAGAAACAGGTAGGTCTGGTCAAGAATGTTCCGATTTCTGGGTCTTTTGCATAAGTAGTTGAGGATTTTGTGTAAGGTTGCTTAAATGACGGGAGTCATTTAGCCTTGAAAAATGCTGACCACATTTGCGGACGTGAACACTGAGTGAGGAGGTATTTGGTAGAGCTCTAAAAAATTATTTTGGACCCAGGAGTATGAAAATGTCTAGGTGTCTGGTCGGGGCAGCCAGGGGCTTGGGGCTTGCCTGGCCGGGTGTGCGGTGTGGAGCTGCAGGTTGCTATTTTTGAATCAGCAGCTCATGCTGGTTGTGTAATGATGACCTGCTCGCTGTTCAACCCACTCAGTGTTGCAGATGGGTTTTTCTGAGAGCGTTCATAGTCACTTTTGCGGTCTCTTTCCACTGGTTCTAACCTGGAAAGCTCTTTTTTTTTTTTTTTCCTTCTTTTTTCTGCTAGCTCTGGTGCTCCTGAGGACACAGCTCAAAGGGAGTGGGGGGTGGAGGGGAGGCTTCTCTGGAAGCTTGATTTGCTTTCCTCTGAAGCCCAAGTTCTGTGTTACAGGCTTTGCAAGAGGCTAGTCACGACATTAGAAAGCCAGACTTGGTGACCCCACTTAAAAATGATTGCTCAGAGATCCTGTTGTGTGTTTTCTATTATAAAAATGATTTCACTTAACTTCGGAGTGAGCAGTTGTGCTTGAAACCAACCCAGACATACATCTGGAAAAGAGAAAAACAAAAACAAAAAAAACACCTGATTGAAATCACTTCTGTGCAGACTGTTGGGAACATCATTCTACTTAATGATCGTAGTAGGGCTAGTGATATAGCCTTAATCCAGGAAGTTTTCAGGTGTTTACAAGTTTTCCTTCTCATCCTCCTATTTGAGGTAAATAGTGTTTGAAGAGGAAGTTGTTGATGCTTAAGAAAGATATATGGAAACGTTTAAATGGCGGGTTGAGCTATTGGTGGAACTATAAACTCAAACATTCTAGATGCAAATTTTAGGAGGCACAGTGTGAATCAGCTTGGACTAGTTTTGTCAGTATCCTTTTAAAAGGTATAAAAGAAACATCATGAATGTCTTTTATGCCAAGACAACTGATCACACAGTGTTTCATCGGCCCTCCATTCTTTCACTATAGTCATGAAAGGATCTAAAAAATTCATTAAATATTGATTATCTATTTCTAGGACAGTAAAGTGACTTTTATCCTTATTTTTCCTATCTTCTTGAATCACAAAATGAGGGTTAATTTTTTCTTCTGTATCTCACATATAGATATTGTGTGAATTTAAGAATAAACTGCCTTTTTCTTTTTTAACTCATTGACCACCTTTTTTGGTTTAAGATTTCATTGGTTTCAGATGATTGCTAATTACTTTTCCTAATGCCCTGTGAATTCAAATTGAGTTTTTAAACTAGTACCATATTAATCTGAAGTACTTTTCCTATTTCTTTAGGTCCAGATCATCTGTGCTGTGTGTTCAGATGTGCATATATTTCTTCTAAGTTGATTAAAGTTGTTTTAGAACTATCAAGTACCTCAAAGAGTAAGTACATTCCTTGATTATATCTCTTCCTTTTGCTACCATATATCAGATGACACTTTTTCTCTTGTTTAACAAAATAAAGTTATAGGACAAACCTCTATTGCAAGTGCTATGTTGATGATCTACCGTTTCTAAGAAAACCCAAATTACGGTAGAAGGGACTGCTAGTGTTACTACCAAGGATTAATGTAGCTGCTATTACAGATGTGTTCTTATGTATCTATTCCTTAGAATTGTTCCTGAAAAAATACAATAATGGATCTGGTAATTCTTTAAGCTCTTAGCCACTATTCCTGCTCCAAACTTCTTTGAACTCTATTCCAAACCACAGGAAAGATACTCTTTTGAAAATATTTTTATTTGAAATATCTTTGATAACCTTTAATTGTGTACAAAAATTTATCCATCTACTTCTCTGCAAGTCATTGTGGAACAGTTAGGTGACAAATGTGAAGTTGGTGTTTTGAACAGAGTTCTTGTCTGATTTGGTCAGTAACTACTCTCAAAGAGAATGCTCTCAGATAAACCTACCAATAATCATTACAGACTTAAATTCCTGACCCTATTCTGCTTTACAAAGGGCTTTACTATTTATGATCTCATAGCTACCTTGGGGGACATTTGAGAAATTTAAGATGCAGAGGACATAGGTGACTTTTCCAGTTTGCAAATGGTAGTTTATGACTGGCATACGAGTCTTGGGGTTGCCTGGGTTACAATACCAAGCTGCCTCCCAGATGGAAACAGCAAGCCCACACATCTGTATATACAACCCAGCTCAAGACTGTCAGCCAGCTACTGTTCATGGGTGCGCCTCAGATTGTTAGTGTGTTCTTAGCCTTGCACATTTGCTGCAGTCCCTAATAAGGGGTTTTCATATGGCAAAAAGATGTTTTTTTCCTCATTGAGAGAAATATTTTAAAGAGGAAATATAAATAAAAATATAATTGTTTAACTTTGATAAGCAAACATTAATTTGATATATGAACCACTCTTAATGGCAAGGGGCGAATCCCGTATGTAACATACCTGTTAAGTTGAAAACACGAGAATCAACAGAGCCATAATTGATCGAATCTCTAACCACTGTGGAAGTTAACCAGTGTCGCCAGACTTAGATATGTGTTTCTAGAAGCATAGGCTGTATATAAATACCTGGGAATGGCCTCATCTTTCTTGGGAAGTTTCTGGGGGGAAGAAAATGAACTTTATTTTTAAAAATGAGAGGCTTTGGCCAATAAAGAATGGAAAGCAGCATTCTAGAAGCAGTTTGAAGGCTTCAAAACACAGAGTGTGAATGAATGAAATGAGTGGAACTGATCCTAGAGCAAATTTTTAACTTTCTGTGTCCTGACCATACTCACATGGACCTTCCATTTGTTTGTTTGTTCATTCATTCAACAAATAATTGAGTGCCTTCTCTGTGCCAGTGTTGGACACAGTGAATAAAACAGAAGGCTCTCTGTCCTCCTGAAATTTACAGTCTGGTCAGAAAGGTAAACATTGCACAGGGAATATAAGCATAATCACTGCTACCAAAGAAAAAGTATGAAGGTGCAGCCAGAGCGTGTAACTAGGGGCAGGGGGAAGGTGAAGGGTGGGGGAAGAGAGGGGAGGTTTAGGGCCAGACTCCCTGGAAACCAGAAAGATGAGTACGAGTTAGCTAAGCAAAGAATAGGATGGGATTAAGAAAGTTCTAGGAGGAAAAACAGCATGAGAAAAAGCCCTTAGCCAAATTGAAAAACAAAATTTGAGAAGTTAAAAGAAAAGCAGTATGGCTACATAGACAGTAATATGTAAGGTGGGAGGATGACACAATAAGGAGACTGAGAATCTGGCAGGAACCAAATGGTGGGATTTAAAACTTTGGAAACTATGGGAAAGATTTAAAACTTTACTCTGAGGAAGCTATTCAATAGGAAGCTATTGAATGGTAAGAAATGTAGTGAAATGATCAGATTTGCATTTGAAAAAATTATTCCAGATTCGAAATTAATTGGTATAGCTCTAAGAGTCAGCAATATCTTTCAGTTTTAAATCACTAAACATATTCCTTCTCCCAACTATCCCTGTAAAATGTTACTTCATCCCTCTAGTGAGATATACTACTTACCATCAAATCATACATATGTGGAGTTAAGAGCAGGGTATAAAAAGTAAAGCAGCCAAAGAAAGTTACAAAGAGCAAGGACATTAATTCCAGCACTGAGACTGAAATTTAGTTAAATAGAGGTTAATAGTATTTCCCTTCTGAAAAATGCCGTGGTATACTTGTTGGCTCTCTAAAATAGGACTGTTAGTTAGTCTCTGGGATCTGAGCTAAGAATACTTCAGCAGACGCAAATTCAGGGGACTGATATAACACTTGTATTGATTTGATGCAGGATAAATTTGAACACACTTGATACTGAAATAGATATTGACTATTGACCCACCTCTGTTTATCAGTGTCATTTGATAGTCTGTAGGCTAAGAACTACAGAAATTTATTTATCAATAGCAAAGTCATTCATACTGATCTTGTGTCTCATTCCATTTGCGTTGTAGGAATCAGGGGTACAGGGCAGCTTGATTGAAGAAATCTCAATTACATTGATACTCCAAGTATTTGTCCCCTACCTCTGAAAGCAGGAAGGAATTGTGATTGGGTTAGGACTTTGCATGGGTTATCTGAAGGAGTTCTGAAGCTTTGAAAGATACTGGGGGAAACTTTTTCTTACGTCTTTACAACATTGATTAAATCTTCATTCTCTTTCATTGCTCAGTTTTTCTCTAACACTGAATGATACATTTTTATGAACAGGTATCTTATTGGGTCACTTTGCTTAATACCTAACAATAATCACTTGATAGGTAATAATCAGACATCTCTTTCATTATCAGCATTTTGAGTTCTTATAAAACAGCATATTCTTTCCCTCAGTCTGACTGTTAGCACACTGGGGCAAGGTCCAGATCTTAATGGCCTCAGTGTCCCTCTAGGGCCTAACAGAGTGTTTTGCATGTGCTAGATACTCAGTAAATAGCTGTTGAATGAATGATTGCTTAGTAATGGCTACTTCCTTGTCCAGTTCTACGTCATTAATAGCCTGCCTTTGTGAGTTGCTGTGGCCTTGGGTCGGGGCCCAGTATTTATTTATTCAAATATTCCTAAAATGACTCTTGTGCCAGGCACTGTGCAAGTTACTTACAGTATACTGGGGGGATAGGCGAATGAGCAGAAACCAACAGGAAGCTGGATTCTAGAGACTGACAACAGTAGTGGCATTTTCCAGGGTAAACATCCTCAAACTTGCACCAGAGTTTCCATTGTTGGACTAAGGTGGTTGGATGGTTGCTAAAATTAAGCATTTAAAATTTGCAGGAAAAAAATAAATTAGGACCATAATTCCTCTGTTTGAAGTATTTTCATCCATAACATTTTCTTAAACAATTACTACTTTTGGTAATATTGACAGAAGACAGCATGATAAACAAGTAGTAAACTAAGAGCAGAGAAACTTAGAACTAGTTATGCTTAACTTGAGGACTTTAAAAAATGGTCATTTGTGCTTAAACTCCGATTTTTATATTGTACACTTATATATGTATGTGTGTGGATAGGTATGTACACATACGTATATGTTTTCTGCTAGTAAAATTATTCCTAGTTCATGTGATTGCATTAAATATATAGTAAATTAAAATAGTCTGTTCTGTTGTCTCATAGGAGGCATGATGGAAGGCAGAGAAAATATATTTGAGTGGTGTTTGGAGAGTGAGTTTCAAACTCTTGAAGAAATAAAGCTGAATAATATACTGGTTTTTATAATTTGTTGTATACAGAAAAAGAACACAGCCTTTTAATTTGAGATGAAAGGCCTGGCTACTTTTTTTCTTTTTCCTTATAATAGCATTAATAGAGATAGGTTGTCATTTCTTCAGAAATCTTTGTGTTCATCTTATATGAGCAGTAATAGTAGACTAACCAATCATAGTATATTAGTATAATAACCAATAACCAATAGTTTAATAACCTGAAATGCATGCCCGTCATCTTGAACCAGTCAGGAAGTAGATGAGTAGAATAATTTCAGGGACCTTTGTTCTCTCTTTTTCGTTTGAGTAACTCATTGGAGAGGAGTCTATTTACGTTTTGTGATTTTCTGGTATGCCTGGTATATAGGAATGAGATGTTTGCTTTTTTTTTATTTAACGTTTATTCAACAGATGTTCTTTGAACTGCTCCAGGATGCCAAGCACTGAGCTGATCACTGAGTGCTAAGAAGTAGTTAATGCTTGCATCACACTTACGAGGCACCAGATATAACTTTAAGCATTTGACATTATATTAACTCATTGAATACTTAGAAAACCCTGTGAGGTAGGCACAGTTACTTTTCCCATTTTACAGATGAGGAAAATGAGGCACACAGAAGTATTGTTGTTGACCCAAGGTGACTTTGGTCACTTGGCTAGTAAGTGAGTAATTGGGGGTTGGAACCCAAGCAGTCTGGCTCAGAGTCTGCCCTCAACCACTCTGCTGCCCTGTAGTGCTTCTTTCCCTATGCCTTTGTCTTTTATGCTGGTCTTATTTTACATTTGCGTGAGCATTTGAAGCCGAATTTGTGTTTGTAGTTGACGGTTGATGAGTGCTTTGACCCTATATATTTGAGTGTCTGACACATCAAAGTGCTTGAAATGTGGTTGTTGAATGAGTGATTTTGGACAACTGAGAGAATTTCTGATGTGATGTTAAGAGAATCTGAAATTATTTTGGTTGTTCCTCTGATGCACTGTGTAGAAAAATACTCATGTGTGAAGACTCTAGTTGCTATATGACCCAGGCAGTAGTAAGCAATCGTGTGTGTGTGCAGCTGTGCTCTGAGGTCACATGCATGTGTGCTTATATACATTCATATTGTACATGGAGAGGAGACAAGGGACAGAATTTCCCTGTTTGCATTGATGTCATGGGTTGTGTTTCCAGTCAGCACCGTGCTCTCCTGTTGTCCCCTCATGATTTGTCCTCTTGTGTGTCACCCCCTAGTCTGACTGGCAGTACTGCACAAGCCTGCCTGCCATGGGCTGTCGGGATGTCCATGCAGCCACGGTCCTCTCCTTCCTGTGTGGGATCGCCTCGGTAGCAGGCCTCTTTGCGGGGACTCTGCTTCCCAACTGGAGGAAATTACGACTGATCACGTTCAACAGAAATGAGAAGAACCTGACTGTTTACACAGGCCTGTGGGTGAAGTGTGCCCGGTACGACGGGGGCAATGACTGCCTGATGTACGACACTACTTGGTACTCATCAGTTGACCAGCTGGACCTGCGGGTCCTCCAGTTTGCCCTGCCCCTCAGCATCCTGATTGCAACGGGGGCCCTGCTGCTCTGCCTGATTGGAATGTGTAACACCGCCTTCAGGTCCTCGGTGCCCAACATCAAACTGGCCAAGTGTCTGGTCAATAGTGCCGGCTGCCATCTGGTGGCCGGGCTGCTGTTTTTCCTGGCAGGTACTGTGAGCCTCTCCCCATCCATCTGGGTCATCTTTTATAACATCCATCTGAACAAGAAGTTCGAGCCAGTCTTTATGTTTGACTATGCAGTGTATGTCACTATTGCTAGTGCTGGGGGCTTGTTTACGACTTCCCTTCTACTGTTTATTTGGTACTGTGCATGCAAATCTTTGCCTTCTCCTTTCTGGCAACCGCTGTACTCCCATCCTCCCAGTATGCATACATATTCACAGCCCTATTCAGCACGCTCCCGCCTCTCTGCCATAGAAATCGACATTCCAGTAGTTTCACACACCACCTAGTGGGGAAATAGTTGCTAAAGAAAACTTGTAGCCTCCCATTTCCCTTGTGCAAGGAGCTATCTTGGACCTATATACATTTTCCTTTGTTTCTGATCAGTCAGTGAAGCCAAATTAGTATGTCTTAGTAAGATGAAGTGCTGCTAGTTTTTATGAAAAGTACAATATTTAAATGTGAATCATTCCTTTTATCTTTTTATGCTAGAAGGATTTTTAACCTCCAGGTTGATACCTGATCAGTTATTTCGGTGGAAAGGACCTGTGTCTCAATTGAGGTGATTTAGAGCAACATAGTAAAAAATGATTGCTAAGAGAAGCTCTTATAAGCGATCCTTATGAGTATTTCAGAATGTGTATTGTCCTTTTGCTACAGTACCTTAAATTGAGAAAAAAGGGCAATTTCAAATTAAAAAATTTTTTTCAGGTAAGGGTAATATTTTAACAGTAGCCAGTCTACCAGCTTAGGCTGTAACTTTTCTTACTTCTTTCTCGGGGCTAATTGTATTGAATAGAGTTTGGTATTTTGAAGATGACTTTCTTTTGTGAGTTCTAATCTTCTACCTCATGCCTGTGTTTAAAAATAAAATGTATTTTAAGTGATGTCAGAGAGAATAAGCCTAACATTTAAAATATCTATTAGTATGGATAACATTTAACATAATTTTAAAAGTTAATAGTTCTATAAGTTGTATTATTAAAGTGCCATGTGATGGATTGGTGCTTCCTCTGAGGCAGAAAAACTTTTCTCCAGATATCATCCACCAAGTGGTACTCATGCCCACGTATAATCTCTTAGTGATTAAGAGAAAAAGAGGCCCGAGTGGTTAGTTCTCCTTTAGACAGTGGTAGGGGACAAGCATCTGTTCTTCAGTGACAACATTAGAGGTTCATTCTGGTGGCTGCCTTTTGGGTGATGGGTGAAGTGAGGCATGGCTTCACCATGACCGCATTCACCCTTGATTCAGTTCCTGCCCCCATCACCGATTATTTCCTTGAGGATATATCTTTGCCCAACACTTTACTAGGTGCTATAGAGGATACATGCAAAGTATGAGATCTGGTCCCATCTACTAAGAAATTTTAATTAAATAGAGAAGATCAAACTGTTATCTGACAATTAGGGAACAGTCTGACTTCAGTGGCAGCTGGTCTTCACTTCTCAAGCATTGATCTAGGAATATATTTCACCCAGAGACATGGCTTTCTGGCAGACAGGCTTATTGTACAATACCAGCAATATTTGGAACCCAGAAATTCAGTTTGTTGGATCCTTTAGAGCACCTACATTAGCCTAGACACTGTAATAACATGATATCAGATTCATAAGAATGGATGGGCAAAAGTGGTAAAGATTAAGTTGTTCCCTTTTCACCTCTGAAAGTATGATGATGTATTAAAGAGGGAGGAATATTTAAAATCTTTCTAATGGGGTAACATTTAGAGGAAGCCATGTTAACACCGAGATGAATGCTTAGAAATTCAGGGATATTGGGTGTTTACCCTTATGAATTTGAGCTGTTTATTTGATGTAATTTGCTACACATTAGTACTATGTTCATGGGGATTTTGTTCTATTATCCATTACAAATTTCACAGACAGCTAGTTGCATGTTAACAGATTATTGTGCCTCTTCTGCAAATCTGAGTATGCTTCTGGTACTTCTGTGGACGTAAATGGTACTTTTGTTTCTAATTCCAAACACTAGTTTATGTACATAGCAAGTAAATACAGTTGTATAATTTTTAAATGCCATCAGTTGAAAGCATGCAAAACTATGGTTTTCTTAGCTATAGCTTCTGATTTCCTTCAGTTCTTTTAATTCTTCTCAGATATAGCTGAGTCTTGATCATTCCAAGACAGCATCAGGTAGAATTTTGAGATTAATATTAATTTCCCCCTTTGCTAATTAATTTCTGTCCCCTCTCTCACTGAAATTGTCCAAAAGTGTCGAATTCCACCATTCTTTGTATAAACAATGTTAAAAGCAGACTCAGCCATTAATATTCTAGACAGTTTTTAGTCCATGGGATCATGTATATAAAATGTTAAACTTTTCCTGTAAGAATCTTTCGGATTCTTTTCATAATCTGTAGCCTCTAATTAGTATTTATTATAGATTCACTTGGCAAAAGAAACAATTGTTTCCCTTACTGTCATTAATATTTCAGATTTGCTATCAGGAGCTAGTCTTCAAAGCCATCAAAGGAAATCAAGTATTTATAATTCTTTTTAATAACTTTTGAGCATTCATCAGTCTATCATTGTGATGGGGGATATCTTTTTTTGTTGTTACAAGTCTCTTAATGTTAAAGGCCTTTTACAGAAGCTTGGAAAACCTTAAATGTAGTATGATCCACCAGATTTGGTTTATCCAACCATGGGAGAAAAAAACCCTGAGCTTACTTTACTTGTAAATAAATATACACTATAACAGATAATATGTTTGCTGTAAACTGCAATGTAAAACCTCGATAAAACTGCACTGTACTTGATGTTTATTAAAAGATGTATTTTTACAAGTTTCTGTTTCTATCCTCATTTTGTCAGTGCTTTAAGTTGATATATTTTGAGAAATGTTTCTCAAATATGTGGAAATTGAAAAAGACACAGCACCATTTAAAGCCCTGTAGAATAGCAATTGGAATGGAATTGGAAAACTTGGCATTATTATTTCAGAAGCATCAGGACCCTTCAGTTCTAAGAGTGGTCTTTGGAGTTCACTGGACTATTTCAACATTCCACAAAAAAAACACCAAATAAAGTCAAATGTGCCAGACTTGCCTCATCAATGGAGTGTTTCAGCGGTCTGTGATCTTGTAGATTGGGAGTTCTCAAATGGTTAAGTGGGAGGATCTTTCCTTACTCTTCAGAACTCGAGGTTAACAGGAAAAGCAGTCCTAACAGGTAAGTCACCTCAGAATTTCTGGAGCCTGGAATGAGCTCTTAGTTTTCTGCCTCCTGGTGAGAGCATTCACAAGCACTCCTTACTGAACCCAAGGCTCTCTGGTGGGACATTAGATGCCAGAGCCGTACGTTGCACTGGAAATCCAAAGCTGCTTCAAGCTGGCCATCCCCATAGCTGATTATACTAACACACCACAGTCTGGAGTCTGCCCCTTGGTTGCACAGTCTCACTGAGGGTGGCTGAAATGCTAGAGAAACTCTTCATGCTAACCAAACTCACAAGAGACTGATTTACCAACCAGAAGTGAGAAATATAGATGCCTTGCAACCACTATCCAAGACCAGTGTTTTAAAAAAAACCCTACACAGAGCTCCTTGGAGAAAAGACCGATTCCACTCCTGGGGTAGGGAAAGTACAAGATGAGCCCAGCACATCGTCTTCCGTAAAGGAAATGGTCAAAGAATGATGGGGACTTATCCAATTACACAGAAGCCGGCTTAAAGAGGTTCCCACTGGCCAAATCTGGGACAATCTGAGCATCAAAATAATAGTAATGGGTTATAATCCATTAAATAAAGCAAAAATCCATGCATCCCTACTGATACAAATGGGAAGAAAGAAAAGTTGTTTCTTACAGTAAAATACCAAATAAATATGGAAAAATAGATGGAGTTGGGAAAGCATCAATAGAATTGAAACTAGTTGGTGAAAGTTTGATGAGAAAGAGGATATTTACGTTGTCTCAAAATACTGCTCCACAAATTACTAATTTCGGAGGGAAAAGTAGTAACTTTATTAGTGGATAAACTTGGCAGACACAGCCTTAACCAAGTGATTAAATTTATCACCAATACAACAAACCAACACCATGCACCTTCTAATATGCAACAAGAAGGTCAGATCATTGCTTTTGTGGTGTTTCCATTAAAAATACATAGCTTGAGACTAATCTTGAGGAAGCGTGCAGTTTGTCAGTTCCACTTATACTTTTTGCTTCCTCCTCTACCTCTCCTGATCTCACACCTCTTCATTTTAATAGAAAAGCATAAAACCTTACAGCCTAAGTTGTCTCTAAAATATTTCCTACAGTAACTCTTTTAGGAGAGAACTTGAAGAGCTTGTGTCAGGTTTCTCTGGGAAAAATAAAAAGGAAAGGTCCTTGCAGAAGAGATGTAAATCAAAGTGACAGAACCACAGGACTCATGGGATCTTAATTAGCTGTCCCATTTCATTGCTTAGCAGTATCTTCAATCCTGAAGTATACTGATAGGTTAGCCTAAGGGCTATCTCCCCTTCTTTCCCCTGCCCCACACTGGAGTAACCTTTCTAGGAGAAGGTCATTCTCCCTGTCCTGGTGGGTGTCTCACCACCCTCCAGCCCAGGAAGGTTCTCTGTCAGTGACATAGCATGCCAGAGCCCTTTAAAACCTCACTGCAGGACTGTGGAACTCAGAAAAAGCACAACTATAGCCTGCCTAGTAGTCATATCCAAATCTGCTATTAACAGGAAATTTGGGTTTGTTTGTTTTAATTTGTTTGGAAATATGCCAGCTTTCCAGACTGTTATGTGAAATCCTTCAGCAAATTTTGACGAAGAAAATGAGATGGTGAATGAGGAGAGAAATTTTTTCTTATTTTGTATGAAAAACCCAGTATGACTGGGTCCTGTTAGCAGGAATGTAGTAATCATGATTTTGAGTGGTCCTTGTTCACTAAAATCCTCTATAGAAAAAAATATAGATTCATGTCTCCAGGGTTTTGCTTTATAGAAGAAATTTAACAGCTTCTCATTAAGAGAAAAGGCATTATTGATACTTCAACTGCTTTATATATAGTGGCCTCGCTCCAAGATTCACTCTTTAACAGTTTGAAAGGGTACTTCTAGTAAATAAATACAGTTAATTCATTTAAATTTAAAAATAATTTTTGCCTCTATCCCCATGTCCCTTTTCTTGTCCTCATTCTCAGGCTAATCCTGTGTTCTGGACAGTCCAGGTGGGGAGTTTAGCACCAGGAAGTTTCTGCAGATAGTGGGGACCCCGGGTCCTGGCAGTCCCCCTCTGGGGTGAGCAGGTGCCTAGGAAGCCTGTCTTTCCCCTTGCTGGCCACGTGAATGAGGGCTTTGGCTCATGTTCTGACCTGCTAACCTGCTCCTGGCTGCTTCTGCTTTAACAGCTCGAAGGTAGCAGTGGCTGCTGGAGCCCGGTGGTACCGGCCGGTTGTGCACATCTCTTCCCAACTCTTCGCCCAGTGACATCATGTTGGTAGTTTGAAATTGGCCATGGTGGAAGTATTGATGCCCCAGAAATTGGCAAATGCTACAAATTAGAGTTTGGTTTTTTTTTCCTTTTGTTTTCTTTCCTCCCTCCCTCCCTCCCCACCTCCCTCCCTCCCTCCCCGCCTCCCTCCCCCCCTGGGAAACTGGGAATTATAGCAAGTGCTGAGAGCTGTAAAACCTTATCTGTGATAAAGGGACTCTCTGATATAGACTTTTAATGGGTCTCTCTACCTCCAGTATTGCTCTATGTCCCTCCCCACCACCAACCCATCCTGTACACAGACAACAGAAGGAACCTAATGAATGCAAGTATGACCTAGTCTCTCCTCTACTTAAAATAATTCAGCAGTTACCTCTCAGATCAGAGTCTAAACTCTTGTTTTAAGTCTGAGTGGTAGGTCTTGTGCAGTAGAACAGATAAGAGTACATCAAAGAATATAGAGCCAGGAAAAACAAACTGCCTGGCATAGCACAGCCACACAAGTTATCTAGAAAGAGATTTTTTTCACTGTGTCCACAGCTGATCAGACTTTTAGCAATTACTGACACAATATCTCACAAGTCTAATGTGTAACAATGCAAATTCAAGAATAAATAATAGGGAATATCCCCTCTCAGGGACCTCTAGATTGGTTACATACCTTATTCAAGGAATTTCTGTTTCCTGTATGGCATGATGAATGTGATAGCTAGCCTTTAAGATGGCCCCCAATGATCCCTGCTTCCTGGTATTCATATCCTTATGCAGTCCTATCCCACGCTGAACAGGGCTGACATGTGTTACCAATAAAATTTGGCGGAAATGATAGCCTGTGACTTCTGAGGCATAGGTCATAAAAGATGTTGTAGCTTCTGCCTCTCTATCTTGGATCACTTGCTCTGAGGGGAAGCCAGCTGCCATGTTGTGAGGACATACACAGCCCTATGGTTAATTTAGGAAGAACCAAGGCCTCCTACCAACAGCCAGTACCAATTTGCCAGCCATGTAAGAAAGCCATGTTGGAAGCAGATTTCAGATCACTGCAGCCCTGGCCAACATCTTGATTGCAACCTGATTGAAAGATCCCAAGCCAGAATCACCCAGCCAAGCTGCCCCCAACTTCCTGACCCACACACCCTGTGTGAAATAATGCTTATTATTGTTTTAAGATGCTGTGTTTTGGGGGCAATTTGTTATACAGCAATAGATGACTAATAAAAGAGCATAAAGCAAATGCAGGGGGCCAATCTTGAGGAATATTTGTTTTAATGCTATGAAGAGGTATTGTGAGATTTCCTTGCTCCATATCAGAAAAAAAATCCCTCTCATGATCCCAGATTCCCTTGGAAAGTGCTGAATATTTTTTGCCAAAATGTGGTAAAAGAGCCTAATCTGAAGTGTGTATGTTGGGGGTGGGAGGTGAGAAGGATCTGAGCTTAGGTTGGGAGCAGAGTTCTCTCTAATTCTGGCTAGGTTATAAGTGACTGCCTTTGTTATCAGGGAAATAAACTAAGAATAAACATTCATGGAGGTTGGAATAGATGTTAAATGCATTTACAGTCAAATCTGATATACATAGTGGTTATGTTGTTCTCTGGTTACCAGGAACAAATAAACCATACCTATAAAAAAATCATTTGTTTTTATCTAACCGTCCAATTATTTCTGGGGTCAGCCCTTCAGGAAGAAAATAAAACTGATAGTTTCCTAGGTAGATGAGGAAATAGCTGATTCTGAGACTCATTAGACTGTTGAGTTGACAGGTAATACCTCCCTTTGGTAGAACAAACAGCAAGATAAAAGCCTGTGGCAGCAATTGTGAGATAGGGAAGCTGGGAGAGGGAAGCTGAATTGTATTGATATTTCAGTGCAGTAAAGTTAATCTGATTGCTTTCCTAACACTTGGCCTGTAAAGGGGGCAAGCTAGGTGGCTTAGGATGCCCAGAGGGCAGCAGCCTAAGGACACTGAGCTCCTTGGTTGGGGAGTAAAAGAGATTCATAGGAGAAAATGTGACCCGGGATGGGGGTGGCAGGCGGCAGTGGATGGCTCAGTAATGGAAAGCATCAGAAGCCAACTTTCCCTACTCTTTTTAGGTTGCTTCTCTCCCCACCCAGCCTGTACAACTTGTCAGGCACTAAGGTGGAGAAAGCCATTAATAGGGAGTAGGGAGAGACTAGTAAATTCCCCCCCCCCACCCCCCCACCCCCCCGGGTGGAACCGCAATGCCAGTGGAATTAAACTAGCTTTGACAGGGAACAGAGCAAGAATTAAGGAAGACCTAACACCTTGTGGTAAATGAGAATTATCTATAGTTCAGCTCAAGTGAAATTCTTGCTTTTAGAAGTGATACCATGAAAGAATGATGAACAGAAATTTAGTTTATTCAGAGAACAAAAGTATGTGATTGTTAAGGAAGTAAAGGAATCAAAGTTTAAGATGTTCCAAAGAGAAAAATGTAAAAGAAAAAAGAAAAATCATCTTTACTTAGAAAGCCTGCTATTGTCAGTCACTTATCAAGAGACTGGCAGCCTTTTTTTTCTGTGTTTATATATTTGTTTTTGTTTCTACAGATGCCTCTGAATTTTTTGTTAGAAGCAAAGTCACTCTCACTGCCAAGAGAAATTAGCAATGCTTTTACTGTGGCATAGAGACAAATCATAACAAGGACATATAAGAAGCACCCCCCTGCGCTCCCCCAGCTCCCGCTGGATCTGTGCTTTTGGAAGGCATTGTGTCATGAGGGCAGGACTGGCTTCATGGGACCTGTGCAGTCACGTGAGGCCCTGTGCTTAGCAGGGCTCTACCCTTGGTTTAATAGTCTGGTTGCTGTCTTGAAATTCTTAATTTATTCCAGTGGTATGTAGCAGACAGAGCATTGGATGTGGAGTCAGGAGCACTGAGATCTCTATAGTTCCAGGTCTTGTCTCACTAAGTGGGCAAACTTGAGCAGGCATGTGAAAATCCCTGCTCCTGTTTCTCAGTTTCTACATCTGTACGTTGAGACCAGTAAAATCCACCTTACTTCTTTTTTTTTTTTTAATAAATTTATTTATTTATTTATTTATTTTTGTCTGGGTCTTCGTTTCTGTGCGAGGGCTTTTTTCTAGTTGCGGCGAGCGGGGGCCACTCTTCATCACTGTGCGCGGGCCTCTCACTGTCGCGGCCTCTCTTGTTGCGGAGCACAGGCTCCAGACGCGCAGGCTCAGTAGCTGTGGCTCACGGGCCTAGTTGCTCCGCGGCATGTGGGATCTTCCCAGACCAGGGCTCAAACCCGTGTCCCCTGCATTGGCAGGCATATTCTCAACCACTGCGCCACCAGGGAAGCCCCACCTTACTTCTTTTAAAAGGTGGTTGTGAGGGTGCAATGGATTTTTCTTTAAGTTCTGCTCACCCTTACCTAATGTTGGGGCTGAGAATGAAGAAGGTGAAGCAAGGTGTCATGTTGCATATCAGAAGCTTCCTTTATAGATGGTTTGTGTCCCCAGAAAAAACAAGAGTGCAGTCCATGCTAATGTTTGGATTTAGATAACAAGTATGTCTCTCTTCAAAATGCATTACAAGTTCAAGGGAACACAAATTGGGCCAATAGTTATAAGACCTGCCCCTCCCCTTTTACTACAATTTTAGGGGCAAATATGGGAATGAGAAACAACTTATTTGACTTGGGGAAGGGGCCCAGTGAAAAGTTGAGGCTGCTCTGATGGACAGGAGTTTGAGTGGATGGAGGAGACACTACAAATTACTCAGCCCTTGGTGTCGGTTGCACAACATTAGGATGTATTTAATACCACTGCACTGTCCACTTAACCATGGTTTAGATAGTAAATTTTATGTTATGTGTATTTTACCTCAATAAAACATTTCGAGAAAAGAAAAGTGGTAGGCTGGACTTGGCTGGGTTGGAATTTGTGGACCACTGCCCTAGTGGATCATCATGGGTGCATCCCACTTAGAAGACCCCTGGTCTATAAGAGAGAAGGGTGTGTATTTGCACAGTTCTCCAATAATATGACATAAAATAAATTAGGGGAAAAAAGAGACCTAGCCCTTAAACAGTATAGAGCTACCACACTGTTCTTCCGTCATGTTAGGATAAAGATGCAGCCCTTACCCTTTAGTTCTAGGACAGGAAAAATGGAACATGGCATGGTCCAGGAAAAGGTATTACTATTTCATCAGTTATAAGCCATGTCCATCTGAAAGAGACACGTGCCAGAGCTGTGAGTGGTTTCTACTCTGAGCTGGGGGGTTGGTGGCTAGGGGACTGGGTACTGATGTCATTTCTAGCTTTAAAAAATTTGTCCACAAACTCAGTAGGCAGACTTATTTTCCTCTTTTTGAAGTGCCTAAGGTTAAAGATATTTAATTTAGTTTGACCTGTAGATTGGATAGAGAAAATTGATAATAGGCTGTTAGTATTTTTTATACCAATCCCAAAAAAGTAATTTTATAGGAGAAAATCGCATAAAGTATGTAAACCTGCTTTGAAAATTGTAGAAAGCACCATGGACTGAAGGTATTAGGAACTGACTGGTATTTATAGCTAAACATCCTTATACATATCACTTCATTAATGTAATTCCTTGCAAGTGAAAGATTTTTAAAAAGCAGCTGCATCTTCAGGTTTGATATTCCATATTTTGTTTTGCCAAGGTGAGATCGTCTTAGCCCTTTTCATTACTATGATTGTATTTTATATTTGATATAAAACTAAATTAATGAGCAACTATTTGTAAAAGTTATCACCTAACACTGTTGATTCACCTTCCTGTTTAATTTGCATCTCCTGCTTCTTTCTTTGATAAATTCTTATTTTAAAGCCAAACATGTATTTAGCCCTATGTCTACATGCAGTTGCTTATATTTGGAACTTCTTAATTGGAACTAAATGTGGATTAGGTTTCAATATTTGCTTTAGCTATTAGTTTATGAGTACAGAAACAAATAAATGATATCTGTTTCCTAATATATTTGTGCTTATTTACTTTAGATCAACATAAAATATGTAGCTCGATATGAGAGCATTAGGAAATATCTGTGACAATACAGATTTCGATAAGCCAAATATTATCTAGGGTCATAGGTTCCCCAGAGTATTCACATTTCTCAGAAGTAAGATCACACTGAATTGTGTTGTATTTAGCTTAAAGGACAATAGAGTGGACATGCAGAGCCCAGGCTAAGAGCCACTGCTTTCTAGTGTGCTGTCACCCCACCCTGTCTCTTTTTCTAGGCACCCTTTTTATGGTTCTTTCACAGTGGGCCTTGTTCTTGTTTAAACTCAATGAATCTTTAAAACTATTCAGCAATAGTAATTGAAGTCTCACCTCATCCAGAGGTATTTTACAGTTAACACTTTTAAAGACTGGAAAACCTTAAACTCCTCAAAATTAGTCTTCAGTGGTGGAATTTAAGGTATTATGCATGTTTGTGGTGAGATTCTTTGAAGCCTGAGTTCTTCCTGGAAGCTTCCAAATCACACCGTATAAGCCTACCCCATTTTAGTGCATTTTAGGCTAAAGTTTTGTAAAAACATATAAAAATTTATTGAGACTTCTTTATGAGAAAAACATTTTTTAAAAAGATAATTTGAAGATCACTTTGTGAAATGTTCTGTTTTGCAAAGTACTTTGTGATATATTAAACTGTCCTTGCTGTAGAGTTGCACTGAGTGACATGTATACGTACCAATTATCTTAAAGTGAAGGACTATATATAGAAAGTTCTTTCTAGCCTTCATATTTGATTGATCTACCTTGGCTATAGCTTTATTTTTGTGGAACAATTGTGACATCTAGTGGTTATTCTAAGTAATTCTAAGAAATGGTTTCACGTGTTTTCCTAAAATTCATTTAAATGTGAGAACTTGCTATATAAACCACACTATAACAAATATTCTTGTACACACCTTTTACATACTTAATTATATGAGATAAAGACCAAGGAGTGGAATTCCTGAGTGAAAGGATGTGTGTATTTAGAATGTTGATAGTATCAATTCACCCTCCAAAGAAGGTTGCACCAACTTATACTTCTACTGTAACTGTGAATACATAGTTCTTCACATCATACCAACAATGACAATTACCAAAAGTTCATTTTTTGTTTTAATTTTCGTTTCTTTATGAATGGGCAGTTCATCTTTTTATGGCTTTTTTTCCTTTTTCTTTCTTTTGTTTTTTATTTTGTTTGGCCTTGTTTTTCTTTATCAGTGAAATGCCAGCACACATTGAGGAAATTAGTCATTTATCTGTAGTTTGCATTGAAAATATTTTTCCCAGTTTGTCATTTATTATTTATACTTTGTGATTTTTTGTTTGTTTGTTTTGCTTTGGAAAGGTTTAATATTTATGTAGTCAGGTATATCAGTTTTTTTTTCCTTTATAATTTTTGTTTTATGTCATATTTTAAAAGGCTGTCTCCTCTCCCAGAGGATAAAATTAAAAATCGTGTATGTTTAGTTATGGAACATACTCATGTATGTTATTTATAGTTTTTTGTTTTTGTTTAGTTTTTTACGTTTAGTCTTTTATCTATGTGGTATTTTAGTAAAGTAGGTAACTTTGTTTTCCCCTAACAATGTAAAGGAGATTGGTAAATGTAAATATAGCTCTTAAGATTGAGGTAGGTATCCATACTGATGAGAAAAGGTGTCAAAAATATGCAAAGGGTAGAATAATATTGATAATATGATTCCTTTTATGTAGAAAAATTATTTCCCTGCAAAGGCACAGAAAATATCTGAAAGGATGTATAGTACACACATTTACACGTGTGCACACATACAACTATTAGCAGTGGACACTTCTAGGGAGTGCATATGAGATATTGGTGAGATAAGTAGAATTTTACTTTTGTCTCTATAGCACAGTTTTCTACAACTTGAACATATTACCATGAACATGTATTATGTATGTTATAAAATTTTTTTTTAAGTAATAGTTAATAACATGGGAAGATATTTTAGGATCTGTAGTTAACTGAAAAAGCAAGTTATAAACGATAAATAAAACATGATCCCACTTTAGAAAATAGAAGAATGTCTGTGTAAAGAAAAAAAACTGGGTGGATATACACCGAAATGTTAACAATGATCTCAGAGTTGAAGGATTTGGGTAATTTTTATTGTTTTCTTTTGTGCTAATTTCTACTTCCCAAATACTTTACAGTGGACACATATTGTATTTGTGATTATAAAAAGTAAAAAATTATATATGTACTAGGGTTGATTAATTCCTGTGTACAGATCTCTGTCAGATACATTAACTGTAATTTCATGCAGCTTATGATTTACTTACCCAAAAGCCTAGCACTGCCCACTCTCTCTTCCCGACTCCAACAACCTATTTTATCATTAAGACGTTTGATTCATCAGGCATTTCTTATAAAATAAGATGATATACTCCTTAATAGTTTTAAAAGGAGAAATTTCTGGTTCATGGAGCCAGAAGATAATTGGATACAAAAATATCTGACATGAAGGTTATTTCCTCCACCAAATTTCAGTCATGCAAGACCTCTTAATCCTAGGATTTCTCCTCCGTACGTGACTGATTTCATCTATATTTTATGTGGAATAAGTAGCAAATACTTTTGACGTTCGTTGAATTCTTTTAAAATTATGTATATAATTATACTCAGCCTTGTTCCAGAAAGGATTTAAAGTCATTAGTAAAAACACACAAAGTTTAAAAATAAGTAAAATGTAACCAGATAAAGTAAAATATAAAATAAGTGGATGAAGCAATCAGGACAAAGAAAATATGAGAGAAGGAGAAAAAAAAAAATGAAACCACAAGATGAAATCTATCCCTTAAGAGCCATCACTGTTTTGAAGGTGATCTAACTGTTCTAAATAGCTCCCTCATCCTCCAAGAAAGAGACCAGAGTTGGGAAGGGTCAAGCTATCCTGAGAGTGAGGCCAAAGGGAAATTACTCGGTGCATGAGGTTTATATATGATAATAACAGTGGCCCCAGCTTCTACTGAGGCTTCCTATGGGTCAGGAACAAGGCTAAGCTCTTTAAGTCATGGTTTTATTTCGTCTTCACAATAACCCTATTCTCAGTGGGGGACATTTTTTCCTGTTTGCCATGTTTCTTCTCCACTCTCCAGGTTCTTCCTTTGGGAGTGACTCTTTGGGCTTCTCAAATCTGCCCCTCGTGTAGCTCCTTCCTCCTCAGGACGAGCGTGGGATGAGCTTGGTAAGTTTGAGAGAAGGACAAGCAGCAGCAGTTCATTCCCCAGGGAGACCTGTTCCCTCGTCCAGGGGGTTCTCTGCCCCTCCGTACACACCGGAGAACCCTGCCCCTGTACTCCTGGGGTTCCGATGTGTTCCTCAATTCAGCTCTATCTGTAATATGCCTGACACTGTACACAATTCCTTATCTGAAACTCCTGGGACCAGGTGGGTCTCAAATTTGAGACATTTTCAGATTTTAGAAAGGTTCTATGGTTCATTTACAGGTTCTGGGACAACTCCTCATTGTCAAACACATTGTTATTTCTGCAATAAAAGGTATGAATATTCACACAGAGTTGGATAAATTAAGACTATATCATATTAAGTCAGATCAGATTTTACTGTCAAATGAGTTCAGATGATGTTGGATTTTGCTGCCAACTGAGTTACAAAAACACTTTTGGTTTTTAGAACTTTTTGAATTTTGAATTGTAGATAAAGAATTGTTTGGCTGTGTTTTGATCTCCAACTGTGTCTACTTTCTCAGTGGGTTCCTGGCTTGGAGGGTAGAGAAAGGTAGAGGTAGATATACCACGAAGGTAATAAAGCTTAAGTTTCAGGGCTCCTTCTGTGGCCCTATAACTTTGTATTTATAATTTTATATTCTTTCTCTTAAAGAGATCCCTCAAAAATATAAACTTCAGACCCCACAAAACCTAGGTCCACCCCTGGGGAGAGGTATGATTGCCTTCTCTAAAACCCCAATAGCCTAAAGTTAGGTACCATCATCATCTCCATTTTACTTAGGAAGAGACTGAGGGAAAGTGATTAATAAGGTGGCATCAGTTACAAGTGGCAGAGTCTGGATTCAAACCCAGACAGTGGAACTACTGAGTTCGTGCTTTTAACCACTGCCTTTCTACGTCTGTAGATAAAAATTTAAAAATAGTTGACATTCTCTTTCCAGTTAAAGTAACTCCCAGAGGATAGCCTTTATCCCAACAAAAATAACCTAAATCATCTTAATTTCTACCAAACATCTCAGTCTGATAAGAATGAAATTCTTCAAATAATATCCTCTAGTAACTTAGGGAAAAAAGCACTGAAATAACATCTCTGTACACTTTCTTCTAAAGAGAATCCTTGGGATTAAATCCTCTTTGTACATTATCATTCTCCTGATATCGAGCCTTTGATATTAGGCAGAGTTTACTCTTTTTCCCCCAAAAGTGATTGTCTTTGCACTCCCCCAACATCTTAACTACATGGCTTTTCATAACATTCAGTCTGAGAGTCAGTGAAAACTGTGTACACAGGATGCTCTAACATTTTTGCAACAGTAAACAGTCTCACATGTGCATTACCTCATTTATTCTGCACAACAAGCCTATGAGAAGGGGAACCAGGGAGTACCTGCATTTTATTGTACAAAAGAAGAAACTGAGGACAAGAGAAAGTAATTTCTCCAAGGTCACCAAATAGTGGTAAAATTGGCACCAGGACTCAGGACATTTTTCTCCCTAGTCCAGGGCCACGAAAACTGCTTCTGTTTTAAAAAAGCTGGAGGGATAATTTTCTCCATAAGGGGAACTGTAGAAGGTTGTTTGTCTAAAGAGCATCAGCTCTGGTCATGTAGGTTCCAACTTGCTTCATGCTTCATCTCTGACTAAATTGCTGTTGAAGTACCTAAGAAAAACAAAACCATTCACACCTTCACACTTGGATTCTCCACTTGGCAAAAGAGAACAATAAAAATTTTTTTGTACTATTCCTTATAATTACAGTGGCATTTAAAAACATTTTTTATGAAATATAAATAAAGTTATAGTAAATAATGATGATCCCCTGAAGAAAATAATAATGATATTCACCATCCAGCTACAGCACACCTTATCATTTTACCATATGTTTGCTTCAGATTTTTTCTTAAGTAATAAAGTCCCAGTGAATGTTTCCCCTGTCCCATTCTTTTCTTGCACTGCTCAGAGGTAACCAGCAACCTAAAATTTTTACATTAATCCATAAATGTTTATATAGTACTGTAGCATTTAAATTTTTTAATATGTTTTATATCTATCTAAAAAGATAAATTATCATTTATATAAATATCTTGTATCTACCATTCTGCAGTTTATTTTTTACATTCAATGTTGTTTTGGGAGTTATGTTGATATTTGAAGCTGATAGATTTATACCTTTAGCTTTTATGATATTGTAGATGGGACCTTCGTTTCAATTACATTTTCCAATTGGTTATGACTAGCATATGAGAACAGTATTGATTTGGAATCAAGAAAACTTTTTGAACTCATTTATTCTCATAGCTTGTAGATTCTCTTGGATTTTCCATGTGGGCAATCATCTGAAAATAAGAACAGGCAAGCATTTTTAGAATGATCATATTTCTCAGTGTGACCTGCTGTTTTGCAGAATAAAGAGCTCCTAAGGATATCTGATTTCTAAAATAAAATCAGTCTCCAGTATCTACAAGCATATGTTCCAATGCAGATATTCAGGAAGTGCCTTCTAGTCCCCATCCCAGATGTTTTTCTAGAAGTATAGTTATAACCATGTTCTTTTCTTGCTATGTTGCCCAAAGACTTTATTCCTTGGTGTGGCTACAAATGGAGCACCACAAGCCCAAAGAATTGGAAGCAAATGGGTGACTTTTATTTCAAGAAGAGCATAGTATCCCACTTAATATCTGTGATTTTTATAGAACAGTGGACTTTGTGGAGAAATAGTCTTTAGATTTACGAAGCTCCTAATCACATTTCTTTGTAAACAGAATGAAACAAAGCTGTTCTCTTTTTGTTTGTCAGTAAAAACAAGTTGGAGAAGAGCTGTGAAGTCAACATCATCTGTTCCCATTGAGAAGAAAAATAGTCACATAATGAAAATCAAGGTCAAAGACCCATTATCTTTGTGGCCGTTTATTCTGACCACCTATCAGTGCTGGGCAAAATGATCAGTAGTCTTAATAAAGCAAGAGTCTCCTGGGAGAACATAGTCTGGTTTCCATGTGAACTGGAAGCCAGAGATTTAACTGTATGTCCTTTCTTATTATTTTGAACTGACATTGTTTTTTGTTTGTTTGTTTGGTTTTTTTTAAAATTTATTTTATTTTTGGCTGTGTTGGGTCTTCGTTGCTGTGTGCAGGCTTTCTCTAGTTGTGGCAAGCGGGGGCTACTCTTAGTTGCGGTGCGCGGGCTTTTCATTGCAGTGGCTTCTCTTGTTGTGGAGCACAGGCTCTAGGCGCGCGGGCTTCAGTAGTTGTGGCACATGGGCTCTAGAGCGCAGGCTCAGTAGTTGTGGTGCACAGGCTTAGTTGCTCCGCAGCACGTGAGATCTTCCAGGACCAGGGCTCGAACCCGTGTCCCCTGCATTGGCAGCCAGAGTCTTAACCACTGCGCCACCAGGGAAGCCCTGGACTGACATTGTTAAAGGACATTTCCCCCAAACTTTGCTCAATAGAAAACATTATCTAATAAACTCTGTGTGTCAATTAGAATTCTTTGGATGCAAACAACAGGAGCTGACTAACTTAAGGAAAAAAGTTATTGGAAATATCCTGGGTAGCTCAGAGAGTCAAAGAAAATGTTGAACAGTTAGGCCTCAGGAAGGAAAGGGATGAAGGCAGCTCTGGGGATCTGGGTAACAGGAACGAACGGACAGTCTCTGCAGATAACTGCCACGTGTCAGCTTTACACATATTTCTGTCTGTGTCGGTCCACTCAAGATCCAGACCCCTGGAAAAGAGAGACTGATTTGCCTGACTTGTGCCAGGTGGTATGTGTGTTGGTGGCTGAAGGAGGGTAGCAGGGAGGTCACCTTCATTTCCAAGTCCTTCCAGGACTACACGTGCTGGGGAAGTTCCCAAGGGAAATCAGGGTTTTCTTACCCAAGAAAGGAGGAAAATTGCTGTACGGGAGCACACAACAGATGTCCATTTCATTCCTCCTTAGTCTGCTTTTTATGAAAGCATAATATAGCAGTCTCCCGGCAGAACCTCCTGGCAATTGCAGGAAAGGCATATAGGACCCCAGAAGGAGATGATTCCTATGGAAAATAGGCTTGAGGATACTGGGAAGGGAGCCTCCATCAAGTCCACTGGGGACATCAGGCCATCAGCATGGACCTTAGTCCTTTTGGAGAAAGTAGCCTTATGACACACATGAATAATGGGGCTGAGCTTTCAAAACTGAGAAGAGCCCATTCGGTGAGTATTTATGGTTAGGCTGAACTGTAAGGCTTCCAGGAAAGCAAAAAGGTACCCTAAAGGGACTTAAAAAAAAAAAACAAAAACAGAACACTTCAGACGATTGTTAGAGCAGTTAGCTAGCATAGGAGACTTCTGTGGTGCTCGTCTCCCACTTTGACACTCGGCTTGACTACATAGCCAAGGTTCTTCCTAAAACTTCTCTCCCATCACCCCTGTTTTGCTTCTGCTGCTGCTCCTGTTGCCTTTGCCTGTAGAGTCACTTCAATATGAGTGACTGCTGCTGCTTTACCACTTACAGCTCTCTAATCTCCTCCTTTCTACATAAGATTTAGAAAGATACCCAATCATAGAATTACCCTCATTTCCTGATAGCATCCAATCCAGAGAAAAATCCTGCTTCCTTAAGCTCTTCCCAAGACCAAATCCTTTAATAAGTCCTTTTAAACACACACTCACTGAGATACCCCATGCTTCCCCATACTGTGTGTGCATCCTCCCTCTCTGTAATAAGAAATAAACCCAACTTGTTCAACTACAGATGTGTTCCTGGTGGTCTTTAACGGGAGTATTGACACACTCATGGGTTTTGAAATTTCAGTGGCCTGGTTTGGCATCCTGGCTCCACCATTTACCAGCCGTATGACCTTATAGACATCTTAACCTATCTCTGCCTGTTTCCTCATTTGTAAAATAGAGATAATTATAACACCTTTCCATCAAACTGTTATGGTTTTAACATGTAAAGAGCTTAGGACAGTGCCTGACACATAATAAATAATCAATATTTGCTATTATTATTGGCTCAGTAATAGTATCATTTTCTTTATCTAATGGGCATGCTAATTCTAAGATTTGCATTTCACTTTGCCTTTATAGATTGGTGGATACCCTTGATTTTATTCCACGGTTCTTGCCAAGTCACATAACCTTAAATTCCAATGTATGCATGCAAACCTGTGCGTGCACACATTTGATAAGAGGATGAGAGGAGGGCCTAACATTTACGGAACATTGCATACCAGATATGCAACGATATGAACAAAAGCTAAGGAGATTTTTCTGAAAAATTTTTCGAGCCTAAATGCAAAAATTTCCAGCAGAACTGCAAACAATCTGCTGAAAGAAGGGGCCATTCAGCCATCCTCCTGAGGAATCTGAGCCTGATTTAAGTCTGAAACAAGGATTTAGATTTAATTTTCCTGCTAGGGGTAGGTAAATTCTCTGCCAAAGACATGACCTTCAGTTTTTTTTTTTTTCTGAGAAATGTCTTTTAGATCCTGCAAAACAAATTCAACTCACATGAGAATGTAAGTCAAGTTAGGATATGAAATCACATATGCTTCTTACTGGTTCCATAGAAGTTTGACAGCAGAGTGTAGGTTGCAACAAGCTTCGAGGTATCCGAGAAGACCTTTCATTTCAGGGCTTGAAATGATTAAATGATTAAAATTGCTCTTTAATAATTAAATGTGCCATCTGTATAAGGCAGAGTGTGACCTTTCACCCAGGGTCTCTCAGGCTGTTCTAGAATTTCTGCAGTTGGCACATATGGTATCAGAAATCCATTGCTATGCTTCCTTTGAAATATTAGAGGAGCAGACTTAGAGCAGCTGTTTTTGTGCTGCCAGATTTCATTGAAATGTGGGTTTTAAAAGCCCTTGGCTTGTCATTTTGAGTTAGCTTACCTTAATCACAAATTTCACCATAATACAATTCAACTGATGCCTGAAACTCAATATCGCGGAACATTTGCTGAACAATGCACTTAACGACAATGACCAACCAGAATGTACATTTTCCATTGAAATGCCCTTTTCATGTTATACGTGCCCTCAGAAACGTCTAATAGATTATAAACATTCCTTTTTTCTATAACAACAAAGTACCAAGAAATCAATCCCCACCATGCTTTCTTTCCCCTGGTTGGGCACGTAAAAAAGAAAGGGACATTTGCAGAACTATCTGCTCTATTACTGCAGTACTACTGAAATATTGATGGCAACCCTGTCATTAAGCCAACTGTAGTAATTAGGCAGCAAGTGATGAGTACAGTTGCGTGTTTGTCTTAAAGGTCATATCGGACATCGTTTACAGCTCAGTGGTCCGCAGGTAAAACGGCCTGAACAAAAGAACATCGGTCACCAAAACATAATTTCTCTATGTGTTTGGGGGAAAGGGGCATAGACAGCAGCTGTAACAGTACTCACTAATTAATCTGTAGTATCCTGGGGACTTTTCATCTGCTTGCCTTCAACAGGCTGTTTAGTTATTAAAGTTCAGCTGTTAGACAACATCCAAATGCTATAAAATTTGACTTTAGTGTTTCTATTGGAGATAAACTCAATTCACTTCCAGTAATAACCTACATGGGAAAAGAATATGAAAAAAGAATGGCTATATGTATAACTGAATCACTTTGCTGTACACCTGAAACTAACACAACATTGTAAATCAACTATACTCCAATATAAAATAAAAAATTAAACTAAACAAATAAAAAATAAAAGTGTGGACTTTCAAAGCCAAAAGCAAAGATAAGTGAGCTGGTCTTATTTTTTTTTAAATATTGCAAATTTAATTTTTAAAAGCCAAATTGTGGTGGAAAATCTCTTAGATTCTGCTATTTGAATTTGTTTCTCACGTACACTTATAGCCAGCAGTCAGGAAAAATTATCCTGTTTGTGTTTTTTTTTTTAAATTCCTAGTATATAGCCATTACTGATTTTTTTAAATAAATTTATAAATTTACAAATTTTTATAAATTTAAATGAAACTTCAAAGCTTTTGCACAGCAAAGGAAAACATAAACAAATTGAAAAGACAACCCTCAGAATGGGAGAAAATATTTGCAAACGAATCAATGGACAAAGGATTAATCTCCAAAATATATAAACAGCTCATGCAGCTCAATATTAAAAAAACAAACAACCCAATCCAAAAATGGGCAGAAGACCTAAATAGACATTTCTCCAAAGAAGACATACAGATGGCCAAGAAGCACATGAAAAGCTGCTCAACATCACTAATTATTAGAGAAATGCAAATCAAAACTACAATGAGGTATCACCTCACACCAGTTAGAGAATGGGCATCATCAGAAAATCTACAAGCAACAAGTCCTGGAGAGGGTGTGGAGAAAGGGAACCCTCTTGCACTGTTGGTGGGAATGTAAATTGATACAGCCACTATGGAGAACAGTATGGAGGTTCCTTAAAAAACTAAAAATAGAATTACCATATGATCCAGCAATCCCACTACTGGGCATATACCCAGAGAAAACCATAAATCAAAAAGACACATGCACCCCAATGTTCATTGCAGCACTATTTACAATAGCCAGGTCATGGAAGCAACCTGAATGCCCATCGACAGACGAATGGATAAAGAAGATGTGGTACATATAGACAATGGAATATTACTCAGCCATAAAAAGGAACGAAATTGGGTCATTTGTTGAGACGTGGATGGATCTACAGACTGTCATACATAGTGAAGTAAGTCAGAAAGAGAAAAACAAATATCCTATATTAACGCATATATGTGGAACCTAGAAAAATGGTACAGATGAACCAGTTTGCAGGGCAGAAATGGAGACACAGATGTAGAGAACAAACGTATGGACACCAAGTGGGGAAAGTGGCAGGGGGGTGGGGGTGGTGGTGTGCTGAATTGGGAGATTGGGATTGACATGTATACACTGATGTGTATAAAATTGATGACTAATAAGAACCTGCTGTATAAAAAAATAAAATAAAATGCAAAATTAAAAATTAAAAAATAAATAAATAAATTTATTTATTTATTTTTGGCTGCATTGGGTCTTTGTTGCTGCATGCGGGCTTTCTCTAGTTGTGGCGAGCAGGGGCTACTGTTCGTTGCAGTGCATGGGCTTCTCATTGCAGTGGCTTCTCTTGTTGCGGAGCACAGGCTCTAGGCACACGGGCTTCAGTAGTTGTGGCACACAGGCTCAATAGTTGTGGCTCGCGGGCTCTAGAGCACAGGCTCAGTAGTTGTGGTGCATGGGCTTAGTTGCTCCACAGCATGTGGGATCTTCCCGGACCAGGGCTCGAACCTGTGTCCCCTGCATTGGCAGGCGGCTTCTTAACCACTGCACCACCAGGGAAGCCCCTGTTTATGTTATTGATGTCTTTATTATACTTAGGAGCCAGATGGAATTCACTGGGCATTAAGATATAACATAAAATAGGGTACGTTTGCCCTTTTTTCCCCCAGCAAAATTTTAAGCCATGGGGACAGACAATAAGTATTCACTCATTTATTTATGAGTTCCTTCTATAATGGAGGACTTAACACCATGAATGAGACACATAAGAACTCAACCTTGGTTTAGTATAGGGAGCCAAACACATAAAATGAGTATCCATAATACAAGGTGATTTTATATACAAATACCTATTTGTGTATAAATGTATATCAGAGGAGAGGGCTATTTATTTTGTGAAGGAAAGGTATGGATTATTTACCAGCCAACCTTCCAAATCCGTTCTCCACCCTTCTCTGCCCTGCCCTGACCTCTACAGTTTGCATTACCTTGGTTTCTTTACCTCTTTGACTTTGGGAACCGAGATAGTAGGAGAAAAGAGAGGTCAGGGTATTTATTCTCACTACTCAGCCAAACTGTATTTTCTCTACCTTATGGCCACAGCTCCTGTCAGGTAACCTCTCTTCAGTTCTCTCTGGATTTCAGCCTCTCTGGTAATAGCTTCCCTTTGATGTCCCAGGGTGCTCCACCATCCTTTATTTGTTTTTGTTACCCCTTCATTGAATTCCCTTCAATTAGCCTTCCTGGGCCCTTGATTGAGACAGAAAGAAATACGGAAGGTCAAGAAAGATAATATAGACGTTCCTTTACCTTCAAATGTTCAATGTATACACGTTGATAGATCTGAGCAAAGCTATTCTCCAGACTATAAACATGTCATTTCTGTTGCCACCAACAGATGGCATTAGCAGTCATGTCAGTCCTTTAGGGCTGTGCATTGTTCTCGAGTGTGTTGGCTCTTGTGATACTGTGATTTATAATAAGAAATATATATTTGGTGTTCATCCCCTTTCTGGCACAGAGCTCCTAAAACCCTTGGAATTTCCTACAGCCATTATTTTGTGATAAGTTTTAATGGAGTATAATCTATAAAAATACTCACTATGCTGTATCCCTGAAATTAACATACTATTGGAAATCAACTGTACTTCAGTCAATCCCTTGAAGTTTCCTAAGTGAGGACAGTGATAAAGGTGTCTTGTTATGTTGATGAGGTGACTTTTGGAGCCCCCATCTAAGGATGGGGGCTGATTGCCAGTCATCCCCTACCCCTCCCCCACCCCACCCCAACCCACCCCCCACCTCCCCACCCCCCACCCCCCCACCCCCCCGCCCAGAAGAGAGAGGCTGGAGGTTGAATCAGTTGCCCGTGGCTGGTGATTTAATCAAGCACACCTATGTAACGAAGCCTCCATAAAAACGAAAAAGGACTAGGTTTGAAGAGCTTCCCAGTTGGTGAACACAAGGAAATGCGGGGGGGAGTGGCGCTCCTGGAGAGCACGTAGAAGCTCCTCACCCTTTCCCCATACCTTGCCCTATGCATCTCTCCCATCTGGCTGCTCCTGAGTTGTGTCCCTTTATAATAAACTGGTGATTTTGTAAGTAAAGTGTTCCTCTGCATTCTGTGAGCCACTCTAGCAAATTAATTGAACCTGAGGAGGAGGTTGTCGGAGCCTCGAATTTATAGCCAGTTGGTCAGTAACTCAGGTGATAATGTGGACTTTCAGCTGGTGTCTGAAGTGTGTCAGGTGTGAGGGTGCAGTCTTGTGGGACTAAACCCTTACCCTGTAGAAGCTAATGCTACCTCTGGGTAGACAGCATCAGAATTTAGTTGAATTGAGGGACACCCAGCTGTCGTCCAGAGCGTTGTTGTGTGGGGAGTCTCCCACCAACACATGTTGAAATTAGTGACCAAAACCTAAAAGAGTTGGGGTTTATTTTTTTTAACTCTTTTTTAAATGTTTTACAAACATTAACTCTCCACCCGATAAACACAAAAGCAGTGAAAGTACTGAAAAAATATTTTAATAGGCACACATTTGCTTTTGATAAAGGCAAGAATGATGATGATTTGGAAAAAATGCAAAGTAGAGAGAAAACAACAAAGTTTGCATGTGCACAAGGAATGAATTTTTTTGACAGGAATAATTCTGAAGGACAAAGAGTGAATCTTGTGATGAGGGAAAAGTGCTATGCCTGACTGTTAGGGACTGAATGTGTCCCCCAGAATTCATGTGTTGAAGCCCTAATCCTAATGTGACTGTATTTGGAGACAGGGCCTTTGAGGGGGTAATTTAGGCTAAATGAGGTCGTAAGGGTGGGGCACTAATCCAGTAGGACTGGCGTCCTTACGGGAAGAGGAAGAGACACCAGGTGTGTGTACACATAGAGGAAAGGCCATATGAAGACACAGTATGAAGGTGGCCGTGTACAAGCCGAGGAGAGGGGCCTCAGGAGAGACAAACCCTGCCGGCACCTTGAGCTTGGACTTCCAGCTTCCAGAAATGTGAGAAATTAACTGTTGTTTAGGCCACCAGTCTAGTATTTTGTTATGGTAGACCGAGCTTTATACACGGGATTTGTAGACTTACATATTCCCTTTCCTCATTGCAGATATTTACATCAGCGCCAGGAAGGAGAACAGGGGCTTTTCTTAAGAACGATTATCACAAATCTGTTATCACCATTTTTCCTTCCTATGAGGAGTCTTTTTTTTTTTATTTATTTTTGGCTGCGTTGGGTCTTCGTTGCTGTGTGCGGGCTCTTCTCTGGTTGTAGCGAGCGGGGGCTACTCTTCGTCGCGGTGTGCGGGCTTCTCATTGCGGTGGCTTCTCTTGTTGCGGAGCATGGGCTCTAGGCGCACAGGCTTCAGTAGTTGTGGCGCATGGGCTTAGTTGATCCGTGGCATGTGGGATCTTCCCAGACCAGGGCTTGAACCTGTGTCCCCTGCGTTGGCAGGCGGATTCTTAACCACCAGGGAAGTCCCCTTGTGAGGAGTCTTGATATGTTGCTGTTGAGGAATGCTCAAGAGACAGAAAACGTAACTCAAACTGGCTTAAGCAAAAGGGGAATTATTGACTTAGATGATAGAAGAATTTGATTCCAGGGACAGTCTGATACAGTGTCCAAAAGGATAAGCAGGAACATGTTTCTTCTTCTGAAATGACTATTGTTTTTCTTTTTGTCCTTTTCTTGTCAGTTTATAAGAGCACTTTTCATATTATAGCTCTGTCTGTCCTCTGCATTACAAAGAGGCAAGGAAAAGGCAGCCTGGCACTCTGTACATCTTCCCCTTCACCATATTTATTGTCAGTACTGGATCCATAGTCCTCAGGGTGCAGTCTAGATCAATATGTCAAGGGTGCCGTGGGACAACTCCATCATTCAGCCTTAAAAAACAAACCAAGGTATAGATCCCGGACAAGGACAAACCTCTATGCCCTGTTCCTCCCTACCATACGCCCTCCACAATGAGGCAGTATTGCTCAAATTTCAGTCATTCTGGAACCACCTTCACAATTTTGCCTTACCCTTTAAATTATGCTACTATTTATATTTCTGAAACCTGACATTTTTACATAGATTTACTTTAAAAGAAAAGCATATATTGTTGCCATTATATCATTATAACTACTAGTTATATTTTTCCCCATACACACTAAAAATAAATTCATAACTATGAAAATAAAAGATACTCATCTGCATACCACTTAAAATACACCGTACTTTGGGAAGCTACATTAGAGCATGCCACAGGGCCACATACTAGTCAAAGACAAGATCAAGGATTGAGAGAGTTGTGAGTTTCAGGACCTCATCACTTATCAATCGCACAATAACTCCCATGGGGCGTGGTGGATGGTAGGTTCCCTTACATCTGAGGAAAGTGGCACAGAAAGCTGCTGCTGCTTTCCAGCTATTGAATGGTGGAAATTAGAATCCAGGCCTTCTTCAAAAGCAACGGCCAAGTAAGGAAAAGCTGTGGGCTTTGGAGGGAAATAGACCTCCATCCAGACCAGTGGACAAACTAGACCAGGGTTGCATTACAAACATTCCGTGTTCTGACCGGAACATTAGGGGTACTAAAATTCTGCGAATTATGCTGGGGTCCAGGGCTCGGAAGGGGCTGGGATTGGGACAGGTCACAGTCCGTGAGTGGGTCCACGGGTCCAGCTCGGTACCTGGTGCCCACCGCGGTCCCACTGGCCGGCAACCGGAGGAACCCAGGGCCGAGGAGCCATGTGCCGGCCGCAATCGTGGAGCCAAATCCTCCTGCCAATATTCTTCTCCCTCTTTCTCGTCCAACTGTTTATCAGCTTCTCAGAGAATAGTTTTTCCCAAGTCTCCAGACACAAGAACAAGCACAAACCAAAATCTATGGATGACGGTAAGCCATCCTGAGCCCAGAGGCTGCTGCCCCAGGCGTGCCACCGCCGTTGTTTTTCCTACTGGTTGTGCCACGCTGGCAGGCTGAGATTTTCAGCTCTAAAGTTGCCTTTTGGTTTTGGCAGGAAGACATTTTTTAAGGATCTTAACGTTTTTGGTGAAATCCAGTTAAATTGGACTCAAATTCATTTGCTTTATCTGAAGTGTGAAAAGTGGATTAAAACAGTTTTAAATGTGGAAAGCATGTTCCCCACGCCTGCGTTTTGCAGGACCTATAGTGCAAAGCTTTGTGCTGTGAATAAGGTGTTGGGTTTTGTTCTAATCAGACCCCACTCAATGGCCATAGCTAGTCTTTCTTAGTGTTGTACGGTCTTAGTTAATAAAGTACTTAATTTGGGTCTTATCTTAAGAAATAATTACTTGGTTTGGAGACTTCCTTTGGCTCCCCTCCCCAACTGAAGAAATTCTGAAACATTATAAGTTGTACTGAGTTAAATTCATGAACCTGGAGATAAGGTTTTCGGTATCCTAAACTGGAATTGTATAGATAGAATAAGGACAGGATTTGAACTACTTGGAAAATGCCCTGTAAAGCCAAGACTGCCATTTTTTTTTTTTTTTTTTTTTTTTTTTAAAGGATTTTTCTTATTTTTATTTATTTATTTATTTATTTATTTTTGGCTGTGTTGGGTCTTCGGTTCGTGCGAGGGCTTTCTCCAGTTGCGGCAAGCGGGGGCCACTCTTCATCGCGGTGCGGGGACCGCTCTTCATCGCGGTGCGCGGGCCTTTCTCTATCGCGGCCCCTCCCGTCGCGGGGCACAGGCTCCAGACGCGCAGGCTCAGCAATTGTGGCTCACGGGCCCAGCTGCTCCGTGGCATGTGGGATCTTCCCAGACCAGGGCTCGAACCCGTGTCCCCTGCATTAGCAGGCAGATTCTCAACCACTGCGCCACCAGGGAAGCCCAAGACTGCCATTTTTATGAAGACTATAAGACAGAATAATTACCGCTTTCTGGTTTTCAGAGTCAAAAAGATAGAATCTGTGAGTGTCTTCCTTCCTAAAACCAAACCCAAAGCTCTTAGCTTTGCACTGAAATGAGACTCTCCTTTGAGAGGGTGGAGGATGGGGAGAGGCTGAATCAAAAGATCTGGCTTGTTTCCTTTGGTTTCATCTTTCCCATACATTTTTCTCTCATTTAACCTCTCAATCATTCCCATACATACTTCAAGAGGAACAATGTTCTCATACCATCCCTGCCATGTTCTTCCCAGGAAAAGTGCCTAAAAACATAGGCCAAACATAGAAACAAGTCCCTCCCTTTGTTCCCTAACAAATTGGAGTCATACTAGAATTTTGCAGAAAACCTTGTTAAAATGTTGAGGAAGAACAAAAAGGGAGTAAACAAAAATAAATCAAAAATCATGGATAACATAGTCTGGTCTTCTAGCTAGCTTGGTTCTAGGGCTGACGAACCCAGTCAGTGTTTCTGAGGAAACAGCTTCCCTTTGGGAGGGAAAGCCTGGTTCAGCCAGTCCTGGGCCTCCCCTGAGTGTTTGCTTCCTAGCCTGGGGTAATTTCTCCTTTGAACTTGCACTCAACCTTCCTATTTTATAAGGATATGGTTTCTTAGACATTATGATTCTTTCACTTCCAAAACTGCGAAAGGGATTCTAACCTTTCACTGAGATCTCCACCTATATCCCTGCTGGTGGTCTGAGTGATAGACCTTTCCCACAGGCAACACACAGGACTTTGTTAATGATCCCACATCAAGTGAGATCTCCTACTAAGCGGGTTGCTTTGATTCCCAGGGCTTTTAACCCTGATGTTTCATTTACATTTGAGAGCTTAGTAAGCAATATCCCAAGAAGTTGTAGTTTGCTCTTGGAACTTTGGGTTAAGAATCTTCTTTTCCAATACCTAATGAATGCATAAAAAAATACTAAAATGTAGAGAAATTCTCTTACTGGGAGCAACCAGAAAACAAAGGGGTATGGCCTATAAAACAAGTGGCAAGCTAGGAAAGAAATAGAAGATTCTAGATCAAAATAGAATAGCACAACATGGTAACACTGCAAATGCCACCATCACCCTTTAGAAATGACTGAGTCACTAAATTCCAAGAATTTTGATTAGTACTCCCAGATCTAGAGAGATGCAAATTGAGTGGGTGTCCTATTCTTCACCTGTTCTGAAGATCTACAGAGAAATGGTTTTGGAGGAGAAATAAGAAAAACAGAGAAACTGAACAGTGGATCTGACTCTGATGGAAACACAAGTTCCTGGGCTACAAACTGGATTTAGGGGCAGAACTACAATACAGAAATATTCCCTGTATGGAAATGGGATATATCTCCAATTAGCTAGAGTGAACCCTGGCAGTGGAAAATGATAAAACCTCAGAAGAGAGTGTAGAGCCCAGATATTCTAACAAAGTCTGGCACAGACTCACCTGAGTTCTCTCCCTTTGTCAAATACTGAGAACAACCAAGTGAAGAGAGCATAAAATACAGTAAAACTGTAGTTTGTCAGAAAAAAAATTTCAAGGACAGTGGTAAGGTGGTCAAAATGTCACTTCTACTGTGTCAACACAAATAGAAGGTCTGAACAGAACTATCTAAGCATTAGTAAGATGAAAATAGACAATATAGAACCTGTGCAAACACTGCATAGCTAACAGAATAAATAATGGAGTATATGCTCCCATGCAGAAAAACAGCTAATCTGTCCTAGAAGAAAACATAACTCAAGGAACAGATGAAAATTTCCCCACAAGTGCTGAGCTAGAGAACCACCAAATGAGAAATAGATTCAGTGAAACATATCTCAAAGTCAAGATATCAGAATGAGATGAAAGGCAGATTTCTCCAAGGAAATGAATTGAAGGCTAAGTAATTTGAACATGAGGCAAGGCTTCCAGGTTTTCTCTTTATTTCTGTAGTACCCATTTGTTTATTTCTGTAATGGTGAACACACCAAGAATATTTGTCATGCAGACTCTACATATACTTATTATATTGGACTCTGGTAGCTGCCTCCTTCCTCTGCCCTCTAGCCTAGCATGTACTGATATCTGGGGGGAGGTGGGTCTTCATTGTCTTTCCCCTGGTAGATTTCTCAATCTCTTCTATCACCTGCATACCTGATTCCCAGTACTAAGTTCCCTATGTTATATATAATCAGAGTGATTTCTGTCACTCACAGACCCTTTCTGAGAAAGGTGTACTCATGGATACTATTCAGCAAAATGAATATAAACTAAGGGGGAAATGTGGGATTCAAGAAAGAGTAGTAAGCAAAGAAACCAGTAAAACTTTTATAAATGATTGATTACAAGTCAATAGCAATTTAAATACATTAACAGTCTAATAATGATTGATAGCCATTTAATAATAATTAAAATTCCAGATGATTTCTACCTGGGGAGTGGTGTGGGAAGGGAAAGGAAGAAAGTTAAAGCATATTAGGATCCTTATATAGGTAGAGAATGTAGATCCTGATTAAGCAATGATAGAAAGAAGAATATAAAATATATCTCTCAAAAATTTTTAAGGAAGTAAATAAAATGTAAGGATGTAATATAGAGAATAGTAATATATGAAATCTTGTTATCTTCCCCCCAAATTTTTCTCTTAGCTGTTCATCAAAAATTTTTAATTCCAGATAAACTTTAGACCAGCTTGTCTGATTCAGTTGTTCTATTTTTTTAAATTATTAATTAATTCTTTGCAATGCCAATCAAAAAGAAAGTTTTTGTTTTGATATCTAGTATAATATATGTTGATGCCTGGCATCTCTAGGTATTTGAAATTGTGATCCCTCACGGAAGAAGAGAAGAGGAACAAGGATGGAATTTTATGGAATAACAACATTTTAGACATTGATAGAGGGAATGGAACCAGTCAGGAAACTCAAAAAGGAATGGCCAGAGATGTTCCAAGAGAACTAGGAGAGAATGATGCTGCAGAAATTATGAAAATGTAATCAAGAGGAAGGAAGTGACTAGAGAGAAAACAAATACACAAAAAAATCGGGTCTTTAAGAGGGTATAGGAAGAATCTGGTCCTGAGAATGCTGTAGAAATAGCTAGTTCCTCTTTCTTCAGGAACAGAGTAAAAGAAGAAAAGAACCTATTGCTTCATGTAGCACATTGTCATGTAGGTCAGCTGTCCCTCATTTGTTCTTCAGTAACAGCAAGAAACACTATAAGAAAGACTGCTGGTTAGTTATACAAATACTCAGTCTAAATCTCTGAGATGGACCCAGATCGGGTCATTCACTGACATGAAGTTCAGGCTAAAGAGAAGGGAATGAGGCCATGAGGGGCAAATAGATTTGGAAAACAATGGAAAGGTCAAGAAAAGTGAAGGTCTGAGTCATGTCAAAAGGCAAACGAGAGGAAAGGAAAGAAGATTCTAGTCAGAGACTAGAATATTGGTATTTAAGATTTCATGGTTGCAGTCATTTGGAATGATGGCAAAATCCACGTTTAGATTACGGAAATAATTTGTTTAAAGTAAGATGAAGCATCAGAGTTTCTCTGGATGGTGGAATTTCAGCTGATTTTTATTTTTTTATGTATACTTATTTCTTATATTGAACATGTGTCACTTTTATAACTACATAAAGACAATCCTGTTTAAATTTTTGAAAAGTTGGAGACAGAGGCTCCGCACTACCCCTAACCCTCAAGTTCCAATCTGTAAATCGTGGAAGGAGGATTCTGATTGGCCTGACTTGCTCAGATTCCTTCTCCCTGGATCAATGAGTGTGGTGTGGGATTAGCCCAATTTGATTCAGGTGCGTAGCTTTAGATGCCTGGTTGGGACCAGGGAGTTAGTGTAGGAGAGGAAAGTTATTTTTTAGAACTTACTTGGCTAATCAAAGTTGGATGATGCTATTTCATATTTTTCTGAGTAACAGGAGAAAGTAAGGAGTTAGGATTTAACTGGTATCAATGAGAAAGTGTCTAGACATATGAAAATAATAAAGGAAAATGCTCAGGGTATGGATACATTTGCCATGAAACAGGAATGACTTAATGAAACGCATTTTATATAAAGTTGAGCAATAAATAGGCTTTGTATTTATATTTTTGTACTTAATTTTTTTGCAGCATGTACTGTATGGAAAAATTGTCAATTGTGCACAGAAAATAACAAAGTAAGTTAACTTTTATTTGAGGAAATTGTCTTGGGAATGTTATAAAGTCACACAGTTTACAGTTGTAGTCTAAAAGATATGCCAAACTTTGTTTTACACAATTTTTTAATAGTAGGAATGACTAATGGTGGTTATTAAGAAGTATTCTGCATTTCAAACCGCTCCTTGAGAATCTAGAAGTAAAGGAAAAATTTAGTGCAAACATGTACTCGCTTCTAGAAAATTATACTTCAAAAACAAAATAATTTTTTGTTTGAAAAAAATTATACTTCGATTTAAAAAAAAGAAAAGAAAAAACACACTCTTTAGTCTGGTTCAAAACCCATCACATTCTGAGAAAAGTTTACCTTTCCAAATAATTCCACAAAATTTCATGACGATGGATTTCACTCCTGCCACAGTGGAAACCTGTTCTTTATTCTACCATAGCTTCTGTGTCTAAAGCCCTCCCTTCCTGCACAGATTTTACCTTTTCTTCAAAGCTCAGACAAATTCTTCCTATTCTCTGAAAGAAATCTTATCCAATCAACTAGAAGTGAGTACTTTTGCTATGAACTCCTATTACATTTATTATCTGTTCCACTCCTTTTGAAATTCTAATATTCTTCCATTTAGAAACATTTGTTTTTTATAGAGTGGAAATATTGTACCTGCAAGTTAAATTTTCAACCTCTAGAAAACAATGCTTTATATATCAATGTAACCTAACTTCCATTATATCTAGCATTTGCCCATAAATAATTAGTAAATGCTCTTTTTATCCTCTCTATGTCCACTACTTTAAAATCCCTCTTTGCACAATAACACTTATTTAATATTTTTGGCCAGTATAAGTATTAAACCATTTGGTTTATACAATGTTAACGAACGATTAAACATTACTATGTACCTTCCTTTCTGCATTTTTTCATTTTATTAATATTAACCATCATTCTAAAGTCTGTTAGCTGACTTCTCACTTCTCACTCTCTTAAGGGTCTGAGGTTGGCATGGCTTTGTATTTATATGGGTCATCTTCCTTAGCTACAAGAAAAAAATTCATGTAATTTGTCTTAAATTACGCATTACTAATATAGAGATGTTGAATATATTCTACTGTTCCTCTGGGTAATTTGAAGTTCTTCTCTTTGAAGACTTTTTAGCCTTAGTTAAGGAATTAGTCAGGGACTTTCTTGGCGGTCCATTGGTTAAGACTTCACCTTCTAGTGCAGGGGGTGCAGGTTCGATCCTTGGGTGGGGAGCTAAGATCCCACATGCCTCCAGGCAAAAAAACCATAAAACAGAAGCAATATTGTAACAAATTCAATAAGGACTTTAAAAATGGTCCATGTAAAAAAAAAAATCTTAAAAAAATAAAAGGAATTGGTCAAATCTTTTTGAGGTAACTGACAGACACCCAACTCAAACTACTTTATTAAAAAAGAGAATTTATTAACTCACAAAACTGGTAAGCCCAGGGTGGCCTTGACATCATGTACAGCTGAGTCTTAAAGGATGTTATTCCCATTTCCTCTCTCTCTTTTCATCTCCCAGCTCTGCCTCACTCTGGGTATTGACCTCATTTTCTTCTATGGCAAATGAACATTTTCCATATAGCTGGGGAAGAGGCAGGCTCCCAGCAGACCTCTCTCAATGCCTGTATACAATTCCACAGAAGATTCTGATTGACCCTATTTGGGTCTTATGTCCAGTCCAGCACTAGTTACTGGGCCAGAGGGATGGGCTACTCTGAGTGCTATTACCTGGGTCAGGTGATTCCAGGAGGAAGAAAGTGGTGGAGCACAGCTGACTGATAGCTGCAGACCCACATAAAGGTGGGGAAGAGGTCCGAAAAGGTAAGAGGGTGTGGGTTACCAGAGGAAGAAAGATGGTGACACAATCTGGGCAGACAGAGAGTAAAAAAATAAACTACCTTAGGCTACTGTGTTTCACCCTTTGACCTTTCAGGAAGTACACATTCTGTTTTCTCCATCCCTACATTTAAAAAAATGCTCCTGTTAATTAATGCAACCAACCCTCAAGTAAAATTGTACTTACCCAGAGTCATTGTCAGTTACTGCCCCCCAGCTATAACTTTGGAATGTCAGAGAGATGTACGTGGTGTGCAGACGTTCTGTTGAGTTTCCCTGGCCAAGCAGTGAGTTATTGGTCACCAATCTGGCTGCCCCAGGCTTAACCTGCGAAGGAGCTCCCTTTTCCGTTGTTCTCTGAGCTCCTATCAGAGAGAGGCACAGGGAAGAATGTCTCTTCTGGGGACTGCACTGCTTTAGGAGCTCATGTGCTGTGAACCTGGTTATCGGGGCCAGGGAATCAGCTTAGCGCTAAGTGACCACAAGCTCCTCTCTGACAGGTTCAGGTTTTTTCTGGCAGTTCATCTCCCTTAAAACCCTGCTAGATGGCATGAACTTGATTCCTAAAAACTCTGAGATCTAATAACCAAGGCCTGAAGTCTCTGGGCTGTAATCCTTGAATGTAGACTTTGACTTTGAAGTTCCAGCCTTTAAGCAGCAGTCTAAGAGGACAGGACCCATTTAGCCAAAATGGCTTCAATCTTAAATTTGCCTTCATTTGACCTTTGATCTTGGTTAACATGAAACAAAAGTTGGCCTGTGATATATCTCTTGCTCTCAGGCAGTGTCTAAGGGGTGACTTTTTACAGTGGAATGTATATCCTGCTGGTCTCAGGATATACAGCAAGAAGTGATTGGGAGGGGTCTGGGATCAGTCTTATAGGATTGGTTACCAGCATAGAACCAAATTGATTACATTAGAACCTAAGCTTCCCTATTTACTAGGTATGTGACCTTGTGTGAGTCATTTGACTGCTCTGTGCCTTATTATCCTCCTCTATAAAGTGGATATAACAGTACCTAGCTTACAGGGTTGTCATGAGGATGAAATGAGTTAATATATATAAAGGGCTCAGAAAGGTGCCTGTCACATGGTAGGCCCTATGTAAGTGACAGCCATTTTTACCACTCTGTCCTCATTTTTTTTTACTCTTCCAGGTTCTAGTCTTATCTTCCATGGTGGTTGCCACCATTGTACCTTGCTTTTGCTTACTTCAGCAAGAGACTTAGAATTCAATTTTCCTACTTCCACATGATCATCTGGCCACCAGTGAGCAAAAAGGGGAAAGGGGGTAAAGCAAGGCTGGTTTACAGCACCACCAGGCCCACATGTAACAGAAGAGGAATCCCCAGAGGAAAGTGTGAATGCTGCAGACAAGGGGAATGGGAAAGAGTGTTAGAAAGAGAGAGGGGAAAAAACAAACAAACAACAACAACGAAAAACACCCTATCTTCTGAAGTCATTATTACTACTTTGTGAAATAATGTCTTAGATTTAGTTCTCTAACTACAGAGCCTGAGAGAGGGATTCAGGTACATGTGATTTCTTGAGTGACTGCTGTTCAGCAAAATTCTATGAAGGAGTAAGGAACTCAGAGAAACTAAGGGACAAGAGCCAAGCAAAGATGTGATCTCAGCTAAAGCCTACACTTGGCCTGAACCATGGGCAGCCCTGGGGCAAAAAGTTACATAGCAGAGTTGTGCCTGCCTTGAGGCAAGGATGTCCATTGTTTGGAACCCCATATACCAGTCAACTCCTGACAGAGGTGGAAGTAACCTCATAGGCAAGATGGTCCCTATCCACGAGGACCATGCAAGAAGAATGGCAGCTTGAGCCATTGGCAGTCAACACTCATTGCAGCTAGATTTGTGTGCATGGGCCTGGTAAAGTGGATCTGGTAAAGCGGCAGACCACCAACAGCATCAACTACAAATAATAATAATAAAATAATGATGATGATGATGATGGCTGTTATATATTGAATACTTATTGAACTAGTACTAGAAACTTACTGGGATTGTGGTTATTATACTTGGACACTGCTTTTATTTTTTTCTTTCCAAATACAGTGTTTTTGGTGCAGTGAAGAAAGGGCTTGCAGAAAAATTTGTTTTCCATATTTCGGGTGTCATTTCAGTTCTATATTTTGGTTGAACTGTCGCGGTGAGTTGTCCTTATTTGAATTTTATGTACTTTTTACAATTGATTTGCAAACTAGTGATCTGCTACAATTGAAGAGTTATAAATTATTATATTTGCTTTATTAAAATATAGCAAGTCTGTTCATTGGTGTTTCCTCTGATACAGACTGATACTGATTGTTTCCAGGCAGTGTTGGTTCAAACTAGGTCAACATTCATTCTGATTTGTGGGTGGCTTACCATACCAATTGTTAAATACTTTAAATTTCATCTCTAAAGTACTCTGATGAACAATAACCATAACCCAGTAAAGGGAGGTTTGTGTTCTTAAGTTGTTTTAGGAACTCCAGGAGTTTCTTGTAAGCTAGTCCTGAGGACATATTGAGCCCAATAGCATTATTAATAACTTATATTTCCTCAGCTAATGTGTTCAATACTGAGACTTGACATTCAGAACAATGACTCCCTGGGACTGAACTCATCTCAATCATCAAAGAATCTTTAATTTTATATCTGTAATGTTGTATTTTTGGTGTTTTTTAAAAATTGAAGTGAAAAAATATAAATTTTGCTCACAAATCCATGTTTTCTTCAGGTACCATGAGGTAAATTTAAATCATAGTTGTAGCAAAGAACTTATATATAGCAAGTGACACTTCATGTATTTAGTATGAATGGGGAACCCTAGTCTCCTACTTCATCTTCTTCCCTTCTAGTTTCATTTTACAGGTACACCAGGCTGATAAGTTAAATAGTATTGAGAGGGGATACAGTTTACAGGTGTGCTGGAAATCTGCTTTCCCAGCAAGCGTTGGCTGCCTTTTTGATAAGGAACTGATGAAACTCAAACAACAAACCAACCCCTGCTACCTACTATTTTATCTTCATAGAAACAGCAACCTGAGAGATCTATTCTTTCTGTTGAGATATTGCCTGGAATGAGTCTAGAGACAAAATAAAGGAAAAAATAAGCCTGTGGCCTAATAGTTTACCAATCTGGAGATAAAGGACATTAAATGTTACCTCTTTTTAGCAACCCAGATTATTTTCAAATGTTAGTGATTATTGCGTTAAGAGTAGTTTTATTGGAGCATATGATGTATGTTATCATTTTTAATAATGACCTGTGAATTTGTATTTAAGAATCAGACTGCATGATATTAGGAATGATGAAACTATGAGAAATTATTAACCTTCTGTTAGCTTAAAATATATTTCTTTTCTTTTCATACATTTCAGTTGACATGTTTGGATTCCTGATGCTTCTACTCATTGCAATATTGATTATAGTGTTCATTTGTCAATGCCTCATCTATCAATATTACCTGCAGACGTATGTTCCTTTTATCCTTAATAAGAATGCACTTTAGGATACTATCATTGAAGGGAATGCCAAGCTAGTAATCAGAAAATGTTTTACTTTTTTTATGTAATAAAAATAGTATATGCATCCATATGATAAAGGAAAAATTTTTCAAAAGGTACAGAAAATTGTAAAATAAAAAGGTTATTCCGGGACTTTCCTGGTGGTCCAGTGGTTAAGAATCCACCTTCCAATGCAGGGGACGTGGGTTCGATCCCTGGTTGGGGAACTAGGATCCCACATGCCACGGGGCAACTACGCCCGCGTGCCACAACTAGAGAGCCTGCGCCTGCGTGCTCTGGAGCCCACGTGCCACAACTAGAGAGCCCGCACACCGCAACTACTCAGCCTGCGTGCCACAGCTAGAGAGAAGTCTGCATGCTGCAACAAAAGATCCCGCATGCTGCAGATCCCACGTGCCTCAACTAAGACCTGACACAGCCAAAAATAAATAAATAAATATTTAAAAAATAAACTCCTTACCTTATTTAAAAAAAAAAGTTTATTTTTCCCACTCCCCACTCCACCTCCGATAGCTCCTCTCCAAAAATAATCCTTTTAATATGATTCTATTTGTAGTTCTTTTTTTGGCTACCTCCATGTGTTTGAACAGTATGGTTTTATCTCCTTTTCATGATTTCTTAACTTTACATGTTATCTATCAACTCCCCATCATGAAAGCTGAAAAATTTGTCTTGCACTATCCATATTTTTTTGTTATTTTGCTGTTAGGGGATATTATTATTTTGCTATTTTTGAATTGTAACTATTGTTCATTACTAGCTCTTAAGATGCCTAATCTTTCTTCTGTTGGTTATCTTTTTGACTTTGAGTAATCCATTCGGTCCTCTGTTTCTCTATCCATCAATACTTCTCCCATTATTTAAGATAAGAAAATTTGGAACCCTGTGTTTCCTTCTACCTGTCCTCTTCTCTCTCTAGCTCCTAAATTCTGTAAGCTTTCGCACTCATTTGACCTTGTCAAGTGTATAATATTTACATTCTGTAACTATATTTATATCTTGAAATGCTTACTCTATAGTTTCAATCTAAAATGTCTTAAACTAGTAAAATAATAAAACATATTATGATTGTGTAAATACTGTTTAGGAAACAACTGAAGTGGAAATAGGAAAGGTAATTCTACGTCACTAACCTGCGTTGCTTGAAAGGGAATTACCTAGTATTAAGATCAAATACAGTCTCTTTCCTTACTCTCCATTTCTCAAAGTCATGATACATTTCAGCTTGTTTCATGTTTACATTGTGACTTTCCTATACAGCTTTTGCATTTCCTAGAGTTTTAGTTACCTTCATTATTTCTTGTCAAGAAGGACACAGGACACCTGTATCTTTATTCCTATCACTGTGATTACTCATCTAGTATTTGGTAAAATATATTCATTGTCTTCTTATAGATATTCTTTTAAAAGTCCTGTGACTTCCTGTTATAATTTACAAAAATTAGTTTCTTTTCACTGCTCTACTGAGAAGAAATTTTTGGATCCCATATCTTCCCTTTTTTAGGATTCATTTTTTTCCCCTTTTGCTGGAGTATATTCTCAAGTAACTTTTTCAAAAGGAGTTCACAGAGGTATGGAAAATATTTTCATAGTCCATACACGTTGAGAAGTTTGTTTTTCTTCATTCTCCTTCAGGCCAACCCAGTATTATTTTCTTTCTTTAAATTGTACACCTTTTTCAAGAAGGAGCCAGAGACAAGATAGAAAGATCCATAGATAAGGCAGAGGCACTTTAATAGTCCCATCTGTAAGTAAAATGTGCCTGTATGAAAAGATAAGTGTTGGCCAAATGTTCTGTTTGCTTACTTAAGACCACTTCTTTGTCTAGGACTTTGTATTTTTCTGGCTATGAGACCTTATATCCTTTTCTTATTAACATATAAAGATAAAAGAAAGGGTAAGATGGAAGATAATTCCTTATTCTTTACATCTTAGAAAAAATATATACCCAGAAGGAAGAACCAGTAAGGGTACATTACATATGTGGCAAGAGTCTGTGACAAACATGTTGTTTTATATATATATATTCCGCCCCCCCCAGGATCCTGGTCTCTTATAAGTGTCATCACTTTTTTGCATAGTGCTTATCAGTTAAGTGGCTAATTATTCCTAGAAGAGAATAGGGTCCTGAGCAAATATCCATCACTGAAGTTTCTGCAGTTTAGAAGGAAAACTCTGAAGCTTCTCTGCAAATATGGGCCAACAACTGCCCTCAGTTCTGATTTAGCTCTGCTATTCATCTGCTATCTCTTCTTTTTTGATTTCTTCTAGAGATCTCCTAGACCTTGTTAATTCCATGAGCACTGCATTCTGTTAGAGGAATTTGTCTTATTAAGGACTTCTTGTACTTCATAATCCAAAGATGCTGCTTGGGTTCCAGAAACATCCATCGTTCATTAAAAAAATGAATGACTAATGGGGCATCAAAAGATTGATTACTACATCTGATCTAATAGTCTTGTTATTTAGCAGATATGATTTTAAGTTAAAGCACTTTTTAAAGTTCCAAGTGTTAGAGAACATAAATGTTTAACCGCTCGTGTACTCACTGCCTCCTTTGGCTCTCATCTATTTTAGTAAACATTTACTGAGTATTTATTATGCCTTAAGTAGTGTGGTTGTCACTAGGGACATAATTATAACAAGAAAGATAAATCCTTGCCTTTGTGGAGCTTACATCCTACTAAGAGAAGGCACAGAGAAGTAAACAAGCAATTATTAATTCTATTGCTAACTTATTGATATTTTAAATGATATTTCATTTATTTTAATTGTATTACTGTATTCTTAATCAAACACTTTAATTCTCCTGGTGGATAAATAAAAGGAGAACTTAATGTAATAAAGCAATGGTAATAAAAAGTTACATAAATGTAGTCTATCTAATAAGATAATTCCAATTATAACTTTATTCTGAAAATAAGCCTCACTAACTCTAAGTTTACCATCCTTTTGAACAGAACTCAAGTCTATATTGCTGGAAGACCACACACAATTTACATTCCTCGTGGGACTGCTCCTGGCAAGTATTATAATTTGTTTGATGACGTGCCCCAGACTCTTTCAGTAACTCACAGCTGGAAGTCTTCCCCTTACTTATCCCGGGCATCAAAATTAAAGTATGAGTAGGAAACACTGTTCTCGTTTCTAAAACACATTCTTATAACCTCAATAGCTAGTGTAGGATGGGTAAAAACCATAATATTGATAGAGAAGAGTTTAAAATTTCCAACCTAAATTGGATATTAATACCTTTCCCAGTTACCCCAACTCCCACTCCGCAAAAGCAACTCAACAAAAGTTTCACTTTGCTTTAAGGAATCCTTGAAGACTTTTCCCAAATCAATTCATCCTACCTAGTTGACTGACCCTCTCTCCACTCTTTTCAGCTTGATTCTTTAAACCTTCCCGTACTTACAAGGCTCCTGCTTACCCAGAACTCAGATCTTAGCTCCCTTCAGCTCAACATGCACAGCTCTGGGCAGGTCCTCACACTCCTCCGCCCAGGCCTAGATCCTGGGACCCCAACTGAAGTCAGAACCACAACCCCCTTGTTCACCTGGGTAATTGAACCATAAAGTATCTACTGATGAAAGGGTACTGCCAGGTCCTTTATAATTTCCATTAAAAATAACATCAGGGGACATCCATATTATTGTGCTGCTCTGGGCCTCTGGGACATGATACTAAATCTGAATGAGAAACAGGGTAAACCTTGTAGGGGCAAGGATGAACTGTCAAGCATGTACATACTCCATTGCTAACTTCTAGATCTTGTTACATAGAAATTGTTTTGATGGTAACAGGATCACGAACTGTTTTAAAAAGCTATTTGAGGAGAGGAGCTGAAGTACAGGGTGATTGCTGCTTCCTAGGATTGAAATCACACCAGAGGGCTGCAGAGGACGATGCGGCATTTCAACTTGTCTCCCTCCATGTTCAGTTCCACAGCAAACTGAACCAGGAGAAATGCTTTGAAAAGAGCACAGGGTTGGATATTTATTCATTTCAGATAGAAACCGTTATCTATTCACAGATTGAGAACAGTTAGTTACACTAGATTCATTGTAGGGAATAAAATGTAATCAAATTCAGAAAGCAGGATTATTTTCCACCCAGGAGAAAAAAAATCTCAAGCCCAAGGGATAGCCTATATTAAAAGGTTGAATAAAGTAAACAAGATTCTTCAAAAGGAATTGAGAAGGTGGAAAGTGGAAGCATGGTGTCATAGACTTACAGATTGGGAGGTTACTGATACCCTAACTGTGTGTGGTCTTATGCGTGTTTATCCGAGACACAGAATAAACAGACTTCTGACTTGTGGAAGAAGAAAATATGGAACCTGAAAAACGTCATACACTATGCACATTTGACCACGATGCCTCTCACCCACAGAGTTATTTTCCTGGAGTGATAGTAATATCGCCCCTCTTGGTCCTTGATCCAAACTTCTCTAGAAAATGAATTCAGAAGATGATTTGAAGGGATTAGGGATTCATTGAGCATCCACAGGTTTTCTGTCAGCAGAGACAACTAGTTTTGTGGTCACCACCAAATGTTTGGCCTTTTCCTCTTTGTTAAACTCATACCCAAGTTGATAATACCTTAAGTCATTTGAGCCCTAGATATTAAAATAGCAGTAATATTGCAGTATCAGAATAGAAATCATATTGATTATTTCTAAATATTTTATGTTTAGCATTTAAAAAAAATTAGGCAAGTCCTCACTGACTTTTCTTAGAAAGACTTTGAAAAGGTAAATTGTTTCTCTCTTCTCATAGTATATAATGAATAGATAACTGAAAAGCTAGATCATCCAGAGAGAGAATAAGGAAGTTTCTTCAATGGTAAGCTTTCAAATTATATTGCATGAATTTTCTGCATGACTTCCCTCCCTCCTATTATGTAACTTTTCAGAAATGTAATCAGAATCATTAAGAAAGTAAGTGGAAATAAATCTGTAAAATGTAAACTGATATTCCATGCCTGACACATATAATAGAAGGCAGCAGAAAATGGAGCTAAAATAGCTCCTCAGTCAGGCTGCCTTAGTTGAAATCTGGGCTTCATTTACTAAGTATGTCACATTGGACAACTAACTTAACCTGTCTGTGTCTCAGTTTACTCATTTGTTAATATTCACCAGTAATAGTGAATAAATCAGTGGGTAGCTCTGAGGGACAAAATGAGATTTTATGGGCAAAATTTTTAGAATTTCCCTGACACTCAGTAAGTTCTTAATAAATGTTAATCATTACTGCTGGAGTACAGAATCTCAGCCCTTGGAGGCATATGAAGGTCACCCTGCCCAACCCCTCCTCCAGTGCTAGGACCCTCTTGCCCGTATCTCTGGCATGTTTGATGGTGAACAGCTGGAGACTGTCACTTGTATGAAAACAATGACTAATTTGGCTTTGTTTATGTGTGTGCGCGTGTGTATATGAATGTTTTGTGCATGCCCAGGTGCTTGACTTTCAACAGGGTAAACACACAGGCATACTTTTATTGCCACTTCCTACATCCACCTACACAGAAAGGAAGACCCTAGCTAGAGGCATGCTCCATAGTTGTATGGCTCCTGAAGTTGTCAGTGCTGGTGAATAAGGAAGGAGGGGAAGGAGAATGCAGGTAACTCCCAGAAGCCTGCAGGCCCCCTAGAGGCCAGAATGATCTCCAGGAGAGAAATTAGAGTTTAAAAGATCAGCGACACTAGGATGACCATCTATCATCCAAACTGGGACCATTTTGAGAGTAAAAGGGGGTACTATTAATAATTATTCTGGGAGAAAAGTTATAAACCAGGAGTATCTTGGGCAAATGAGAACATGTAGTCATGCTGGTTAACACCCACTGTTGTGAGGGAAATGCGTGCATTTATTTGCTGTTGGAGGGATTGGGTATCTATACAAACTTTTAAAAAGGCAATCTGACAGTGTCTATTAAAACAGTTTTTGGGTACTCTTTGACCTGGTAATTCTGTTATTAGAAATTTTTTTCCCCTTAGGAGTCACCAAAATTATATATATTAGTTGAATCAGATGAATTTCTAGATTTGTCCATTTGTGACATACAATTTCATACAGTTCAAACTAATAAAATTGTCAGGAGTTGATTTATGTGTTGTGGGACCTGAAGCTTATGAAATTTTGAGACCCTTGTAAAAATTGTTTTTAAATCTTCTTTTTGTTAATTTTACAAAAATGTTTGACTCTGATAACACATATTCCCAGAACCTTAAAAGGCCTAGGGCAAATGAGGGCTCCTAAAGCTTAAGCTGTACCACACACACACATATTTTATTAAATATTTTAAAAATAGGACACACACATCACACACATTCTTGTCTAGACTTGAATAAGAATGGAACTGTCATACATTTGGGGGTATAAGTTAGTACAAGAATTCTAAAAATTAGTTTGCTAATACGAATCAAGAGCATGAAACTTTTTTTACTCTTTAAATCCCAATAATGTCACTTTTAGGAATTTATCCTATGAAAATAATCTGAAATAGTTTCATTTTTAACATGTCGCTCTATGATCCATTAGGAATTAAGCATGATATATGGTGTGAGATTCAGTTCCAATTTTATCTTTTTCCAAATGGCTATCAAGCACAATTTATTTTAAAAGCCCATCTTTACGCCAGTGATGAGATGGAATTTTTTTCATAAATTAAATGTACTCAAATACACATTTGAGTATATTTTTATTCTATTCACTGCCATTGGTTTGTCTGGCTAATCATTCCCTAACACCATAATTAATTATGGAGGATATATAAATTATTTTAATATCTGGAAGGGATATTAAACTTCTCCCCACCTCACATTACTCTTCTTGTTTCCATTTTTTCTTAATTTTAAGTTCAAGCATAATAAAGATGAGTTGTTTATTCTAACTTGTGCCAATGCTGGAAATTTCTGAAAGTTAAACATTTGTTCTCTGGAAAAGATAGTCATTCTAGAACTTCAGAGGTTCTCCATGTACAGTAATTCATGAATTTACAGTGATTTCCTCTTGATTTGTTGCAACTTGGTTGTCCTCCCCTCCCCGTCCTGCCTTTCTTCCTCTTCCTCTTTCTCTTTTTCTTCTTTCTGTCTTTTCTTTTCCCTTACTTCCTTCATCTCTTCCTTCCAGAGCAGACTTACCAAAGAAGTACTTGATGATATTAGTATTTTTTTAAAAAAATTTATGTCTTCTCATGCTGCCTTGCTGTCCAACTTTTGTACCAGAGCATTTCATTTTGAATAAAATGCTACTGCAGGGGGAAAGTGTTGCAGAAGAGCTTTTACTATACAGTTGACCATATAATAATCATAGAAAGACTTTCAAATGCATAATGGAAAAGTTATAATTTTTAATGCTTTTTGGTTACATATTCTGTTAAAAATAAAACAGTGAAACATTTTTTAAAAATAGACCTGATATTCCAGCCCAGAACTGTCTTCTATAAAGCAATATTTTGAAATCTTAGAATAAGACATAAAAATATACTAGGACAAATTATAGAACCTAGTTTTCTATTCTTGTTCATATCTAATCAGTAAATTTAGAGAAAAGGAAGTGAACTCTACTGAGAGTTTTGACCCAGGATTGTGAGGAAACAGGACTGTGGGGAGAGAGGAATAAAGAGCCAGAAAGACTGGGATTCAGGGGAGGCTTTGTTTGAGTGATGAGAATGGAATGAGAGAAAGAGTATTTGAAGGGCGAACTATCTTAAATTGGGAAGTGGGCTCCAAGGCAGAGCTTTGCCTGCAAGAATTTATTGGAGAATGCTCTTAGGAATAACACATATAAGGGAGAGAGAGAGAAGCAGACTTGGGCAGGGGGAAAAATTGAATTGTCATATAGTCACAACAGAGCCCTCAGTAAATTTAATGGAGACTTCTGGAACCTAGATGGCCTCCCTAATTGAGGCAAAGGGGCCCAAACCTCCATATCAACTATCATTAGATGTGGGATGCTCTCCAAAAGGAGACTTAACTTTGAGTGCGGCAGCTCCCTTTGAGGGCAATTATCAAAGAGAGCCTGGCAGCTGGAGGAATGAGTGCCTTCTTCTGGAAAGGGAAGTCCAGGCATCTGCCACAGCAGCTGTCATTCATTTGGGGGAATATTGAGAATAGTGATGCTAGGAAGATAGGATTTGAAATGTTCTCCTGCTCATTAAGTGCACACTCCTCCCTCTCCACTTTAGCATTTTCTTTACAACGGAAGTGAATATTAACATTTCTTTCAATTATATCTTTCCATTGTTGTTGAAATCATTATTATTATTATTATTATTATTATTATTATTATTATTATTATTATTAGATTGACCCTATGCAGAGGTTGGGCCATATGTGACCAGCTTTATTTCTGGGTTAAATAAATTTTGGAAAAGAATTAATTGTGATGGTGACCAAGAAGGGAAAAATATGCAAACAGAAGATGGTAGATTTACTAAGAAAAGAAGGTAATTGAAAAAACGGTTGTCTTGGAGAAGTAGAAAAAAGCAGATCTAATGGGACAGGGAGTGGTGAAGTAGAAGGTTGTCATCAGAGAATAAAACTTCTCCTAGAACACTAGGAGATGGAACAGTTTCGGTCAGGAATTGGCAAACTTTCTTATAAAGGGCAGATAGTAAATGTTTTAGGCTTTTGGGGTCTTCTGGTCTACTCAACTTTACTGTCGTGTAAAATCAGCCATAGACAATACATAATCGAATGTATATGACTGTGTTCCAATAAAATTTTATTTACAGAAACATGAGAGGGCCAGATTTGGTTTGGGAGCCATAGTTTGTGGAACCCTGGTTTAGATGATGAAAAAGCATTGAATGGCTAACTGGTGTTTGCCTGGCTTGTTACACTGACTTGTAACAAATGTGTTTAAAGATTCCATATAAAATAGCCAAAAGAAGATACAAAGGGAAAGCTAGAATAAAGTAACCATTATGTAACTAATAATCCCATCACTTTTGTCACATGGTTGATCACAGTATGCACAGCCTTTCACTAATTTTTTCATCCTTCACATTTATATTCTTACTTCTAAATACTGAGTTTTTTGAGATGGAAGCAACAATTAATCCAGCCAACATATGCCATCCTGATAAATCCAAAGGGGTTTTGACAAACACATCATAAAAAGTAACTAATCTCAAAAGAAATGTAGCAGTAATCCAAAAGGAATAGATTAGACCTCTGAAATATACATGTGACAGGGGTCTTTCCACTTAATTTGTGTGGAAATTGGTGTGGATTCTTGACAAATCTTTTACCCTCTATCCTTTATTATGCAGCTGTCCAATAAAACACCTTTGATACTTTTCCAGAGTTTTGAAATCTACATGACAAATTTTAAACTTCTTTGAAAAGGATGTTCATTGCCTTTTTGGAGTAAGGCAGTATTTTCCACATCCAAGTTGCTGCCTGGCCAAATCCACAAACAGGGATGTTATTAAGGAAAGTCTTCATTGGGCTGTAGGTGAGATGAGATGACCCTAATCATCACGACTGTACAACCAACAGAAATTTACTCCAAAATTTCATTTACTCTTTCAAATTGGGTGCCCAAATACTAAAAAGGGAGAATTAAAGAGACTCCTTTATGTTGCTTGTGTTTTTTGGTAAACATATGCTGTTGAGTTATCTATTGAGCATGCCAGAGCCTAATGAGAAAATTTGTGACTGAAAATCGTGGAGACAGACTTAACCTTCTGTTTCCTCCTGGTAGAGGAGAGCAAACAGTTAAAAGGCTGAGGGTGAGTGGCAGAATGACAATAGCTTTGTTAACCTGACTCTGTAGATTAGATGATCATTGCCCAAAATGCCAGCTTCTGGTTGGCTGTAAGAAAATGCCTTTTTTTCATTTCACTCACCAGTTTCTCCCTCCATTTAAATGGTAATTACACATTTATAATGCATTGCAAGTATGTCCAGTTTTACTCAGAATCCTCTGGGAGCTCTAGAAACTAGTGCTTTCATAATGAGGGATACTCTTTTGGAGTTATTTCTTTGCTTGGGAAGATCTTGGTTCTATTAATTTTTTTCTACTTTCACTTGTCCTTTTTTTTTTGTTTCCCTCAAAACCAACAGGATTTTTCCAATCAAATAGTGAGCCCTGGCAAAATTGAATAATGATATTCAAGTCATGTAACTTTAAATAATATCTTTATTTTAAGTATCTTTTAATTACCTTGGTAGTTGCTGCATATTAATTTGGTATTATTGTTTTCCCAAAAAATAAATCAGACTACTTTCCAGTAAAATCACGCCCCCCCCCATTTTTCCCTTTTCAAAATTATCTCCTTATATTTTTGAAAAATCTAATGGTTAGGGACTTCCCTGATGGCGCAGTGGTTAAGAATCCGCCTGCCAATGCAGGGAACACGGGTTTGAGCCCTGGTCCAGGAAGATCCCACGTGCTGTGGAGCAACTAAACCCATGCACCACAACTACTGAGCCTGCGCTCTGGGGCCCGCAAGCCACAACTACTGAGCCTGCGTGCCACAACTACTGAAGCCTGTGCGCCTAGAGCCCATGCTCCGCAGCAAGAGAAGCCACTGCAATGAGAAGCCCGCACACCACAACAAAGAGTAGCCCCCGCTCACCACAACTAGAGAAAGCCCGCGCACAGCAATGAAGACCCAACGCAGCCAAAAATAAAATATAAATTTTAGAAAATCTATGGTTAATTCTGATCCTGCATTTTTCCTTTTTCTCCCTCTTCTCTCTGTGCTTGATATTTAGTTCAAGATTCATTTTGGTATTCAAATCAGTGCCTACTTGTTTCATTAGGTTTAGTATTTTATCTTGACCTTCCAAAAAACTTGAATGCAATAGAAATACCAGGCAAAACCTAATGATCTGGTGAAATTAATAATGACAGGTACTAAATATGAACCTCTCAACATATTCCTGAACTAGTACTTATTTAAGCAATCATTTTATATCAATAACTTTTATTTTTCTGATATCAAGATTATTTTTATGTAAACCTCCATCAAATTCTTTGGGGAACAAGCATTTTTTGCCAAGTTATTTATAATAGGTAGGATTAATAGTTATACAAAGATAAATGTTGATAAAATATAATGCAGGAATAACTTTTTTTTTATAAGTGTATATAGTGATGGTTTCTGTCAAAACGGTGTCTAAATGAAATAGAACCATATAAATGAGACCCTGTGGGTAATTTTTAAAAATTAGTGAAGGCAATAACATTTTTCTCAAGGGACTCCTCCTAAAATGTGGCAAGTGCTTTTTGGGAGATGGGGGAGTTCTGTGGTCAGTTTTATAAGATGCATCTGGAATTTATTCACTGTAAGATCTCAGGTAAATTGCTTAATATCTCTGAGCCTTGATTTCCTCATGCATATAGGAATAATAATAACCACTTTGCAAGGAAGTTGAGGAAAAATGTAGGAAAAACTCTTGGAATATAATATACAGTCAATAAGTGGTAGCTCCTGGGCAAGGGAAGGAGCCAGGTAAGATACTACAATGAAGTAGGAGTCTAGTCCCTGAACCAGCAAGATCCTAGGTTCTAATCTCTGCCCACCACTTTTGAACTGTTTAATGCTAAGCAAATTATTTATATACTAAGTCGTCCCATATGAAAGGGAAATAACAATACTATAAAAGTTGTGTGAGAAGTAATTTTTATAGTGCTTGGCATATAGTAGGTACTCAATAAATGGTTCTATTATTGCCTGTTATGTCACTGTAGGTCTGTAGGCACTGTGGGAACATATAGAGGAACCTTACAGGTTACCTTTAGGCACTTAAAATCTTTCAAGGAAGAGAAGGCCTTGAGATAAGTATGTTTAGGTAGTACAAAATATAGTATAGTAAGTTCCACAACAGGGGTCCATAGGTGCCTAAGTGTTGAGTTAAAGTCTAGATAACTCATATTCATAGGGGTCAAGTAAGACTTCATGGAAGCAATCATGTCAGCTCAGCTGAATTTGAAGAGTGGTCAGAATTATCAACAGACAGAGATTAACGCTGTTAGGGGAGGGAGTTTGGGAGAAAGGAAGCAGAAGGAGCAATGAAAGTCATGAAGGTGAAAAAGCACAGTTATACATGAGTAAAATAGTAAATAAATTCTACTATTTCTTTAAAGTATAAGGAACAGGGAACGTGCAGGATTAATGGCTGATACTTACTGGGCACTCATGTGCCTGGCACTGTTCTAAGGGCTTTAATTCATTGAATCCTCACAACAGTCCCATGAGAAAAGTCTTAGTACTTCATAGATAAGGGAATAGAGCCCTTATAGTGCCTATATGTGAAATAGAAAATGATGTCCTTTCTTCTGAGCCTGTAGCAGCCCTGTGCTGAGACACAGCTTGGTGAGTGGTGCATGGGCTATACTTCTACCCCCGCTCACCCCTCACCCTCAGCCAGATGCCTCACTCAGGACCCCTCAGCCTATACTAATGCGTGCAGCAGTCCTGCTTAGTGTCTTAAAGCTGGGCAATCTGGGTCCAGGGTCTGAGCTTTTAATCACGATGCTATGTGATGAGAAAGGTACCTGGTCCTTATTTGTGGGTAATCTTGAAATCCCCACTTAGGAATTTGAGCTTTATTTTAAAAGTAAAAGGAGACATTGACTTTATTTTGAAGAAACGTAGAGGCACTTTTTAGCAAAGGTGAGGAATAACAATCATTTATTTGTAAGGAAATATATCTCGATGGTATTATTGGGGTGGGGACAGGGAAATGGGATGGGTGGATGATTTAGAGAGGGGAGATTCAGGCAGGAAGACCAAGTTAGGAGAGTGCCAGTCATTCGAGTGGGCACAGGTGAAAGCCCAAATGCGAATGGTGGCATGAAATTGGGAGGAGACTTGAATGACATTTTAGATTAGAATTCACAGACCCTCTTGATCATTTAGAAGTAGAGTGTCAAAAGGAGGAGCTGAAGGAGATTTCAAGGCTTCCAACTTGGGTAATTGGAAGACAGTGATGCTGTTAAGATAATGAAGGAAAACAGGAGGAAGGGCAAGGACATTTTGGTGAGAAGGATAAAGTTTTCATGTTGAATTTGTGGTAATGGCAAGACATGCATGTAGAAATTCCAACCAAGAGTTAGGACTGTGGGTGTGGAGCTGGGGAAATTTGAGCTGAAGAACTAAATGAAGAAAGAGTCTACATGAATCCATGGGTGTGGGTGAGAGCAATTGTGGAGTGTGTCAAGAGAACAGAAGGACAAGAAAGGATCCTTCAGGATAGCCTTAATCTAGAGTGTGGAAAGAAGTTATGGTGTCACCCAAGAAGATGGAGCAGTGACCCAGAGTAATCAAGTCAGAATAGAGCAGAGCTAAGATATAGGACAAGGGTGGTCAGGAACACCAAATGTGTGGCACAGGCAAAGTTGCTCATACACATAATCTATTTTGTAAACTGCAGCAATGCTTTTAAACGATTAGGATGTTTCAGGATACTAAGGAGCACTTTGGTGCATATTAGGTACTGTGGTAGCTGAAAATAGATTGTAGCTTTCTACAGTGCATTTTCTATCCTATGAGGAGTGTCATGTGCAATAAATGATTTATCTTACAGGACAGAGGTTGCCTGGAGCATCACGTAGAGAAGGAATCTGAGTAATGCCCAGGCTCAGTGGGAAAGAACATTAGAATCTATTAGCAATATTGACCCTCTGTGGTAGGAGTGGGGAATACTGTGTCAAAGTTGGTCTTTTCTGGATTAGATGCTTCCTAAGGTATTGTTAAAGCTCGAAGTTTCTGTGATCATCAGAGCCTAGTTTATCATACACATCAACCTTTTTAAAAAAGGCAAATGACTCCTCATGATTTTTGTAGCACAATTTTCCAGTGAGGCTTGCAAAATGAGACTGAATGTCAGGTACTCTAGAGTGAATGAATGAAGAAAAATTATGTGCATTCAATAGGGTAAATAAGGCAGAGTCACCACACACCTTCAACTCAGCTGGTTCCTAATAAAAGGGTTAGGGGTGTGTGTGTGTGTGTGTGTGTGTGTGTGTGTGTGTGTGTGTGTGTGTGTGTGTGTATTCAGTTGTTTGGGACTTCAGATAAATGTTCTAATGGGAGTATGGTGGTAATATGTGAAGGAATTGAAAGTAATTGCTTTTTACAGAAAGAGGAAAAAAGTTATTTAAATTTCTCCAGTCAAGAACTTTTATTATAGAAAGCCACAGGAGGGGAACATAAAAAGCCAATGCTGAGCTGGATTATTCACTGAGGAGAATTCATAGTAACCACATTAATAAAGTTTTAGATGAGACTCTTCACTGTTGTATGTAAATAACTATTGCAGAGAAGCTTTTATTTTATAACTATTCATTATCGTAGAAATTTACTGTTCTTAGTATGGAAAAAGTTGTCCTGAAACACTTTTGGAAAATGCCATTGTAATTTAAATACCTATTGGAATTAATTTTAGAAACAATTTTGCTTTGCAGAATCCTAGAGCTGTAGCCCTTTGTATGTCTTCTAACATATCTACTGTATTATATGAATGTACACAAATCATTTCATCTCTGTGTCAGAATAGAACTCCTTGAGGGCAAGGGCAGTATTGCATCGCTATACCATTGGCATCGCTGTGTGTAGCGCCTCTCCCTAGTCTCCTCTGACTTTTCCTCCTGTCCACTGACATTTTCAAGAGTCAGCTTTCATAACCCCTCTGATGAAGGTGTGGGACATAGTATCTGCCATCAAAAAACTTAAAATCCGGTTGCTGAGAGAACAGTCGCCAGAAATAGATAATGAACAAGGGAGGTAATTAATAACTTAGAGAATAGGTCCACAGTAATTGCTATTTCAAAACCTTGATTTCATTTTCATTCCTGCTTCAGCCACAGATAAATTCTCAATGAGGTAGGCAAGGACTTTCAAGAGATATGACAACATATAGTAACTCTACGATTACTATTTCCTGTGCACACCTACTGTCTCTTTCCCTGTATTTTTGTTCTCACTGTTATTTATTTATTTATTTTTCTGATGAGGGGCTCTTGTACCAATTCCTGATATTCATTTGTCAAAACGCTAACTTTTTTTTTTTTTCGAATCTCGTCTTCAATGCCACCTTCAAACACATTTTCCTGGTCTCCCTTAAGCAACTGTTATCTCTTCCTTTTTTCAGATCACTTTCCTTTCCGCTGTCTCTTGGTACTTATCTTAAGGTAGAAATTGTGTTTTATTGGATAGAGTACAGAATCTCAGCTCTATCATCGTTTGTGATATCTGGAGCACATATTAACCTCTCTCTGTCTCAGCTTCCCCATCTTTAAAATAGGGATAAAAATAATTGCTTGTTTACATAGCTGTGGTGATACAATGAGATAACATATGTAAAGTACTTATAACAGTGCCTAACACATAATGAATACTCAGTAAATAATGACTGTTATGGCAACAGCTTACAGTTCCTGGCATATAGTAGGGTGTATGTTTTCATTTGAATAATAATGATAAAATTGAGTAAATGATGAGTTCATTTTGCTCTGATTCCAATAAGAGCAAAGGGAGTTAGAAAAAGATCAGGGTAGGGTGGATTTGATTGAATAAGCATTTATTGCATTTTGCTTTGTGCCAGGCACTGGGGATACAATGTGAACAAGACAGACAACATCAGGGAAAAGGGGGGATGTTGGTCAAAGGGTACAAACTTCCAGTTAAAAGAGAATAAGTTCTGAGGATCTCATGTACAGCATGGTGATTATAGCTAGTAAGACCATATTATATACTGGAAAGTTACTAAGAGAGTAGATCTGCAATGTTCTTACCCCCCGCCAAAAAAAAAAAAAGGGCTTCCCTGGTGGCGCAGTGGTTGAGAATCTGCCTGCACGGGTTCGAGCCCTGGTCTGGGAAGATCCCACATGCCGCGGAGCGGCTGGGCCCATGAGCCACGGCTGCTGAGCCTGCGCGTCTGGAGCCTGTGCCCCGCGACGGGAGGGGCCGCGATAGTGAAAGGCCCGCGCACCGCGATGAAGAGTGGCCCCCACTTGCCGCAACTGGAGAAAGCCCTCGCACAGAAACGAAGACCCAACACAGCCAAAAATAAATAAATAAATAAATAAATAAATAAATAAATAAAAATACTTAGGTGTAACTCTAACAAAAGACTTAAAGATTTAAAAAAAAAAAAAAAAAAAAAGAAATGATAATTATGTGAGGTGATGGACGTATTTAGCTAATGCTATGGTAATCATCATTTTGCAATATATAAGTGTATCAAATCAACACATTGTATACCTTAAACTTACACTATGTTATATGTCAATTATATCTCAATAATGGGGAAAAAAAAGACAATGATCCCAGTATAAATACAAAAGAAGTGAGGAGCAAAGGAAAATAATTTAAAAATTGTGACACTGCTGGAAAGAAACAAAAGGACTGAAATTGGGGGAAAGGAAGGTGGGGAACGTACTTGAGATAAATAACAAAGGCATCGAGGGAGTGGAGTTTAAGCAAAGACCCAAATATGATAAGGAGTCAGCCAAGAACAGAGTGGGGCGAAGGAAATACCAGGTGGAGGCTCCAAGGCGAGCCAGAGCTTGGGGTGTTGGAGAAACTGAAGTTCAATGTGGCTGGAGTGAGCAAGGGTTGAGCTGGATACATAGGCAGGGGTCAGACTATGTAGGGATTTATAGGCCACTAAAAGCAGTGTGGGTCGCATTAGACTTGACTGAGAGGGTTGGATTTTCAGCTGGGTTTAAGACTGTAAAATGTAGAGAAATATTTGGGAGTAGGCATCTGAGGTGGAAGAGCAAAGCCATGGGGTTGTGAGGAAGAATGGTGTCAGAGGAGACAAGAAGTAGTCTGTGAAGTGGAGGAGTTGCACTGGGGCATATGAGAAACTATTCTCTTTTGGAGGCTATCATTCTACAGAACAGCTGCTGCCTTACAGTAATGGATTTTGACAGATTTTTCTCACAGCAGACGAAAAGTTAAGCTGGTGTGGTGACCTTTTGGAATAGATGGTTTCTTTTCTGCCAGGTTGAACCTTTTCTGGGAATATTTGTGCTGAGTGAGCTCTTTGACCTTAGTGCAGGGTGGGTAAATGCTATCCTTCACGAGCATTCAAGTCTTTTCCTTTCATGTCAGCAGAAGGAAATAAATCATTTATGTTGGTTCGAGTAATTGTAGCAGCTTTTCATTTCCAATTTACCCCAGTGTGTGTGACTAATTTGAGTTGATAATCACTGTTACCCACGCACAGCTTTTCAAGGGAAGGACCATGAGCCGGGGAACATTACGTTTCTATAAAGATTGGTGTAATGGCCTTGAACTTAAGCTTTCTAGTCTAAACGTGAAACCTGAGAGTTAACGCTGTATTACATTTCCAGTAATGACTGTGTCCTTTTTCTTTCAGATTTCCTTCAGGATTTTAATCATCCTTACAGCCTCTTTGAGAATGACTGAACTTCCAAATTCCCTTAAGTTAAAATTTTAAATTCTATTGAACATTTTTGTAGAGTATTTCATTACTTTTACATTATGACTTGTGCAGTAATTTGTGACTATAAGGGTTAAAAAGCTCTTGAAACAAGATTTTATGGTTAGTTTAAAAGATTTTTTTTTAACTTTTGAATAATCTCTTTCCTAGCTAGCTTTACAATCTTAATATTCTTCCCTTTGAACATAAAGCGGTATAAAAATAGAATGTGCAAGCACCTGACATATAAATTTATATATGGCAGAAGGATTAGAGGCTACACCCCATGATAATGTCTGACATTGCTGTTTTCTCATCAGTATGACCAGATGATAAATAAATACTCCAATCTTATTTACATTTATTATTACAAAAATGCTCCACTATTCAGAATCTTCCATACAATAGTAAATTTTAGGTAATGATCAATATTATTAGAATCTGTGTTGATGAATATATATCAATGATAATATATTTTTAATGCTATAGATAGTTTCAAATAAAAGAGGTAATGACTCTTAACAATGTAAGAAAAATACTAGAGGATTTTTTAATACAGCAAAATTATGCCAGGCTTGTTTCAATACCAAATAATTTCTTCATTAAAATTCAGTAATGTTCTGATATATTCATTAATAAGTATGTTTCACCAGTTGTTTTTTTTTTAACCTCTCCCTGTTGGGCAAAATTCGGAAAAAGAGGCATAAACTTATATTTGATATTTTTGTTACTTTTAGTACTTTGATATAAAACTAATATGGCTTCAGTTAAACTGGGGGTGGGAGATGTGACATCAAAAATTGTGAAGAAAATAATCGATTATCACAATGGGGGGATAAAACTTGATTCTATATATATTTAGAAGTGTTCTCCCATGCTTGACCTAGAGGGGTGGGATAGGGAGGGTGGGAGGGAGACGCAAGAGGTAGGGGATATGGGGATATATGTGTACATATAGCTGATTCACTTTGTTGTACAGCAGAAACTAACACAACATTGGAAAGCGATTATACTCCAGTAAAGATGTAAAAAGAAAAAAATTGCCAAGAAAGACACATGAAAAAAAAGCAAAAAAGAAGTGTTCTCCCATGCTATCAAGGCTGGAATAACTTGAGCTAGGAAAAACCAAATTTGTTTAAGTTGAGGTGGCTGTAACTCCAGCAAGACAGACCTTACACTTGATCAAAGATTGATTTCTATGCTAGGCAGAAAATTTGACTTTGATTAGAGAACTGAAACACCAATGCAGAAATAAGTAATCTCTTTCGTTCCACCAAAATCTGAGAACTTCCTGTCTTTTTTCCCATGAAGTAATAAGCCTAAGCTTGCTCCTGTCTGTCTCTTTCTTTGCACTTTAGCTTGTTTCCTGGTGTTTGTCCTCACTTTATTCCCTTCAACCCAGCTCTACTGAGGTATAATTGACAAATAACATTACATATATAGGGAATTCCCTGGCGGTCCAGTGGTTAGGACTCTGCGCTGTCACTGCCGAGAGCCCAGGTTCAATCCCTTTTTGGGGAACGAAGATCCTGCAAGCTGGGTGGGGTGGCCAAAAAAAAAAAATCATATAAAAGAGGACAGCATGATGATTGATATGCATATATACTGTGAAATGATTACCATAATCAAGTTAATTCATACATCCATCACCTCACATAGTGACGTGTGTGTGTGCACGTGTGTGTGTGTGTGTGTGTGTGTGTGTGTGTGATGGGAATGCTTAAGACTACTCTTTTAGCAAATTTCAAGTTAAAATACAGTATTATTAAATAGTCACCATACTGTACATTATATCCACAGAATTTATTCATCTTATGACTGAAGGGTTGTATCCTTTGATGAGGATCTCCTCCCACCCCTAGCCTCTGGTAACCACCATTCTACTCTCTGTTTCTATGAGTTTGACTTTTTTTTTTTTAAGATTCCACATATAAGTGAGATAATACAAGACAGTATTTGTCTTTGTCTGGCTTATTTTATGTAGCATAATATCTTCCAGGTTCATCCATGTTATCACAAATGGCAGGATTTCCTTCTTTCTCAGGACTGAATAATATTCCATTGTTATATGTATATATGTAACATATACATATCACATAACATATAACATATGTTGAGTATTTATAAAATTACACTTGCCAGATTTAAATATATCTTTTTCATTAGAGGGATTCATATCTCAATAGCATGCTAAGTTTCAGAATGTTAAAAGTATATTCATTTTTTGTTAATACATATGGGCATCTTCACAAATCTTTCAAAATCTCATTAATTCATATTTTGGGGGGAGTTTCTTTTTCTTCTCCTTTCACAAAGATAAATTCCAATTTGCTTCTTTGTTCAAAACAATTCAGTATAGACAGTGTTATCTTCTATATGTCATGTCACTGCTACTAAATTGTGAAAAACAAATCATGTTTTAATTACGTAACCTGAGTATGGCTTTTGATTTTCAATCATCCAAAAGAGGGCTTCTATAAATAAATACCAAAGGAAATAATAAAATATTAAGCCATATTTAATTTATTTTATTTTAATTTTAATAGAATGTTTCAATTAATTTCTTCATTACTGGTCCTAATTAATTCATTTTAGAACTTGCCATAATTCTGTATTTACAAAAATTATTTACTGACTATTTTTTTAAACTTTTTTCTCAATCACTTATTTTATATAGTCAGATTGAATAATTATCAATATATCATAATTCCAAAATGAACAATACTATATTTATAGGATTAATGATTTTGGAGTTGTTTGGTGTTAAGTGAAATTATGAATAACCTTGTTCTCTGTGCTCTGTTTGACATTTTCCTTTCATCACCTATCAGGGAATCTAAAAAAGTAAAGTGCAACTCAGCTGGCTGTCTATGAAGAATAATAATTTGAAATGAGAGTAAGTTGATAGTGTAGTAATGGTCTGGTGATAGCTTTCCCAGGAGACATCTTATGCAAAAATGATGGAGGTCTGCCCATCACTGCACACAGAATGCTGACATTCTTGACTTTAATAGGAAAGCATTTATCTTTTGCACCTGCTCCAGTTTATGAATAGCTGTCATGTACTCCAACAAAAGAGAGGAGAACTGTCACTGTGATTTAAGAAATATACATTGGTGTAAGAAAAAGCAAAATGTTTTGAGCACTTAGAATTTATTTTTCTTGCTCTATTATGCCTGGTTTCTACAGTGAATTATTTAAGTTATACTTAATAGTATTAGAATTTTCCTACTGAGTCCATCAGTATGACTTCATCATTATAGAAAACACTTTGAATTATTAAAGAGACCCTGCGTGTGTGCTTCAGGAATAAAAGGTTGTGCATTTATGATTACTGGATTTTCAGTAGTGTGTAACAAAATGAAACACCTAGATAAAGTGTAAATGCAGTCTTTACAAGCATATCAGTAAGACAAAATTTGAGGTTTATAAAGTTAAAACTTATTCCTAAAAATTCACTAATTCAAATAAAACAAGTAAAGTAATGGAGTTAAATGCATATTGAAATTGATTTTTGGAAAAACAGAAGGTTTTCTTAAAGGTTTTTAGATTCCTGACAAGTTGACAATGGAACCAGAGCCTTTAAATGTGTTAAAATATTGAAATGTTACTGCTTTTCCACACGTTTTTATTTCTAAATATTACTGTTTTACTGGGTGAAATTATGAAAGAAGCCTGTCAGATCTTTTTTACATTTATGTTTTCCCAGCAGGTGTTTCCTCCTATGGCATTTTACATGCTGATTTTTCTTCTCTTGCTGTCTTTCAATTTTAACTTTCCTTCTAAAAATACACGAGATTTCAAGATTATGTACACACACACACACGTAGTTTGTGTGTATACATATATAAAGTATAGCTATAATTTAATCTGACTCATCTTTTAACAAACACTAAACCAAAATTAATTTTCTCCCTTGAGAATATTCACCATTTGAAGTTATTCACTTATTTCACTCCTGCTGATATTACTTAAAATGTCTTTGGACCTATTCCTTTGAAATGTCTTTAAAAACCTGCAGAACATATAAAATACATCTTCATTTTTTATGGATGGTTGAGAGATGGCAGACAGGCATTCAGAGCCATATGTGATGAGAACAGGTAACTGATTGTTTCAGATAATCCATTTTTGGTCCAAGTCAGGGATATGCTATAAAGAACTTGTTGTGTGTTTGGGAGAGGAAAAATGAAAAGGCAGGGAGGAAAAGGAGGGGCCCAAATTGATTATGATAGGATAGCAATTTGAAAAGAAAAATTCAAAAAGATTTTAGCAGTTGTTGAAAAAAGCTTTGAATTTTCCATGGTGACTGTTTTGAAAGAATGCAAACATTTGGAAGTACTGGCAGCCCCTTAAGCACTGAGGTTTTATATGATTTTCATTTGTACTTCTGAGCTCATATCCATATTGGGATTTAAAGTAAACAGCATATAAATCAAAACTGAATCTGATTAATTCTTCCTAAGTCTCTTTCACTCACCTGGCATCAGTCTGGACAAAAGCCTTATTCTCCACCTTGTACCATCCTGTTTGGTTCTTACTGGGAAGGCAGCTTTGTGGGTTTTTAAAAAAAATTATTTATTTATTTTTTTAGGCCGCGCTGCTCGGCTTGTGGGATCTTAGTTCCCCGACCAGGGATCAAACCCCGGGCCCATGGCAGTGAAAGCCCGAGTCCTAACCACTGGACCACTAGGGAATTCCCACATCTTAGCTTTGTTGAGCTTCTGAAAACTCTTGAGTTGTATAGATAATGCTGAATCAAGATGGCTCCAGGAAATGTCAGCTTTGAACAGAGGAAGCAAAGTAAATTTAGAAAAGAGGAAAGGAGCCTAGATTCAGAGAGAGTCTCCATTCTAACCAGAACTTTGGGTGGTTTTCACCTTAGGAAGATACGATCTGGAGAGGGATCAAAAATGAGCAATTTAATACAAGCTGCTAACTGAAATTTCATACTAATTATCGAAGTTTCTCTATGTCTTACCTCATGAGATTGAGTGGTATGCTTGGAAGAGGAGATCAAGTTTTAGATTTAGGAAACCAGTCCTAATTTCAGTTCTGACCCTAAAGTATTTGTGATCGTGACAAATTAAAGAAAATGGTGTTTTTCTCATTTTCTAAATTGATCTTTTGACTTAGATAAGGAATTTAAACAAGCCAGCCACAGCAAAATGAATTGTCCAAGATCATAATGGGTTTGAAACATGGAGGTAGGCTTGGAAGGATACAGCTTTTGTCTCATAAAAACATCTGCTTCTCTGTGAGATAATAGCTCAGAAATTTTCTTTCAATTTGTCTAAAATCATGCACGAAAGAGGTTACTGTGCTAGAAAAGACATCCCTGTCAGTGAAACTGAACAATTCTGGGGGAAAATGCTTTTTCAACTGTACAACAGTAAACCAGAAAAACCCATGCTTGGTTTTAAAGTTAAGGTTAAGTATGCTTTTTATTATCCTTTTAGTTGGTTCAAACACTTCCACTGATTTCCAGCTCAAATGTTTACTTTGTTCATCACGGTGAAAATCCCAAATCACATAAGATTATACTAAAGGCAGTCTTCTAGTCATCTGGAAATCAAATACTAAAACCTTAGGGAAACAGCTTCCATTTTCAAGAATAGTTTTCTGTCCAATGTTTAATCCTAACAACATTTGAGACCCTACTCTGTACAGAGCATTATAGGTTATTCAGAATATTTGCAATAACAACACTTCATATAAAAATATGACACAATACCCCTGGACATCATTTACTGTAGATACAGATTCTAGCTAATAGGATGTTTTCATGTTCTCTTGGATAAACTTCATGCTCTATCCCGCAGACAGAGGTTGTTTCATTTGAAAAGATAATTACAATAGAAAAAAATCAGTGGAGTATATATAAACATTAGCAATTGCCAATATTTTTTTCTAATTTTATGTGTTTTTAACCAATAATAAAGATATTTTGTTGCATATAACTCCCTTTTTTTAATTCTGAAATCTTATTGACTTGATTTTTCTTACTTGAAAATTCTTCCAAGATTTTTGTAAAAAAACAAACACAACAAATAAGGACTGTGGCTAGTCTCAGTCTTTTCACAACTGGAATGTTTTTTTTTTCCTAATCTTGTATCAACTTTTATGTTGAGAAATGAGAGTTAAATCAAATTTTTTAAAACAGATACACACTACTATATATTATAAAATAGATAAACAGCAAGGATATACTGTATAGCACTGGAAACTATATTCAGGATCTTATGATAACCTATAATGGGAAAGAATCTGGAAAAGAATAGATATGTATAAGAATGTATAACTGAATCACTTTGCTGTACACCTGAAACTAACACAACATTGTAAAACAACTCTACCTCAATTAAAAAAAAAAAACTGGAAGGGGAAAAATGATTTTTTAAAAAGCCAATATTTGTTTTGTTTTTTACAAGAAGAGAGCAGAAAAACAAAGCATCCATAGTTCAAAATGCATAATCAAGTGTCCTTCATTCTCTCCCAAATGTCTCAAAGGTGACTGGCAAACTTTCTCCAAAAGAGCCCTCAGCATTCTATAATATTACACTTTCTGATTTGTTGCACTAAGGGAAAAAGAAAGGCTAGAATTGTTTTAGGAGGGGGAGCCATTTACAATGTTCTATGAAAGTGAGCCATTTTAAGTACAGTGTTATGAGATAGTTACTATATTGTACTATTTCATATATACTATGTATACTACTTGATACATACTGTATGTGTGTGTATGTGTAAATTTTAAACATAGCATTTTGCTAAATTTTATAAAAAATTTGAACCTCAGATCCCTTAATCAAGAATGTAAATTTTACCATATTTTTCCTTTGGGAAAAATATCAACTTGAATTATTATTATTAGCTTACATAGTAACAAGAATAAAATTTTATGTAACTTTATGTTAACAAAGCATCATCATGACCTATAACCCAATGAAGGGCTATTTTTCTTCTTTCCCCATATCACTCTCCCTTTATCTCCTTCATTCTTCTCCCCCACCAGTTTTATTGAGCTTTAATTGGCATATAACATTGTTTTAGATATACAACATAATTATTTGCTATATATATATAGCAAAATGACGACCACATAGCATTAGCTAACACCTCCATCACTTCACATAGCTACAATTTTTGTTTGTTTTTTTGCTATTGAGTTGTATGAGTTCTTTGTATTTTTTGAGTACTAGCCCCTTATCAGATCTATGATTTGCAAACATTTTCTCCCATCCCATAGGTTACCTTTTCATTCTGTTGATGGTTTCTTTTCCTATGCAGAAGCTTTTAATTCTGATGTAGTCTCACTTGTTTATTTTTGCTTTTTTTGCCTTCGTTTTGGTGTCAAATCCAAAAAGTCATTGCCAAGACTGATGTCAAAGAGCTTCCTGCCTATATTTTCTTCTAGAAGTTTATGGTTCAAGTCTTACATTCAAGTCTTTAATCCATTTTGAGTTGATTTTTGCATATTGTGTAAGATAGTGGTCCAGTTTCATTCTTTTGCCTGCAGCTGTCCAGTTTTCCCAATACCACTTATTAAAGGGACTGTCCTTTCTCCATTGTATATTCTGGCTTCTTTGTCATAAATCAATTCACCTTATGTGCATGGGTTAATTTCTGGTCTCTGTATTCTGTTTCATTGGTTTATGTGTCTGTTTTTTATGCCAGTACCATATGGTTTTGATTACTATAGCTTTGTAATATAATTTGAAATCAGGGAGCATGGTGCCTCCAGCTTTGTTTTCTTTCTGAAGATTGCTTTGACTATTCAGGGTCTTTTGTGGTTCCATACAAATTTTAGGATCGTTTGTTCTACTTCTGTGAAAAATGTCATTGGAATTTTGACAGGGGTTGCATTGAATCTGTAGATTGTTGTGAGTAGTATGGACATTTTAATAATATTAATTCTTCCAGTCAATGAGCACAGAATATCTTTTGTGTCTTCTTAAGTTTCTTTCATCTATGTCTTATAGTTTTCAGTGTATAGGTCTTTCGCCTCCATTGTTAAATTTATTCCTAGGTATTTTATTCTTTTTGATGCAATTACAAATGGAATTATTTTCTTAATTTCTCTTTCTGATAGTCTATTATTATTGTATAAAGATTGTAACTGATTTTTAAATATTGATTTTGTATCCTGCAACTTTACTGAATGCATTTATTAGTTCTAACAGTTTTTGGTAGAGTCTTTAGGGTTTTCTTTATATAACATCATGTCATCTGCAAATAGAGACAGTTTTACCTCTGTTTTATTTGGATGTCTTTTATTTCTTTTTCTTGACTAATTGCTGTGGCTAGGACGTCTAGTACTATGTTGAATAAAAGTGGCAAGAGTGGACATCCTTTTCTTGTTTCTGATCTTAGTAAAAAAGCTTTCAGTTTTTCAACATTGAGCATTTTAGCTATGGGCATGTCATATATGGCCTTCATTATGTTTAGGTACGTTTCCTCTATACACAGTTTGTTGAGAATTTTTATCATGAATGGATGTTGAATTTTGTCAAATGCTTTTTCTGCATCTATTGAGATGATCATATGATTTTTTTTTCTTTTTATTTATTTATTTATTTATTTATTTATTTATCTATTTTTGGCTGTGTTGGGTCTTCGGTTCGTGCGAGGGCTTTCTCCAGTTGCGGCAAGCGGGGGCCACTCTTCATCGCGGTGCGGGGACCGCTCTTCATCGCGGTGCGCGGGCCTTTCTCTATCGCGGCCCCTCCCGTCGCGGGGCACAGGCTCCAGACGCGCAGGCTCAGCAATTGTGGCTCACGGGCCCAGCTGCTCCGCGGCATGTGGGATCTTCCCAGACCAGGGCTCGAACCCGTGTCCCCTGCATTAGCAGGCAGATTCTCAACCACTGCGCCACCAGGGAAGCCCGATCATATGATTTTTAAATTCATTTTGTTAATGTGGTGTATCACATACACCATGTTCAAGTGGGATTTATTCCAGGGGTGCATGGATGTTTCAACATCCACAGCTCAAACCTTCATTTGCCTTTGTTTAGGCTACCATATGTCTCAGTTCGCCCAGGACAGTCCTACTTTATGCTGGTTGTCTTAGTGTAATTAAAAATAGAGCCCCCTCAGATAAGCACATGAAAACATGTTCACCATCATTAGTTATTAGGAAAATGTAAATTAAAACCAAAATGAGATACCACTACACACTCACTAGAATGGCTAAAATTATAAACAAGCCTTGACCATACCAAATGTTGGTGAGCATGTGGGCCAAGTATAATTTCAAAACACTGCTATAAAGAATGTTAAATAGTCCAATCACTTTGGAAAATATTTAACAGTTTCTTAAAAACTTAAAGGCACCTACCATACCACCCAGCCATTCCACATCTAGATGTTTACATAAGAAAAATGAATGCATATCTCCATACCAAGACTTTTACATGAATATTCATAGCAGCCTTATTTGGAATAACTCCAAAACAGGAGAATGGATAAACAATTACAGTATAGCTATACAATGGAATATTACTCAGAAATCCATAGGAAGAAATTTTTGATACATACAATCTGTAAGAATCTCTATGTGAAAGAAGTCAAACAAAAAAAGACGAAGTAGATAATTCTATTTATATAAAATTCTATAAAATGCAAATGTGACAGACCAGATCTGTGGTTACCTGAAGATAGGGAAGATAGGGGTGAAAGGAAAGGTTACAAAGAGGAAACTTTTTGAGATGGTGACTATTTTTATTATCTTGACTGTGGCAATAGTTTCACAGGTGTATGCCAAAACTCATCAAACTGTAAATTTATTTTTTATCATCATTATTTTTTAAATATAGAACACTTCACAAATTTGTGTGTCATCCTTGCACAGGGGCCATGCTAATCTCCTCTGTATCGTTCCAATTTGAGTATATGTGCTGCTGAAGCGAGCACAAACTATAAATTTAAATATGCACAGTTTATCGTATATCAATATACCTCAATTGGCTTTTAAAAGAAATAATGCCACCTTTCACTCTCAAAAATATTTCAGTTTGAATGTTGGTAATATTCTATTTCTTAGTCTGCATTTTATAGATTTTTTTAAAGATCTTAATTGGAGTATAATTGCTTTACAATGTTGTGTTAGTTTCTGCTATATAACAAGGTGAATCAACTATATGTATACATATATCCCCATATCCCCTCCCTCTTGCACCTCCCTCCCACTCTCCCTATCCCACCCCTCTAGGTGGTCATAAAAAACTGAGCTAATCCCCCTATGTGATGTAGCTGCTTCCCACTAGCTATCTATTTTACATTTGGTAGTGTATATATGTCAATGATACTCTCTCACTTCATCCCAGCTTACACTTCCCCATCCCCATGTTCTCAAGTCCATTCTCTAAGTCTGTGTCTTTATTCCTGTCCTGCCCCTAGGTTTGTCAGGACTTTTTTTTTTTTTTTTTTTTTTTAGATTCCATATATATGTGTTAACATATGGTATTTGTTTTTCTCTTTCTGACTTACTTCACTCTGTATGACAGACTCTACGTCCATCCACCTCACTACAAATAGTTCAGTTTCATTTCTTTTTATGGCTGAGTAACAGTCCATTGTATATATGTGCCACATCTTCTTTATCTATTCATCTGTCGATGGACACTTAGGTTGCTTCCATATCCTGGCTATTGTAAATAGAGCTGCAATGAACATTGTGGTACATGACTTTTTTGAATTATGGTTTTCTCAGGGTATATGCCCAGTAGTGGGATTGCTGTGTCATATGGTAGTTCTATTTTTAGTTTTTTAAGGAACCACCATACTGTTCTCCATAGTGGCTGTATCACTTTACATTTCCACTAACAGTGCAAGAGGGTTCCCTTTTCTCCACACCCCCTCCAGCATTTATTGTTTGTAGATTTTTTGATGATGGCCATTCTGACTGGTGTGAGGTGATACCTCATTGTAGTTTTGATTTGTATTTCTCTAATGATTAGTGGTGTTGAGCATCCTTTCATGTGTTTGTTGGCAATCTGTATATCTTCTTTGGAAAAATGTCTATTTAGATGTTCTGCCCACTTTTGGATTGGGTTGTTTGTTTTTTTGATATTGAGCTTTGTGAGCTGCGTGTATATTTTGGAGATTAATCCTTTGTCAGTTACTTCACTTGCAAATATTTTCTCCCATTCTGAGGGTTGTCTTTTCTTCTTGTTTATGGTTTCCTTTGCTGTGCAAAAGCTTCTAAGTTTCATTAGGTCCCATTTGTTTATTTTTGTTTTTATTTCCATTTCTCTAGGAGGTGGGTCAAAAAGGATCTTGCTGTGATGTATGTCAAAGACTGTTCTTCCTATGTTATCCTCTAAGAGTTTTATAGTGTCTGGCCTTACATTTAGGTCTTTAATCCATTTGGAGTTTATTTTTGTGTATGGTGTTAGGGAGTGTTCTAATTTCTTTCTTTTACATGTAGCTATCCAGTTTTCCCAGTACCATTTTTTGAAGAGGCTGTCTTTTCTTCATTGTATATTCTTGCCTCCTTTATCAAAGATAAGGTGACCATATGTGCGTGGGTTTATCTCTGGGCTTTCTATCCTGTTCCATTGATCTATATTTCTCTTTTTGTGGCAGTACCATACTATCTTGATTACTGTAGCTTTGTAGTATAGTCTGAAGTCAGGGAGCCTGATTCCTCCAGCTCTGTTTTTCTTTCTCAAGATTGCTTTGGCTATTCGGGGTCCTTTGTGTTTCCATACAAATTGTGAAAATTTTTGTTCTAGTTCTGTGAAAAATGCCATTGGTAGTTTGATAGGGATTGCATTGAATCTGTAGATTTCTTTGGGTAGTATAGTCATTTTCACAATATTGATTCTTCCAATCCAAGAACATGGTATATCTCTCCATCTGTTTGTATCATATTTAATTTCTTTCATCAGTGTCCTATAGTTTTCTGCATACAGGTCTTTTGGCTCCATAGGTAGGTTTATTCCTAGATATTATATTCTTTTAGTTGCAATGGTAAATGGGAGTGTTTCCTTAATTTCTCTTTCAGATTTTTCATCATTAGTGTATAGGAATGCAAGACATTTCTGTACCTAAATTTTGTATCCTGCTACTTTACCAAATTCATTGATTAGCTCTAGTAGTTTTCTGATAACATCTTTAGGATTCTCTACGTGTAGCATCATGCCATCTGCAAACAGTGACAGTTTTACTTCTTTTCCTATTTGGATTCCTTTTTTTTCTCTGATTGCTGTGGCTAAAACTTCCAAAACTATGTTGAATAATAGTGGTCAGAGTGGACAACCTTGTCTTGTTCCTGATCTTAGAGGAAATGGTTTCAGCTTTTCACCATTGAGAATAATATTGGCCTAGGGTTTTTCATATATGGCCTTTATTATGTTGAGGTAGGTTCCCTCTATGCCTACCTCAGGAGAGTTTTTATCATAAATGGGTGTTGAATTTTGTTGACAGCTTTTTCTGCGTCTATTGAGATGATCATATGGTTTTTATCCTTCAATTTGTTAATATAGTGTATTACATTGATTTGTGTATATTGAAGAATCCTTGCATCCCTGGGATTGATCCCACATGATCAGGGTGTATGATCCTTTTAATGTGTTGTTGGATTCTGTTTTCTAGTATTTTGTTGAGAATTTTTGTATCTGTATTCATCAGTGATATTGGCCTGTAGTTTTCTTTTTTTGTGACATCTTTGTCTGCTTTTGGTATCAGGGTGATGGTGGCCTCATAGAATGAGTTTGGGAGTGTTCCTCCCTCTGCTATATTTTGGAAGAGTTTGAGAAGGATAAGTGTTAGCTCTTCTCTAAATGTTTGATAAAATTTGCCTGTGAAGCCATCTGGTCTTAGACTTTTGTTTGTTGGAAGATATTTAATCATAGTTTCAATTTCAGTGCTTGTGATTGGTCTGTTTATATTTTCTATTTCTTCCTGGTTCAGTCTTGGAAGATTGTGCTTTTCTAAGAATTTGTCCGTTCCTTCCAGGTTGTCCATTTTATTGGCATATAGTCACTTGTAGTAATCTCTCATGAACCTTTGTATTTCTGCAGTGTCAGTTGTTACTTCTCGTTTTTCATTTCTAATTCTGTTGATTTCAGTCTTCTCCTTTTTTTTCTTGATGAGTCTGGCTAATGGTTTATCAATTTTGTTTACCTTCTCAAAGAACCAGCTTTTGGTTTTATTGATCTTTGCTATTGTTTCCTTCATTTCTTTTTCATTTATTTCTTTTTTTAAACATCTTTATTGGAGTATAATTGCTTTTTAATGTTGTGTTAGTTTCTGCTGTATAACAAAGTGAATCAGCTCTATGTATACATATATCCCCATATCCCCTCCCTCTTGCGTCTCCTTCCCACCCTCCCAATCCACCCCTCTAGCTCGTCTCAAAGCACTGAGCTTATCTCCCTGTGCTATGCAGCTGCTTCCCACTAGCTATCTATTTTACATTGGTAGTGTATATATGTCAATGCTACTCTCTCACTTTGTCCCAGCTTACCCTCCCCCCTCCCCATGTCCTCAAGTTTCATTTATTTCTGATCTGATCTTTATGATTTCTTTCCTTCTGCTAACTTTGGGGTTTTTTTGTTCTTCTTTCTCTAATTGCTTTAGGTGTAAGGTTAGGTTGTTTATTTGAGATGTTGCTTGTTTCTTGAGGTAGGATTGTATTGCTATAATCTTCCCTCTTAGAACTTCTTTTGCTGCATCCTATAGGTTTTGGGTCATCATGCTTTCATTGTCATTTGTTTCTAGGTATTTTTTGATTTCCTCTTTGATTTCTTCAGTGATCTCTTGGTTATTTAGTAGTGTGTTGTTTAGCCTCCATGTGTTTGTATTTCTTACAGTTTTTTTTCCTGTAATTGATATCTAGTCTCATAGCATTGTGGTTGGAAAAGATACTTGATATGATTTCAATTTTCTTAAATTTACCAAGGCTTGATTTGTGACCCAAGATATGATCTATCCTGGAGAATGTTTCATGAGCACTTGAGAAGAAAGTGTATTCTGTTGTTTTTGGATGGAATGTCCTATAAATATCAATTAAGTCCATCTTGTTTAATATGTCATTTAAAGCTTGTGTTTCCTTATTTATTTTCATTTTGGATGATCTGTCCATTGGTGAAAGTGGGGTGTTAAAGTCCCCTACTATTATTGTGTTACTGTCGATTTCCCCTTTTATGGCTGTTAGCATTAGCCTTAGGTATTGAGGTGCTCCTATGTTGGGTGCCTAAATAGTTACAATTGTTATATCTTCTTGGATCAATCCCTTGATCATTGTGTAGTGTCCTTCTTTTTCTCTTGTAATAGTCTTTATTTTAAGTCTATTTTGTCTGATATGAGAATTGCTACTCCAGCTCTCTTTTGATTTCCATTTGCATGGAATATCTTTTTCCATCCCCTCACTTTCAGTCTGTATGTGTCCCTAGGTCTGAAGTGGGTCTCTTGTAGACAGCGTATATATGGGTCTTGTTTTTGTATCCATTCAGGCAGTCTATGTCTTTTGGTTGGAGCACTTAATCTATTTACATTTAAGGTAATTATCGATATGTATGTTCCTATTACCATTTTCTTAATTGTTTTGGGTTTGTTTTTGTAGGTCTTTTCCTTCTCTTGTGTTTCCTGCCTAGAGAAGTTCCTTTAGCATTTGTTGTAAAGCTGGTTTGGTGATGCTAAATTCTCTTAACTTTTGCTTGTCTGTAAAGGTTTTAATTTCTCTGTCAAATCTGAATGAGATCCTTGCTGGATAGAGTAATCATGGTTGTAGGTTTTTCCCTTTCATCACTTTAAATATGTCCTGCCACTCCCTTCTGGCTTGCAGAGTTTCTGCCGAAAGATCAGCTGTTAGCCTTATGTAGATTCCCTTGTATGTTATTTGTTTCTTTTCCCTTGCTGCTTTTAATATTTTTTCTTTGTGTTTAATTTTTGATAGTTTGATTAATATGTGTCTTGGTGTGTTTCTCCTTGGATTTATCCTGTATGGTACTCTCTGTGCTTCCTGGACTTGATTGACTATTTCCTTTCCCATGTTAGGGAAGTTTTCGACTATAATCTCTTCAAATATTTTCTCAGACCCTTTCTTTTTTTTTTCTTTTTTAGATAGTACATGTTTATTCACACATTAAGCTAAGAAAAATTCTTGCATGAAATAACTTACAACACCTCTCACCTTCCCCTTAGATTCTTTCTTTTTAAAACATATTTATTGTAGTATAATTGCTTCACAATGGTGTGTTAGTTTCTGCTTTATAACAAAGTGAATCAGCTATACATATACATATATCCGCATATCCCCTCCCTCTTGCATCTCCTTCCCCCCCCATCCCACCCCTCTAGGTGGTTACAAAGCACTGAGCTGATCTCCCTGTGCTATGCGGCTGCTTCCCACTAGCTAGCTATTTTACATTTGGTAGTATATAGAAGTCCATGCCACTCTGTCACTTTGTCCCAGCTTACCCTTCCCCCTCCCCATGTCCTCAAGTCCATTCTCTACGTCAGACCCTTTCTTTTTCTCTTCTTCTTCTGGGACCCCTATAATTCGAATATTGGCACATTTAATGTTGTCCCAGAGGTCTCTGAGGCTGTCCTCAATTTTTTCATTCTTTTTTTTAATTCTGCTCTGTGGTAGTTATTTCCACTCTTTTATCTTCCAGGTCACTTATCCATTCTTCTGCGTTAGTTACTCTGCTATTAGTTCCTTCTAGAGAATTTTTAATTTCATTTATTGTGTAGTTCATCATTGTTTGTTTGCATTTAGTTCTTCAAGGTCCTTGTTAAACGTTTCTTGTATTTTCTCCGTTCTATTTCCAAGATTTTGGATCATCTTTACTATCATTACTCTAAGTTCTTTTTCAGGTAGACTGCCTATTTCTTCTTCATTTGTTTCATCTGGTGAGTTTTTACCTTGCTTCTTCATCTGTTGCATATTTCTCTGTCTTCTCATTTTCTTTAACTTACTGTATTTGGGGTCTCCTTTTCGCAGGCTGCAGGTTCGTAGTTCCTTTTGTTTTTGGTGTCTGCCCCCAGTGGGTGAGGTTGGTTTAGTGGCTTGTGTAGGCTTCCTGGTGGAGGGGACTGGTGCCTGTGTTCTGGTGGGTGGGGCTGGATCTTGTCTTTCTGGTGGGCAGGGCCACATCCGGTGGTGTGTTTTGTGGTGTCTTTGAACTTAGTATGATTTTAGGCAGCCTCTCTGCTAGTGGGTGGGGTTGTGTTCCTGTCTTCCTAGTTATTTGGCATAGGGCGTCCAGCACTGGAGCTTGCTGGCCGTTGGGTGGAGCTGGGTCTTAGTGTTGAGATGGAGATCTTTGGGAGAGCTCTCGCCAATTGATATTATGTGGGGCCGGGAGGTCTCTGGTGGTCCAGTGTCCTGAACTCAGGTCTCCCACCTCAGAGGCTCAGACCTGACACCAGGCCGGAGCACCAAGACCCTGTCAGCCACATGGCTTTAAACTTCCTTCCTTGTGAGCCCCTGGAGGCGAAGTTGATTTGCCAACCAAGTTCCCGCTTCTCCATTCTCTGGCCATTGACTCAGGCGTGTGCTGTTAGTATCTCAGCCTAGGTTTCCTTGATGGCAGTGGGAATCCAACAGGGAAAGAACCTTCCCCGCTGAGGCAGGGGGCTTCGGCTGGGCTAGGACCCAAAGGGAGGCGTCCATACAACCAATTCAGGAATGCCACCTCTCACCGTGGCTCTCGGCCCTTCTCTCCTCCTTCCCCTCCAATTTTATAGATTTTAAATCTGGTTATTGGTTTCACAGATTTATTCAGTTTTTGAAAATCCATTTATGATATGTACACTTTTCTGTGTATATTTTAAACTTCAACCAAAACTTCCCCCGCAAAGGACCTGAAAGAATTTCTGAGGGCAACATGCAGAAAGTGTCCCAGTTGGACAATAAATTATAGCCTGACCCTATTCTTTGTATTTTTATTTTTTCTACTTTAGAGAAAAGAAAACTAAGATTTAGAAACACCTTGTAAAAAGCCACAAAAATAGTAAATATTTCAGTGGAGACTTCAGATAGGTTTTTCTTTCCTGAAAAATCTAGGTGCTTTCCTATGCTTTTCCACCCAGTGAACGAACTGGCTTATCTTTAGCAAAGGTTTGTTATGTTAAAAAATAACAAGCCCTTACAGTGGAGGATTACTGGACTGAATGTCAATATTATGACATAGTATAAGTGTGTTTCATGTTTGGTAATTGCAATCATTGTTGCTTTTGTTGTGGTCATCCATGTACAATGCATGGTGTCAGTCTATCTATCTCTTGTAAAAATAAAATACAGTGTGTGTGTGTGGAAAAAAAAAAAATAACAAGCCTTATTCCTTTATAGTCATCCCTTATACATTTATATCATAATTCACGATGATTGCATTAGATTCCTTCAGAGCTAAAGAATAATATTCATTTCAATATTTATAGCAAATTTTGGAACACAAAGGAACTGACCCCTTCTCAGTTAGTACAATGGTACCAATATGGTCTTTGGGAAAAGGAACTATAATAAAAAAGGATTTTAAGGAAACAAAAGACCTCCCACTAGTGGAGAATGTAATTCTGATCATAGAATGAAATGACCAGTAGAGAAAATAATATATTCATCAGCCTTTTGAGATACAGTGAACACATAAGAAAAAACTCCATGCATTGATGTATATTAGTATGATGCTTTGCATACAGTAGGCCCTCAAAATGGAGTAGACTAATTTTAGTTCATAGCCAGTTTAAGGAAAGGATAGGGAAGGAGAAGGTGGTCAGGCAGACAGGAAAGAGGAGGGAAAATTTAGGTGCAGTAGAGCAAGAGACAGCAGAGAAATGCTCTGTAGGTTCTGAAATAAATCATTTCCAGTGATCTCTAGCTGTTACTTGAGGCTTTGGGCTCCTAATTATAGATTTTATTGGTTGCCTACTCAATATCGATTTCTCTACACATATGTGCTAAAACCATGACTCCGGTTTTGTTCAAATAGCCACTCTCCTCCGTGTGGCCACATACGAGTGAGAGGCTGGCCCCATTCCAGCCCCAGAAGGTAACTCCTAATTGCTCTATGGCATTCTCATTTTACTTGCCATTGTTTTAGAAAGGACACGTGACCCAGTCAGAAATGAGAAATCTGCTAGAAGCCTCTAGGAAAGGCTTTCTTACTCTTAAACAAGACACAAGAAGGACGGCTTCCTCATCTTTAGTTTGTCAATATTATATCTTGGTGTGATTCCCAGAGCTGCTTCAGCTACTTTCCTATCATGAGATAAGCATGTGGAAAAAGTTGGTACCTTGAAGGAGGCAGAACTGAAAACTGGAAATTACCTAGGTCCTTAAGTGATGTCATTAAGCCACTAATTTACCCATCCTTGGGGGTTGCTACTTATCAGCCAAGTGATCTAGGCCTGAGTTTCCTCAACTATAAAATGAGAAAGATGATTTTTTGATTTGATCCATCTGGGACCCTTCAGCTCTATCATCATTCCATGCTTCTTGCAATCCATAAACCATGGCAGTGAAGTTACTGAGCACTTCTTACTGGTGAAAATATATAACCTGGAAAATGAAAACATCAGTGAGTTCTAATATAATTTTCAGTGTAATTTCTAGGAACACGAGTTTTAAAAGTTGCCTAGGGCCAAGCTATTAAAAGATTTCCAGGCATTTCAAATATCAAAAGCTGATATGTGCCCAGTGTTGATATAATGTGAGAAATAATTGGTAAGAAACTTGAGTAAGTGCCAAGTAGCAGAATCTAGACCGGGACTCCCAACATTCCAGGACCAGTCTATCTCTTTTGCTTTCTGTGGTGTTGCTGCTACTACCTGACTGTTAACTTACATCCAGTGTTTCAAAGCATTTGCTCTTTGTTAATGATGTTTCAGAATTTCCTGACCTTGCAATAATTTATTTATTGTCAAGGCAATAAAAAAGGAAAAAGGATTCTTGCATCAAATGGGGTTTTAAGCTAACTGATCTCCAAGCCTTGAGTTCTTGAGAAGTAAACGTTTTCCCCCAATATAATTTTTTCTATTTTCACAAACAACTATTAATGTTTCCCAGTTATTGATAGAAAAGGAAGTCTTTTAGTGTTAACGCACCTAAAGCCACTCTTATGTGTAGACAAAGAAGTGGTTGATTTTCAGGTATCTTGGGATGTTCCCATTATCCAGTACCTGAGTTTGAAGTGCCTGTGTTAAGGCAAATATTTTTCTAGGTTCAAATTTCTATAAGTCAATATGATATGAATTAGGACATTAGTAAAGGCTATCTTCCTTTCTTCCATATAAATCATATATGTGATGAGTCCCTATAACATATGAGGTACTATGCTTTTATTTCATGCAACATTTAAAATGTTATAACCAGAAAATTAAGCCAATAGAAATGGAAACATCGTTAGAAACACTGGACAAAGAAAGCAAGTGATAGGGAAGGGGTTGGGAGTAAATCCTGCAATTTGTGGCTTAAGTTGTGCTTTAGTTCACCATCTATGTAATGATAGTAAATTGAATATATTTGATTATTAATAAAAACCACCTGTTTATAAAGGGCTTAGAACTTTATGAATTATGGCAGAGCAAACATAAACATGATCTGAGGATCTTAAAACTAATAATATTCTCATCTAATGCTTTTTTAAAAAGTGTATAAACTCTGTTTTGGTCATAATGGTTCTAACATTGCAAATATCTCACTCAAGAGACCAGCTTTTCTTTGAACAGTTTTCTCTCTGGAAGTAATGTTAGGGAAAGCCAGCCTGGTTTCACTTCCCTGCCTCATCTCCTTTCCTCTGTCTTTTCCACAGATGCCCTCTGCTCACAGGCACAGTTTCACCCATTTCTGTCCAATCATAGGTTCCTCAGACTATCTGCAAACTTTTCAAAATTAACTCATCGTACCAGATCTGGATCCCTGGGCTGTTCTGACAAACCTAGAGTCTCTGGTGTGCCTTGGATGCCTAGGCACTCCTTATCTAGAGCTTTCTTTCACCCCTTCCTGCTTCTCCATGTGTACAGGGTCTGCCTCAGTTGCCCTGTCTGCCTTCTCACCTTCCTTACCTAATAGTGATGGCCCTCCTCCTAGGATCAAACAGTTCCTGCCAGGCCATCCTGTAAAACAAGTCATCAATATTTTACAACTGAGAACCAGATAAAATTTCCCAGTATCATGGCTGGCCTTCTAGCTTAAACACCCATTCCTCCTTCTAGCGACAGTTCCAACTTTGGCTTGGGATTCAGCCTTCCCCCATTTTAGTTCATGTAGACTGGGTGGGCCTTTGTTCTAAGCCCTAGGGATGGAGTTTGGGACCCAAGATATACTATTTCCACAATGATTGGTTCAAAGGTGGGAATGTGACTTAAAATGACCCAAGCAGAGAAAATGTCAGGACTTCCTCTGGAAGTTGTAGGATAGTTGTTCCCTCTTCTTTGGTTAAACTTAAACCTGTAAGGTTGTAACCTAATCAGATTTGACTCTAATATTTGTAGCTCACAGAGTAAGGAAACAAATGGAGGCCTATGTTCTAAACATAGAACCATATGCTTAAAAATGTAAACATTATAAAATCCAACACAATGTTATATACAAATTGTTCTTTTCTCCTACCTGGACAAATATACTTTCATAATGACCCAGAAGGCAATGTTCAAATTCTCAGACTCTTCAGATTTCTGCTCTGGAACATGGCTGGATGAAGAGATCACACACACTTTGGCCCAACTCCTTCTCTTCTCACTCCAGCCTCAATTCTCTGCCAGAAGGGGACTCATAAGATATGTATGAACACCCCAGCCTGCTCATCTAAATTCCATACACATCATCTGCAAACAGCTCACTCTTGGGCCCAAAGGTATGCAGATTGTCAGTTTAGTTCACCTTCAGGGGGATGGGCTAAAAGGAGAGGTCCACTGAGGGCTGAGAACTAGCTTGGAGATTTTTGGCAGGGAATCCTTTGGTCTGTGGTATCCAGAGTGTGATCCAGAGGGATGTGAGAGGGTTCTGGGGGAGTATGTGTCTTTGACTCCTGAGGCTCTTTGCCCCATGGGGAGGGGCATGGCTGAAGGAGAGCCAGAGAAGAACTCCCTATAGTACAGGGTCCACAGGAGGATCCCTTTTATCTGGCTTGAAGGATGGCACTGCTTCAGACAACTGTCTCACAACCATGAGGGTAGGACCTGTCTTAGAATAAATCCAACACATCAGAGAAGAACCAAGCCAAGCCAAGAGATAGAGAGAACTGGGTTATGGTTATATCATGTAAGTTTCCACATAAGCCACACCTACAGCCAACACTCTCCTGGGACTGTCCAGTTTTATGAGCTAATTCATTTGGGTTTTGCTCAAGCCAATTTGGGCTGAGGTTTCTGTCACTTGACGACTGAAAGCATCATGTCTGGTAGGCTTCTTGATGGTATTCTGTGAATGACTCATGTCTGGGCTGCTCTGCTTCCTAAGGATGTGGATTAGCTCCCCCATCTCCCTCCCCTGCACCCTGGTAGGGAGGGGTCCTATGTCAGTGTAAATTCTCTTCTTTGTCAGCCCCATTTTGCCTAGGTACCAACCTGCCTCATATCTGCATCCTCCTAGTTTCCAAGGAGAAGGAGCTATAAACTGCCAAACAATAATCCACTCATGAAATTATTGCTAAATTTATAACACCCAACAGTTGGGCCAGTTGAAAATATGCTACAATGTGATAAATGTCAGAGAAAGACTCAAACAATTTAATGAACTCTATATTCTTTTTTTTTTTTTTTTTTTAAATCTTGTGTTGCTTTTTCTTTCAAATCTTATGTGGCCAATTTACTAGTTTTTATTTATTTATTTATTTATTTTTGGCTGTGTTGGGTCTTCGTCTCTGCGCGAGGGCTTTCTCCAGTTGTGGCAAGTGGGGGCCACTCTTCATCGCGGTGCGCGGGCCTCTCACTATCGCGGCCTCTCCTGTTGCAGAGCACAGGCTCCAGACGCGCAGGCTCAGCAATTGTGGCTCACGGGCTCAGTTGCTCCGCGGCATGTGGGATCCTCCCAGACCAGGGCTCGAACCCGTGTCCCCTGCATTGGCAGGCAGATTCTCAACCACTGCGCCACCAGGGAAGCCCCTGAACTCTATATTCTTGAAAGCATCAATTCTTCATCATCAGCTTCTTCAGTAAGGGCAGTCTAAACATTTGGGAAGGAAATACTCCTACTTTGAAAACTGGTTCTTCTGTTTATTGACAGCTTGTGTCAAAATTTAAGATGTATATATGTGTACAAAGAGCTTTGTTTCTCATTCCCCATCTCCAATGGCCTGTCTGATTTTAGTACCAATTAAGAAGGTTCAGCTCAGAATTCTAGTCCCCTAGCAGAGACTCTAAACCCCCAGAAACTAACTTCTTAAGGTCATATGGAACACTACATGAAAATAGAGCTTTATCAACTTCAATGACTAATCACTATGTTCCCTATAAAATCATGCCCTAATGAAGTGTGTGGGTTTTTTTAAAGGTAAAATGCCTTTATTGTTTGAAGCATAAAAAAAGTGTAAACAAATTGGTATGATATTTCATTAGTCTTCCCAGTGATGTTATAAAAATACAGTGCCACTTAGTCTTTTAAACTCTTGAAACTGTCCAAAAGTTCATATTTAGCATTACATAAAAGGCACTTAAAACACACACTGAGATGATTAAAAAAACAAAACAAAACCACCTCATAAATACAATTGAAATTGCCTTGGGAAAAAGTTCTAAATATAGACTACTCAGTGAAGTCTAAATAGGACTTCACTTTTTCTTTTCCAAAACATAGTATTTTCCTCATGTTTTGCCTACAGGCATCGTAAATGTAGACTGCCTTCTCCTACCTTCTGTTCTTGATATCGGGTAACAGAAATGCAAGCTAAATTCATTTTTCTTGTATTTAATCTCTTATTTGTTTTAAGATAAATTCTTAATTTGTAAGCAAGATCTTTTAGAATGCCTGGCTCATTTTCATCTCGTTTCAAATCACAATTCATTAAGAAAATAGGAAGACAATGATGTGATTTTTTTTTAAGTATTTATATTCAGCTACCAAAAGTGTGTGATTTTTCTAATCAAGAAAAATGTCAAGGATGAGAAGTCAAGTGGATTTTTTTTAAGTGAATATGATAACCTATATTAGCCTGAAAGCAACTCATCCCCAGTTCTCCAAGAAACAACTTCCCCTGCTCCTGTAGATGGAAGGTATGTCTGCTCTATTTATATAACGTGCCTCACCACTACCACTTTCACCTTTGGCCACAGAGAGCAAGAGAGAAGGAAGAGGATAGGAGTGGGAATAAAGCTGAATAAAGGAACAGAGATGAGAGACCAAGAGGGCCCAGAGAAAGTGACACACACACAAAGTAAGAGTGATGGCCGAAGATCTTAACTACTTTCCAGTTCCTGGTTCCACTCTCACCTGAGGCCACCTTCAGTTTCTGCCTATTGGTTCTGAGAGACCCCCCGTAACTTTTGAGTAAAATATGTTTTTTGTTTACTCTTCAGGTTTTTACTACTTTAAATGAAAGTTCTTAACAAACACATACTTTATAAAAGTTTGTCTTCTGACTTGAGTGCAGTCATAGATTTTTAGCTCATCAAACTCTAAAGAAAATCTTAAGAGTAACTTTTTTTGGTCTGAGCACATCTTGAAATTCTGCTATTACTGTCACTTGAATAAGAATTTGCTCTTCAGCTACATAAGAATTTTCTATTTAAAGCAGTCGTTTTTACTGTGGATAATGTGAGAGGTGCAATTTGCAGTGTTCTTGGGGATTTTAAAATACAGAACGATCTTTCCTCTGAATTTCTTATCAGTAATTAGATTTCTAGTCAATTGCTAAGTCCATAGTGACTCAAATCATCAGCAAACTTGAAAATATTGAACTTTACCTTTTAGCTTTAATGGTCTCTTTTTACTTTAAGTGATTCTAACACACATTGACGTTATCCTTGAGTAAAAGAAGAAAAACGTTTTCTATCTACCTATTTTTTTCTAACCTTGATTAATCTCCCAGGTCTTCTTTTATTAAAAAACAAAACAAAACAAAACTTTTATAAAAACTTTCCTAGCATTTAAACATTTGTATTAGTTGTCTGGGGCTACCATAACAAAGAACCACAGACGGGATGGCTTAAACAACAGAAATTTATTTTCTCACAATTCTGGAGGCTAGAAGTCTGAAATCAAGGTGTCACTGGGGTTGGTTTCTTCTGAGGCTTCTCTCCTTGACTTGTAGATGGTGTAGATGGCTGTTTTCTTCTTGTGTCTTTATATGGTCTTTCCCCTGTGCCTGTGTCCAAATGCCCTCTTATAAGGACCATCAGTCATTTTGGATCAGGGCTCACCCTAATGACATCATTTAACCTTAATTATCTCTTTTTTTTTTTATTTTTTTTTATTTTTTTTTAAAGATTTTATTTATTGATTGATTGCTATGTTGGGTCTTCGTTTCTGTGCTAGGGCTTTCTCTAGCTGTGGCAAGTGGGGGCCACTCTTCATCGCGGTGCGCGGGCCTCTCACTACCGCGGCCTCTCTTGTTGCGGAGCACAGGCTCCAGACGCGCAGGCTCAGTAATTGTGGCTCACGGGCCTAGTCGCTCCGCGGCATGTGGGATCTTCCCAGACCAGGGATCGAACCCGTGTCCCCTGCATTAGCAGGCAGATTCTCAACCACTGCGCCACCAGGGAAGCCCCAGCCTTAATTATCTCTTTAAACACCTTGTCTCCAAACACAGTCACATTCTGCAGTACTTGAGGGTTAGGACTTCAACATACTAATTTTGGGAGGACACAATTCAGCTCCTAACAACATTTAACCAACATTTTTTGAGTGCCAAATATGAGCTGTTCTAAAGATTGGGGACAACTATGAAAAAGAAAAGTCCTGCCACCCACCCTTGCAGAGGTTCAAATCTTGAAGGGTGTATTCTATCTAGAATGCTGTGTAAGCCTCTGTGACAGAGAGACCCCAGAGTAGAATAAGTGGAAATTTCTCTCCCACCTTGGAGCCCTGAGGTAGGCAGCCAGGCCCACAGGATGGCTGTGCCATCCTTTTTTTTTTTTTAACATCTTTATTGGAGTATCATTGCTTTACAATGGTGTGTCAGTTTCTGCTTTTTAACAAAGTGAATCTGGCTGTGCCATCTTGACCCGGCTTCCTCTCTGGGCACAGGTCAGCTTCTCTGGCTCTCAACATCTCTACCTCACAACCAACGGGCAGGTGGAAAGGGAAATGCACGTTCCTTTTAAGAGTCTGACCTAGAATTATTACTTATTATTTCTGGTCAAAAGAGAGTCATAAATCCACAGGTGGCTGCAAGGAAGGTTGAAAAATATAGTGTATATCTAAGTAGTCATGGGCCTAGCTAAAACATGATTTACTGTAGATAAAAGGGCAAATGAATATTAGAGGACAATTAATGGAGACAGAGACCATAATCACAGGCAATGACTTTATATAGTGTAGTAAGTGAGAAAGGGCTACTATGTACAGAAGCAGAAAAGGCTGTTATAAAGAAAGAAATGGAAAAAGTCAGAGAAGTCCAGAAAAGTGGAAACCAGAGACCCAAGACCAGAGAGGGCAGTTGAGAAGGAAGTTGCCTGGGTTCCCAGAGCTTTTTAGATTCTGATTCTAATCCCTTATATTATGGGAGCACTTTCTTCTTCCTTAGTTTTTAGTCCTAAATTGCTTATAAATTCAGGTTTTAGTTTTTTTCAAAGTGGCTTTCCTATTTACAATGCCCACTTACCTGCCAAACAAGTACTTGCTTTCAACCAGCAATTCAGAAAACTAGGTCTTATTGCTTATTCTTACTGGAGAGTAATTGCCATAAAAGCAAATGGGAAAGAAGTCAGCTCCACAATTGCTCGATAATATATACTGGTATTTTAACTGTATAACCACAAAAGAAGGTATGTATATTTTTTAAAAAGCATGTATAAAAGATGCTGAAAGTTGTTGGTAGGGCTTTCTGTTAAATCTGTTAATCCCTTCTATTTTTTCGCAAAACATCTTTCTAAAGAAATAATCCTCATGGAAAAGGTTTCACACATATTAAAAACTGCTACTCCAGGACTGTATAGTTTTTTAAGCAATAAGGCTTTCCTATATGGTATGATAAATACATGTAATACATCCCAATCAAAAGTCTTGATCTACTAGTGGTTGTTGAAAGCCATAAAGCTCAGATAATATTATAAAAATTTAAAAGGGAAATTCACTTATATATTTCCAGGATAGGTTTATAAATGATGGTTCACAGAATACTTGTAGTTAAAAAGAAATATGAGATTCCAAAATGCGTTCACTACGTAATCAGTGTCAGTGAAAATTCACCCGACATTGCTAGATTTTGCTTATGCGTATTTGGACTTTGGCCACCCAACATTCAAGAAGCACTGGGGTGCTTCTTAAAAACATTTCAGTTTTCCTTGGGAAATTACTCGCTCTGCTTTGGAAATACTTTTGGTAAAATGGTAAATTCAAGTGCCTTCCCTCCCACTATGGATGAGAAAGGGGCCTTTGGATGTTCTTTCACCCAGATCCTTTCACTCAACAACCAGATGGAACTAGGGGCCAGTGCTCCAGTGTAAGCTAGGTCAATTTCAAGCTCACTCCTGGGAATTTAAATCTAGAACAGAGTGAAAATGAAACTGACATTGGTAGAATTTACTCATTCCTGCGCTAGCTCTCTGATCACTGAGCTTAGGCCTAGGCCTCTAAAGGTTTGCATAAATTCCATGAGTTCCCATGTAATTCCATTTTCCTTAATTCCAGCAGATTTGGTTTCTATTGTTTTTAACCTAAAAGCCCTAACTGATTCATTTTTATGTACTGATTTATAAATTGACCATACTGAGCTATGATATAAGACTAAAGCACACATACACCCCGTTGCCACCACCACCACCACCACCAACCTACAGTCTATAACCTGAACGAACTTAGGCAGGAAGTGCCAACAAAATGGACAAAAGGGGAGAAGTATAAATAAAGTTGCTACTAAGTTTTCTCAAATTTTTCAAAAATCTTTACAAACATGGTAACTGTCCCCAGTAGGAAAGAAAAGGAAAAGTATCAAAGTATCACAGAAAGTATCACACACACAAAAAGGTCAATATCATTAGTGATCAAAGAGAAGTAAACTAAAACTAGATATCAACTTTTCCCCATAAAATTGAAAGTGATTGAAAATATCAGTACTGTTGAAAAGGTGATGAGATGAGCATTTTCATAAACTTCTGGTGGGTGTATAACTGGTCATGAGTTTTCAGGAAGGCAATCTGGCGATATGTCACAAGAACCATCAGAATACTCATATATTGTACTAGTCAGGCAAGCAGAACTATGAGTGTTACAGAGTATGCGATTTATTATATGAATGGACCTTATACAGCTGTGGGGAAAGCTGGGGAAGTGAAGCCCTGACAGGGGTTTGAGTCAGAGCGACACACCAATCCTCAAGCACTGGGGTGAGTGAACAAGGGAGAGCAGATCTGAGACACTGTTGTGGGCATGCAAAAGGGGATTCGGATCCGTTGGGAGGTCTCTGGGAGGCCATTGACTCTGGGGATCTGCAGCCGGGCATCTGGCAGCCAATCTAGGGCCACTGTCCATCAGCAGGGCCAGAAGTCAGGAAAAAGAACTGGATGCCAAGAGAAGAGTGAGGACAACCTGGAGCCCAGCAGGCAGCTCAGCTTCTGACAACAGAGACCTCCACAGAGTAAGCAAAGCTGCTGCCTCACTCCTGGTGAGTTCCTCTCACATGAGCTCCCCTCTTGGCCAGCTCTACCTCTAAGCGCGCAGGGAAAGGAATTCTGGGCACTGTAGTTCCCAGCTTCACCAAGTTGAAAATAGAACAATCCAGCACTCGTATCTTTTGATCCTATAGTCCCATTCCACATATAGGAATGGATCCTAATGAGGTGGAAAATGTAGTCGAAGATTAAATAAAAATATCACTATAGCTGCCATAGTTAAAACAGGCAAAATTGGAAATAAGTTAATTGCCCAGCAATAGGGGACTGGTGAAATAAATTAAGGTAAGGCACAGACAAGAGTTTCATGCATTCACTTGAAAAATTATTTCATATGACTTTTAATGACATGGTTATATCCTTGTGATACAGAATGATAAAAGTAGACACAAAACTGTACCTGCCCCTTTCCCAAGCCAGGGACCAAATGGAAACAATAAAGCTTTCTGGAGCAAAAACAAAAAAACAAACAAATAAAACCCATAAAAACAAACACAAAAAAAAACTGTACGTGCATTAGAATTATGATTCTGGAAACATATTCATAGATTTTGTTTTCTTTTTAATACTTTCTTATACCTTCCCTATTCATTGTTCACAAAGCAGCCAAAGTCATCTTTTTAAAAAAAAATTTTTGTTGAAGTATAGCTGATTTACAATGTTGTGTTAGTTTCAGGTGTACAGCACAGTTATTCAGTTTATTTACATATATATAAATAGGTCCTTGTTGGTTATCTATTTTATATATGGTAGTATATATATTTTACTCCCAAACTCCTAATTTATCCCCTCTCCTTTCTCCAAAGTCATCTTTTAAAAATGTAGAAAAATCATGTGTCTTCCTTGCCTAAAATCCCAACTTGACTTTCCACTGCCCCTGGAACAAAATGCTAATCCTTCCCACCATCCGCAGGGTCTTTCACAGTCCTGCTTTTGCCGACTACTCTAACTGAATCTCCGACAGTTCTTTGCTTGGCTCATTCAACTCCAGCCCCAGTGGGCTGTGGTCAGTTCCTAGCCTTGGCTAACATCTCTCCCATTTTAAGGGCTTGGCAAGCATTACTTTCACTTGACATGCCCTTCTCCCAGTTCTGACTGATCCCTTCTCATTATTCAGATCTCAGTTCAACTGTCATCTCCTGTAGGAGGCCTTTTCCGAGCACCCCATCTGCTGTGTCTCCACTCCCCACCCCACCCAGCAGTCATTCTTCATCTCATTGCCCTGATCATTTTTTCCTTAACTAAAATATTATGCTTTTTACTTAGCAGTCTCCCTCACTAGGAAGCAGGGCCCGTGAAAGCAGGGACCTTATCTGCCCTATTTGTTGTTGTATCCCTGTGACTCCAGCAAAGCCACCAAGGCTCTCTGTGTTTTCACTGAATGAATGGGTAAATGGATGGATCAGTTTCCTAAGTTTTCTACAGCGAGCATTTCCCCTTCAATAGTAAGGAAAAGATATTTAGAAGGAATATGTTGCTTGAAGGGCAATCTTGTACCAGGAAGGATTTTTACCTGTTACATAACTTAATCTCTCTCAGTTGTCATATCTAGTGATTACCCAGGCCTGTTTTGGCTGCTCTATTCCTCCCACAAGATCTAGGTAGGAGTCTCCACTCTACAGAAGAGAGGTGACTAAATCTCTGTAAAAACACTGGAATCTGGAAAGCATTCTCCCGTATAAATCATGTCATGCATAGCAGTTAGTGGGCAAAAGCCATTATACCATGATAACACTGTAAAACTCCCAGAGGGCGTGAATTCAAAGCCTAGTTTAGGGCTACAACTGCTTCTCCTTCTAGCTCAGTGGTTCAGTCACCCTTGGCACCTCTGGTCTGCTTTATCAACACCACCCACTCATCAACAATCCTGCCCTCTTCACATCTCTCAGGCCCTCCGGTCTCCATGTCCTACCCTATAATGGTCAATGTGTCAACCATGCTTATTGGCTAACCCTAAACTTCCTTGTTTCTCTGCTGTTCAGACTCTCCTGTCTGAGAAAATATCAACTATGGAGAAATCCAATGCCTATCATCTCAACATGTTTGTGTTCTGGCTTTGAACTGTCTCTGGAGTAGCAAAATTTTATCTCCTGCCTTACGTTGCTTTTTTTTTAATATAAATTTATTTATTTTAGGCTGCATTGGGTCTTCATTGCTGCACGCGGGGTTTCTCTAGTTGCGCGAGTGGGGCTACTCTTTGATGAGGCACTCGGGCTTCTCATCGCGGTGGCTTCTCCTGTTGCGGAGCACAGGCTCTAGGCGCACGGGCTTCAGTAGTTGTGGCACGTGGGCTCAGTAGTTGTGGCTCATGGGCTCTAGAGCGCAGGCTCAGTAGTCGTGGCGCACGGGCTTAGTTGCTCCGCGGCATGTGGGATCTTCCCGGACCAGGGATCGAACCTGTGTCTCCTGCATTGGCAGGCAGATTCTTAGCCACTGCGCCACCAGGGAAGTCCCGTGTTGCCTTTTTACGTTCTATTCTTTGGATGTCCTTTGTTCCCTAGGTACTAGAATATAAAGAAAGAGGTGAGGCAAGGCTGAGTGGAGTCAGGCTAGGGAGCCTGAATATCTTCACTTTCATGGTCCAACAACACATGCACACAAGGGTGGGAGACAGTGCTGTATATGCCTGTTTTTGTCAGGGCCTTCCCTCCACTGCAGAGGCCAAGCGTCGGCAAGGCAGCTGACACATGATTAGCTCACTTGGCAGAGGGCCAACCGCGACAGGTTGATAGCTCCTCCCAGTCACTAGGCAGGCCTCCACTCTAGGGAAAGGTTCTCATTCTTCATAGAATAGGACTAGTTTTATATATAAGAAATAGAAGCATCAGAGTACAGCTCTAATTAGGTTTTGTTCAGAAGGCAGAGTAAACCGGTGAACCTGTTTCTCAAAAATTCATTTTGGGGATTTTTCATTAAAAAAAAAATCTTTTCCAAAATAAGCAATGAAAGACTTATAACACTCTCCTGTGGTCGATGGGTTTAACTATCTTTAGCAAGCATGAATTCCAGTGAAAGCAGATAATCAACTTTATGGCATATATTGGGTTGGCCAAAAAGTTCAATCGGGGTTTTCCATAAGATGCTATGGAAAAACCCGACAAACTTTCTGGCTAACCCAGTAACTTAGCAGCCTGGCCTATTTTGTGCTAACCTGACTCTCCACGAACTTTGTGGCAAATGAAACTGTGTGATAGGTTCCTTTTTTAGACTCTGACACTGGCAGCTATTTTGTTCAATTTTATGGTTATATAAATTTTGGTGTCAGCCTCAGCAATTTTTCATGCTTTCCATGTCACCCTAAGGGAAAGTGGGCAATCATCAGAAAGTAGCCATGGAGAACTTCCTCTTGTCTATTACTAAGTGCTGCTGGAGAAAAATCACCCTTCTGGGCAGATTGATTTTACTATAATTTTGTGGATCCCCACTTCAGCTGGGCCCATAATATTCCCAGTCAGTCCTCTGTTTCCCAGATCACTTCTTCTCTTATACCCAACAGTGATTGTTTCAAAGCTTCTCTACTATCAAAACTCCAATTTCCTCTTAATTCTCAAAAAAAGATGGTGTGGGGCTTCCCTGGTGGCGCAGTGGTTAAGAATCCGCCTGCCAGTGCAGGGGACCAGGCTTCAAGCCCTGGTCTGGGAAGTTCCCACATGCTGCGGAGCAACGAAGCCCGTGCGCCACAACTACTGAAGCCTGCATGCCTAGAGCCCATGCTCCGCAACAAGAGAAGCCACAGCAGTGAGAAGCCCATGCACCACAACGAAGAGTAGCCCCCACTCGCCGCAACTAGAGAAAGCCCGCACACAGCAAGGAAGACCAAACACTGCCAAAACTAAAAAAAAAAAAAAAAAAAAAAAAAATGGTGTGTCTTACTTGGCATAGAAAATAGAAGCCATCTGAAAAGTACCCTCTCCATTCTCACTACAATTATCCAGAACTGCCCTAATCTACATCCAACTCTTTCCCCTTCCTTTCTATTACCGGAGAAGAGGTCTCCCTCTTCTGTTGATAGTTTATTACTCTGTGTCAGGCAGTCTGTAAAATGGCTCCCAATGACTCTCACTTAACGATATTCATACCCTGTGAAATTCCCTCCCCCTGAATGAAGGTTGGACATAGGTGACTTCTCCGCCAAAAGAGAATACAGTGAAAGTAATAGAATGTAACTTCTGAGGTTAGGTTAACAAACATATTATGACTTCTGTCTTGGGTACTTTCTAGCTCCCTCTTCCTCTCTCACTTACTGACCCTGAAGGAAGCCAGCTGCTATGTTGTGAGGTGCCCTATGGAGAGGCTCATGGGCTAAGGGAGGCCACTGGCTGACAGCCAACAAGGAACTGAGGCTCTTAGCCCAACAGCCTGTGAGGAGCTGAATGGTGACAATAATACATGAGGAAATATAGAAGCAGATCCTCTTCCCTCCTCTTCCCCCATTGTTGAGTCATCAGATGAGACCACAGACCCAGCAAATAGCCTGACAGCAACTTCATGAGAGATTTTGAGCCAGAAGTGCCAGTTAAGCTGTGCCCTGGTTTCTGACACACAGGAACTGTGAGATAATAAATATTTACTGTTTTATGCTGCTAAATTTGGGGATAAGTTCTTATGTAGCAATAGATAACTAATAAACCTTCGTTTATGCTCTGGATCCTTCTCTCTTGCTTCTCTTTTCCACATCTTCAAATCTCCTCTATCTGATCCTTCTAATTAGCAATTACACATGGAAAAACTATTTAAAGGAAAGGAAACCTCCAATTTCAATTTCCCTTCCAGCTACAGCTACATTTCTCCCCTACTCTTTAATTTTCTAAAATTATTTTTTAAAAATAAATTTATTTTTTGGCTGTGCTGGGTCTTCGTTGCTGTGTGCAGGCTTTCTCTAGCGGTGAGCGGGGGCTACTCTTCGTTGCAGTGCGTGGGCTTCTCATTGCGGTGGCTTCTCTTGTTGTGGAGCATAGGCTCTAGGCATGCGGTCTTCAGGAGTTGTGGCTCGCGAGCTCTAGAACACAGGCTCAGTAGTTGTGGCCCACGGGATTAGTTGCTCCGCGGACCAGGGCTCGAACTCATGTCCCCTGCATTGGCAGGCGGATTCTTAAACACTGCACCACCAGGGAAGGCCCTCCCCTGCTCTTTAAAGCCAAGCTTCTTGAGTTATTTCCACTCAATTTCTCTTTCTTTCATTTCCCTTCCATTCCATTCACCTCCTATTCATTCCATTGCAATGTATTCATTAGCCCCATAAAATCCAGAAAAACTTCTCTCACCAATGTGGCCAGTGAATTTTCAGATCTCATTTTACTTGACATTTTTGAATCGTTCAGCACACCTCATTTCTCTCAAAAATGTTTTCCTTCCTTCTTCCTCTTCTATCATAGCAAATGATATTACTACCTGCCCAAGCTAGAAAAGTGGTCAACTTGACTCCCATCTGTCCATACACTCAATTGTTATCTTCCTCTTTGCTTAGTAGTTCACAGTTCTGTCCACTTTTCTCCATGCACAATGCCACAACTCCAGGACACTATCGTCTGTTGCCTGTATAATTGTAACAGCCTTCTAACTGGTCTTCAATTCATTGTTCTCTCTGCAGCCAAAGGAATTGTTTCAAAACACTTTAACAATGTCAATTCTCTGCCTAAAATTCGTCAATATGTTCCCGTTAGGATAAAGTTGAAGTTTTACCTGTAGGAAATATGACCATTTAATTTATCATCCAAACGGGGCACTTTGGAGAGTGAAAGGGAGTGCTGTTAATAATTATGAAGGAACAGGTGTGTAAGCTGAGACTGTCTGAGAAAATGGGATAAAAGGTCATCTTATTTATAAAGCCCTGTGACGTCTGGTCCCCAACAACCTCTGCAGCCCATCTCCTGTGTTAACACACTCACCAGTCATTCTGAACTTCATTCAGTTCCTTGAACTCACCATAGTCTCTCTTGCTTTCGAGGTTTTGGACATATTGCTGTTTTTGCCTGGGAAACTTTCCACCCCTCCTATTCTTCTGAAAGATTCCTATTCATCCTTATGGACTCAACTTAAATGTCCCTTGTCTGGGAAGATCCTTCCTGACCCCTAGATTCCTCCGCTGTGGGTTCCTAAAGCACATAGTATACCTCATTTCATAACTCTTGTTTCTCTGTGTTATTTATAGTTTACTTGAGGACTGACTTCCCAGCTGAATTATAAACTCTTTGAAGGAAGATACTGTCTCTGTTTTGTTCATAGGAAGGAAGTTTATGGAGGTAAAACATTCAAAGTCCCAGTGTGGGATTTTAGAAAAACCCATCTCTCATTCCTTGATACTGCAGTAGATGGGATTATCTACCCAACCTCCTATTCCGACTTCTGCTGCTGGTGATCTTCATAGCTTAGGGCAAGTGCAGAAGGAATTTTTGAGGATTAAGGTCTCACTCCCAGAGATTCTGACTCAGTTGGTCTGGTGTGGGCACAAGAAATGGTACTTTAAAAAAATCCCACTGTGTGATTCTCATGCGAAGCCAGCATTGCAAATACATAGTACTCTAGAGCAGCACTGTCTCATAGAACTTCTTACAGTGATGGAAATGTTCTATGTCTTCTGTGTCCAATAGGGTAGCCATTGCCCCATGTGGCTATTGAGTATTTGAAATGTGGCTAATGATGCTGAAGAAGTGAATTTTTACTTTTATTTAATTTTATACATTTTGAATTTATACATATGACTGACAGTGCAGCTCTAGAGCATTGGCTTTCAAACTTGAGTGTGCATCAGAATCACCTGGAGGGCTTGTTCAGTCAGATTGCTGGGTCCCACCTCAAGAGTTGTCAGGACAGCAGTTCTGAAGTGTGGTCTGAGAATTTTTATTCTGACCAGTTCCCAAGTGGTACTGATGCTGCTGGTCTAGGCACAGAACTTGAAGAACCGCTGCTTTAGACTTGTTAAAGATATAGACTCCTAGGTCCCATCCTAGTTCTTCTGAATCAGAAGCCACAGATTATTTGTATGAACATTAAAGTTTTTTAAAAAATTTATTGAGGTATAATTGACATATATTAGTTTCAGAATGAACATTAAAATTTGAGAAGCACTCATTTAGATGATTTTGTGTAAGTCAGACAATTCCAAGGTGACCCCATGAATATAACTTGTGCTGTAGAATTACACTCATACCTTCATTCAGCTTTCATCTTTCAAACTGCTTTTTTAAAAAAGAGTCAAATCATGTGTGACCCTACTCTTTGCCTCATTAATTAATCCTTCTCTAAATCTAAATTTTCTACTTGAAAACATAGAAATCCTCACAATAAATACACGGTGCCTCATGTAAGTTGAAATATGTTACATCTAAAACAAACACTTGGTATTCTCTCTGTGGTTTATATTCTGCTTGCAAAGCTTTTCTGTTTATTCTTTCAGCTTTTCACAGGTCACTTTTTTGAGGTTGCTACCCCCTACCCTTTCAGTTTCGCTCCAAGCTGAAGCACAGCCCCTCTCTTATCTTCCCTAAGCAAGATTTAGCTATAACTTTACCAAGAACTTGGGAGTCTATGGAATGGAAAAACATGCAGGAAACCAGCCATTGGAAATGAGTAATTCAGGGGTTCACAGCTAAACCTTTCCCAAGGGGGATTCTGACCTTTGATTTTATTCCTTGACTTGTTGCTAAAATGCTGCTCACCTACCCCACCCTCGACCCCTTCCTTCTACCCCATGTTTATGCCTCCTCCAAATTACCACCTACCCAGAACACAAACCCCTATCTCATCTGAGGACCAAAGAGAGAGAAAAATCTAGTTTTCTTCTCTTATCCTGGTCTAAAGCCTGCCCCAGCCCATTGTGTGTTATTGTGTGCAGTCTAGCTCCTAGGAGTCCTTAACACTTCTATTTAGAGAGATATGGGTTTTATTTTTGCACAGTCAAAAGGTCTACTCAAGGCTCCTCCCCACCTCCAAAATATTTAACTGGCTTCAGAGGCACTTAGTGAAATAGAAAGATGCTGCAAGTTTTCAAACAAGTCAGGATTCTCCTACAGATAGAGTACCCTTTCCATATAAAATAGTTTTGTTAGTTCATTCAGGGAATAGAGCTGTCAGAAATTCATATGTGTGGTGGCTGTATTTTTAAAAATATTAACAGTCATTTGTGCATGTTTGCTGTATGAGTTCAAAGAATGACTCAAGTATGAGTCAAGTGCCCTTTTTACTCCTAATTTCCCTTTTATCAATAATCTTTTAAAAGTTTCCTGTGTCTTGACATAATTTCAGAGAAATTAAACTTAATAAAGTCATTTCATCAGTGCTGAAACAACTAGATATTCATGTGGGGAAAAATGAAACTCAACTCATACCTCACACCATACACAAAAATTAATTCAAGATGGATTATAGACCTAAACATAAAATCTAAAATGATAAAGCTTCTAGAAGAAATCATAGGACAATATCTTTGCAATCTTGGGGTAGGCAAAGATTTCCTGAGGAAAACAGGAAACACTGACCACAAAAGGAAAAAAAAAATTGGTAAATTGGACTTCATCAAAATTAAACACTTGCAGGGAATTTCCCAGTGGTCCAGTGGTTAAAACTCAGCGCTTTCACTACTGTGGGCCCAGGTTCGATCCCTGGTGAGGGAACTAAGATCCCACAAGCCACGCAGCATGGCCAATCAATCAATCAATCAATCAATAAACACTTTCAAAAAAGACAATGTTAAGAGACCAAATAGATAAGCCACAGGCTGGGAGAATACGTTTACAACACATGTGTCTGACCAAACACCTGCATCCTAAATATATGAAGAATACCTGTAACTTGATAAGAATATTAAAAAATCCAATCTTAAAAATAGTCAAAGGACTTCCCTGGTGGTCCAGTGGTTAAGAATGCTCCTTCCAATGCAGGGATGCGGGTTTGATCCCTGGTCAGGGAACTAAGATCCCACATGCCGCGGGGCAACTAAGCCCGCGCACCATAACTACTGAGCACGCGGGCCACAACTAGAGAGCCTGTGTGCCTCAACTACAGAGCCCACGTGCTCTGGAGCCTGCACGCCGCAGCTAGAGAGAAGCCCGCCCAGCGTAGCAAGGAGCCCGTGCACCGCAACAGAAGATCCCGCATGCCACAGCTAAGACCCTACGCAGCAAAAAATAAAATTAAATTAAAAATATTAAAGAAAAAAACAGTTAAAAACGTTTGAACAGTCATTTCACAAAAATGATACAGAAATGGCCAATAAGCACTTGAAAAATGCTCAACATCATTAAGTTCTTATAAAAATACAATTTTAAACCACAATGAGATACTGTACACCCTCTAGAATGACTGAACCTAAAGAGAATAAAAACTCTATAGACTCTCATATTTTGCTAGTGGAAGTATAAAATGATATAACCACTCTGGGAAATTGTTTGGCAGTTTCTTATAAAGTTAAACATATACTTACCATACAATTCAGCAATCCCACTCCTAAATATGTACCCTAGTGAAATGAAAAGATGACTACACAAAGACCTATACGTAAGTGTTCACAGCAGCTTTATTCCTGGTAGCCTTAACTTGGAACCAGCTCTGGTATCCATAAACAGGACTGTGATATATTCATACAGTGGAATGCAACTCAGCAATAAAAAGGGACTAACTACTAATACAGCCACAAGGATGAGTCTCACGAACATTGTGCTTGAGTAAAAGAACCCAGACTGAAAAGAGTATATACTGTATGATTTCACTTACATGAAGTTCAAGAACAGGCAAAACTAATCTATGGTTACAGAAATCAGAACAGCAGTTGCTTGCGGGTGGTGGTGGTGGGGATAACTGGGAATGAGCTGAGAGAACTTTCTGCTGTGATAGAACATTCTTTATCTTGATGGGAGTGTGGATGAGCACAGGTGTCAGAACTGAAAGCTGTGTGCCAGTTTTGTCAAAACTGACCAAACTGTACACATAAGATCTGTGCACTTCCCTGTTTAAATGGTATCTCAGTTCTTAAAAACTTGAGCAGCTTAAAATAACATAATAATTGCATTTAGTCTCTGTTATAACCATTGATCCATAGATCCTACTAATTCTACTAATAATGATCAATTGCTCAATGGTGCTGATGAATAGCAGTTCATATGTGTTACCTAATTATGTAAAACTATTGTTGCTTTGAATCTTCTGAATTTTGCTGAACATAGCTGCAGATTTATTTCTGTATTCAACTGTAACACTGTGTAGATTTGTTTTAAAAGATGACTGATGTTCAGCTCAGTTCCCTCAATGTTTTTCACCAACATGTGATCCCCTTACATCTTTCTGTTCATCTTTATTTTCTGATCTGAAATGTGTTCAACATTTGATTCTTTGCCACCAAAATCCCATCAATCTATCACAGCCCAGTTCAAGTGCCATTTCCTCTATGAGGCTTTTATTCCCCCCTGCAGCTAATATAGCTCTCAATTCTTTCCTGAACCATTGGAGCATTTTTCCTCTCAAGTGCTAATTCCCTTGATTTTGCAACAGCTTAAAATGTATTTGGAGCTTCTATTCTGGAATGGACATCTTTTCTAGAGTGCAGGGTTAGGTATACGGAAGGTACTCAAATACCTAAATAAACATTTGAACTTAAAAAATGTTTAATCTCATGTAATGTGGATCACCTTTCCCTGAACTAAAGAGTATACATGTAAGATAAATAATTTAATGTGTCCAAATAGATCTTGCCTTATCTAAAAAGAATAATAATAGGAAAATTTGAATGATACTCTGACTTTCAAACACTTATGTTTAAAATATATTGTTCTTGTAATCAAGATCATTTTGTACATTATAATCATCATACTAGAGAAAGTTCAACCAAATAAAACAAAAGTGATTGACAATTTCCGTTTTATTATCCAAAGACAAGAGACTGGTTTGACCAAAAGTATCTTTTCAACAGGTACATCATGTTTATCTTTGGCAGGAAGTTTAAAGACAGCTCTATAAAATTATTTGGGGCAGTGACAAACATTTAGCCAGTTCATTAATGAGAATATTCTATACGTTCATTGCCAAGGTTAACTGTATTGTGTGATACGAGAGACTTTAGTATGTATGAGGGACCATTACTTAATAAATGTATTTTAGTTTTCAGGCATCTTTGATTGTTATATTCTGTGCTTTATGACTGAGGCTCATATCAGTCACTCCTGTACTATAATGATAATAAGAGAAACAATGCTAATAAGTGATGATTCATTGCACTGGATGTAGAAACTCTGCTTCATGAATTTTTTAATTGTTTTTCCCTGTTCTGGACATTAGGCAGTGTCTATTTTTATTAAATGAAAATTTCAAAGCCTCTGCCAAATAAGTACATTTAGAAAGTAGGAATTAATATGGTATTAAACAAACTACAGTACCTTAAATATACTTCACATCAGATACTAATGCAGTTAAAGATATATACTAAATTAAAAGCCACCAGAGGGCAGCTTAATACAATAGTGATGGAATACTTTTAAGTATGGTAGCAGTATTTTAAAAATAATTCCAAGAGTTAGATATTATAGATATACAAAGTGAAAAGAGATATATTTAATAAAAATATTTTAAAATTTCAGTTATAATAAATGTTTCTGAGTTGGTATATATGCAATATATTTTATATGCAGTGCACTTTTTTAGTTGATCTTCAAATACAAATGTGAATTAAATTTATCCTTCTCACTTTTTTTTTTTTTTTTTTTTTGGCAGCAGCAAAATTGGCCCAGAGGTCAAGCAACTTGGCCAATATTCACATTTTTTAAATGTGATCTTAGGTGCCCCCCCTCTCTGTGGTGGCCAGTGTTCCTCCTGTAAGAAGGAATTGGCGCCTCTAACTTGTTTCTAATTTAATGGAATTAAAAATTAGGATGATAATGATAATTCTCTTGAAAGTACTTTTCATAATTTTTAATAACTGATGTATTAATTTGCATGCTCTTTGTCTCTGCCTCTAGTTTGAATGCTTCATGAGGTCAAGGACATGTACTTCAGGGACCTTGCCAAATGCAGTGTCTAGCAGTTGGCTTTCAATAATTATTTGTTGATTTAATTATATAATTAACTGTAAATTCTTAAGGGATTAACATTTCTAGAGACTATTCCATGTTTTCACGTAGTCAGCAGCTATGCTTTCTATTCACCCATCCACCCACCTATCCACCCATCCACTCATCATCCATCTATCCCTGTGTCTGTCCGTCTGTCCATCTGTCTATCCCTCCATCCATCTGTCCATCTGTCCACTTGTCCATCTGCCCATCCATCCATCTATCAATTCATCCATCCATCCATCCATCCATCCCCACAGACATCTAATCCTCCAAGACAATCTTCAGAAAGGGTTCTTTCTATTTGGTAATTGAAAAAGGAACTTTCTCAGGGAAGGATCCCTAGTTCAAAGACTTCCTTCTAGAACACATAAAATCGCTTGAATAGTCTTTACCACGGGGGCTGCATCGTTTTAAAAAGACTGACAGCCTCCCTCAATTCTTCCTGTTGGCCAATGCCATGGCAAAAGGGTACATAAGGACTCGTTTTGCTTTTTTTCCCTCCTGAAATCCCTGGTTGCTGTTTAGGAACTACTTTTTGACGAAGTGAAAGATGAAGCCTTTCCTCTTTCACAAGATTTATGTTATTTATCTTGTAATATTTCAGAGTTTTTTAAAAAAATTCATTGCCACTTTTGTGGCCTTTTTTAACTATAAAAGTATTTATTGCTAAGTTGCATAATATTTTAAAAATTAAAATACAATATTACATAGAGAACAAATATAAATAGTTAACTTATATGGTTAATTTCTTTAACTTAGTAATATACTTGTAAGGTTCCTCCATGTCTTTTCATGGCTTGATAGCTCATTTCTTTTTATTGCAGAATACTATTCCATTGTCTGGATGTACCACAGTTTATTTATCCATTCATATGCTGAAGGACATCTTGGTAGCTTCCAAGTTTGGGCAATTATGAGTAAAGCTGCTATAAACATCCATGTGCAGGTTTTTGTATGGACATTTACTTTCAACTCCTTTGGATAAACACCAAGGAGCGTGACTGATGGATGATATAGTAGGAGTAGGTTTACTCTTGTAAGAAACCACCAAACTGTCTTCCAAAGTGGCTGTACCATTTTGCATTCCCACCAGCAATGAATGAGTGTTCCTGTTGCTTCCCATTCTTGCCAGCATTTGGTGTTGTAAGTGTTCCACATTCTGGCCACTCTAAATAGATGCATAGTGCTATCTCGTTGTTGTTTTAATTTGCATTTCCCTAATGACATATGATGTGAAGCATCTTTTCATAGCTTATTTGCCATCTGTATATCTTCTCTGGCAAGGTGTCTGTTAAATTCTTCGGCCCATTTTTTAACTGGGTTGTTTGTTTTCTTATTGTTGTATTTTAAGAATTCTTTGTATATTTTGTATAACAGTTCTTTATCAGATGTGTCTTTCGTAAGTATTTTCTCTCGTCCGTGGCTTGTTTCTCATTATCTTGACATCATTTTTCACAGAGCAAATGTTTTTAATTTTAAGGAAATCCAGTATTAATTATTTCTTTAATGGATTGTGCCTTTTGTGTATCAAAAAAGTCACCTAGGTTTTCTCCCATGTTATCTTATAGGAGTTTATAATTTTGCATTTTATGTTTAGGTCTAAGATCCATTTTGAATTAATTTTTGTAAAGGGCCTAAAGTCTGTGTCTTGATTCATTTTTTGTGTGTGGATGTCTAGTTGTTCCAGCACCGTTTGTCGAAGTGATTGTCTTTGCTCCATTGTATTGCCTTTGCTTCTTTGTCAAAGATCAGTTGACTATATTTATGTGGGTCTATTTCTGGACTGTCTATTCTGTTCTGCTGATATACTTGTCTATTCTTTTGCCAATTTCACACAGTCTTAATTACTGTAGCTTTATCGTAGTAAGTTTTGAAATCTGTAGTATTAGTCCTCCAACTTTGTTCTTCAATACTGTGTTGGCTATTCTGTATCTTTTCCCTCTGCATATAAACTTTAGAATCTGTTTGCCAATATCCACAAATGAACTTGTTGGGATTTTTTTTTTAATTTTTATTTATTTATTTATGGCTGTGTTGGGTCTTCGTTTCTGTGCGAGGGCTTTCTCCAGCTGCGGCGAGCGGGGGCCACTCTTCATCGCGGTGCGCGGGCCTCTCACTGTCGCGGCCTCTCTTGTTGTGGAGCACAGGCTCCAGACGCGCAGGCTCAGTAATTGTGGCTCACGGGGCCCAGTCGCTCCGCGGCATGTGGGATCCTCCCAGACCAGGGCTCGAACCCGTGTCCCCTGCATTGGCAGGCAGACTCTCAACCACTGCGCCACCAGGGAAGCCCCTTTGTTGGGATTTTGATTGGGATTGCAATGAATCTATAAATCAAGTTGGGAAGAACTGACATCTTGATGATACTGACTCTTCCTATTCAGGAGCACAGGATACCTCTCCAGGTATTTGATTTCATTCATTAGAGTTTGGGAGTTTTTCTCATATAGCTCTTATACATATTTTGTTAGATTTATACCTAAGTATTTCATTTTGGGGGGTGCTAATGTAAATGATGATGTGGTTTTTATTTAAAATCCACTGTTCATCACTGGTCCTCAATATAATTTTTAACAGCAGCTTGGTGATTGATCATATGGCTCTTTGGTAAGCTAAGTAACTAACCTCTTTCTCTTAAAAAATATTTATAATTTTTTCCTGTTTTCTGATATTTTAAATATCAATGAGGTAATGAACAACCCTACACACACACACACACACACACACACACACACACACATCTTTAAGGGTTCCTAAGATAATTTCCTAATAATAAATTCCTTAAAGTGGAATTTCTGGGTCAAAAAGATACATATGTTAAAGGTTTTTGACACATGTGGCCAAATTGGGCTTGAGAAGTGTTATACAACTTTAAATTCCAATTGACAGTGTATGAGAGTGCCTCTCTGCTTACATCTTCAGCAATTCTGGGTATTATAGTGTTTAGATTCTCTTTTGGAAGAGGTATTTTTGATTTAAAAATTATCTTGTTTTGGACTTCCCTGGTGGTGCAATGGTTAAGAATCCGCCTGCCAACGCAGGAGACATGGGTTCGAGCCCTGGTCCCGGAAGATCCCACATGCCACGGAGCAACTAAGCCCGTGAGCCACAACTACTGAGCCGTGTGCCACAACTACTGAAGCCCGTGTGCCTAGAGCCCATGCTCCGCAACAAGAGAAGCCACCACACTGAGGAGCCTGTGCACCGCAACAAAGAGTAGCCCCCGCTCACTGCGACTAGAGAAAAGCCCACGCGCAGCAACGAAGACCCAATGCAGCCAAAAACAAATAAATAAATTTATTAAAAAAGAAAAATTATCTTGTTTTAGTTTGTAATTATATGATCACTGGAGAGATGAGTAAATCTCTCTATTGAGAATACCAATAATTTGCCATATGCTGCTTGTATTTTCCCCACTTTGGTATTTTAACAGGTGCTGAGCTCACCTGTGAGTACAACAAAGTGGCATGGAGATGTGAAAATGTCAGTAGTGACAAAAACAATAGGTGTGTGTGCGTGTGTATGTGTGAATGCACGTGTGTGTAGCCAAATGATTTATGCTTCAAAGAAGTGGTTAATGGACAATGGTATAAGAATTCTTTTTTACACTTCAGAAAGTTAAACATAGTCCAGAATAGGAAAATCTACAGAGACAAAGAGTAAATTAGTGGTTGCCAGAGGCTAGGGGAAGGGGAGAATGGGGAATGACTGGTAGTGGGTACAGGGTTTCTTTCTGGCACGACGAAAATGTTCTGGAATTAGACAGTGGTAATGATTGCACAACTTTGTGAATGTACTATAAACCACTAAATTGTACACTTTAAACGTGTGAATTTTATGGTATGTGAATTACATCTCAATAA